>NC_064923.1:120753525-121953525 GCF_023897955.1 Schistocerca gregaria
AAATATATCGTTTTTGGTTTGTATGATGGCTAGGTTATGAAGAGCAGGGTAAAACTTTGCAAAAAAAAGTATGTTTTCTTATTAGTGTCCTGAAGTGTGGTCGACTAATGATGAAATATAGAATATCTGAGACTCTGGTAATCTAACTACTAAATAATTATGTGAAAACCCCTTTTTTACAACTATTCAGGTTATTATTTAGAAAAATTGCTTCATACATTTACAAATTTCATGTCAGACATCTTCTGAAAAAAAAAAAAAAAAAAAAAAAATGGAGTTTGCCAACTTACGGCGAAAATTAGTTATCGTTAATAAAAGTTAACATTTCCTGTTTAGAAATTAGAATGCTCATCAGCAGAGCAAATCATTGTGGGAAATAATAATATCGCCGTAATTTGCGATGAATAATACATCATATGCAGTGGTTAGACACTGGACTCGCATTCGGGAGGACGACGATTCAACCACGCGTCCGGCCATCCTGATTTGGGTTTTCCGTGATTTCCCTAAATCATTCCAGGCAAACGCCGGGATAGTTCCTCTGAAAGAGCACGGACGACGTCCTTCCCAATCCTTCCCTAATCCGATAAGACCGATGACCACGCTGTCTGGTCTCCTTCTCCCAAAACAACCAATACATCATAAGACAAAAATTATAATTACAATATTAAGAAATAGAGCTCACTAGAGTTAAATGTCGTACCCGTGGTCTGGGGGTGGCGTCTTTGATTCATAATCAAAACGTCTTCAGTCCCGGGTTCGATCCCCGCCACTGCCTAAATTTTGATAAATAATCAGCATTGGCGGCCGAAGACTTCCGGCATAAGAAGTAAGCCTCATTCTGTCAAAGGCCTTGTCAAAGAGGAGCGGATAGAGGTTCAGGGCACTCTCTTGTCCTAGGGTGGGAAATTGCCCTTAAAGGCGGAAGAATCAGCAATGATCGACATGAGGATGTAGAAGGTAATGGAAACCACTGCATTAAAGACACGTAACATGTATCCCCAGGACATGTGGCCTGTAGTTGAAGAAGTGTCATGATGATCTCTCCATTGGCAAAAGATTCTGGAATAGTCCCCCATTCGGATCTCCGGGAGGGGACTGCCCAGGGGAAGGTTACCATGAGAAAAAGACTGAATAATCAACGAAAGGATAATGTTCTACGAGTCGGGGCGTGGAATGTCAGAAGCTTGAACGTGGTAGGGAAACTATAAAATCTGAAAAGGGAAATGCAGAGGCTCAATCTAGATATAGTAGGGGTCAGTGAAGTGAAGTGGAAGGAAGACAAGGATTTCTGGTCAGATGAGTATCGGGTAATATCAACATCCGCAGAAAATGGTATAACAGGTGTAGGATTCGTTATGAATAGGAAGGTAGGGCAGAGGGTGTGTTACTGTGAACAGTTCAGTGACCGGGTTGTTCTAATCAGAATCGACAGCAGACCAACACCGACAACGATAGTTCAGGTATACATGCCGACGTCGCAAGCTGAAGATGAACAGATAGAGAAAGTGTATGAGGATATTGAAAGGGTAATGCAGTATGTAAAGGGGGACGAAAATCTAATAGTCATGGGCGACTGGAATGCAGTTGTAGGGGAAGGCGTAGAAGAAAATGTTACAGGAGAATATGGGCTTGGTACAAGAAATGAAAGAGGAGAAAGACTAATTGAGTTCTGTAACAAGTTTCAGCTAGTAATAGCGAATACCCTGTTCAAGAATCACAAGAGGAGAAGGTATACTTGCAAAAGGCCGGGAGATACGGGAAGATTTCTATTAGATTACATCATGGTCAGACAGAGATTCCGAAATCAGATACTGGATTGTAAGGCGTACCCAGGAGCAGATATAGACTCAGATCACAATATAGTAGTGATGAAGACTAGGCTGAAGTTCAAGACATTAGTCAGGAAGAATCAAAACGCAAAGAAGTGGGATACGGAAGTTCTAAGGAACGACGAGATACGTTTGAAGTTCTCTAACGCTGTAGATACAGCAATAAGGAATAGCGCAGTAGGCAGCACAGTTGAAGAGGAATGGACATCTCTAAAAAGGGCCATCACAGAAGTTGGTAAGGAAAACAAAGGTACAAAGAAGGTAGCTGCGAAGAAACCATGGGTAACAGAAGAAATACTTCAGTTGATTGATGAAAGGAGGAAGTACAAACATGTTCCGGGAAAATCAGGAATACAGAAATACAAGTTGCTGAGAAATGAAATAAATAGGAAGTGCAGGGTAGCTAAGACGAAATGGCTGCAGGAAAATGTGAAGACATCGAAAAAGATATGATTGTCGGGAGGACAGACTGAGCATACAGGAAAGTCAAAACAACCTTTGGTGACATTAAAAGCAACGGTGGTAACATTAAGAGTGCAACGGGAATTCCACTGTTAAATGCAGAGGAGAGAGCAGATAGGTGGAAAGAATACATCGAAAGCCTCTATGAGGGTGAAGATCTGTCTGATGTGATAGGAGAAGAAACAGGAGTCAATTTAGAAAAGATAGGGGATCCAGTATTAGAATCGGAATTTAAAAGAACTTTGGAGGACTAAAAGAACTAAAATGTCTGACAAGATAGGATGTGATAGTTCTAGAGGCTAACAGAAAAGCGCTAGAACAATATAGAGCGTAAAATCGGCCACGTATCGTAATTTATGGTAGTAACAGAGATGTTAATGCCCCGCCGGTCACAGTAAGCTTGGCATTTACTCTCAGAAAATCAGTGTTACATGACTGCTGCAGTTAACGTAAAATATATCTTTGGCTCTGAGCACTATGGGACTTAACTTCTGTGCTCATCAGTTCCCTAGAACTTAGAACTACTTAAACCTAACTAACCTAAGGACAACATACACATCCATGCCCGAGGCAGGATTCGAACCTGTGACCATAGCGGTCGCGCGGTTCCAGACTGTAGCGTCTAAAATATATCTTTCCTTTGACATAAACAATTATTTCTACCGAGTCACGGGTGGTGTTATTTCACATCGACCCCCGGACTGGTATTTTAAAATTATATTTATAATTGAAATTTTAAAATAACATGTCTAGTATAGACGATGACAAATCTTTTTCGGGTTTACTTGTCTTTAGTCACTTATACATACGAGCCTTCATTGGCTGCTCATTCCTAATATGTGTGTCCTTATATTAATTTGCTGGTTTTGTTATCATGATGGGCTCACTCACTTGACAGGGGGGGGGGGGGGGGGGGGACTGGGAAAAACAAATCCGGATATGAGAAGGGGAAAAAAAGCCGTCCCCGTGAGCCGAGGAACATACATCTCACAAAGATCGTTTATATTTTTTGTTATGAATTCCGTTTTGGTTAAAAATTATATTATCCTATAATTTAATTAGTTATTTTTAAAAAAATCACTGTATCTCTAGTACAGTAGTTGTAATAGCTACATAATATTTCGGAAGTATAGATGTCATATACATTATACTTTTTCAAAAAATCTAAGTATTTTCCTGTTGTTGTATGATATAGCATTCTTAGTTTGGTTAAAGCAGTAACTGCAAGTGAGTTAAATAATTAAAGTATTTTATATCTTACAGACGAATCATATACACTTCACATTAGGATGGCGAATTGTTATTGCAAAAAAGAAAATCTATACAGTAAATATTTCATTACGATAAAACTGTATAAGATGATAAATACATTTTTGTACTCGTTACACTCGAGACTTGCGCGCTGGGAGATAGTATTGCAAGAATACTGCCTTGAAATAAATGCATGTTAAAGGACAGGACAACGTCATAGAGGATGCGCTATCGCGTTTACGACAAGACCTAACCGACGTTTCAGACTGGATAGTAAAGGCACAGGAATAAAAAATTCCACTGCTTGAGACTAAACAGTACCGAAAAAAATTTTTGCAACTCCGTAAAAATATCCGTCAGTTCTAGGATTGGGACCCACAGTGGGGAGAAATTTTAAAAGCTTTTGAACAAAATACATATAATGGTTTTACTAAGCATTACTCAGTAAAAGATGGAATACTGTATCACGGTATAGTGGAAAACAGTGATAAATGGTGTATTTGTGTACCTAGCAGCCACCTAACAGACTTATTTTGGTATACTCACAGTGTTTGGGGACACTTTGGTTCTGAAAAGTGCACAAGAAAGTTACAAGTTTACTGTTATTTTCCTAATATAAATCGTATTTTTCTCGACACGTTGAAAAGGTGTACAATACGTCAAAAGTGTAAACCAGCCAATTACAGCAATCAAATATTTTTGCAATCCATTCTGTCTACCAAACCATTGCAAACCATCTCACTGGTACATTACCAACCAGCAGAGGAGGTGTAAAGTATTCAAGGGCTTTGTACGATATTTTTATGAAATATCTGAGAATGTATCCTGTGAGAGCAGCAACTTCAAAAACCATCAATTTAAAATGAGCCACTGACTACATTCCCAACGTCGTTAAACATGAAACCATCATTTCCGACAGTGCATCTTATTCCACTTAATTTTATTTGAGAAATTTCCTACAAGAAAATGAAATCAATCACACACTAATATCTTTCTACCACCCCCCAGTCTAACCTGGTAGGAAGAATTTTCCATGAAGTTAATAGATAGATAAGGACATACATTCCTCAATAGCAAACAAAATGGATAGATCATGTGAAACCATTTCAGAATATTTATAATCACATCCCACATTCTTCCACACATTTCACACCACACGAACTGATGTTTGACAAGCCACAGGAAGAAGATTGGATCAAACCTTTACCAAAAATAACTCGCACTACATTGTTTCATGATGAAAAAGTTAAGGAAGCCCTGCAAAACTTAGAAACATGCAGCGCAAGGCAAGAAACACCACGACGCGTGTGTGCAAAATGTTGTTACTTTTCAAATTGGTGAGAAGGTGCTAGTAAAAAACCACCGTAAGTCATCACGTCTTAAAGGACTGAATAAAAAGTGGCCAAGACTCTTCATTGGACCCTACGTAATAAGTGAGATGCCTCACAAAGGTAGCTATTTGTTAAAAGTGCCATTTACAAATAAAGTTAAATGGTTGTATACCAACTTGGACCTGAGAAAGTAGTATGAATGATAAGGTGTACATAATAAAACGAACACTTCTTACTTAACGTGAAGTGAACTTTATTACTGAAATGTGATTCATTTTTATGATGTGTATATGTGTACTTAGCTAACAACCTGTATGTTACTAATACGTTCTGTTTTTCAGTACTTACATTTTAAGTTTGTATTTTTTGAATAGTGTGAAATATTTACTACTTAGAGAAGTGATTAATCATTTAACAAGCCAAGAAATTTTATTCAGTTTCTTGACGACATTTTCATAGGCATTATTTGTCTCTTTTTCATAAAGCTAAAGAAAGAAATACATAAATCTTTTGCTATTCTTTTAAAATAAATTTTAGTACTTAAAGAGTTTTTATGGTTCTGATGAACGTTTTCATTTTCCATAGTCATTTAAAAGTAGATTCTCAATTTATGGGCATGTATAGTTCTAAGTATGTTTTATATTTGTCTTAGCGTAGGAAAGTCTCCACGAAGAATCAAAGGAAATGACTTCCTTTTCAATTACCAGAATATACATGCTTCACATGTGTACGTAATATCCAATTGACTTTTCATTTCCTTATTTTTGCTTTCCGCCAGCAGGTATAAAGCCGCGAGATTTTTTCCTCTCTTGACTGAGCAATAGAAACTTCATTTGTGTGAGTAAAGTTATGCTTTCTCGCGTAAATGTGTAAATGAGTGTAATTCTCCAATGACTGAATTTTTTAAACCTCTTGTGTTAATTCTGGACAGTAATTATGGTCTAATGATCAGCATTTGTTACTGTGAATCTTACGATGGGATCTCCATTGCGTGTGTAAATTTTTTTTCACGTGGAGTGTGTTAACTAAACCTTCAGTGGAACTTAAATGGGACAATTCAAGGTGAGTGCGTCAATAGAGACTTCCACATTTTGGCGTATTTTCCTATGGACAAACGTTGTGATTCTCTGAGAACTTTACAACAAGGCAAAGTTTCTCGCAACTTACTGTGTATTGTGTTATAAAAGTTTCAGATTGTGAACAGTGTAATCACGCTTGGTTTTGTGTGGTGACATTTCTGCATACATGGCTACGTGTGACTTGTGTGAAGTGCTTGTTTCAGTGAGCAATGACTGTGAAAACCAGATATTGTTCTCTGAACCATGTACGTTAGTGTGAGAACCCAAGACAAGTACGAGCGTAGAACGTACCGGAACTGCAATTTTGATCTACTTGTGAAAGACTGTGTTTGGTAAGTGCATCGGAATATTGAGTCGACGTTTTTGCTTCGGCATGAACATTCACGTATCAGCCGCAGTCTGCGTCGAGAGAACTATTATTGACAAATTGCAGCGGAGCGAGGAGCAGACCAATATTCGCCGAACCGCTTGTAGTACAGCTCCGTGCGTCACAACTATCTGTCGCGCCCCCTCGTATCTTAAAATGCACCGCGAGGATGACAAAGTTTAAGCCTCTGGATTTGTTTAACCACCTGACTTTACCTTACAAGACACAAACATCTGACAATACAGTTTTTATAATACGTACCCGACCTATTTCATGTGCATCTCCACCGAGCTGCCATCCTTCCATACTCGGCCGCGATGCAGAGAAGTGCAAGAGTTCTGGTCCATTCCGAAGGAAGGAAGGAAAGAAGGAAGGTAGCAGCCGGGAGCCGAAGGTGAAAAAAATGGTTGAAATGGCTTTGAGCACTATGGGACTTAACTTCTGAGGTCATAAGTCCCCTAGAACTTAGAACTACTTAAACGTAACTAACCTAAGGACATCACACACATCCATGCCCGAGGCAGGATTCGAACATGCGACCGTAGCGGTTGCGCGGTTCGAGACTGGAGCGCCTAGAACCGCTCGGCGATCCCGGCCGGCGCCGAGGGTGAATTGCAGCCGATTCATCACCACCTATCCAGCATCTGGGGGGAGGGGGGGGGGAATCCATCTTTAGTACCTTTATACGTAGGCCCTCGGACGACGATTCTACGCTTCATAACCTTCGTATCAGCACTGCAATCAACATCCTACAGTCAACCAACGTCATGAAGACATCGAGTATGCTTTACATTATATTAGAGTTATTCTAAAAATCAAACCACATCTAACTAAAAAGCTGTCTATAAACTAAACTAACACCTAATGCAAATTATGCAATACAAGGCAGTAAAATTCACTAAAGCCATTATTTGACAAAAAATATTTTAATATTTTCTTTAACAAGTATCTTGTATAACAGGATCACCGATTTCAATAATGTTTTTTCATTGTATAAAATACCTGAAATAATTAAATTTTCCTTTGTAAGCTGTAATAAACTGTCACATGTATTGCTATTTAACATTTATGATTTAATATTTCTTGCGTGCATGCATGTTTACCAATGAGTAGAAGTTAGACATGCTGCATTTATACAGCAAATGTAAGACAAATGCTTTCGAAATAGTAATGGAAAGCTGCGAGACGAAACTAGTTCTTTTCACTAAATCCTAGAAACGTACGTGTATTTGAAATAGTTTTCGTGATGAGAGAGAAACTAGCATATTTCGTAATTCCATTTACAAAAATCATAGATGACGGTCTATGTAGGTCGTGTAGGAAATGAAGTTTCGTCATAGTAGCGTAGGCCTGTCTTGCTGCATGGCATGGCAGCTCTGGATGGCGGTGTTTACACCGCAGTAACCAACTTTGGCTGCGTAGCTTCCAAGTTTTATTGCATTTCTTGGATTCTTTTGCAAAAGGTTTCAACGTCAGTAGTGGTAAGCGCAATTGAATGATGTTCCATAAAAATGCCGACAATCATTAGGGACAGACCTACACTGCTATCATGAAACCTCATTTCCTACAATACATAGACCATCACCTATGATATTTGTAAATGGAATTACGGAATATGATAACTTCTGGCGCATCAGGAAAACTATTTCAGATACACGTACGTTCCCAGGATTTTGTGGAAAGAACTAGTTTCGTCAGGCAGTTTTCCATTACTATTGCGAAAGCATTTGTCTTACATTTGCCGTATAAAAGCAGCGTGTCTAACTTCTACTCATTGGTTAACAAGTATGCATGCAAGAAATATAAAAGCATAAATGACCTGCCAACAAACTACACATCCGGCCAGAATGGCCGAGCGGTTCTAGGCGCTACAGTCTGGAGCGGCGCAACCGCTACGGTAGCAGGTTCGAATACTGCCTCGGTCATGGATGTGTGTGATGTCCTTAGATTAGTTAGGTTTACGTAGTTCTAAGTTCTAGAGGACTGATGACCTCAGAAGTTTAGCCCCATAGTGCTCAGAGCCATTTGAACCGACACAGTTGCTGATAGTTCTGTAGTGTAAACAAGTAAACAGTCTATAGACTTGATACAAAGACATAACCCGGCCTGTGAGTTTTACAACGCAACTGCAGTTTTCGGCCGACTTTCTTTGCAATTTTAGAATACACGTCGGATTCTTTTGTGAATAGTTAATCTCAGAAATAAGATCACTGTATTCGTCTCTTTAAGCACTTTCACATGTAGTTGAAAGGTATATCATTTCATCTGTGAAATCGTACTTTCTTCAATATCTCGATCGATACAAGAGCTAAGATTCCTTATTACATAGCAAAATAAATGCGCCCTAGCGTATTATCATTTGCCGAAACCCTCGTTTCGATATCGAAAGCCGTTCACGAAGTAAAAGGAGTGTTAAGTCTTACGCCACTTACCCTGTATATATTCTTTTGTCTATAATTTTGGATCGACACACGACAGAGCGTCCTCAAAGCTAAAGCCTATCGTAAAACAGAAACAGTGCCATGTGTTGGGAATTCAATCATATAATTTTTTGCCTGTGATTTTAGATCAGCTAACAATAGACCTGCTTGAATTACTAATGCCCATCGTCAAACAGAAATGTCACACAATGGTAATTTTTTCAATAGCGCTATTATTGCAGTTTGTTCGTACTGTATTTTTAGGTGAGCTGCAGAATGAAGGAACAGCGATAGAGCTATGGGGAGAAGTGGCGTACAGAGTGAGATGAGATTAGCAAGCAAGTTGGAGACGTCCTGTGGAGTGTCCGGCCCTCTTAAGGAAATCGGATTGGGGCGAGAGCCATCCCCCAGGGCGCCGGAGATCCACGCTGTACTATATATAAGCAGCGGGCCCGACAGCCGGGGCTACAGTGCCACCAGCACCACTTCACTACAATCCACTCTCTCTTCACACAGGTGAGTACTCTGTTCCGCAACCTTGTGACTGGCCAGCGGCCGTCTGGTATTTCCACACAACATCAGACACGGGGCAGCTCTGTCTCCAACTTGCAGATGTCAACTTCCTTACAGGTTCCATACAGATACTGCACTTATTCTCGAAAAACGTCCAGTTTTTTGGTTGGCTGAACGAGAACGTATCTCTCTAAACCTTCCAGTTTACTTCTTAAACCTTCTTTTTCTCTCCCAATTGTTCCATTCATTCTACACGTAACGATGAGAATGTACGGGAGATATAGAACGTTTAATATTTTACGAATATGTAAGTTTCTCTTCTGAACGTGAATACTGATAGCTTCCGTATAGTTATATCGCCATTCAGTTTTCTGAATTTCTTAGGTTTCTTTCATTAATACAACCTGGCGCGGGTCTCAAATCCCCGGCTAGCTCTCAAGAGCTGTTCGTCGAACGACTAGCCATTGTTGTTGGGAAACTGGAACTCTTCCTTGCAATCAGCGTGCTTAAGGCTCACAACTCAAACTGTGACTCCAAGATATTTGTATAAAAAGGCTGATTCTAACTGTGACTCACTAATATTGTACTCATAGGATACACTACTATTTTTCGTTTTGTGAAGTGCGCATTTTTACATTTCTGAACATCTGAGTCCAACTGCTAATCTCTGCATCATTTTGACATAGCCTGCCACTTAACATCTGAGGTCATCAGTCCCCTAGAACTTAGAACTACTTAAACTTAACTAAGGACATCACACACATCCATGCCCGAGGCAGGATTCGAACCTGCGACCGTAGCAGTCGCTCGATTCCAGGCTGAAGCGCCTAGAACCGCGTGGCCACATTGGCCGAGTGGTTCTAGGCGCTTCAGTCTGGAACCGAGCGACTGCTACGGTCGCAGGTTCGAATCCTGCCTCGGGCATGGATGTGTGTGATGTCCTTAGTTAAGTTTAAGTAGTTCTCAGTTCTGATGGACCTCAGGTGACCTCAGATGTTAAGTCCCATAGTGCTCGGAGCCATTTGAAACATTTTGTCATCGCATCACTATTTGATTGAAAATTAGTGTAGTCTTCTTCAGACAGTACTTATTATACGTAATTATATGATCTGAAAAATGTCTATAGTTTCGTGGATCACTTTTGCTACGTTTCTTCTAGAAGAGCGTGACCTGTGATTTCTTTAAATTGCTGGCCATAGATTTTGCTGACGCTTCTAGAGGATATAATGGTTAAAAGATGTACTAATTCATCCGAAAATTCTTTATAGAATCTTACTAGGATTCCAAAGGGCCCTGTATATTTGTTCAGATTTTTAAGATTCCAGATATTTCGAATACCTCGACAATTATATCTATATAACCTACTTTTCCAGCGATGCGAGAATTAAACTATGGTTTTCTGAATTTCCCTTTCTAAGCGACCATTTGAAAATCTGCTTTTGCTTTGCTACCCTTGATTCAAGTTGCTGTATCATCCATTAAGGTCTGGGCACTAACTGTGGTGCACAGGCACCATTCGCTCATGACTAGACATTTTTTTGGATAAAATACCGCTACATTACTCGTTGATGTTTTGTCAGCCAAAACTGCTTAGTTTAACATCTGTCAGTCTGTTGCCATATGCTATGTTTTATACATATTGTGTTCTAGTCGCAGTTACATTATACGTGCTGGTCAGAAACAGCCTGAGAAACGTGTTAGGATGTTGCAAGGGAGGTCGTACTGAGGAATACCTGTTAAGGAAAAACATTTGAAACTGATTTACAAGAAACCCTGCGACGTTGTATGGGACAACTGAACCTTATTGCGAGGTGTAGTGTGCTTTTAACTGTTCTAATTCCAATCTGGCAGAAACAAAATATCTCCGATACACCCTGTCGGGCTGGCTGGCAGGCAAGCACATGCACACGGGGTTTTTCTAACTTTCTGCTGGTTCTGTACTGCCACAGAAACAAAAGAAAAACTGTTCACTGTCGTCCATCCCACATTATACTTTTCTATACATGAAATGTATTCACAGTTACGAATGTGGACGACTGTTGTTGTTGTGGTCTTCAGTCCAGAGACTGCTTTGATTCAGCTCTCCATGCTACTCTATCCTGTGCAAGCTTCTTCATCTCCCAGTACCTACTGCAACCTACATCCTTCTGAATTTGCATAGTGTGTTCATCTCTTGGTCTCCCTCTACGATTTCTACCCTGCACACTGCCCTCCAGTACTAAACTGGTGATCCCTTGATGGCTCAGAACATGTCCTACCAACCGATCCCTTGTTCTAGTCAAGTTGTTCCACAAATTTCTCTTCTCCCCAATTCTATTTAATACCTCCTCATTAGCTATTGTGAGCTACCCATCTAATCTTCAGCATTCTTCTGTAGCACCACATTTCGAAAGGTTCTATTCTCTTCTTGTCTAAACTATTTATCGTCCACGTTTCACTTCCATACATGGCTACACTCCGTACAAATACTTTCAGAAACGACTTCCTGACACTTAACTCTATACTCGATGTTAACAAATTTCTCTTGTTCAGAAACAATTTCCTTGCCATTGCCAGCCTACATTTTATACCCTCTCTACTTCGACCATCATCAGTTATTTTGCCCCCCCAAATAGCAAAATTCATTTACTACTTCAAGCGTCTCGTTTCCTAATCCAATTCCCGCAGCATCACCCTATTTAATTCGACTACCTACCATTATCCTCGTTCTGCTTTTGTTGGTGTTCATCTTAAATCCTCCTTTCAAGACACTGTTCATTCCGTTCTTCTGCTCTTCCAGGTCCTTTGCTATCTCTGACAGTGTTACAATGTCATCGGTGAACCTCATAGTTTTTATTTCTTCTCCGTGGATTTTAATTCCTACTCCGAATTTTTCTTTTGTTTCCTTTACTGCTTGCTCAATATACAGATTGAATAACATCGGGGAGAGGCTACAACCCTGTCTCACTCCCTTCCCGACCACTGCTTCCCTTTCATACCCCTCGACTCTTATAACTGGCATCTGTTTTCTGTACAAACTGTAAATAGCCTTTCGCTCCCTGTATTTTACCCCTGCAACGTTCAGATTTTGAAAGAGAGTAGTCCAGTCAACATTGTCAAAAGCTTACTCTAAGTCTAAAAATGCTAGAAACGTAGGTTTGCCTTTCCTTAATCTATTTTCTAAGATGACTCGTAGGGTTAGTATCGCCTCACGTGTTCCAGCATTTCTACGGAATCCAAACTGATCTTCCCCAAGGTCGGCTACTACGAGTTTTTGCATTCGTCTGTAAAGAATTCTTGTTAGTATTTTGCAGCCGTGGCTTATTAAACTGATAGTTCGGTAATTTTGACATGTGTCAACACCTGCTTTCTTTAGGATTGGAATTATTATATTCTTCTTGAAGCCTGAGGATATTTCGCCTGTCTCATACATTTTGCTCACCAGATAGTATTGTCAGGGCAGGCTCTCCCAAGGCTGTGAGTAGTTCTAATGGAATGTGGTCCACTCCTGGGGCCTTGTTTCGACTTAAGCCTTTCAGTGCTCTGTCAAATTCTTCACGCAGTATCATATCTCCCATTTCATCTTCATCTATATCCTCTTCCATTTCCATTATTTTGTCCTCAAGAACATCATCCTTGTAGAGAAGCTCTATATAGTGCTTCCACCTTCCTGCTTTCCCTTCTTTGCTTAGAACAGGGTTTCCATCTGAGCTCTTGATATTCATGCAAGTGGTTCTCTTTTCTCCAAAGGTCTCTTTAATTTCCCAGTGTATGACTATCAGTTGTATAATGGAGAGATGACAATGAAAATTTCTACCGGACTGGGACTCAAATCCAGATTTCCCGCTAATTGGGAGGGGTCGCCTTACCATTTGGCTATCCGAGCACAGTTCATGGCCAGACGTCGTCACTCATGTGCTGACAACCTGTACTCGTACATCCTTTACGTATATTGCTGTACAAGGGAGACAGTTTACTCGAAAGTTGCACACCCAGTGTCGACAGATCAATAGGATACTGCAGTGCCTGTGTTATTCCGAAATTCGATGCAATGTTCCTTCTGCATCATAATTCGGAGAAACACAGCCACTGCAATTGCGTCTTTATACTTTTCTGATCTGTTGAGGACATCTCAGAGATTATTTCATATTTTATAACAGTCTCATACGGTAGATGACAAAAAAAAACACGATATTAGAAATGAGACCATCTAAGTCGCAGCTACACGGTCATGCAACGAATCATCACACATATATTTCACAGGAAATTGATTAAAAATTTAAAAAAAAGAAACGATGATAACTCTCGAAAAAGGTAGTCTAGGGATGGTTTACTAATATATGCAAAAACATACAACTATGGGCTCTTAAGGTATTATGACGAACCCCAAAGCAGGATAAAAGTATTGTGCTATCAAAGAAAACCAGCAATTTAGATTTTGTAAACTGTTGTTCGTCACTTACAGAATAGTGCGCACTACTTTGCCCTATGCGAAGCAATGGAGTCAAATAAAAAAAGTAAACCAGCTTTTTCCTTTCAGTGGATTTTGCAGTGGACAGTATTCTCAAAGTGAGGATGGCAATGCTAAATTCCTGTGTAAAATCCGGATGCATATATTTCCAGGATATATTTTCATGTGTTTTCAGTCCTAAGAATGAGAAATCTTCGACACTTGTTTATGTGGTAACATTGTTACGAGGGTGAGTCAAATGAAAACCTTAAACATTTTTTAAATATTATTTACTGTGCAGAAGTGGTACAAAGCTGCATCACTTTTCAATGCAATCTCCCCCACGCTCACTGCAAGTCCTCCAGCGCTTACAAAGTGCATAAATTCCTTTAGAAAAAAAATCTTTTGCTAGTCTGTGCAACCACTCATGCATTGCGTGGCATACATCTTCATCAGAACGGAACTTCTTTCCTCCCATTGCGTCTTTGAGAGATCCAAACATATGGAAATCACTTGGGGCAAGGTCTGGTGAATATGGTGGATGAGGAAGACACTCAAAATGCAGGTCTGTGAATGTTGCTATTGTTCTACGGGCTGTGTGGGGCCTTGCATTGTCATGTTGCAAAAGAACACCTGCTGACAGGAATCCACGTCGCTTTGATTTGATTGCAGGCCGCAGATGACTTTTTAAGTGATCTGTGTATGATGCACTGGTGACAGTGGTCCCTCTAGGCATGTAATGTTCCAAAATGACGCCTTTTTCGTCCCAGAAGAGAGTCGGCATAACCTTCACGCTGATGGCTCTGTTCGAAACTTCTTTGGTTTTGGTGATGAGGAATGGCGCCATTCCATCCTCGCTCTCTTCGTTTCCAGTTGGTGGAAGTGAACCCAGGTTTCGTCCCCAGTAACGATTCTTGCAAGGAAGCCATCACCTTCTCGTTCAAAGTGCTGAAGAAGTTCTTCACAAGCATCAACACATCATTCTCTCATTTCAGAGTCAGCTGCTGTGGCACACATCTTGCAGACACTTTGTGAAACTGGAGCACATCATGCACAATGTGTGAATAATGACTAATCTGTAAACATGCTGCAATGTCATTCTGTGTCACTCGGGGGTTTTCCTTCACCATGGCTTCAGCTGCTGCAATGTTCTGTGGAGTCATAACTTGTTGTACCTGAGCTGGACGAGGAGCATCTTCCACTGAAGTCACACCATTTGAAAACCTCCTACTCCATTTGTAGATGTGCTGGTGTGACAAACATGCATCACGGTACTGAACCTTCATTCATGGATGAATGTCAATAGATTTCACACCTTCACTACGAAAAAACAGAATGCTGTTCTTTCCTGGTGCAAGTCGCAAGTGGGGCGGCCATCTTTATACTGATACTGCGACGGTATGTGTGCATCTGCACTATGCAGCCACCTACAGGCCATTTCGCATGCTGTTTGTAGCACGCTTACCAACTTACAGGATAACGGCGCGAAATTTCGATTTGCTATTACAAATTTAAGGTATTCATTTGTACAATCAAATTTCGGCATTCGGAGAGTTCCCCTTCAGAAACAGTGTACACAGTGTTTCGATGCCATTAAGCGACTATTCTCTACAAATCAAGAGCTTCATTAACCATAACGTTGTTACCTATACTCTTAGCCTTACATTCGACATGTCTAACAGTGACACTTGCCTCACCTGAACATACTATCCTTTAGTCTTGTCTTACCTTTAGAGTCAGGTATTAAGTAAGGTAAGAGAGCCATGTTGCAGAGATGGCCGCCCGCCGCTGCTGCCCCCTGGCGACTCTGCTAGTCGTGCTGTTGGTGACGTCATACATCGCACCACCTGCAGACGCCAACGCGGTCAGCGTGTGCATCCGCAACTGCGCGCAGTGCAAGAAGATGTTCGGCCCCTACTTCGAGGGGCAGCTGTGCGCCGACGCGTGTCTCAAGTTCAACGGCAAGATGATGCCCGACTGCGAGGACGCCGCCTCCATAGCGCCCTTCCTCAACAAGCTGGAGTAGCCTCCACACGGCCTCTTTCTCAATAAAGTATTTCTGCAAAACTGAAGCTCGCCTACTTCTTTATGCCCCTCAGTTCCTTCCACACCCTTGTCAGCTAACCGCAGAAGTATTAGCAATGAAGACACCTGCACCACTTGTGTCATAACTTCTACTGTATAGCTGGAGATCTTATAAAAATATTTTTCGAAATATGTATGGGCTAATGCCATCTTCCGCTTACGGAGTGATGGAACTGACTCACTAGGGAGCAGAGGGGCGACTTTGGACCTAAGAGGTCATCAATGCAATAAACAGCGTGTCTCTCCTAAGAGTCGTCAGGCACTCTTTTCTCTGGTCTTTCTCCACATATTTGCAGTTACGTTTTTGGATTGTGTAGCTGGAGTCAGCCCACGCAAACGGTGCTTATTATGTCTTTCATACGACGCTCAATGGTGAAGCAAAGCGTCAGTTTGCAGTTGCACACAAAATGATGATTAAAGCGGAAATCTACGTATTCGATAGAGCGTTTCCAGGTTAGTCTAATGTGTTATTTGTTTTATCGAGATATATGATTAGCGACATTAGAAATAGAAGAAGGGGCTACCAACAGTGTCTACACAGCGACAATTCAGTGAACGTTGTTACATATGGGGCTCCACAGCACACACTTGGGTTATGTAAGCATGCTGAGTGCTGTTCATGGGCGCTGAATGATGGAATTTGCACATGAGCACCGCAAATGCAGGTTCACTGAGTGGTGATAGTGGCTTTTTTAGATAAATTGCGTTTTATTCTCCGTCGGACAGATGGCTGTTGGTGGGTATGGTGTGAAACGTCTGAAGGCAAACACTGTTCAACAATTATGCTCTGAGGAACGTTTTCGTGGCACTTCGAGGATGATCTCATGATTCTGGAAGGCGCAAGAAGTCGACACAAGTATGCATTTATCCTTGGGGACCATGTCCACAACCACATGCAATTTCTTTTTCCTCAGCATGAGGCCACGATACTCCCCGGATTAAAACCCAGTCGAGAATCTATAGGATCACCTCAACTGGGCTGTTTGTGGCATGTATCCTCAACCGAAAAACCTAGCTCAGGTGGCCATGACACTGGAGTCAGTATGCCTCCAAGTCCCTGTCGGTAATTCATTGACTCTCTTCCTGCACATCTCACAGTTGTCTGTAATGCAAAAGGTGGTTGATCAAGTTTTTGACAGGCATTCACATCAATGTAAGTAGACAATGTAAGATTCAATTATGACATTGCTATACAGAGTGAAAGCCCAGGAGAGTAACATAATACTCTGGATGGAATGAACATTCTACTCAGCACATGAGGGCAAAGCGAAAAAAAGAAGAAAGTAATTAGGAATAGCAGAAATGTGATAAGCGATTAACTTAACAAGAGGGTTGTGGAGCACAAAGTAACAACATGTCATGAATGAAGCAAGTATAACATTAAAGCAGAGTAGCACAAGCAAAGAGGGCATTCCCAGCCAAAGAAGCATAGTAGCAGCAAACAACGGCCTTCATTTGAGGTCGAAATTTGTGAGAATGTTTGTTTGGAAGACAATATTGTTTGAAACTGTAACATCGATTTTGAGGAACATGGGAATAAGAGAATCGTAGCATTTGATGGTTCAAATGGCTCTGAGCACTGTGGGACTTAACATCTGAGGTCATCAGTCCCCTAGACTTAGAACTACTTAAACCTAACTAACATAAGTACATCACACACATCCCTGACCGAGGCACAATTCGAACCTGTGACAATAGTAGCAACGCAGTTCTGGATTGAAGCGCCTAGATGTGGTGTTATCGAACGATGTAGATGGACTGAAAACCGAAGAAAAGAGGATGTTTCTCTGAAGAATCGACGAGGGGAATAACACATGGAAAGATGAATGAACAGGATCTTAGGGCATGTGTTACGACATCAAAGTGTAAGTTCTGCGGTACACAAGGGCGCTGTGGAGGGTAAAAACTGTAGGGGAAGACAGAGATTCAAATGTATCCAATTAATAACTGAAGACGTTTACTTCAAATGGACATTGGCACAGGATAGGAATTCGTGGCAGGCTGCAGAAAATCAGTGACACCCGCCACACCCACGCTCTGTCCAAAGAATAGGATTGGTTCCTCATTAGTCCACTAACATAGAGCCTCGGATACTTAAAACAGTGAATAAAGGGCAAACACGAAAAACAGGTTTGATATTTGGGTCAGAGGTAGGACTAGTTGCAGGTACGACGCATCTTTCGTTTCCTGGACTATTAGGAAAGCACATTTGTTACGCCATCTTTCGCCATTCGTCATGATAGCAGCATTCCAAGAGTTCTGTTTGTCTGTATACACCTACGAAAGCAGAAAAGAGATGTACTTCAAGTAAGGTAGAGTGGTAAGTCTGTGTGAAGAAGGCCATAAATAGTCCTTTTAGCCAAATGCCTATCGATTTCTGTGGTTACACATCCTTAGAAAGAACCTTACTCTGTCTAAGGGAGGAAACAGGTGAACTGATTCAAGTACTGGTTAGTTTTAGACCGTATTTCTGTAAATACAATAAATAATCACGCATGCCTTCGAAATGATGGTTTTTGGAAATAGTGTTATTATTTTCATGTTGATGTCCTTATTGGGATCACGGTTCCACATCAGCTTGCGCAAGAGATATTCCTTAAAACAGTGATACGATGGCCCACATAGCAAATGTTTTATAATTCATCCACTGGGCTAACTTCTGGCACATGCAATTCTTAGCAAAACCAACCTCCTCAGATATCTTTTTACGTCGTCACCCAATGGGCTATATCTCCAATCTTCGAACTCCCACTGATAGATATTTTTAGATCACCCAATGAGATGCAATCTCACATTGTGAGAATGAGTAATTCTCACTCCACATGGACTTCCATCCGGATGTCGTACTTTCATGCCCAAAAGAGAAAAAGAAAAAGCCTTTTAGCAATAAACAACTGCCGAAATTCTCACCAGGAAGCAGAGATGGGTATCTTCCGACCAGCCTGACACTCTCCCATGATTTTCTAGGAAATGCATTACCAGCAAAAAACTAGATTCCACCAATGTCCATTATACCGGCCCTTTTTAAACAGACTCCAAGAACCCACAGGATGTTGCTGCTGTTGTTGCAATATTGCCTGCTCGTGGCCCACCAGGGTTGAGCCAGAGAACAAAGGGCCCCACTGACTCCTATATGAGGGCCAGTCTCCAGTTCAATGCCCCTGCTCCAAACAGCCTAGTGCTTAGAAGCCGTCTAGACCGCCTAGAGGCTCTGGTCGCTGGCTCCTAGTGCCACAGGTCTGCTTCTTCCATGATGCTCCATCCAGGTCTCCATCAGATTTATACAGCACAGCAAATACATATCACACACTTAGCCACAGGGACAGAGAGAAATTAAAACATGACAAAAATCATGTGATACCACCTAATATTGTGTCGCACCTGTTTTTGCACGGTGTAATGCAACAACTAGACAGGGCATGGACTCGACAAGTTGTTGGAAATCCCTTGCAGAACTATTGAGCCTCTTTGCCTTTACAGCCGTCCATAATCGCGAAAGTGTTGCCAGTGTAGGATTTAGTGCACGACCTGACCTCTCGATTACGTCCCATGAAGTTCGATGGGATTGATATCTGACGACCTGTGTGGAAAAATCATTTGCTCGAATTGTCCAGAATGTTCTTCAAACCAGTCGTGGACAGTTGTGGCCCAGTGCCATCATGGTTTGGAAACATGAAGTCCATGAACGGTTGCAAATGGTCTTCGAGTAGCCGAACATAACCATTTATAGGCAATGATCGAGTTGGCTGGACCAGGGACCCTGCCCATTCCACTTAAACACAGTGCAAATCATTATGGAGCCACCACGAGCTTGCACGGTGCCTTGTTGACAAATTGGGTCCATGACTTAGTTGGGTCTGCGCCACAGTCGAACCATACTATCAGCTCTTACCATCTGAAATCGGGACTTACCTGACCCAGCGGCGGATGCAGAAAAACTTCAAGGAGGGGGCGCTAAAGATATCTTGAGCTACCTTTACTTTCGCCGTAAAAGAAGTAATCAAGTCACATGCAAGGCTTAATAAAATTTTATTTAAACTGATTATACACATATACAGGACAATGCCAGCTATGATATAAGAAAGTAACAATTGTGGTTCTCTTCCTTCATTGCAGCTATTCTTCCTGGCAAATTGGTTAATTACGTCAGTAGGACAATCAATGTCAGGGTGAGTGTTCAACACAGCTAAGCCACTAAGTCGATCCTTCTTCATTGTCGACCTCAGCCGCAATGTTGAAACACTTCTTTCTACTGTAGCAATAGATGCAGGCAGACAAGCAAAAATTTTGTACAGCGTGTACAAACTAGGATTGTCATGTCTTGGACAAACAGTCAATGCTTGCATAACAGAATCACGGTCATTAAGGGTGTTTATGCTTGTTTGCTTGTTTTGAACGATCTCTCCATTAGTCTCTTTTTAGTCACAAAGAGTGATTCCTCTTCAAAGAACGGTAGTTCAGTTAAGCACTGATTCAGTTTATGTGCCAGATCATTACCGTCATTTTTCAGAAGTTCTGAGGGTAAAAGTATATTGAATTTTAAATGATATATATTATCTTCAGCAATACGTTCTCTCATGTCAGTCGTAACACGGTCCATCGTTGGAATAAAAACAGGTCTTTTCTAATATGTCATAGCACCGTCATTATGATCGCAGTTCTCGCCAGACAGAACCGTATAAAATACGATGACGCGAGCGCGCGTGCTACATAGGAAAGTACAACTACGCGATAACTCTATTCAGTCGAGTCGACTGACGAAAGAAACGAACGAATAGCTAGGGTGCGGGCTGACTGGCGAAGGGGGTGAAAATGCCGGCGGCCGCTCAATGGGAGGGTGCGCGCCATTCCCTTCCCTCCCCCACCCCCCACCCCCCCAACCAATATGGCCACGAGATCAGGAGAGGCAGTGCAGGCTACGTCATTCTGTTAGCAAAGGCATTCGTGGGGTCGGGTGCTGCCATACCCCATTCAAAGTCTGTAAGTCCCTTCTTGTAACATCGGAAACTTTTTCACACTTATCACCTGAGTACAAATGACAGCTCACAGCATTGCCCTTTTACACCTCACGTACGCGATGCTACCGCTATCTGTATGTGTGTATACCGCTAGCCCATGACTTGTGTATGAAGTATATCGCTCCACCATTTTGAGCCGTGTGTCGGCTCTCAACATATATCGCGCTGTAAATATTGTTCTGATTCTTTCCATTCCATCGTTATTTGATTCTTTCATATTTATCATTATGCTGCGTACTATTCTGTTGAGATTCCCCTCTGGCGGCGTGTCAGATCTTATCGATCTTCGAGTCTTTGTTTCCTATTAGCTTTGTGTCAGGGAATAAGATCTTTGGGGGGATGGCCGGTTCGTTGTCTAACAGTAACGAGTCGGTCGGACGGTTTTTAAAATCAGGAATAAGAGAAAGTCCTACGTGGAGACCACGGTGTGGCGTGGCGGTGGAGAGTTGGCTCTTGTTCCAAGAAGCCGCATGGACTATCCTGGCGGTGCGAGACGTGTGGGACGAGTTGACGGGACAAGGCTGTAAGCTCTTGCTGTGAACACTCGGGGGCCACGTCTGTGGCTTTAAAATTCGTAGTTATTGTAAAGGTGAATGACTGTATCTTTACTTTGATTGTTTTAATCTACTTGGCATCCTTTGAAAATGCTAGTTCTGCCTCCCTGTTAGCGATCCCTTGTAATTTAATATCTTGTTGTGCCAAAATTTGAAAGAAGTGGCTCCCTACATGTTCGGAAGCGAAATTGTATGCAAATTGGTATTTTTATTCCATTACTTGGAAAGTTTTAATTTTGTTATTAAATGCTTTATCAAAGTCTGTTTTAAGTAAAAAGGCTTGGCTATTAACGGTAAAGTAAAATTTTTAAGTTCATTACTTGGAAAATGTTGATTTGTTATCAAATGTTTTATCAAAGCCAGTTTTAAGTAAAATGGCTTTGCCGTTAACTGTAAAGTAAATTGTTTTGAAAAGGCACTCATGCCTGCTAGCTTTTGGATCTGCTCCCGGTCAAGTGGTAAAGAAATGTCTTTCAGTGGTTGAAGTAATCAATAAAGAAATTGTAAATTGCAACTCAGCAGTATCCAACTAATTTTGGCCCCGTTTCCCAAATGGGGGTTTTCCTTGATTAATTGTAACACCCGTCTCACACTTAATTGACGTTTATTACTTCCTAAACGGAGCGGAATTATCCTACTTAATTCATTTGATATTGTCTTGTCATTTCTATTGAACAACATGAGTAGTTCACAGTTAAGTTTTGTTTGTTTACAACAAGCTCTATTACGCACTATTTGTAGTACTACATGTATGTACTTGTGTGTGTGTGTGTTTTGAATGATGATGATGATGATGGTGATGATCGTGGGAGAATTGAGAGGGTGAAACTTGGTGCCCGCATATAGCCTGCTCCTCGTGAATAGCACCAAGGGGGAAGCCAAGCTCAACGCCCCAATCTGACGGGTGGCCACCACGAACAGTGTCACATGCCCTCACTGCATGAGACACTGCAGAAAGGTTTATGAAACTCTTGGTTAAATCAGCAGGACAGAACAGGTAGTTGGAATTGTGGAAAGGGGCCAAAAATGAGCGGCTGACAGTTACACTCGAACACATATGACTTTATTTAATTGCCCAAACATTACAGCGCAAATTTTCGAAATTAACTATCGACTGAATGTGTCACACAATCTTATGGCTTAAGGGAACAATCTTTTTAATTTTTAAAATGGCTGAAGGTCCATGATTTAAAACACAACTACAATAAATTTTCAAAACGCAGAAAGTGCAAGGTTTTATCCTTAAATAATATTTCAAATGAGGCTGAAGGCCCAAACAATCTAAGACTTGACAAGTAAAGAATTTTAATTTTAAAACTGCTGAAGGCCCACTATTTAAAAACACAACTTCAATAAATTTTCCTAGGCAGAAGGCCCAAAGCTTTACCCTTTAATAATTTTTAATAAGTAGGCTGAAAGCCCAAACAATCTAATACTTAGCAATAAGGAATTTTACTTTTAAAACGGCTGAAGGCCCATGATTCAAAACACAATTACAATAAATTTTTACAAGGCACAAGCCCAAGGCTTTATTCTTAAATATTTAAAAAAATGAGGCTGAAGGCCCAAACAATCTAAGATTTAACTAGAAAGGAATTTTAATTTTCATACCGCTGAAGGCCCATGATTGCAAAACACAGCTACAATAAATTTTCAAAAGGCAGAAGGCCCAAAGCTTTATCCACAAAAATATGTTATATGAGGCTGAAGGCCCAAACAATGCAAGACTTGACAAGAAGGAAACATTCAGTTTTAAAACGGTTGACGGCCCATTATTTAAAACCCAACTAAAAGCATACAAATTCAAACCATCGGTTATAAGCCATTAAAATACACAATAAAACACTAATAAGAAAGGCGGCAGCGTTGTCGCTTCCCGCGCCCGGGTTCCCGGCTTCGATTCCCGGCGGGGTCAGGGATTTTCTCTGCCTCGTGATGACTGGGTGTTGTGTGATGTCCTTAGGTTAGTTAGGTTTAAGTAGTTCTAAGTTCTAGGGGACTGATGACCATAGATGTTCAGTCTCATAGTTCTCAGAGCCATTTGAACCACTAGTGTGTAAGGGAGACG
Organism: Schistocerca gregaria; assembly: GCF_023897955.1. NCBI lineage: Eukaryota > Metazoa > Arthropoda > Insecta > Orthoptera > Acrididae > Schistocerca > Schistocerca gregaria. Next base: position 120,776,935 of record NC_064923.1, read on the forward strand.
AATAGCACAGCCCACCGCTAGCTGTGAGCCAATGGGGTTTCACTGTAAGGGGAAGGCTGCGTTGGCTCTCAGTTCATACCTCGCTGGAGACCAGATTTTCTTTTCCTGTTTGGTGACAGAGCTACAAGTAGCCAGATTGAAAACCAGTAAGGGGATCTTACTAAAACTTCTCCATCGCAAATCTGCACACTACTCTCAGTACTCCATAGTACAAAGGTGAAAACTATTAAATTGCACGCTTGATAATACTTCTTTATGCTTTCGTTTAAATAATTTTTGGTTTTCGTGAATAGACAATTTTATTTATGAAATGTCACACTTCCACACCACTTGAGTGTGACACAGGACAACACGTTAACAGACCGTTTCGAAGTGAACTGAGGTGACAAAAGTCATGAGATAGCGATATCCATGTATACATATGGCGATAGTATCGCGAACACATGGTATAAAAGGGCAGTACACTGCCAGAGCTGTCATTTGCACTCAGGTGATTCTTGTAAAATGTTTCCCGACGTCACTTTGTCCACACGACGGGAATCAATAGATACTGAATGCCGAAAGGTAGTTACAGCTTGACGCATGGAGGATCCCATTTCGGTCGCGTGGGGTAGCCGCGCGGTCTTAGGCGTCTTGTCACGGTCCGCGCGGTTTCCGCCGTCGGAGGTTCGAGTCCTCCCTCGGGCATGGGTGTGTGTGTGTGTGTCGTCCTTAGCATAAGTTAGATTAAGTAGTGCGTAAGCTTAGGGAACGATGACTTCAGCAGTTTGGTCCCATAGAACCTTATCACAAATTTCCAATTTCCATTCCATTTCGGAAAATTTTAGATATTGAATACTCAGAGACCCGCAGTGGCAAGAGTGTGCCGAGAATATCAAATTTCAGGCATTACCTCTCACTACAGGCAAAGCAGTGGCCGACTGCCTTCATTTAACGACCGAGGGCACCGCGTTTGTGTAGAGTTGTCAGTGCTACGAGACAAGCAACACTGCGTAAAATCCGTTAGGACAGTGCGACGAAATTCAACTTTAATGGACTATGGCAGAAGACAACGGACGCGAGTGCCCTTGCTAACGGGACGATATTGACTGCAGCGCCTCTCCTAGGCACGTGATCATATAGGTTGGACTCTAGACGATTGGAAAACCGTTTCTTGGTGAGATGAGTCCCGATTTCAGTCGGTAGGAGCTGATGGAACGGTTCTAGTGTGGCGCAGATCTTACGAAGCTGTGGACCCAAGTTTACAACAAAGCACTGTGCAAATTGGTGGCAGCTCCATAATAGTGTCGTACATGTTTATATGGAATGAACTGGGTTCTTTGGTCAAACTGAACCGATCATTGACTGGAAAAGGTTGTGTTCGGCTAGTTGGTCACCATTTATAACCATTCATGGACTTCATGTTCCCAAACAACGATGAAATTTTTATGAATGACAGTGCCCCACGTCACCGGAAAAATGTTCACAATCGTGGTTTGAAGAACATTCTGGACAGTTCGAGCGAATGATATGGTCACGCCGATCGCACAACATGAATCCCGTCGCACATTCATGGGATGTAATCGAGAGGTCAGTTCGTGTACAAAATCTTGCACCGGCAACACTTGCGCGATTAAGGTCAGCTGTATAGTCAGCATAGCCCAATATTTCCGCAGGCAGCTTCCAACGACTTGTTGAGTCCATGCCATGTCGTGGTGTTGCATTACGCCGGGCAAAAGGAGGTCGTATACGCTGCTAGGAGAAATCCCACGACTTTTGTTAATCGCGTCATCTCTTAGTAATCCTTTCTAATTTAGGCAACCATAGTTTTAGAAATACTTTATATTTCGTTAAAATAGATTTTTGTGGTAAGGTGATCATGGTAAGTTGTAATTCATTTGCATTAATACAGAGTATATTTTAATACCATCTCTCCACTAGTTTACTGAACATAACAGCAAACATTATTTAAAACAATCTGACACTGCTCTGTTTCTTTACCAATGCAGTCACCCCAGGTCCGAAGAGATTTTCTTCTGGAAATGAATTTACATCAAGTTTATTCGCTAAGGAGTGACTAACGCGTACGTTTGAGGATACAGGATCAAAAGACTAAGCGTGGGAGTGATAGCTTCTACCGGCCGCAGTGGACGAGCGGATCTAGGCGCTACAGTCTGAAAACGCGCGACCGCTACGGTCGCAGGTTTGAATCCTGCCTCGGGCATGGATGTGTGTGATGTCCTTAGGTTAGTTAGGTTTAAGTAGTTCTAAGTTCTAGGAGACTGATGACCTCAGAAGTTACGTCCCATAGTGCTCAGAGGCATTTGAACCATTTTGATAGCTTCACCAACAAGGCCTGTTTAGTTCTGTTTGTGAAATCAGCACGGTGCATTATCAACGCTTGATAAATTTCTGTTGGTCGTTTTTCTTACACTGGAACCGGAAGGTGTCGCAGCTGTTGGCAGCAAATGATACTTGCGATGGACATACCACTGGAAACTATTTTATTCCCGGGATGTAAAATGTTATATACACATTATGTGTCTTTTGGTAGTGCTCAGCCATTAATTCCCTCTTAAGAAGTTAACATAAAGTCATCATAACTCATAATCAGTAAAAATATTGCATAGGAATACTCAATGAGGAAACTGATTACGTTCAAGGAAAAAGTCAGTAATTGTCACCCCTTTGACATTCGTTCATTTGAGTTCTAGCAGGTAGTTCTCCCACTCTGAGGTGTGACCAGTTTTATAGACACATGTCTGGAGAACAGCACTGTATGTAGGCGAATCATGGGCTCTGGGAAACTGGAAAAGAAGTGTTTAAATTACAGTGCTTTAGAAGAATGTTGAAATTTAGGTGAACTGATAAAGTAAGAAATGAGAAGGGTGTCCACAGAATCGGCAGGGAATGAAACATGTAGAAAACACCAACAAGAACGTATTATGACAACGGGAATAACTTCCATGGTACTAATGGGGGCTGTAGATGTCAAAAATTGTAGAAGGAGAAAGAGAGAGAGAGAGAGGGAGGGGATTACGAAGGGGGACCCAAAAATAACCGGAATTTCTTTCTAGAAAGTATATACTTTATTGTTTTCAAATATTAACTTGATCTCCTTCGAAGTACTCTCCATTAGCATTAATACACTTGTCCAAACGTTCATTCCAATCTTCGAAGCACCTTTTAAATTCTTCGTCCTTGATACCTGCTAGCACTTTCATGACATTGCGTTTTACGTCTTCCACATCCGCAAAACGCTTCCCGTTCAAGTCTCTTTTCACCCTCTGGAATAGGAAGAAGTCCGAGGGTGCTGAATCCGGCGAACAGGGCGCGTGGGTCAAGGTAGTCGTCTCTGTTGAGGCCAAAACTGGCGAACGCTGAGAGCTGTGTGCGCGGGAGCGTTGTCGTGATGCAGGAACCACACGCCAGAATCCCACAAGCCGGACGTTTTCGCGACAAACTTCTGCGAAGTCGTTTCATAACCTCCAAATAGAATTGTTCGTTTACTGTCTGGTTTCAGGGACAAATTCAAAGTGTACGATCCCTTTGATGTCGAAAAACAGATCAATATAGTTTTCACATTCGATTTCACTTGTCGAGCTTTTTTTGGTCGAGGTGAGCCAGGTGACTTCCATTGTGATGACTGTTGTTTACTTTCTGGATCCTACCGATAGCACCATTACTCATCAGCTGTAACGATTTTGTTGAAAAAATGTGGATCATCTTTGAATGCGTCGTTCATTTCGAGATTGGCTTGAATGCAAAGATCCCTTGGATTTCCAGTAAGAAGCTTCGTCACGAATTTTGCTGCACTCTTTGCACCCCCAAATCGATGGTCAAGATGCGCTGAATTGAGCTCCAGGACAACCCTGAAAATTCTCGAGTTGGTCGATTGTCCTGCGTCGATCTTCATTGATGAGATCATGGATTTTGTCGATGTTGTCTTAGTTTCAAACACTTGAAGGTCGACCGGAACGGGACTGATCTTCAACCACTATTTCTCTCTTTTTAAACCGAGAAAACCATTCGTACACTTGCGTTTTACGAAGAGCATGGTCTTTGTAGGCTGTATGAATCATCATAACAGTTTCTGCTGCGTTCTTGCCGAGCAAGAAACAAAACTTCACTGCCGCACGTTGTTCGTAAGAACTAGCAATTTCCTCGTGTCACGTCTGCACTGTACACACACTCAAAGAACTGTCAAAGAAACCACACTTCTCACTGTTGGGTGACGCCGCGTGGCAGAATGACTGAGTAGAGTTCGTACTACAACCCTCTGGCGGCGCAACCTGCTACTACAAGTACACGATGTACAGAATTACGATTCCGGTTACTTTCGGGTGGTGGTGGTGGTAAGTGTTTAACGTCCCGTCGACAACGAGGTCATTAGAGATGGAGCGCAAGCTCGGGTTAGGGAAGGATTGGGAAGGAAATCGGTCGTGCCCTTTCAAAGGAACCATCCTGGCATTTGCCTGAAACGATTTAGGGAAATCACGGAAAACCTAAATCAGGATGGCCGGAGACGGGATTGAACCGTCGTCCTCCCGAATGCGAGTCCAGTGTGCTAACCACTGCGCCACCTCGCTCGGGTTACTTTTGGGTCCCCCCTCGTATGTCCAGCAAATAATTGAGGATGTTGGGTGAAAATGCTACTCTGAGAATGTAAGGTCCAATACTCATTTCACTTAGAGCTAGCACTTTCAGTATTTTAGTTCACGTTACCTGTAGCAAGCATCACGAGGTGAAAAGTGGTAATGTACTGACCTGATTTTTTATGTTTGGAATTAATTATGGTTTAAAAGAAAAATTATAAAGAATGATCCAAATTGGAAGAAAAATATTCGTTTGAATCCTTTTTATTTAAGAAAAAAAAATTGCGAGGTTCGAGTAGGTCTCGAACACTTGTTCCGTACCAAGTAAGTATGTCCATCGACATTTCATTCATTCCAGGAATGGAGGTTCTCGACCATTTTTCTGTCATCGACTTTGATACTGCCAAGGTATCGGTCCCAGGGATTCCAAGACTTTCGAGAACGTTTTAATTTCATGTTTGATGTCCGATAACAAACGACAAAAGAAATATTTTTTTTCGTGCCATATAATTACAGATTCACAGCTTTCAGATTTTTTCCTTTACTTGCACAGTGAAACGTTGGTTCCTGCTAAAAATCATGAGTCTAAACCAAAGGGAAGTACGCTATATGCTTCGAGGAGTGAATTTGCTAATATCAAAATATGTGACATAAATGGCCGAACCTTTTTATTTCATTGACAAAGAAGCTCCCTTTTTTGCATCGCCAAGGGACAGTAGACGTTAATACGTGGGATAAATTTCAAACTGATACAATTACCCGTTCCTGAACAAAGAGTTTTGAACATCAGACAGACAGACAGACAGTTGCAGTACAAACCTATCCTATAAGGTCCCGTTTTTATCGATTGAGGTATGGAATCCTATTAAGGCTAAGTTAGATTCTTTACGTGATTTCATTAGTCATAAATACCAAAACCACCAGTAACGCAGTTGATTCTATTGCATAGAAAAAGAATTGTCTCTTTAACAGTAAGATTTCTACCGTCACACTCTAAGTTATTCTCATATTTCGCATTTCTCAGTAATTATTACCGTTTTATCCGTCAGTCATGTCTGGATTAGGTTCAGTGAGTTTAAATTCCAAACTAATTTCACGCAACAAGAAAAATTCGTTGACAGCAACGCTAATTCCTTAAGCTGAAAAAAGAAGAAGAACCGAGTAGCGATATTGGTGCAAGCAAGAATAATATCTTACATCTACATCTACATAGATACTCTGCAAATCACATTCAAGTGCCTGGCAGAGGGTTCACCGAACCACCTTCACAATTCTCTATTATTCCAATCTCGTATAGCACGCGGAAAGAATGAACACCTATATCTTTCTGTACGAGCTCTGATTTCCCTTCTTTTATCGTGGTGATCGTTCCTCCCTATCTAGGTCGATATCAACAAAATATTGTCGCATTCGGAGATGGAAGTTGGTGATTGGAATTTCCTGAGAAGATTCCATCGCAACGAAAAACGCCTTTCTTTTAATGATTTCCAGCCCAAATCATGTATCATTTCTGTGACACTCTCTCCCATATTTCTCGATAGTACAAAATGTGCTGTGTTTCTTTGAACTTTTTCGATGTACTCCGTCAGTCGTATCTAGTAAGGATCCCACATTGTGCAGCAGTATTCTAAAAGAGGACGGACAAGCGTAGTGTAGGCAGTCTCCTTAGTAAGCCTGTTACATTTTCTAAGTGTCCTGCCAATAAAACGCAGTCTTTGGTTAGCCTTCCCCACAACATTTTCTATGTGTTCCTTCCAGTTCAAGTTGTTCGTAATTGTAATAACTAGGTATTTAGTTGAATTTACGGCTTTTAGATTAGACTGATTTGTCGTGTAACCGAAGTTTTTCATGTTCCTTTTAGCACTCATGTGGATGACCTACTTTTCGTTATTTAGGGTCAACTGCCTCTTTTCGCACCATTCAGATATCTTTTCTTTAATATCAAGAAACGATTGGGGTATTAATAATGAAATTTTATTAATTCTGCTATGTCAAGGAATATTATCAGTGTTTAACAAACTACTGTTCTCACAGAATTGCCAGCACAACAGACGATTTAAAAATCACAAACACCATGTGGCTTCACCTGAAAGCCTACCTGATGTATGACGCGATTTATTCAATGGATATGAATGTAATTTCAACCGAGAAAATAATGCCTGCAATATTATGAGTAATTTTGTCGTGTCTGATAATATTTTGTGACAAATATTGTAAATATTTTCCATTAATCTCAGAGATAAAGAATACGATACCTCAATGCATTTCACGAAAGCATGAAACTTCAAGTGTAATGTATATACACAAGAGACATGTTGCTCGCCCCTGTTTGCTCTGTTTTTCGCCTGTTTGTTTTCTCTCGCCTGTGGGTCAATGTATGTATAACTCGCTGTCTATACAGTTGTATGAGCTCTTAAGCTACAATCTATATTAATTGGAAGTATCTTATATTGCCTTTGAAAAATACTTCTCCCTCCAGGTGAAATTTATTTAAAGGTAATAATATTGCCCATCTGGCTTCGACTGCCCCGGTGGTGTGCAGTCCGCCATTAAGTCTACTAAATAATATTTCAGTGTTTGCGAGATTCACTTGTAAAGGAAAATAATTGTAAGTGCTTTTATAATCGTTACAGTCAGTTTTCAATATTAAAGTTAATTAATATTTTTGATTATGAAACCTGTTCGCGGACTTAACACCGCAACGCTTAGGTGAGGCTTCACTTCAGATTAAAACATTTTCAGTTAATACAAAGTATTAAAAGCTGGCGCAGTTCTTAAAGGCATAAAGTTGAAGAAATTCTTTGCAGTTATTTCAATAATACGCAGGTGTTTGTACCATTCTTCTTTTCTGTGTAACACTAGATTAAGTTTCTGGGAAAAGAAATCATTTCATGCTTAAAATTATCGCTGGGTTAGTTGCAGGTTACGTTACGTTCTCATTTGTTGAAAGAGAGCCTAACATTTCCACTAATAGTAAATAACTTTCGGCTGCGTATTGAGATCACGTCACGAGAAGTATATTTAAGACGCATTGACTAGCGCTCAAATACCCGTGACGTCCCGAAAACAATATTCCGATTTTAAATTGCTACGCTAAATATCATTGCGGTAGGTTACGACAGACGCCTGCGCGCGTATTTCAAAAAATAGTTCAAATGGCTCTGAGCACTATGGGACTTAACTTCTGAGGTCATCAGTCCCCTAGAACTTAGAAGTAGCGGTCGCGCGGTTCCAGACTGTAGCGCCTAGAACCGCTCTGCCACTCCGGCCGGCCGCGTATTTCAAACCACACGTAGCAATCTGCACTGACGTATGCGGAATAACTAAATTAATTCTACACCACAACAATTACGCAGAAATGAGGTAATGGTACAATTGGGGCCCAACGTGGGGCCCAAATCAATAATACAATCATAGTATAGCTTATTGTAATTTTATTTGCGTTTTTATTGTAATTTTATTGTATTTATGTTTGTATTAATGCAAGATTGTCTTTTATGTTATGTACAACTTGCTGCTGGAATATAGCCTCGCTCGCATGTGCTGTGTGTTGCGAGCATAAATTACAAGAATAAAGCCAAACACGAGTAATCCTGGATCTATCGCAGAATACACATAAGGTAAGGGTACCAGTGTGTGTTATTTTACTATTTTGAGTGGGTAGGTCCAATTCTTCGCTTGATACGCCAAGGCGCATAGAGCAAGGGTGTGTTAGGCAACATTTATTTTGCGTATTTGCGTTTCATACAGCAATAGGATGCTGCATGCGTGTGAAATTATAACTAAATTTCTTCTGTATCTTATGTCGTGATAGGCCGAAATAACTGCTGGTAACAATATAACTGGAAAGTTGTCAGTTACCAGTACCTCTCAAAGTTGTATATTAATTTGTAACATGAGTCGAGCAAGAACCAGGCAGCAGATTAGGAAAGACCTTGAATACGATTAGTAGACAGCCGACAATACAAATGAGCTCTCAGTACAGAGCGAAGCTATGGCAGAACCTAATATACCCAACAAACGGTACCGGAAACCGAAATGGAATGTCGAATAATTCCGGAACCTGAAATGGATGTATTAGGTAATGCAGCAAATACAGAAGCTTCGCATAAACTCTAGTGTCCGATTCCACTCGTCGTCTTTGACCAATGATGTCACAGCTAAGGCAAAGATGCTGCACATAGGCAATCTATGAAGGGAACGGACCATACTCGTAAACAAACGAATACAGCATGCGATATAATTATACTCACATTTAACGTGATTATTATCTACTCACGAACTACATGTAAACGAGTTGAAGATAAATGAAATAAATAAGAACAGAAGTGCAAGAAAGTTTTGTCTAGCTACAATTATTATCATAACTTAAGCGAGTGGAGGGGCACAGAGAACCATTAAAGTATATTACAGTATAATGCTTGCTGAAACTGTACTATTACAAAATTACGTGAATTTTATTATTGATTTTTCATTCAAACGGGAGAAGCGCAGGAAAGTTGATGTTTTGGAAGAGGGGGGGCGGTGGGGGGGGGGGGGGGAGGAGAAATCAAATTAGAACAGAACAATGGAAAAATTAAGCGAATTATAACAAATACGAATTACTAACATAAAATATGGAGAAACGAATACCGTAAATCCTGAACAAAGCAGATGTTCAAGTAACTAAAATCCATTAAAAAATAACAAATACTGGAATCAGTAATTAGATTCCAATATTACTAACTTTACTGCAGAAGTTCAGAGAGCACCTACGAGTGCAAAAATGGTATTATATTTAACACAGGACCTGGGAAAACAATTTAACTAATGAAATAGCGAATAGGTGGAATGGGTAACTAGAATTGATCTAGATAGTAGGTCAATTCTAGTTATCGATTCCAGTGCCTGTACATGTTTCGCGGTAAATTAGGGAACAATTACGAATGGAAAAATCTTATAACATATGAGACACCTCCTGGAATAAAGATCCAGTTAATGAACCATCGAATAGAAAAAGGGAACTATCGAATAGTTGGAATCGGTAACTAGAGTTAACCTATTTAAGAAATCAATTCTAGTTACCGATTCCAACTCTTGTAGCCATCTCACGGTAATTCAAAGACCAATTATGAGCGGAAAAATCTTATTACCCTTTAGATAACAGCCGGAATAATAAATATTCCAATTACTGAACTTTCGAATAGTTGGAATCTGTAACTAGAATTGACCTCATATATAGGTCAATTCTAGTTACCGATTCCAATATTCCTAACTTTTTCGCAGAACTTCAGAAAGCAATTACGAATGCAGATATTGTATTCTATGTGCCACATGTACTGAATAGAGGCAGTAACTAAGGAAATTAGAAAGATCCTCTATTGGGACATTATAGAGCAGTCACTATTGGCAGTAATCAGGGCAGATGGTAGCGGCAGGCTTGTCCTAGACTCGAGAGATATAAACTGAATAATTGTTACAGTACATACTAGAGCAGAAAACCTGGAGGAACAGTTACATAAGCTCTATGGAACTAAATAGGAAAGGGATATTTGCTTTATCGATCGGTATTAACAGAGGCAGTAAAACACGCAGAATAGACTGCAATCCAGGAGCAACTTTGTATCGCTGCATTCTTGGTAGTAACAGTCAGCGTGGGCGAGGACAGTCCTGTCTCTGTTGGAGTACTGGTTATTATTATATTTCTACTGTACCCGTTAATACATATCGATAAAACAAATACCACACTAGACTAATTTGGGACCGCTCTATAAAATGAGTATGCAAATATCCACTTTAATTATCATTTTGAGTGTAATGAGAAACACACTGACGTTTTCCTTCACCACTGAGTGTAGCATAAAAGACGTGATGAGTTCCATTTGCTTGGGCTGACTCCAGCTACATAATCCGAAAAGGAAACTGAAAATATCTGTGGAGACACCAGAGAAAAGAGTGCCTGACAACTTTTAGTAGAGACACCCTGTTTATTGTATTGACGACCTCTTTAGATCGAAAGTCGCTCTTTACTCCCTTGTGAGTCAGTTCCATCATTCTGTAAGTGGAAGATGGCATTAGCCCATACCTCTTTTGAAAAATATTTTAGTAAGATCTCCAGGTGTACAGCAGAAGGTATGACACAGGTGGTGCAGGTCCCTTCATTGCTAAGACTTCTGCAGTTAACTGACAAGGGAGTGGAAGAAAGTGACAGGGATAAAGAAGTACGCGTGATTCAACTTTGCAGAAAGACTTTATTGAGACAGAGGCCATGCGGTGACTACTCCAGCTTGTTGAGGAAGGGCGCAATGGAGGCGGCGTCTTCGCAGTCGGGCATCATCTTGCCGTTGAACTTGAGACACGCGTCGGCGCACAGCTGCCCCTCGAAGTAGGGGCCGTACATCTTCTTGCACTGCGCGCAGTTGCGGATGCACACGCTGACGGCGTTGGCGTCGGCGGGCGGTGCGAGGCATGACGTCACCAACAGCACGGCCAGAAGCGTCGCCAAGGGGCAGCAGCGGCGGGCGGCCATCTCTGCAACACGGCTCAGTGCTAGGACCGCCTCTTCTCTTACTTACTTCACTTAATATCTGACTCTAAAGGGTAGCACAAGATTAAAAGAATAGAATGTGCAGGTGAGGCAAGCGTCGCTGTGAGACACATCTAATGTAAGGCTCAGAGGTTAGGCAACAACGTTGCAGTTAACACAGCTCTTGACTTGTAGAGAACAGTCGCTTAAAGGCATCGAAACGCAGTATAATGTTTCTGAAGGGGAACTCTCCGATGGCGAAATTGGATTGTATAGATGTTTCCACCTAAACCACTGTTGAAGATATAAATTTCTTAGGACTGAACAAACACGAAAATCTATCCTGGAAATATATGCATCCGGATCTTACACAGGAATTTAGCGGTGCTATCCTCTCTATGAGAAGATTCTCCACAGGAAAATCCACTGAGAGGAGAAAGCTGGTTTACTTTGTTTATTACAGCCTTTATTTTTCATATAGTGCAAAGTAAGGGGCACTATTCTGTAAGGGATGAACAACAGTTTATAGAATCTACGTTGAACGCTATATTTTGTAGCACAATACTTTTATCCTGCTCTGGAGCACCTCATAATAGCTTAAGAGCATATCGTTATATGGTGTTGCATATATTAATAAACGATTCCTAGTCTCTCTTTCTCGAGAGTTATCTTCTTTTTTATTTTTAATCAATTTCCTGTGAAATAAAAAGTGATGATTCGTTGCATGACCGAGTAGCTATGACTTAAGTGATCACATGTTATCCTAACATCGTTTTTTGGTTTTTTCGTCATTTAGCATTTTTTATTTTTGGTCGTCAGTCTACTGACTGGTTTGATGCAGCCCACCACGAATTTCTTTCCTGTGCTAACCTCTTCATCTCAGAGTAGCACTTGCAACCTACGTCCTCAATTATTTGCTTGACATATTCCAATCACTGTCTTCCTCTACAGTTTTTGCCCTCTACAGCTCCCTCTAGTACCATGGAAGTCATTCCCTCATATCTTAGCAGATGTCCTATCATCCTGTCCCTTCTCCTTATCAGTGTTTTCCACATACTCCTTTCCTCTCCGATTCTGCGTAGAACCTCCTCATTCCTTACCTTATCAGTCCACCTAAATTTCAACATTCGTCTATAGCACCACATCTCAAATGTTTCGATTCTCTTCTGTTCCGGTTTTCCTACAGTCCATGTTTCACTACCATACAATGCTGTACTCCAGACATACATCCTCAGAAATTTCTTCCTCAAATTAAGGCCGGTATTTGATATTAGTAGAATTCTCTTAGCCAGAAATGCCTTTTTTGCCATAGCGAGTCTGCTTTTGATGTCCTCCTAGCTCCGTCCGACATTGGTTATTTTACTGCCTAGGTAGCAGAATTCCTTAACTTCATTGACTTCGTAACCATCAATCCTCATGTTAAGTTTCTCGCTGTTCTCATTTCTACTACTTCTCATTACCTTCGTCTTTCTCCGATTTACTCTCAAACCATACTGTGTACTCATTTGACTGTTCATTCCTTTCAGCAGATCATTTAATTCTTCTTCACTTTCACTCAGGATAGCAATATCATCAGCGAATAATATCATTGATATCGGTTCGCCTTGTATTTTAATTCCACTCCTGAACCTTTCTTTTATTTCCATCATTGCTTCCTCGATGTACAGATTGAAGAGTAGGGGCGAAAGGCTACAGCCTTGTCTTACTCCCTTCTTAATACGAGCACTTCGTTCTTGATCGTCCACTCTTATTATTCCCTCTTGGTAGTTGTACATATTGTATATCACCCGTCTCTCCCTATAGCTTACCCCTACTTTTTTCAGAATCTTGAACAGCTTGCACCATTTTATATTGTCCAACGCTTTTTCCAGGTCGACAAATCCTATGAACGTGTCTTGATTTTTCTTTAGCCTTGCGTCCATTATTAGCCTTAACGTCAGAATTGCCTCTCTCGTGCCTTTACTTTTCCTAAAGCCGAACTGATCGTCACCTAGCGCATTCTCAATTTTCTTTTCCATTCTTCTGTATATTATTCTTGTAAGCAGCTTCGATGCATGAGCTGTTAAGCTGACTGTGCGATAATTCTCGCTCTTGTCAGCTCTTGCCGTCTTCGGAATTGTGTGGATGATGCTTTTCCGAAAGTCAGATGGTATGTCGCAAGACTTATATATTCTACACACCAACGTGAATAGTCGTTTTGTTGCCACTTCCCCTAATGATTTTAGAAATTCTGATGGAATGTTATCTATCCCTTCTGCCTTATTTGACCGTAAGTCCTCCAAAGCTCTTTTAAATTCCGATTCTAATACTGGATCCCCTATCTCTTCTAAATCGACTCCTGTTTCTTCTTCTATCACATCAGACAAATATTCACCCTCATAGAGGCTTTCAATGTATTCTTTCCACCTATCTGCTCTCTCCTCTGCATTTAACAGTGGAATTCCCGTTGCACTCTTAATGTTACCACCGTTGCTTTTAATGTCACCAAAGGTTGTTTTGACTTTCCTGTATGCTCAGTCTGTCCTTCCGACAATCATATCTTTTTCGATGTCTTCACATTTTTCCTGCAGCCATTTCGTCTTAGCTTCCCTGCACTTCCTATTTATTTGATTTCTCAGCGACTTGTATTTCTGTATAACTGATTTTCCCGGAACATGTTTGTACTTCCTCCTTTCATCAATCAACTGAAGTATTTCTTCTGTTACCCATGGTTTCTTCGCAGCTACCTTCTTTGTACCTATGTTTTCCTCCCCAACTTCTGTGATGGCCCTTTTTAGAGACGTCCATTCGTCTTCAACTGTGCTGCCTACTGCGCTATTCCTTATTGCTGTATCTATAGCGTTAGAGAACTTCAAATGTATCTCATCATTCCGTATCCCACTTCTTCGCGTATTGATTCTTCCTGACTAATGTCTTGAACTTCAGCCTACTCTTCATCACTACTATATTGTGATCTGGGTCTATATCTGCTCCTGGGTACGCCTTACAATCCAGTATCTGATTTCGGAATCTCTGTCTGACCATGATGTAATCTAATTGAAATCTTCTCGTATCTCCCGGCCTTTTCCAAGTATACCTTCTCCTCTTATGATTCTTGAACAGGGTATTCGCTATTACTAGCTGAAACTTGTTACAGAACCCAATTAGTCTTTCTCCTCTTTCATTCCTTGTCCCAAGCCCATATTCTCCTGTAACCTTTTCTTCTACTCCTTCCCCTACAACTGCATTCCAGTCGCCCATGACTGTTAGATTTTCGTCCCCCTTTAGATATTGCATTACCGTTTCAATACCCTCATACACTTTCTCTATCTGTTCATCTTCAGCTTGCGACGTCGGCATGTATACCTGAACTATCGTTGTCGGTGTTGGTCTGCTGTCGATTCTGATTAGAACAACCCGGTCACTGAACTGTTCACAGTAACACACCCTCTGCCCTACCTTCCTATTCATAACGAATCCTACACCTGTTATACCATTTTCTGCTGCTGTTGATATTACCTGATACTCATCTGACCAGAAATCCTTGTCTTCCTTCAACTTCGCTTCACTGACCCCTATTATATCTAGATTGAGCCTTTGCATTTCCCTTTTCAGATTTTATAGTTTCCCTACCACGTTCAAGCTTCTGACATTCCACGCCCCGACTCGTAGAACATTATTCTTTCGTTGATTATTCAATCTTTTTCTCATGGTAACCTCCTCCTTGGCAGTCCCCTCCCGGAGATCCGAATGGGGGACTATTCCGGAATCTTTTGCCAATGGAGAGATCATCATGACACTTCTTCAACTACAGGCCACATGTCCTGTGGATACACGTTACGTGTCTTTAATTCAGTGGTTTCCATTGCCTTCTGCATCCTCATGTCGTTGATCATTGCTGATTCTTCCGCCTTTAGGGGCAATTTCCCACCCCTAGGACAAGAGAGTGCTCTGAACCTCTATCCACTCCTCCGCCCTTTTTGACAAGGCCGTTGGCAGAATGAGGCTGACTTCTTATGCCGGAAGTCTTCGGCCGCCAGTGCTGATTATTTATCAAAATTTAGGCAGTGGCGTTTTGATTATGAATCAAAGACGCTACTCCTAGGCCACGGGTCTAGCATAGGAGAGTGATATAAAATATGAAATACTCTGTTAAACGTTCACGACAGATTGGAAAAGTATAAATGCGATATTGCAGTTCCTGTGTTATTCCAATTACGATGCAAAAGGAACATTGCATTGTAATTGGGAAAAACAGATTATACATGGCCATAGGAATGTTGCATCGTATTTCAGAATAACACAGGGACTGCAATATCATATTTATCTGTCGAAACCGGACGAGCGACTTTCGAGCAATTTGTCTCCCCTGTACGGTAATGTAGACATGGGATGTAGGGGTACGAGCTGTAGCCGCATGGTTGACGTTATGTGGGAGTTCAGGTCTGGTTGTGAGTCATGCTCGGGCAGCCAAATTGTAAGGCGGGCGCTCGATGTAAGCAAAAATCCCGTGTTCGAGTCCCAACCTGGCACAGATTTTCATTGTCGTCATTCCATTCTACAGCTAATGGTTGTCCAAAAGATACACAGCGGTGACGTACTGGCTAAAGATGGAGAGACAAGTACAGGTTCGAAAGATCACTGGTGTACCAATACAAACAGTACTAATGACGTGGTGATTGAATTCCTGGCAGGGTGAGTGGGACAGTAGTGATAAGGGCCACAGACTATTCAACTTCTTCCCGAACCTGAGAGAAAGACTAAAACTTCGACATATCGATCCCAGCTGCGGTATGGCACACTTCCTAACGGGATACAGCCCTTATCCCACACACCTGAATCGCGTGAGTCTGTGGCAGACACCTAATTGCACATGTGGGGAAGAAGGTTCTCCTGAACATATCGTCTTTTTCTGCGGACAATACACAAACATAATACATACACTACACATAGATACATCAAACATTGAGCAAACAATCAAAGACATGATTTACAACGATGAACAATGGCCAACCATTAATAAAGTAACTGACGATATCTCCAAAACCATACACACAAGACAGAAGGCAAGACTACATCAAAAACTAACAGGAAATCCACAGGGTGGACGGTGATGATGCTGCATCTGAAGACATCTCATCGGACTGTAGCGTAAACATTACTAGCACCAATACAATATAAATACATCTAACTGTCTTCCGGAAAATCAACTGGTCCAGTCCCACCAGGTCAGCGTCAGGAAGGGTCTTATGTCAGTTTGCTCTTAGAGGGACCTGTGCCTCCTAGTGAGCAGCGACGTGTAGCCAGAAGGATCTTAATTGTGGTTCCTCTGTACAGAGCCCTACCCAACAGGTGTGGGAATAGATCGGGAAAAACCACTGGAGATGCTGAGTCGTTTGAGCAGCCAGGAGGAGCTAACAGACGGATTGCTGGCCGGTGGGAGCGGTTCAAGTTGTAGTCTTGTAAATAGATTAGCAAGTTAGAGTAGTAGTTACATATAATTTTACTAGAGAAGTTACAAATTCAAGGATACGCATAGAAATTGGAAGTGGCCGTCACGGAGTTGAAGTCCTCCCAAGACCCTCATCGCCGCTCCAAATGGGTGATGTGACACACTTCCTCATCTCCTTTCTTTCTTCTTCCTCATTCCAACTTTGTTTCTCTTAGTTAATAGAGTTTCTTCTTCATTGCTTAATGGTGTTGTTTTTGTATTTGTTTCTTATAATTGTTATTATTTGTTTCATGGTAATGAATGTCCGCCCTTGGTAGCTGTGTGGTCAGCGCGACGGACTGTCAATCCTAAGGGCCCGGGTTCGATTCCCGGCTGAGTCGGAGATTTTCTGCGATCAGGGACTGGGTGTTGTGTTGTCCTAATCATCATCAGTTCATCCCCATCGACACGCAAATCGCCGAAGTGGCGTCAAATCGAAAGACTTGCACAAGGCGAGCGGTCTACTCGACGGAAGGCCCTCGTCACACGACATTGTTATTATTATGGTAATGAATTTGTATTTGTGTACCTACAATTTTTATTATTTGAAAAGTTTTGAATGAGCTGCAGAAAACAAAACCCGCCTCCACGGGGCACAGTGGGACTGGAGTCGGGTGCCGCCGTAGTACTACACTACTGCCTCGGACCCCTAACACAGTCACAGCGGCCAAGAGGCATTCACAGACCAACCATAAGCAATCAGACGATGGGTCATTAAACAAAAGCACGAGCTGAAAAAAAAAGTGTCCATATTCGCAACTGTGAATACATTGAACGTAAACGTGTTCTTCGTTGGTTTCCTAAAACCGAAAAAGAGAGCGATACACAAGTTGGACATGGGACGCCAGTATGGGTCGAATGCGAGCCAAAGGCTGAGCAGTCTCGTGCGCTATCGCCTACGCTATCAGAACATTTGACACTAGTTTTATCTAGTAGACTACTTGAATTTGCGTGGGGAGCGATTGGACTGGCTAACTTCAATTCTAAAAAACTCGGAAACGGTGTAATGCAGCGTATGTTGTTGTTCACAGCTATTTCTCAACACAGTCTCACCTGCAACACCCTTACAAGTTTTTCAGACACTTTGTGACCACCACGTGTAAAGTAATGGCGACTACTGCACGTAGATATATAAAAAAGTGTAGGGCTACAGATCCACAAATGTTAAACTCAGAGCTTTTGGCTGCCGAAGCAGCAGTAAGTAATGTAGCAGTATCTTATCCAAAGACCTGTAACAAAATCCAAAGAAACTCTAGTCATTAGTGAAGGGTGCCAGTGCACAACAACTGGTACCCAGATTGTAATGGATGATATAGGAACTTGGATTGAGGGTAGCAAAGCAAAAGCAGAAATGTTCAGTTCTGTGTCCAAATGTTCCGTTAGAAAAGGGTATCCAGAAGTAAGACCACAATTTAAGCCTCGCATCATGGGCTCTCAGAAATATCCGAATTTATGAATACGTTATAAAATATATAGGGCCGTGTGGTATCCAAGTAAGATTCTATATGGAATTTTCGGATGAATTAGTCCCTTTTTCGTCATTATATCCTGTAGATGCCACGGAAAAAAACTATACCCAGTAGTTTGAAGAAAGCACAGGTCACACTCATCTACAAGAGAAGTTGCAGAATTCGTCCAGAAAACTAAAGACTTTATGCAGATGATGTAAGTACTGTCTGAAGAAGTCTACATTAATTTTCATTCAAATACTGATAAGATGTAAAAATGATGCAGAGGTCAACAACAGACTCAAATGCTCAGAAATGAAAAAAAAAAAAAAAAACGTATTTCACAACACCGAAAAGGGTAGTTTTTTGTGACTACAGTATTAGTTGGTCACGGTTGGAATCAGTCATTTTATGCAAATATATTGGTGTGAAAAAACCCACTGATTTCGAAGAAGAGTTCCAGTGTCTCAACAACACTGGCTACTCGTTCCATGAAAAGCTCTTGAGAGATGGTGAGGAATATGAGGCCCTCGCCAGGTTGCATTAACAGAAAAGATGTAAGGGATTCAGAAAACTGAACGTGGGTATAAATACATTCAATCCATCAGTATCGATGTTCAGAAGAATGACTGAAACATTCGTAAAACACTGAGGGCACTATATCGTCCGTACAGTCTCGTTGTTTCGTCTAGAATGAATGGAACGATTGGCAGATAAGAAGTTTTAGGAAGTAAGCTGAAAGAACCAGAGGGATACGTTGTCGTTCAACCAATCAGAAAACTGGACATGGTTCCAGAATGAGTGTAGTTGTTTTGAATGATCTGTACGGAAAGTGTAAATAACTTGACATGGAGACAGAGGTGCCACCTGCGCGATACATTGCGTAGAAATGTCAGATACCCGTTGGCCGGTCACAAGTAGCAGAACAGAGTACTCACCTGTGTGAGGAGAGAGTGGAATGAAGCAGAGTGGTGCTGGTGGCACAGTACAGCCCGGCTGTCGGCTCCTCTGCTTATATACAGTACAGCGTGTATCTCCGGCGCCCTGGGGGATGGCTCTCGCCCCAATCCGATTTCCTTAAGAGGGCCGGACACTCCACAGGACGTCTCCAACTTGCCCGCTAATCTCATCTCACTCTGTACGTCCTTTCTCCCCAAAGCTCTGTCATTATTGCCAAATTCTGAAAAAAATTACCATCATGTGACATTCGTGCATCGCAATAGGCAACTGAAGAAGGTCCAACGTCAGCCGATCTAAAATCATAGACCAGAAACTACATATATATGATGTTCATCTAGCGATAATCCGCTCGACCCATCCACCCCAACCCGTATGCGTATGTGGCGGAGGAGGTGGGGGTGCGGAGGCAACTTTGAAATCTACAATGTGAAGCACCGTTTTTTATTGCAGAATACTATCCTATTTCTAAATCTACATAAGTTATGTCTGAAGTATTTTCTTCGTTTCGCCGTAGATGGCCCAGTAATTAGAGGAACAGAAATAGATACACAATCTTAAAACATACTACGCCATTGCCCTTGAAGATACAATGGCACATGGGATCCCACCTCCATGCTGCTACTGTAGGACAGGCCAGTGTTTCATAACTTACAATGGGAAACCCCATTCGCAACGTTGTATTCCTCTGACTTACCGAAAGGATACTGCTCGAAGCGCCACCGTGGCTGTGTAGTGAAGTACGACATATCGTAAGAGGCAGCATACTGTGAACGGAACTCACGTATCGCGCAAACGTGGAAAAAGATAGCGGCTGTAAACATTACAATACTTGTGCAGTGTTTATCGCCTGCACACCTCCCTATCATTTGGAGAACAAACGTGCAAGTGGACGATGAATGTTGCAGCCACAGAAGAAAAAATTGAATTGATCCTGATTTACGGAGGATGTAGAAGAAATGTAGAAGAAATGTTGAGACTGCTGTATGCTGAGCTTTTTCCAGAGAAAGCTCGCTCTCGTTCGTTCTTTTACAACGCTGTGAACGCCTTTATGTCTGTTGGCAGCGTACAGCCCGGAAAAAGGAAAGGAAGCAAACATGTTACATGAGAAGCTAATGAAACGGACGTACTAGCGGCAGTACACCACAATCGACAGATAAGCGGCCGGAAATTATACGGCGACTGCGGTACGTTCGTAGGTAGAATTCTCATAATGCTGCGTCATCATATGTATCATCCATACCGCGTGTCACTGCATCAAGAACTTCAAGGCGCCGATTTTCACATCTGGGTAGCTTTTCGTGAATGAGCACATCAAGAAATGCAAACGGCTCCCACGTCCTCTGCCGAGGTACTGTTTTCCGATGATCTACATTCACAAAGCATGGTAGTGTTAACCGGAATAACATTCATTACTGGAATAGACAATCCATACTGATTACTGCAAGTCGACTATCTAGTCCTTGGTCGGTTAACGTATGTGTGGCATCGTGGGGAAAAACTCACTAGTCCGAATTTTATCGCGGCACGTTGAAATGACGCAAATATCGAACGTTCTTGAAACAAGATCTACTGGTACTACTGTAGGATGTTCGACAACGTATAGGATTCGGCATGACTGTTGCATTGTGCATTACGCTACTGAATCACTGGAGTTATTAGACCGTGTTTGCGATGATCGGTAGATCGGCAGGGTTGATCCTATTAACTGGCCCGCTAGGTCACCGGATTTCTTTCTGTAGCCGTATTTAAAACGATAAGGTTACCAGTAAGTGTCGACAGGCCGTGAAGACATGTTTGAATGCATCGGAAAGACCTGTGCTGATATTCCCGCAGATATGCTTCTGTCCTCTGTGTGGTCATTTAAAAAACGGATCACTGAGTGGTCTGAAGTTGGCGGTACTACGTTTGAACACTTAATGTAACTGGAAAAGCAGAGTAGCGCTCGCCTCGAGCCATGAGTACAGTTGCGCTTCTCGTAAAAATGGTTCAAATGGCTCTGAGCACTATGGGACTTAACATCTGAGGTCATCAGTCCCCTAGAACTTAGAACAACTTAAATCTAACAAACCTAAGGACATCACAAACACTCATACCCGAGGCAGGATTTGAACCTGCGACCGTAGCGGTCGCGCGGTTCCAGACTGAAGCGTGAGGCAGGATTTGAATCTGCGACCATAGCGGTCGCGCAGTTCCACACTGAAGAGCCTAGAACCGCTCAGCCACAGCGGCCGGATCGCGCTTCGCGTAGTCCCCTGTTAGGTATGTCGGAGAAATACAAAGTTGCAAAACGCGTTTCCTCCTAGAAGTTATGAAATACTGGCCAGTCCTACCCTCGCAGCATGGAGGCTCTGGGGCCATTGAGTAGCATGCCTTAAATTACGGCTGTGTATCAGTTTCTATTCTTGCGATTAAAGCGCCATCGGTGGTGAAACGAAGAAAATGCTTCAAGCAAAACATATTTAGATTTAGCCACAGAATCTTAATCTGTAATTTAAAAAAAATGGTATTTGCACTGTCGATTTTAAAGTTTTCCTCTGCCAACCATGGACAGGTTGGTTGGGAGGTTGAGTGATATCTGAGACAAAGAAATTGGAATTATAGCTTTTATTGATCCGATGTGTAATGTTCGAGAAATTTCAATGGCTTTAATTAAAATGAACACCATGTATGATTTTTCCAAGTAGAAACTCTAGGTATTGGTAGATAAGAGAATATGAAACAAAAAAGGTCTAATGAACTAATGTCCAGAAATGTATGGTTTCCATGCTAGAGACCATTTGTTCAGACATATTTTGTTACAGACACTGTGGTCACATACGCACTGTACCACGCAGCCACAGTACAGTGTGCATCGTTTCCTCCTAGATGGTATTACTGTTTCTCATACGTTGTGCCTAGCTGCCTATCCTGCCAATGTAATTCGTAAAGTTGTGTTCAATTCACTTCTCTTGCTGACTCACCTTATAGTGGATGTGATACAGCGTTGTACACAATGGTTCCGTATTCGGATCGAGAGCTTGCTGACATGGTGTTTACTTATGGAAAGATATATGGCAACGGGCGGTGGGCAGAAACATTACAACTGGAGACCTGTCCCCACCAACAAGTACACAGCGGTTTTTCGCCGTTTGTCTGAGATGGGTTGTTTCAGGAAACATAAAATCATGAAGGTTGTGCCCGAAATGTTCGGACACCAGGCTTGGAGGAAAATATAATTAACACTATGAAAGGTGACCGCCGTGTTAGTACTAGGCAGTTGGCCGACCAGTGCTGGGTAAGCCAGGCGACCGTCTGGAATATTCTCCACGACAATTGTTACAACCCTTACCTCTTACAGCGTGTGCAGGGCTTACTAGCGACAGACTTCCCACATCAGGAGCAGTTTTGTCACTGTTTTCTTCACCAGGCAACCACGATTCTGGGATTTCTGTCATACATCCTAATCACAGATGAGGCCACCTTTACGCAGAGTGGTATCTTCAGCTTTCATAACAGTCATCTGTATGTAGAATCCCGAAGGTATGGTGACAGCGAATAGTTGACATCGGCGCAGACGGGATGTGTGGGCCAGGATAATTGGAGACCGTATTCTAGGTCCAGTCTTCCTTCCGCGTCGCCCAATAGACCGGAAGTAATGGCATTTCTTGCAAGTGATTTTGCCTTCCCTGCTGAAAGAAATGACATTCGTGATTCCAAGGGTTATGTGGCTGCTAGATGATGGAGCTCCAGCCCTCTTCTCCGTTAACGTCCGGAAGCATCTGAATCGTATCTTCATTGCTCGATGGATCGAATAAAGGGCTTCAGTTGCATGAACTACTCATTCACCGGATCACAACCTGTGCTAGTTTTTGGTTATGGGGCCATCTCAAAAGTAACGTGTATGCAGATCCCATTCCAGATTTGGAGACACTGGGGCAGCATATTCATGCTGTCTTTGACACTGTTCGGATGCAGATTCGCTGATGTGAGGAAGTAAGAGAGCAGAGTGCCAGGCGCGAACACCCACGCATTGAGACACATGGAAACCATTTTCATCAAACATTATAAGTGTGGCTGCATGGTACAGCGCGTGTTAGACTACAGTCTCTTTAACAATGAATGATTGAATGAATGGTCTCCAGCATGGAAACCATGCATTTCCGGACATTGGTTCGTTAGACCTTTCTTGTTCCGTATTCTCTCATCGATCAATCCATAGAGTTTGTACACGGTGGAATCACCCCAAAATGTGAAAAATTACATCCAATTCGATCTACCTGAAATCTGGAGGTACTATTAATGATAACAGACTTCGTTTCACTGCTCTGACCATTATAGCTATTGAAATACGTTGACTTTACACAATGGAAACTGTTTCACAGTTTCTGCCTTCGTGCGGTAAAGCTGTAATGCGGGTTGCCTGCACTGTCTTATAGCCTGCTGTAGGAATACTTGCTCTAGTTATCACAGCAGGTAACGTGGCATGAAGAGATTCAATAAATAGTTTCGGAGCCAGACTGAATATTATAATAATAAGTTCAGGTTGATTTTTTTTTCAAATGATGGTATCTTTACCTTTTTAGCCTTAATTGCGGCTTGGGCTGATTGGAGTATGTCCGTTCATTATTTAATAACAACCACTGAAGTGAACAAATCGCTGTACACAATTATTATTGTCCTATATCATCTTTTACTGTACTTACGGCGGAGGAGGTTAGTTGTTCTTCGTGGCTGTAAAAGGAGATAAGTTAAAACGGATTTATTCCTGGCTGGCCTTGACCGAGTGAGTATGGACGCTTGCGCGATATGTAAAAATTGGACGAGTATAATTCTCACTCTTTTCTAGAGCTTCCAGGCTTTAACTTACTGATTTCACAGTCAAAATATAAAAGGAACAATAGTTTTCCCCAGGTCAGACATTAAAGAATTTCTCCGTTTCTTGCATGGCGATCTAAAGCGACACAGATATTTATTTTCTAGATCGTAAAACAACGACGGCATTAAAAAATAACTCGGTCGTACCTCTCTCGCTAATATAAATGCCCTTTGTTTGCTGCCACTAACGATTCCACCGAGAATCATCCTCTAATCCCGACCGTGTCTGATTACCAAAATCATTAAATTCTTTTTCTTCCACTAAGCAGCCAAACCTTTTTTATCCCGGTCAGTAAACGGAAGTAAATTGACGTCAACATATGAATATTTCTTACACACATCAAAAAAAGTTTTGCATCACCTCGGTTCCGAGATTCCGGAACCTGTACAGAAAATTGTAATAGAGACCGACGTAAAACTTATTTCCGCTCTTTTTATTGATCATGAAAACCACACATTGCATGTTGTACCACCATACACAAAGACCTTCAGAGTTGGTAGTTGAAACTGCTGTATACACCGGTACCTCTAATACCCAGCAGCAAGTCCTCTTGCATTGACGCATGCCTGTATTCGTAGCGGCACACTATCCACAAGTTCATTAAAGCACAATTGGTCCAGATTGTCCCACTCCTCAACAGCGATTCGACGTAGATCCCTCAGAGTAGTTGATGAGTGACGTCGTCCATAAACTTCAATCTATCCCAGGCATGTTCAATACCGTTCATCTCTGGAGAACATGCTGGCAACTCTTGTCAACCGATGTTGTTATCCCAAAGGAAGTCATTCACAAGATGTGCACGATGGTGGCACGAATTTTCGTCCATGAATACGAATGCCTCGCCAATATGCTGCCGATAATGCTGCACTATCGGTCGCATGATGGCATTCACGGATCTTAGAGCCATTACGGCGCCTTCCATGGCCACCAGCGTTGTACGTCGGCCCCACATAATGCCACCCCAAAACATCAGGGAACCTCTACATTGCTGCACTCGCTGAAAAGTGTGTCTATGGTGATCAGCCTGTCAGGACTTCCTCCAAACGGGTCTCTTACGGTTGTCTGGTTGCGACACTCATCGGTGAAGGGAAGATGATGCCAATCCTGAGCGCTCCATTCGGCGTGTTGTTGACCCATCTGCACCGCGCTGCATGGTGTCGTGGTTGCAAAGTTGGACTTCGCCATGGACGTCGACAGAGAAACTGCGCATCATGCAGCCTATTGCGCAAAGTTTGAGTCTTAACACATGGTGGTGTTGTTGTCAGGATCCCTTCGAGCCGTAATCCGCAACGAGAGTCATCCACTGCAGTAGTAGCCCTTGGTCGGCCTAAGCGAGGCATGTCAGTTCCTATCTTTCTATATCTCCCACATTTCCGAACAAAATCTCTTTGGTCCACTCCAAGACTCCGGGACATTTCTCTTGTTGAGAGCCCTTCCTGGCACAAAGTAACAATGCGGACGCGATTGAACCGCGGTATTGACCGTCTAGGCATGGGTAAACTACAGACAACACGAGCCATGTACCTCCTTGCTGCTGGAATGACTGAAACTGATCGGCTGTCGGACCCGCTCCGTCTAATAGGCGCTGCTCATGCATGGTTGTTAACACCTTTGGGCGGCTTTAGTGACATCTCTAAACAGTCAAAGGGACTGTGCCTGTGATACAATATCCACAGTCAACGTCTTTCTTCAGGAATGCTAAGAAAAGGGACGGCGCAAACCTTTTTTATGTGTATATATACATATGTACAATGCAATAATACTATTGTGACATATTTGTTTGTTTGTTTCATGCTATATATAAATGAGCACATGACGCGGAGCAAACTGCAGTTGTAATGAAATACTCTACTGGCCATTAAAATTGCTACACCAAGAAGAAATGCAGATGATAAACAGGTATTCATCGGATATTATTCTAGAACTGACATGTGATTACATTTTCACGCAATTTGTGTGCATAGATCCTGAGAAATCAGTACCCAGAACAACCAACTCTGGCCGTAATAACGGCCTTGATACGCCTGGGCATTGAGTCAAACAGAGCCTGGATAGCGTGTACAGGTATAGCTGCCCATGGAGCTTCAACACAATATCACTGTTCATCAAGAGTAGTGACTGACATATTGTGACGAACCAGTTGCTCGGCCACCATTGGCCAGACGTTTTCAATTGGTAAGAGATCTGGAGAATGTGCTGGCCAGGGCAGCAGTCGAACGTTTTGTGTATCCAGAAAGGCCCGTACACGAGCTGCAACATGCGGTCGTGCATTATTCTGCTGAAATGTAGGGTTTCCCAGAGATCGAATGAAGGGAAGAGCCACGGGTCGAACGCATCTGAAATATAACATCCACTGTTCAAAGTGGCGTCAATGCGATCAAGAGGTGACTGAGACGTGTAACCAATAGCACGCCGAGTGATACGCCTGTATGGCGATGACGAATACACGCTTCCAATGTGAGTCCACAGCGATGTCGCCAAACACGGATGATCCTGTAAACAGAGCCTGGATTAATCCGAAAAAAGACGTTTTCCCATTCGTGTACCCAGGTTCGTCGTTGAGTACACCATCGCAGGCTCTCCTCGCTGTGATGCAGCGTCAAAGGTAACCACAGCCACGATCTCCAAGCTGATAGTCCGTGCTGTTGCAAACGTTGTCGAACTGTTCGTGCAGATGGTTGTTGTCTTGGAGACGTCCCCATCTGTGGCTCCACGGTCCGTTACAGCCATGAAGATAAGATGCCTGTCATCTCGACTGCTAGTGCTACGAGGCCGTTGGGATCCAGCACGGCGTTCCGTATTACCCTCCTGAACCCACCGATTCCATATTCTACTAACAGTCATTGGATCTCGACCAACGCGAGCAGCAATGTCGCGACACGATAAACCGCAATCGCTATAGGCCCCAATCCGACATTTACCAAAGTCGGAAACGTGATGGTACGCATTTCTACTCTGCTCTGGCTCGGTTTCCAAGAATGCGATGATGGATCTGCTTTCTTACGTCACAGAGGATGAAGTCCATGGTGCTATCCAGGCAGGTTCTACAAAGAGGTCTCCTGCCCCTAATGGTCTCCCATTGGAGTTTTATGGGGCATTTCGTCCCGTTCTGGCGCCAGTGTGGACGGAAATTTGTCACGACCTAATGTCAACTTTCATGCCGATTCCACACGGCTTTCTCGATGGTTTCCTCATTTCCATCCAAAAGCCTCAGGGTACCTCACAGATATGCGGTTTCCGGAACTTGGCATTACTCAACAACGTCACATAGATCTTTACGCGGCTATTGGCTGTTCGGTCTAAACAGGCAGCATGGTGCCTGGTTTCCCCCGATCAAACTTCTTTGGGAACTGCCAATAACATCGGCACTGCCTCTGTCGATATCGGGGCATAATCGCTTTTGCTCACGCTCGTCGTATTTCTGGACTTTTGGCAGCTCTTGCCTTCAGCCAGGCGTCCGATCGTGTCGATCACGATTACCTGAAATGGGTGCTCCACAGTATGTGTTACTCTGATACTACCGTCGAGGTCGTAATGCGTTGCCTCGTGGAGGGGCCGCGTGGTTTAGGGCGCCATGTCACGGATTTCGCGGCCGCTGCCTCCAGATGTGCGAGTCTTCCCTCGGGTATCCTCCCTCAGGTATGGGTGTGTGTGCTGTTCTGTGAGACATCACAACAACGTTTCACCAGACAACGCCGGTCAACTGCTGTTTGTGCATGAGAAATCGGTTGGAATCTTTCCTCATGTCAGCATGTTGTAGGTGTCGCCAACGGCGCCAACCTTGTGTGAATGCACTGAAAAGCTAATCATTTGCATATCACAGCATCTCCTTCCTGTCGTTTAAATTTCGCATCTGTAGCACGTCTTCGTGGTGTAACACTTTAATGGCCAGTAGTGTATTTTCCAAATGTCAGTTACAGTAAAACCAGAAAAGAAGAATCTGAAAAATGCCGATTCTGGAAAATTTTCCCGTTTGCAGCAAAAAATGCACACCAGGGAAAGAATATCAGTACTTATTCGAAGCCCTTGTTAAAGTAATATGTGGCAGTTGAGTAATTTTTTATAAGACTCAATGTGTGTTACGCATAAAATTTGTTTCCTTTCCTTTCACACACATAAAAAAAGGTTTTCCATCAGCCCACTTCAAAGAACTCCTCAATGTAGACGCTTACTGTGGAAACTGTATCACAGACACAGTCTCTTTGACTGTTCAGAGATGTCACTAAACCCGCCCAAAGATGTGAACAATCATACATGAGCAGCGCCTATTAGATGGAGGGGGTCCGACAGCCGATCAGTTTCAGTCATTCCACCAGGATGGAGGTACATGTCTCGTGTTGTCTGTAGTTTAACCATGCCTAGACGGTCAATACCACGGTTCGATCGCGCCCGAATTGTTACTTTGTGCCAGGAAGGGCTCTCAACAAGAGAAATGTCCAGGCGTCTCGGAGTGAACCAAAGCGATGTTGTTCGGACGTGGAGGAGATACAGAGAGACAGGAAATGTCGATGACATGCCTCGCTCAGGCCACCCAAAGGCTACTGCTGAAGTGGATGACCGCTACCTACGGATTATGTCTCGGAGAATCCCTGACAGCAAACCTCACCATATTGAATAATGCTTTTCGTGCAGTGACAGGACGTCGTGGTGCGACAGCAGTCTGGGCCACCACCTCTGTAGGTCTCACAGTATGGTGGTAGAATATGCAATTTGTGTATTTTCATGAGTAATAAAAAGAGCGGAAGTGATGTTTATGTTGATATTTATTCCAATTTTCTATCCAGGTTTCTTACTCTCAGAACAGAGATTATGCAAAACTTTTTTTATGTGTGTAGTTCCAATATTTATTATTTTTGTAGTAATTATTCATTACGAAGTCTCACAAATTGCAGGAAACATTCTTGCAGTAGCGTGGGAAAACGCTTAGCGTTTCGCAATTGTTTTGCAAAGAAATATTTGTCTGTACCAGAGGTAAGTTACAGCTAAGCATCATCTGTGAAATGGTTACGTTGTGAACATAAGACGAATAAGAATAAGACAGGGAAGGTTACTTAATTTCGGAAATTCATAACTGTTGTTATGGTTGAAACTAAGTTTGAGACATCAACCACGGAAAGATACTATACCCGAGAGTAATGTGAAAATGTTCAGGGGAGCGATGGCGATGTCGCGCCACCAAATAATGCAACGTCACAGCCAGTGAGCAATACCAGTTTCGATGTGGAAAACCATTCACCTAACTCTTGTGTACAATTATATCAATGGATAAAAGCTTGACTGAGTCAAAACTTGATGAAAATAATCAAAAACTTGACAACAGCAGAATTAGAGGCTTTGCCTGGCGATGTTAGTAATCTTACTAAGATGAAGAACACTTTGAAAACAGACGTTCGAATCACGTCATTCTACTGATACGCGGCGAAATAGGGAGAATATCTAATGACATATCAAAACTGAAAACTACAGTAAAAGACATGCCAGAACAGATAAAGAAAACTGACAAATGACTCTGATTCAATGCGGTTAGAATACACAACAGTACATTTCTACAGATAGTCTAACGAGTAGACAAAACAGCAACAAAACATGAAAGACTTGTTACGAGAGAAAGAGACTTAAACTGATAACAAATTAGAGACAGAGTTACTGAAGGCTGTTGAGCAAACGATTACCGCTGTGTACACCGAGCAAGACATGTCAGTATTAAAGATACAATCTGAGTTATGTCGGATACGAAGGTCACTTACAAAGGAAGTATCTAACAGGATCACGGATTTACCTCGAACTTTGTACACCTGCAGTGCGATTTTAAAGCAGCATAATGTGCAAGTACTAAGGTTGCACTACTCTGGCAGTTCCGAGAAAATCGCAAGGAAGTTTTACGCCTCTCTTACGCAACTAATGTGTCTGTATTAAGATAACGGATGAACAAAGTCAGTGTGGGCAAGTGATTGGCGTTCGAGCTTCGTGAGACAAACGTGTGTATGACGACGAGTCGACTCCTGCAGATAGCTTCATTTTCTGAAGTACAGTATAAATTCTGTGATATTCAAAGAATTTGCACCTACAGTATTCGTTCTTGGTACATAATCGACATTCCACCGTTGCTACCTAATATGCTGTTTCGTGTCGGATAACGGGCGGCGATCGTCCGACACGTGGCCAAATGGCAAAAAAAGCGGAGGTAGGTACAGCTCCATGATCAACAATCGTGGGGTCGGGACAGACAGCTGGTGCCTGGTGATAGTCATCGTTCATTTGTACTGCCTCTGTCAGGAATGTAGGAGAGACAGGCGAAACGTTCATCGTGTCATCGAGTGGAGTTGAAGTCGGTATTGACTGATTCAGAGGGGGTGCAGTCGGCAGCACTGCTCCAGACCCGTAAGATAGAGGTAACAATGTGGGCGCCGCAGGAAGAGCAACGTCTCCGATCGGCGTCTTAACCAGTCTACGCCGGAGACATTCAGAATGGACATGGCATTCCCAGCCACAACCTGAACAGGTGTGCGGCTTCCCATCGGACATGACGAGAGGATTGCAGCCGGCAATAACGTAGTAGTAAGGCACGTGTTTGAGTAATTCAATTTTTCTCTGACAGAGGGCACTGAGGACACGGTACGTTTCTAACGTCTTCCACGTTTCAGCAACATAATTGAAGACGTTGCCCTAAAGTTTAAAGGCAGCCACCACAACGTCCTACGGTACTTCAAACGAAAGCTCGAAAACCTGCAACGTTTGGAAGCCAAAACAAACGTGACGTCATTTGCCAGCTTTATGTACACAGTAGTACTGATTATCGAAAAATGAATTCCGGGAAACACATTACATTCTGTATAAAAGGAGCTACGCCATCGACCGTTCATGAACCAAAGGAAATGTTAATAATTCTATCTTTTTCCTCGAACATCTGAATTCTCTACACTACCCACTAATTTGATCCCCCCGCCCCCCCATTCCTTGGTTGCTCCTCTCCTCCCCAACCCCAGCCTGCTGCTGCACTTTCACCATTGTGTCCCCCCTAACCTCCACCTCTACACCATTTATCTCCTTTCCCAAGGTGGCTTCAGTCAACTCCCCCTCCCATTTACCTCTCCTATCAACTCTGATCCTCATCTCCCCCTCCCTACATTTGTCGTTTTCGTGGGCTCGCTCTTCCCCGACTTCCATCCTGATTTTCCCTGCATACTCTCTCTTTGACACCCTTCTCTTCCACTAGTCCATTTGCATTCCCCTCCTCTGCCTTCCCCACTCCTTCTCCCATCTGCCTTGCCCCCCATCCCCCACCCCTTTAAGTGTCCTCTCCATCCAATGGTGCCTCCACCCTCTGCTTTTTCCTCTCCTCCCCTTTCCCCCCTTTTTCCCCTCATCTGTTCGGGTCCTCCCACCCCCCCCCCCCACCCCTCCCCAATCTGCCGTGGTGTGTACTCCTTAGTGCAGTATTTAAGTGAGTGTTAAATGGTGCGATCAGAAACCATACTGTCGCTAGGTGTGGTTTTTTAATCCCTTGCGAACAGAAACCAGACTGTCGCCATGTTTTTCATTGTCTGTCTACTATTGTACCTGTCTACTTACTGTGTGTCCTGATTAGCAACACTAACTCTTTGTTTTTGTATTTTAACTTCGACAACTTTCCACCATTTTACGGTTTTGTATCCTGTTTTTATTGTTTATTATCTTCTTATTATGTTTATAACTATTCTGTAGGCTGAAGAGCGGTGTACTAAGCTGCTCCAAGCCTGGGGGGGGGGGGGGGGGGGCAATCGAGACTCAATACAGGGATAAAAAAAAATAAATCTGTGATACTACTTTGCCTTGTAAGTGGAGGTATCACGTGCAGACACGAATAGGAACACTATTAGAAGAAGAATGGAATAGCATTACAGACCAAGCAAGGAATGACAGTAGCTGTACAGGTAGGAGTAATGATGAATATCGTAATCCAGTTTCTAATGCACAAGGAACAGTAGCTAGCACGAACATAGTTCCACAAAACGCTGATACACCAAACTGGGGAGACACCACACTTTCCTTAGTTATACTAGAAAAAAAGTCTTCTAAAAATTCGAAAATTCTAGATGTTCATACGAGAAAAGAAGTCTGTTCATCAATTATTTTCGTAAAAGCTTTTAGAAGCAGGTTTCCTGCAGTTTCTTGAGCAAGAGAGACTGAATATGTATTAGGTGTTGTACGAGGTGAGGCAACGCTTTGGACACCGGGGATGGCAGTGAGCTGTCACACAACAGCACACTTTAAAAATGCATTTCTTGTGCGTGATGCGTGCAGAAAAGATAAAAATATAAAATATTTTGTCCAGAGACAAACAACATGAGGCAGGAAACATTAAAAATATTTCGACAAGTACATAAATAAGACTCGTTTACGGGATATACCCTCGATCTTAATGATGTTCTAACGCTTTTGAAAGGAAAACTTCTATTTCACATTAGAGAAAAACTGGTACAGGTCCTAGAAACTAATCCAGAATTTTTTTGTCGGTCCTCGATTCTATTGTCCTTATATACGGAGATATGAAGGCCACTAATAAAAATAATAACCAGAATGAGTGTCATAAAGGTGGGGCGGAGGACAGGCTACGCCCACCCCGCCGCAGTATAACGGCAATGGCGAGCGAACACCTGACACGCGTCCCGCGTTTGTTAACACACAGCAGGCTGCGCTGATGTCAGTGCCTGGTCCAGACGGCGGCAGCTCATCGAATCGTAAAAGAAGACATAAGAATGATGAGACTTATCACCCTGGTCATTCGAACCATGGTAACGGCAAGTGGAATGATCAGAACGATAGAAGTCATTGGCGACCACCGCCAAATAATCGCCCAAAATACAGTACTATTTTCAGAGTCCACATTGGTGATACCACCAGGAAAACCAGCACAATTTAATCGGAGAAGAAATACTTACCAGCAATCAAATTCGATCTCGAATCCGAATGGGGACCCTCAGTGGGGAAACCCAAATCCAGTGGTGAATATAATCGAGGTCACCGTTAATACACATTCTGTGGCTACAAATACGTCGAACGAGCTCCACATTACGACCGCTGATGCTGTCTATGAAAGGGAGTGTGGGCTCTCCAAATGTGAAGAGTAATCTGTTAACGGCATTCCGTTGTATAATACACCATATAAATCAGATCTAATACGGAAAAACAAGGGAAACAATGAGTGTGTTACACCGATTTCGTGGATGCCTACATACTGCACGATGGGCGCTTTTTGCTAGCATACTCGTAGAGCGAAAATATAAAAGGTTTGTACACACCTCACGACCTGAAGAAGTACTTCTAGTACGAAAACGTAACGAAAACAGCAGGGATACTATTTGTGTAGGTAATACTAAGGCCAATATTAGTCAGAGGAGAGTAAGGTTACAGGTCGGAGTAAGAAATTAAAGAACGAAATCACAACAACATAATCATACTGGTTCTATTCTGTTACACAGTACTTTGGATTATAAAAAGGAAATAGGGGTCACATACACTAGTGACTGGCAGAGAAGAAGTTAGGAAATGTAGTTGTAACTGCCAGGCAAGATAGTACGTTGGTCACTGTAGATTAGATAAAGTAATACAGGAATCCGGAATCTATGGGCACTGATCTTGCAAAGTATTTGGATACAGGTTGTTCAATGTGAGTGGCCAAAGGATGGGACAAAAATTTACCTCCTTAAAGGAATGAAATAGAGGATTTATACAAAGCAGGTTTTTCTTTGTCTTTGGATAAATACACATAGTCCATGCCACTTCCATTGCAAATACTACTCTTGGTAATATTAATTCAGCGTAGGCGCCAGTATGAACACACACACACTAGTGTCCTATGAAAAGATTACACTGTCAAGGGCATGCCACACATAACACCTGCATTAGTTTGTAAAAGTCGAGACGGAGCTTGTTTCTTTCAGAAACAAGAATCCATGTGGTCAGTTGATACTAAGTGGGAGAGAGAGGTACACAAAAAAAGCCTTGTTAGAAAAATTATGTATCCAATTTGCAAAAAAGAAACATGTGCACCTGTATAATTGTTCGTTTGATAACGACAATGTACAGAGATATGTGCCCATTGGACAGATATTTATTCCATAAACAGATAAAAACGTTAAATAGTGACGTTAGGGAAACTGTCAAGACTCCATGAGAGGAGAAACAGTGCTGCGTTAGTGTTAGGTTGAATAGAGGTTTGACAGTGGACTTAAATACCTGTCGAGTGATCCATTTCGAACAGCCGTGCAGTGCAGTGAGCTAGAACTTGTGGGGGGGCCCTGTTACACATTGAAATAACGGCGTCGAGAGTGTGCAGATTTAAATATTTAAAACATTTCGTGTTAAATAATGTTTTCTGCCGTGTAGACAATCTCTATATTGCCGCAGTCAGAATTATTAAAAGTAATGAAATATACAGAACAGTATAGACTGTGAGATAAGTTCATTTTTTAAGTAAAGTACTGCGAAGATTACCTCTCACAGACGGGATAAATTGGCGATGGATACAAAGGCGACTACAGACAACATATGAAACAATAGAAGAACACGAGAGACATTTTAAGTGTATTCGTATGCTAATCAAGAACTCTTTCCAGCAGACTAAGACTTTTTGTTAATGCCGCTTGAACTTTTTCATGTTCCGCCAACCCTGGCGAGTGCCATCCCGATCCCTAGCACCAGCGCTGAGCCCTCGTAGTCAACCGGTGGGGGCGAATCAATACCTACGACGTCATCGGCTGCAGACTGCGGGCCACCATCCAGACGACTGGAACACGATCCCCAGCGGGGGCTGCTGGTCTCCGCTCATCCCGTCCACAAACACCGACCTGCCAGCATCCGCCTACATCGATGATCATGGGAGGGACGTCTTCCATGTTTACACAGATACTTTGACGATTATGTAGAGCTCAAATCTATTTTACGTGGGAACTTCTGCAACAAAAGTGACCCACGGACTATAAATATGTAATGTAAATGCGTTAAAAACTTATGAAAAACTCAAATTCAGGTATAACAGAACAACAAGAAAAACATTCTCCTTGTCATATTCCCAATATACAAAATTGTTCTAAATGAACACGTGATAACTATACCACGACTGCGCGTAAACATAACTGGTGTTTGACGAAACATTTAAGGGCCGTAGGACGTCAAACGGGCCGAATTGGAGGAAGAGAGGCACCACAGGGCATTTTAATTTCTACTGTCTATTTTTTTACAAATAAATTCATAAAACTTTGTCAGCATAACCAAGAAGAATTGAGGACTGACACTCATAGCAGTGGAAGCTCAAAAACGTACAAAAATACCTTTTTTTTCACATGTGAAATTTCATCATTTTTTCACTTACTACTGGCTGCAGTTGTTGCTATAGGTACACTTTACTTCCTAAGTAAGAGAGATTCTTCGATGAATTTTGCACAGCATACAAACCGTACTTACAGGTGCATGGAACTCTAGAATTTTCCAAATCCAATAAAAAACTGTGGTAAAAATTGAGATAATTAACTATATTTTTTTTTCTAAACATGAAATTTAACATGTAACAGTTCATTCAGTTTTTCATAAATTAAATAAATTCTGGGGTTTCATTTACCTATAACTATGGTTTGTATGCTGTGCAGAACCGACCGTGGTGGCAAAGTGGTTCTAGGCGCTTCAGTCCAGAACCGCGCGACTGCTACGATCGCAGGTTCGAATCCTGCCTCGGGTGGCATGTGTGTGATGTCCTTAGGTTAGTTAGGTTTAAGTAGTTCTAAGTTCTAAGGGACTAATGACCTCAGATGTTAAGTCCCATAGTGCTCAGAACCATTTGAATTATTTTTTTGCTGTGCAAAATTCATCGAAGTATCTCTCTTACTTAGGATGAAAAGTGTACCTATAGCAACAAATGCAGCAAGTAGTAAGTGAAAAAATGATGAAATTTCACATGTAAAAAAAAGGTATTTTGCTACGTTTTTGAACTTCCAGTGCTATGAGTGTGAATCCTGACTCCTTCCTGGTCATTCTGTCAAAGATTTATGAATTTATTTGTGAAAGTATAGACAGTGGAAATTCAAATATCCTGTGGTGCCTCTCCTGCTCCAAGTCGGCTCGTTTGACGTCCAACCCCCCTTAATTCTAAAAAGTGAACATACAACTAAACTAACTTGATGTACTTTCCATAAAATGTGGTACAACTACTTTATACTGCTAACAATGATTTATATAAAACGGTATAATCACAGTCTGTGCAATTGTTTGCGCTTCAAAGTTACAATATATTCTTAATTAAAAGTATCTTATGTTTCCTTTCGAAAATACTTCTCCCTTCATGTGAAATTTATCTAAAGATAGTAATATTGCTGTCGATTGCCCATCTGGCTTCGACTGTTTCGGTGGCACTGAGTCCGCCATTACGTGTACTAAAGAATATTTCAGTGTTTGTGAGCTTCACCCGCAAAGGAAAATATTTCTAAGAACATTTATGAATCATTACAGTCATTTTCAGTATTATAGTCAATATTTTTGATTACGAAAGTTATTCAGAAATTTAACACCGCAAGGCTTAGGTGAGGCTTCACCACTGTTTTAAAATATTTTCAGTTAATCCAAGACTAAAAGTTAACTCAATTCTCAAACAGATAAAGTGAAAGATATTGTTTGCAACTATTTCAAAAATACGCAGGTGTTTGTACCTGTCTTCTTTTAAGTGTAATATTAGATTAATTTACTGGGAAATCATTTCATGCTCTATATTATCGCTGGGTTAGTTACAGTTTACATTAAGTTGTCATTTTTCACTGCGTATTGACATCACGTCACGCTCTTATATTTAAGACGCATTTACTCCTGCTCGAAATATACGTGACGTTTCAAAAACAAAATTCAGAGTTTAAACTGCTACTTTACATTATCATTGTAGTAGGTACCGACCGACGCCTGCGGTTGTATTTCAAACCACACGTAGCAATTTGCACTGACTTACGCGAGATAGGTAAATTAATTCTACACCACAACAATTACGCAGATAGAGGTACTGGTACAACCATCCGAAAAAGCCTTGAAGACCGATAATCGTTCTGCTACTGAATGATGCATTTGTTTACGGAAAAACCTATTGATCTAGCCGTTTGAGTGAGCTTGGTCGATTAGTGTATTAAGAAGAGATGGACCCAGCAAGATGAAGAGGTTCACACAGGTTCACGGGCGGCATCCTAGGACTTGTGACAAATAAAGTTATATAATTTCAGTGATGCTGTTGCTTTTCAAACGTTGATCAAGATCCTTCTACGTTATTCTGTATTTTTTGCAATACCTGTAACTGACAGCTCACTTAATTTCTGTCTAATGTAATAGTCTTCTTTTGATCTAAGAACGAGTATTCTGTTACATAGCGGAGAAGCGTCGTCTCAGACTGTACAGTTGTTTCATTTTGTCAGGGAGTTTAGACCAACAGTCTGTCCGTTCAACAATAACGGTATGTCTATAACTTTGTATAGCTTAAACAGGGTTCCTTCTGAACGTTACAGTGTGATGTTTACAGCATTGTACAATAGAAATGTGTAATCTTTGAAGCTTCATTTCAACATCGCCTGGCGTACTATACTAAACTCCGTCCAAACAGGCCTTAGAAGGCCCAACGGTACCAACCGGCCGCTGTGTCATCCTCAGTACACAGGCCTCACTGGATACGAATAGACTAATCTGAATAAAACATTCCATGTACATGCGTCAATTTTTTTTTATAACAGATATAGAATTCGACTCTGGTGTTTACTTTTTCTTTGCATACTTAGCCTTTCAACCATTTCCGTAAGCAAAACTCTAAACGCATTAGGTCCGGGGAACTTGGTGTTAAAGAAACGCAACTATTTCTGGAGAGCCATCTTCCGGAGGACGTTAGGTTTAGATGAGGTGTTCCGTGATGACTCGAATGTGCAGGAGCCCCGTCATGCTGGAAGGACATATCCATTCTTGTAGTCAAAGGAACCTCTTTCAGTAACGCTGGGTGTCCGTTTTCATGAAGTTGTAATATATCTTTATATTCGATGAATTGTTCCGATACAATTCTACCCTGGAATGACGTTTACTAATTTTCTATCTTTATACTCGCAGAATCCATGCCCAAACTAGTTTCATACAATAGCTATGTCATTAGCGCATAATTATTCTTTGTAGTACTCTCTCTGGTGGCTGTTAGAAAAAAAGAGCATCCGAGATTGTCTTCGCGCCGATTAGCCTGAGCTTTGTTTGAAGAACTGTAATTTGATCATTGAGATTTATGACAGACGATAACTGATACGAAATTATACGATTAATAATATATATTGCTCCTTCATACAAAAGGTGTGTATTTCACATTTAGAATTAATGATATTCATCGATATATTGCGTAGCTGTTAATCAGAAGGGAACTTCCGAAAGTCTGGATCCGAACCTGCATTTATTGATCTGAGGTTTCCCGACTGATTAGACAACGCTCCCAAAATTACGAGGCATTTTATTTGTACAGATTAGCAGACTGCGGCAAAGTACGAGCCTGCAGAGAAGAAGAATCATCGCCTAATTTCATTCTAACAAGTAAAATTTCTGAATCATTTTGAGTGCCTGAGCTATGACTGTGTTTTCTATTATCAATGATTGATTGCTCGAACGAATTGAGAACTACATAATTACATAGATAGGAGGAAAAATTACAAAGTCTAGATAACGGGGTGCTGTAAGACGATGAGACGATGCGATGAAAAATAGGTCCAGTCAATTAACTGTCTATCAAATCACACACCAAACATTTACAGAGGAGCTTTCTTGAAAATGTGTCTTGACGGACTACCTAAGTGACGTACGAGTGTTATTGATACCGTCGCGCGGAAAAGTAGTTTCTTCAGTAAACAGTATATTAATGGCATTAACGGCGATCTCCAATTAGGCAACGGCTAAACTCCAATCGTCTACCATCATTTTCTCCTCGAAAGTGTTGAATTTACAGTTAATAATCGAGCTACAGTCCGTGAAGGCTTAATGTCCGCCATGTTCTTGCATTTGGAACACTGATACATAAAGAAATTCTGCCTTTTCTTGCTGAAGGACTACGTTCAAGCGACTGAAAAATGTGTTCTACTCCATCCACAGTCTGTTCATTTGCCCGTTCAGATGAAGTATGGCTACTGTGCAATAGATCAATAAACCCATAGCAACTGGGGTTAACAACACACGTGAAATGAAATCAGATGTGCCCCTAAACCAATAAAAACTGGACACCTATATCGAACTTTCCATTCGAATTAGGCCGTATTTCTACCTCCTAAAATATTTACTATTCCTGCTAAACTATCGTACTATCCCACCTAACTCTGCCACCTCTTATATTTTCGAAATGAAGCAAAATGTGAAAAAGGCACTTGACCAGGAATACACCTGTCAGGGGCACACACTGAACAGGAATGTACAATCAATAAATGTAAATAAATATCAGTTTCAACACAAAGTTACGATTTTTTAAATGGCACATGTATCTTTTTTTCCTACGGAAATGAAAACGAGCGGGACAATTAGTGACAGCAAAATTGTTTTCATTCTTCTTAACCTCGTACATTATGAAATACGTAGACTTTAAAGGAAGCAACGGCACCTGTAAAAATCCCCTTCTGTGTGACTTGCGTTTATTGACGGGGAAAGAAAAATTGTTGACTGCCAAGTGAGAGAAAGAAAGTTTAATAATTTTGAAAATCAGATGGGCCCGCAATTTGAGGATGATTCTTGATGGAATCGTTAGAAGCAGCACACAAAAGGGATTTGCATTAGCGAGAAAGGTACAAACGGGCTATTTCCGGTCCCATGTCCGCTGGGCGGCGAGAATGCCGGCACCG
Source organism: Schistocerca gregaria (assembly GCF_023897955.1). Lineage (NCBI taxonomy): Eukaryota > Metazoa > Arthropoda > Insecta > Orthoptera > Acrididae > Schistocerca > Schistocerca gregaria. The sequence continues at coordinate 120,816,601 of NC_064923.1, forward strand.
GGCGAGGTGGCGCAGTGGCTAGCACACTGGACTCGCATTCGGGAGGACAACGGTTCAAACCTGCGTCTTGACATCCAGACATCCAGATTTAGGTTTTCCGTGATTTCCCTGCATCACTCCAGCAAAATGGCAGGGTGGATCGTTTGAAAGGGCGTGGCCAACTTCTTTCCTCATTCTTGACACAATCCGAGTTTGTGCTCCGTCTCTAATGACCTTGATGTCGACGTAACGGTAAGCCCTATCTTCCGTCCTTCAAAAATGCTGGCGCGTACCTGGGTACACACGCAACAATTAGTGCGGTACCACAACGCGACAGCTGGTCTTCTTATCAACCACAGTTGAGCGGTGCGGTATACTTTATAACCGTGTGTGTGATACAAGCATATGTTGCCAACACCCAGAGAAGAGTAGCAAGGTTCTTGAAGAAGTCGAGAGTCCCATCCATACTACCAAATCCCGGTAAGTAACACGGCTTAATGTTTATTTGCTTGCGCCATGCTGCCTTTAGTGACATTTACTGTCCATCGTCTCAAATCTGAAACCATTTTTCCTCCATAATGGAAAGAAAACGTTCTTAAAACACGGTTTTCACAATATTAGCACTATTCGAGTGGAGTCATTCAGTTTATATTTATTTTTTAATTTAACTTCATAACAATCTTCCTTCATACCGCACTCGCTGATGAGCACAATCCGTACCTGTTTGAGAACATCACCTGCAGCATATGCATTTATTTACAATTTATTATTTACAAGACAGTTTTTTGAGGTACTGTTCCCTCTCATTATTATTCAGGGCGTAAACAAGACGGATTACAAGAGATTGCTTTGTACTACCACTACACCGTATGTCCAGACGGGTCGTCCAGAAAGCACGCGCTGTAAGTTACAATACATATTTTCCTCATAATAAATGTCCAGACGGGTCGTCCAGAAAGCACGCGCTGTAAGTTACAATACATATTTTCCTCATAATAAATGAGCTTTGTTTGATTGCTTGGTTACTTTCACATAAAACTTTCGGAGCACCGCCAAGCGCTCGGAACCGTCTCATGTTTGAGACGTCAATTCCTGTGTTCACCACGAGTTTACTGGGATGGAGGGGGAGGGAGCGGAGAATTTCATTTCCAGGAGACCCACAGAGCTACTTTGCGGTAATTATCAACTGACAGCTTTAAAACACTAACAATAATAAAAATATATAGAATAGACAAGATTATTTAACTTTCCTTTCCTTATTTATTTTTGGTTAGTGACATATTACCGTAGATAGCTTTACATCTAAGAGCGTTCCGTTTGTTATTCTCCTACTAGGTTATTCATAAAAAGTTAATTTAATTGTGTCTTTTACTTACGTTTATGCTTGCTGCATAGATCATGCCTACCAAATAAAAATAGTTTGTGCTAAAGCTGAGCTCTTTTCGTGATGCTACATATATTTCTGTCTCTTCATTCGTTTCTATGCCTCCGTCAGAGTACCAGCGTATGCTAAAAATTTACAAACGCTTGGGTCCTGTCCCTCATTACAAAACGAAGTTCTTTGCTGGTTCTTCTCAAGCGATTTGTAGTCCTACTCTTCTATAGGTTAGAAGCGATTTTTCCTACCAACTCCAAAATTTAGACCGGGGCACTCATATAATTATCTTAGAAAAAGATAAAATTAAGCCACTGTCGTTAATAGTATTTGTACTTTTCCATATGTTCCCAACAGTTGGCTCTTATTGGCGCCAAGAGTAATATTTACGTTGGTAGTGGCATGGACTATGTATATTTATACAAACACAAAAAAACATACTTTGTATCCGTTCTCTATTTCATTCCTTTAAGGAGGTGAACTTTTTGTCCAATCCTTTGTCCACTCATTTTGATAAACCTGTAGCAAAATACTTTGCTAGGATTGTGCCTATAGATTCCGGATTTCTCTATTACTTTACCTAATCTACAGTGACTAATATACTACCTTGCCTGATAGTTACAACTACATTTCCTAACTTCTTATCTGCCAGTTACAAATGTATCCTAGCCCTAGCACTAAGGAAAGTGCCCCAGTTTCGTGTGAAAGCCTTTTCTGGAGCTACTTTCGCGCTAGCTGCTGTTCCTTGTGCATGAGAAACTGGACTACGATATTCATCATTACTCCCACCTGTATAGCTACTGTCATTTCGTGCTTGTTCTGTAATATTATTCCACTCTTCTTCTAATAGTGTTCCTTTTCTTGTCTGCACTTGATACTTCCTACTTACAAGGCAAGACCGCGATGGTGGTATAACAGATTTACTTCTTTTGTTTTTCCTTTATTGACTTTATATTCCCCCCCACAGAGGAGGCGAGCTGTCAACAGCTTAGTACGCCGCTCTTCAGCCTACATAATAGTTATAAACACAGTAAGAAGATAAGAAAGAATAAAAACAGGCAATAAAAACGGCGACTTTTTAAAACTGTAAAATGACGGAAAGTTGTGGAAGTAAAAATACAAAAATAAAGGGTTACTGTTGCTAATCAAGACACGCAGTAAGCTGACAGGAACAATAGTAGACAGACAATGAAAAACGCGGCGACAGTCTGGTTTCTGTTCGCAAGAGATAAAAAACCACACCTAACATTCACTTAAATACAGCACTGAAGAGCAGACACTAAGATGAGACACCACAGCCTAAGGCAGATGGGGTTGGAGGGTGGTAGGGGACCCAGATAGATGAGGGGGGAAAATGTAGGAAAAGGGGGAGAAGAGGGAAAAGCAAAGGGTGGAGGAGCCGATGGAGGGAGGGGACACATACAAGGGGGGCGGACAATCTAAATATACCTTCATCAGGAGCAAAAATACACTAAAATCACATCCTGCGGTGGAGATACATAAAACAATCGTGCCCAAGGCTTCTGATGAAGGTATATTTAGAGGTACTGAAACCGTTGTCAAGGATTTGAATAAATGTTTATCCTTCAACTGTTTGGCTGTTATCGTTTAGTGTGAAAAAGGTCAAGGTTTTTCTGGAGAAGGTTTTGGGACTGTTGAAGTGTAGGAGCAAGGGCAAGTAAGGCGGTGTCATTCGCATACTGCAGAAAATCTGGTAGCCACGAACAGACCAGACCTCATCTACGGTGTCAGTGCTGAGACAGGGATTAGTGATCATGAGGTTGTCATTACGACTATTGTTACGAAAGTTAAAAAGTCGGTCAAGAAGGCTAGGTGAGTATTCCTACTAGAAAGAGCAGATAACCAGTTTTAGCATCCCACTTAGTAAATGAATCGACTTCATTTACTTCCGGTACGATGGACGTGGAAGCATTATGGGCAAATTTTAAGCACATTGTAAATCACGCATTGGACAAGTATGTGCCGAAAAAGTGAGTTACGGACGGAAAAGACCCACCGTGGTTTAACAGCGCATTTCGGAGAATGCTCAGGAAGGAAAGGCAGTTGCACTCGCGGTACAAGAAAGATCGGGAGAGTGAGAACAGGCAAAAGTTAGTAGAGATTCGCGCTGCTGTAAAAAGAGCGATGCGCGAAGCATACAACCACTACCACCGTCATACCTTAGCAAGAGATTTTGCTGAAAACCCAAGGAAATTCTGGTCTTACGTAAAATCGGTAAGCAGGTCGAAGGCTCCCATCCATTCACTCAATGATCAGTCTGGCCTGGCAACGGAAGACAGCAAAACGAAAACTGAAATTTTAAATTCAGCATTTGAGAAATCTTTCACGCAGGAGGATCGTACAAACATACCGGCGTTTGAGTCTCGTACAGATTCCCCTATGGAGGACATAGTGATAGACATCCCTGGGGTTGTGAAGCAGCTGAATCGGTTGAAAATAAATAAATCGCCAGGTCCTGATGGGATTCCAATTCGGTTTTAGAGGGAGTACTCTACTGCATTGGCTCCTTACTTAGCATGCATTTATCGCGAATCTCTTGTCCAACGTAAAGTCCCGAGTGACTGGAAAAAAACGCAGGTGACGCCTGTATATAAGAAGGGTAGAAGGACGGATCCTCAAAATTACAGACCAATATCCTTAACATCGTTTTGTTGCAAGATTCTCGAACATATTCTCAGTTCGAATATAATGAATTTCGTTGAGACAGAGAAGTTACTGTCCATGCATCAGCATGGCTTTAGAAAGCATCGCTCCTGCGAAGCGCAACTCGCCCTTTTTTCGAATGATATCTTGCGAACCATGGATGAAGGGTATCAGACGGATGCCATATTCCTTGACTTCCGGAAAGAGTTTGACTCTGTGCCCCACTGCAGACTCCCAACTAAGGTAAGAGCATATGGGACTGGTTCCTAAGTATGCGAATGACTCGAATACTTCTTAAGTAACAGAACGCAGTACGTTGTCCTCGATGGTGAGTGTTCATCGGATTTGAGGGTATCATCTGGAGTGCCCCGGGGAAGTGTGGTAGGTCAGTTGTTGTTTTCTATCTACAAAAATGATCTTTTGGATAGGGTGGATAGCAATGTCCGGCTGTTTGCTGATGATGCTGTGGTATACGGGAAGGTGCCGTCGTTGAGTGACTGTAGGAGGATACAAGATGACTTGGACATGATTTGTGATTGGTGTAAAGAATGCCAGCTGACTCTAAATATATATAAATGTAAATTAATGCAGATGAATAGGAAAAAGAATCCCGTAATGTTTGAATACTCCATTAGTAGTGTAGCGCTTGACACAGTCACGACGATTTAATATTTGGGCGTAACATTACAGAGCGATATGAAGTGGGGCAAGCATGTAATGGCAGTTGTGGGGAAAGCGGATAGTCGTCATCGGTACATCGGTAGAATTTTGGGGTAGATGTGGTTCATCTGTAAAGGAGACCGCTTATAAAACACTAATACGACCTATTCTTGATTACTGCTCGAGCGTTTGGGATCCCTATCAGGACGGATTGAGGGAGCACATAGAAGCAATTCAGAGGCGGGCTGCTAGATTTGTTACTGGTAGGTTTGATCATCACGCGAGTGTTACGGAAATGCTTCAGGAACTCGGGTGGGAGTCTCTAGAGGAAAGAAGGCGTTCTTTTCGTGAATCGCTGCTGAGGAAATTTAGAGAACCAGCATTTGAGGCTGTCTGCAGTACAATTTTACTGCCGCCAACTTACATTTCGCGGAAAGACCACAAAGATAAGAAAAGAGAGATTAGGGCTCGTACAGAGGCATATAGGGAGTCATTTTTCCCACGTTCTGTTTGGGAGTGGAACAGGGAGAGAAGATGCTAGTTGTGGGACGAGGTACCCTCCGCCACACACCGTATGGTGGATTGCGGAGTATGTATGTATATGTAGAGGTGGACTGGTGATTGGGGGGAGGGGGTTGAGGCATATGTTTTGTGTACAGGAGTTAGAGCAGAGAGGAGAGAACAGAGCCCTGGGCCACACCTGTGGAAGGGTGGAAGGTGCGGGAATCAGGGTTATGGGCGGTAACACTGGAGGGCCGACGGAAGAGGAAGAAGTCAATCAGACAGACATAGTTGATAGGAAGGATGTAAATCTGGAAGATGTACTTCGAACTGTCTACACGTTTAGGAGGCCACTGAAACAACATAACGTGAAAGTAGTAAGGAACACTACTCTGGCAATTCTGAGAAAATTGCAAGAGAAGTTTTGCGCTTCTGCATCCTTGTGTAGGGCCCATATTCTAACAGTTCATGCTGCTCGAGAGGTTCAGTCGGCCTTTGCCTACTCTGGCAATTCTGAGAAAACTGAACTGTGGTGAGGCACGGACGTCTTGTTTGCCTGTTTGCCTGTTGTATAGCTTGCGAACGAGTGCGCGTTTCTTTACTTCCCTCTGGCGGTTTGTTGAACGATGACTGACACCAGGCACCAGCTGTCTGTCCCGACCCCACGCTTGTTGACCATGGAGCTGTAACTTCGTCGGCTTTTTTGCCATTTGTCTACGTGTTGGACCTTCGTCGCCCGCTATCCGACACGGAATAGCAAGTTAGGAGGCAACGATCGACGAGGAAACGGAAGAAAAAATGGCGTACCCCTTCTGGTGTCTGCCTCCATCGGATGTCTGCACAGGACGACGACCCTGCTACTGATGGTGCGCTGCTCTCTGACGCCCTGACACCTAACGACGTCTCCGTCCCCTGCCAGCGTCCACCTCAGGACACCGACCTTCCCCCGCCTTCGTCTGACGCGGTTGCCTCCCTTGCTGTGTACGACATTACCTATTATTGTGTTCTACTGAACCGGCGCAGTGAGGCATCTGTCTTCTGGGCTGACCATGTCTATCGTGAGGATGAGCATTCTAGAGGTGTACTCTCCTTAATGGTATCGGCTTCCACCCTGTTATAGTGGTGTGCCATACCATGGGGGCCTAACAGAGAGTTTCATGTGCTTCCTCCATGTTTGAATCGCCTGTCTGCCTGGCGATGGCAGCTTTCCATGCTTTACTGCATGACATGCTGTATGCTAGGTCTGTTGACATTGCTCTTCTTCAGAAGGTGGACGTTGCAATTTTGTGCTCCCCTCGATTTTACACCACATGTCTCTCATGCTTCCCCCACTGGTAGGGGATGGTTATCCTCTCACATGACTGTATCCTCGCTGATGCAGTTGCCTGTCTCCCTGATGCCAGAGGTATAGCGCTCAAATACAGTGGCGTCTGGATTGTCAATGTCTATGGTCCATCTGGTTCAGGCCACCACCACCTTCTCCCCCTTGTCTAAAGATGGCCTTGTAAGCCGAAAACCTGTTAACAATAAAAGTTTCACATTCTTCTCAGAGGCAGTCACGCCTCTCTTCCTGGGTCAGCAGGACGCATTGATCATGGGAGCGATTTCAACTGCACCCAATCTCCCAAAGATCACCTACCCTGACACTCTCTATGCGTGGCACTAGCGACAATTCTCCAGTACCTCAGCCTAATAGATTCTTGGCTGGATGTTCATGGTGATCATCCCGGATTTACGTACTTCACTAGCCATTCTTCCAGCAGTCTCGATCATATTTACATCTCCAACGATATTGTCAGCAGGATGCAGGCTCTTGAAGTCTGGCCCATTGCCTTCTCTAAACATGACACATATATCAGTCTTTGCCGCCAAAGGGTACAGCAACTGAACATGATCCACCTTACTTCACCCGACTGCTGGACAGCTTGTCGTCGACACCGTGATGCCTATGAGTCTGCCCTGTATTGGTGGGTGCTCTGTGCAAAGCCTGCCCTCCACAAGGCATTGATTGGCTGTGGAAGGGAGGTTGCGGTGTGGCGGTGACAGACTCACGAATTCTATTTTAACCCTCTCTGGGACTTTAGTATGATTCGTCAGAGCGCCAGGCGCTAGCGTATTGTGCCTTGTGTGGCTCACACACCTCTCTCGCTGCCACCTTGAAGATGTTATGTTCATGGTGGGCACACATCATGGGTTAGTGCAAGAGGGTTCATCTATGTATCATCTCATAGCAGAACGACGCCACCGTCGTAAAAATTTGATTAATGTTCTTATGAACGACGATGGGCAGCGTTTTGACACACAATGAGATATCGGGTCTGCTCTCCCTGAGCAATATGTTATGCTGTACTCTGAACAATGTCATCACCCTGCCAACATTACTGCGCTCTCCGCACTCTGCTCTGGCTCGGTTCCTATGGATGCGATGATGGATCTGCTTTCTAACGTCACAGAGGATGAGGTCCATGATGCTATCCAGGCAGGTTCTACAAACAGGTCTCCTGCCCCTGACAGTCTCCCACTGGAGTTTTATGGGATATTTCGAACCCTTTTGGCGCCAGGGTGGACGAAAATTTGTTACGACCTAATGTCACCTTTCATGCTGATTCCACATGGCTTCCTCGATGGTTTCCTCATTCCCATCCAAAAGCCTCGGGGTACCTCACAGATATGCGGTTTCCGGAACTTGGCATTACTCAACAACGTCGCATAGATCTTTACGCGGCTGTTGGCTGTTCGGTCTAAACAGGCAGCATGGTGCGTGGTTTCCCCCTATCAAACTTCTTTGGGAACTGCCAATAACATCGGCACTGCCTCTGTCGATATCGGGGCATAATCGCTTTTGCTCACGCTCGTCGTATTTCTGGACTTTTGGCAGCTCTTGCCTTCAGCCAGGCGTCCGATCGTGTCGATCACGATTACCTGAAATGGGTGCTCCACAGTATGGGTTACTCTGATACTACCGTTGAGGTCGTAATGCGTTGCCTCGTGGAGGGGCCGAGTGGTTTCTACATCTACATCTACATTTATACTCCGCAAGCTACCCAACGGTGTGTGGCGGAGGGCACTTTACGTGCCACTGTCACTACCTCTCTTTCCTGTTCAAGTCTCGTATGGTTCGCGTGAAGAACGACAGTCTGAAAGCCTCCGTGCGCGCTCTAATCTCTCTCATTTTACATTCGTGATCTCATCGGGAGGTATAAGTAGGGGGAAGCAATATATTCGATATCTCATCCACAAACGCACCCTCTCGAAACCTGGCGAGCAAGCTACAATGCGATGCAGAGCGCCTCTCTTGCAGAGTTTGCCACTTGAGTTTGTTAAACATCTCCGTAACGCTATCACGGTTACCAAATAACCCTGTGACGAAACGCGCCGCTCTTCTTTCGATCTTCTCTATCTCCTCCGTCAACCCGATCTGGTACGGATTCCACACTGATGAGCAATACTCAAGTATAGGTCGAACGAGTGTTTTGTAAGCCACCTCCTTTGTTGATGGACTGCATTTTCTAAGGACTCTCCCAATGAATCTCAACCTGGTACCCGCCTTACCAACAATTAATTTTATATGATCATTCCACTTCAAATCGTTCCGCACGCAAACTCCTAGATATTTTACAGAAGTAACTGCTGCCAGTGTTTGTTCCGCTATCATATAATCTTACAATAAAGGATCCTTCTTTCTACGTATTCGCAATACACTACATTTGTCTATGTTAAGGGTCAGTTGCCACTCCCTGCACCAAGTGCCTATCCGCTGCAGATCTTCCTGCATTTCGCTACAATTTTCTAATGCTGAAACTTCTCTGTATACTACAGCATCATCCGCGAAAAGCCGCATGGAACTTCCGACACTACCTACTAGGTCATTTATATATACTGTGAAAAGCAATGGTCCCATAACACTCCCCTGTGGCACACCAGAGGTTACTTTAACGTCTGTAGACGTCTCTCCATTGATAACAACATGCTGTGTTCTGTTTGCTAAAAACTCTTCAATCCAGCCACACAGCTGGCCTGATATTCCGTAGGCTCTTACTTTATCAGGCGACAGTGCGGGACTGTATCGAATGCCTTCCGGAAGTCAAGAAAAATAGCATCTATCTGGGAGCCTGTATCTAATATTTTCTGTGTCTCATGAACAAATAAAGCGAGTTGGGTCTCACACGATCGCTGTTTCTGGAATCCATGTTGATTCCTACAGAGTAGATTCTGGGTTTCCAAAAACGACATGATAATCGAGCAAAAAACATGTTCTAAAATTCTACAACAGATCTACGTCAGAGATATAGGTCGATGGTTTTGCGCATCTGCTCGACGACCGTTCTTGAAGACTGGGACTACCTGTGCTCTTTTCCAATCATTTGGAACCTTCTGTTCCTCTGGAGACTTGCGGTACACGGCTGTTAGAAGGGGGGCAAGTTCTTTCACGTACTCTGTGTAGAATCGAATTGGTATCCCGTTAGGTCCAGTGGACTTTCCTCTGTTGACGCCATGTCACGGACTTCGCGGCCCCTGTCGCCAGATGCGCGAGTCCTCGCTCGGGTACCCTCCCTCAGGTATGGGTGTGTGTGTGTTGTTCTTAGCATAAGTTAGTTTAAGTAGTGTGTAAGTCTAGGGAGCGATAAACTCAGCAGTTTGATCTCTTAGGAACTCACTCTCACAGTAGTCGTAATGCGTCTCCCTCGTGGAGCTACGTCTCGTGTACTCTACAATGCCCAACTCACACCTCCCATCTCGATTCGTCGATCAGTGCGTCAAGGATGCCCGCTCTCTGCACTGCGTGTGGCCGATGCTGTCCGATGCTTAGGACTCGATTTCGAAAGTGATCTGCGGCGGACAATTGCCCTCAACTGCTGGCACCTACTTTTCCAACTACAAGCTGGGCTCTTGGATCACCGTTTACGAGTGCTCGATCCTCTGCAAAGGCCACAATATGTAAATGTATATTGGGCGTCACGTATCACCCACGTGGTACAGACACTTACTATTCCGCCACCCATGCCCCGCCGCATGCCAGCGGCATGGAGACCACTTGTTTGCCGCGAATTTCTGTTCGAGGTAGGGTACGGGACTCGCACACTCCTGCATTGCAGGGGCGGTTTAAGCCTGCATGATGTGCCTGACAGAGCAGTATTCCTTTTCGTTGGCACCCACATCGCGTTGTGACGTCATTGTCCTACGTGCCTCACCAACATATTACTGGAGACCCTTGCACCACACTGTCTCTCAACACGTATCCAGCTTTCGAAAGTCCCACCGCTCTTCTTTCACTTCCGTCAATTTTTTTCTCCAACTGAGCTACGTCCGTACTGACAACGCACTTGACATCCTCGAAAGCAATCTATGGTTTCCTTCAGGAGCACAGATCACCGCATGTGGTTGAGAGGAAGCATCGTCATGTCGACTTGCGTGGCGTTTGGCGAACGGTGTGCGCTCCTTATTTTCACGCTGACATCCAGTCTTCATGGTACCTTACTGTCAATGGGAAGTATGACAGACACACCTACAGAGAATTCACCTCGCAAACACCCTGCTGTATGTCGCCTGTGATGTTTTGGACACAGACGAGCACCGCCTGGTGTGCAGATCGGCAAGAATTGTCCGGTTCATCAGATACCTACTCAACTGCTCCACTCTCAGGACGCGGGATACTTAACGCAAGCGAAGACGAACTCCTTGAAATGGATTACCGGACAAGCATCTCACTACTTATTTGCTGATGGCGAAAAAAAAACATCCTTGATTTGTGGCAGTTCCTTAATGAACGGCATTGTGGAGTCACCCGGAATCCGAAATACAAACAATTTTTCCCCAATTTCCTTTGCAGTGTCTTCCTTAACCCATTTCAGAGCTGCGGTGTTCCTGTCCTGAAGAGTTATCCCCGCCTGCTCCTCATTGAGAATCGATATATTCTCTGGTCGTCGGGAGGTTCTTCTCGGAAACACTATACATCGATAGTCTTAATGAGTCGGACATCTTGCTGCGGCTCCTCCTCGCGACACCGGTTTCCGTCTATTCTGGGTTTTATTAATGTAAGCATAAATAAATAAACGATGTTCATTGTACCTCTACTTCACGTTCGCTACGCTTTCCTTGGTTCCTTGAAGGTGCGAACGGGACGTCGTGGCCAGGCTTCGGGTTGCGTCCCAATTTGCCCCCATCGCTCTCTTTGACCACCGGGAAGGTTCCTTAACACAAAAAAGGGGTGTAGCGTCTATGATTAAAAAAACATGGTCAGCGTTGGAGCATCGTAAGGCGATCGCGTATAAGGCGACGGTTCGACTCTCGCTCGTACTTGATTTTTAATATATATTTTTTCATCACTGGTCATATTATTTAAATCACATCACATCTGAGAAATAATGTAACTAAAGTAATCATGTGCTTTTGCAAGACGTTTTAGTGAATTTCATGTTATTTAACTACATACTATCTTTAATTAGAATTAATTATTCGAATAAACATACTTATAACTATCGAAAAGTAAATGAAGAAACGCATAGAGTTTTCCTAAAAATGTACACTTGTCGTGATTTGCGAAATCCATTACACATGCAATCTCGTAAGGTACCCGAAACTACTTTGCACCTCGACTCTTCAGGCTGCAGACATAGAGGCAGATCCCATTTGGCAGTTAACCTGCTTAGCGGTGGAATGTTGATAATGTACCAAGAACAAATACTGTAGGTGCAAAATCTTTGAATATCACAGAATTTATACTGTACTTCAGAAAATGAAGCTATCTACAGGATTCGACTCGTCGTCTCACACACGTTTGTCTCACGAAGCTCGAACGCCAACCACTTGCCCACACTGACTTTGTTCAGCCGTTCACATTAGTTGCGTAAGCGAGGCGTAAAACTTCCTTGCGATTTTCTCGGAACTGCCAGAGTAGTGCAACCTTTGTACTTGCATATTACGTTGTTTTAATATACCGCTACAGGTGTACAAAGTTTGAAGTAAATCCGTGATCCTGTTAGATACTTCCTTTGTAAGTGTCCTTCCTATCCGACCTAACTCACATTGTATCTTTAATAGTGACATGTTTTGCTCTGTATACACAGCGGTAATCGTTTGCTCAACAGCCTTCAGTAACTCTGTCTCTAATTTGTTATCAATTAAAGTCTCTTTCTCTCGTAACAAGTCTTTCATGTTTTGTTGCTGTTTTTTCTACTTGTTTGACTATCTGTGGAAATGTGAACTGTGCTGTTGTGTATTCTAACCGCATTGAATCAGAGTCATTTGTCAGTTTTTTTATCTGTTCTGGCATGTCTTTTACTGGTTTTCAGTGTTGAAATGTCATTAGATATTCTCCCTAATTTGCCGTGTATCAGTAGAATGACGTGATTCGAAAGTCTTTTTTCAAAGTGTTCTTCATCTGAGTAAGATTACTAACATCGCTAGGCAAAGCCTCTAATTCTGCTGTTGTCAAGTTTTTGATTATTTTCGTCAAGTTTTGATTGAGTCAAGCTTTTATCCATTGATATAACTGTACACAAGAGTTAGATGAATGGTTTGCCACATCGGAACTAGTATTGCTCACTGGCTGTGACGTTGCATCATTTGGTGGCGCGACAACATCTCCATCGCTCCCCTGAACATTTTCACATCACTCTCGGGTATAGTATCTTTCAGTGGTTGATGTCTCAGACTTAGTTTCAACCACAATTTCCGAAATTAAGTAACCTTCCCTGTCTTACTCTTATTCGTCTTATGTTCACAACGTAACCATTTCACAGACGATGTTTAGCTGTAACTTACCTCTGGTACAGACAAATATTTCTTTGCAAAACAATTGCGAAACGCTAAGCGTTTTCCCACGCTGCTGCAAGAATGTTTCCTGCAACTCGTGAGACATCGTAATGAAAAGTTACTTCAAAAATAATAAATTTTGGAACTACGCACATAAAGAAAAGGTTTGCATAACCTCGGTTCCGTGAGTAAGGAACCTGTATAGAAAATTGGAATATATATCAACATAAACATCATTTCTGTTCTTTTTATTGCTCATGAAAAGCACAAATTGCATATTGTACCACCATACAGTGAGACCTACAGAGGTGGTGGCCCAGACTGCTGTTGTAACACGACGTCCTGTGGCTGCACGAAAAGCATTAGTCAACACTGTGGCGCTGCTGTCAGGGTTCCTCCTAGCCATAATCCGTGGGTAGCTGTCATCCACTGCAGTAGTAGCCCTTGGACGGCCGGAGCGAGGCATGTCATCGACCGTTCCTGTCTCTATATATCCTCCACTTCCGAACAACATCGCTTTGGTTAACTCCAAGAAGCCTGGACATTTCTCTTGCTGAGAGGCCTTCCTAGCACAAAGTAACAACCGCGGTATTGACCGTCTAGGGATGGTTGAACTACAGACAATACGAGCCGTGTACCTCCTTCTTGGTGGAATGACTGGAACTAATCAGCTGTCGGACCCCCTCCGTCTAACAGGCGCTGCTCATGCATCGTAGTTAACATCTTCGGGCGGGTTTAGTGACATCTGTGAACAGTAAAAGGGACTGCATCTATGATACAATATCCACAGTCAACGTCTATCTTTAGGAGTTCTTCGATGTGGGTTGATTAGAAATTTTTTTGATGTGTGTACTAGGAAAGAAACTAAATTCTATGCCAACACACAGTGAGCGGCATAAAAAGCTACTCAACTGCCACATGTTACTTTAACAAGCGCCATGAACGAGTACTGGTATTCCTTACCTGGCGTGCAGTTTTTGCTGCAGACGGGACAATGTTTCAGAATCGGCATTTTTTCAGATTCTTCTTTTCTGGTTTTACTGTTACAGACATTTGGAAAATATTTCTTTACAACTGCAGTTTGCTCGGCGCCATGTGCTGATTTACATATAGCATGAACCAAACAAACAAGTATGTCACAGTAGTGTTACTGCTTTGTATATACACACATCAAAAAAGTTTGCATCATCCCGCTTCTTAGAACTCCTAAAGAAAAACGTTGCCTGTGAATATTGTATCGCAGACACTTGTAGCTGAGTGGTGCCGGCACGGTAGCTCACCGTGTCCGGTCAGAGGGCTGCGTGCACTTTGTAATATAAAAACTGAGTCAAAGAATCAACGATGAACTTGAACGGATGTCTTGTGACGTCCGCCCGGACCATACGTATCGAACAAAATGAATTTTTTTAAAAAAGTTGTTATTAAAAAAAAACAAGTGGTCAGCGCGACAGGCTGTCAATCCTAAGGGCCCGGGTTCCATTCCTGGGTTGGGTCGGAGATTTTCTCCGCCCGGGGACTGGGTGTTGTGTTGTCCTAATCATCATCATTTCATCCCCATCGACGCGCAAGTCGCCGAAGTGGCGTCAAATCGAAAGACTTGCACCTGGCGGGCGGTCTACCCGACGGGAGGCCCTCGCCACATGCCATTTTTTTTAATCGCAGACACAATCCCATTGACTGTTTAGAGTTGTTAACAACTATGCATGAGCAGCTCCTATTAGACGGAGGGTATCCGACAGCCGATCAATTCCAGTCATTCCACCGGAAAGGAGGTACAAGGCTCGTGTTGTCTCTGGTTCAGTCATGCCTAGACGGTCAATACCGCTTTCGATCGCTCCCGCATTGTTACATTGCGCCAGGAAGGGCTCTCAACAAGGGAAATGTCCAGGCGTCTCGAAGTGTACCAAAGCGATTTCGGTAGAAAATGGGGGAGACACAGAGAGACAGGAACCGTCGATGACATGCGTCACCCAAGGACTACTACTGCAGTGGATTATGGCCCGAAGGAGCCCTGACAGCAACTCCATGTTGAATAATGCGTTTCTTACAGCCTCAGGACGTTGTGTTACGACTCAAACTGTGCGCAGTAGGCTGCACGGTGTGCAACTTCATTCCCGACATCCATGGCGAAGTCCATCTTTGCAAACACGAAACTATGCAGCGCGGTACAGAAGGGTTCAACAACACGCCGAATGGAGCTTTCAGGATTGGCATCACCTTCTCTTCCCCGGTGAGTGTCTCATATGCCTCCAACCAGACAACCGTAGGAGACCTGTTTGGAGAAAACCCTGTCAGGCGGAACACCTTAGACACATTGTTCAGTGAGTGCAGCAAGGTGGAGGTTCTCTGATGTTTAGGGGTGGCATTATGTGGAGCCGAAGTACGCCACTGGTGGTCACAGAAGGCGCCGTAACGGCTCTACGATACGTGAATGCCTTTCTCCGACCGATAGTGCAACCATATCGGCAGCATACTGGCTAGGCATTTGTCTTCATGGACGAAAATTCACGCACCCATCGTGCACGTCTTTTGAATGACTTCCATCAGGATAACGATATGTCTCTACTAGAATGAACAACATGTTCTTTAGACATGAACCCTATCGAACATTCATGGTATAGATTGAGATTTATGGACGACGTGACCCACCAACTACTCTGAGGAATCTACGCGGAATCGCTGTTGAGGAGTGGGACAATCTAGACCAAAAGTGCCTTAATGAACTTGTGGATAATATGTCACTACGAATACAGGCATGAAGCATCAATGCAAGAGGACGTGCTACAGGGTATTAGAGGTACCGGTGTGTACAGCAGTTTCAACTACCAACTCTGAAGGTCTTTGTGTATGGTGGTACAACATGCAATGTGTGGTTTTCATGATCAATAAAAAGAGCGGAAATAAGTTTTACGTCGGTCTCTATTACAATATTCTGTACAAGTTCCGGAATCTCGGAACCGAGGTGATGCAAAACTTATTTTGATGTGTGTAAGAAATATTCATATGTTCACGTCAATTTACTTCCGTTTACTGACCGGGATAAAAAATGTTTTGACTCCTTAGTGGAAGAAAAAGAATTTAATGATTTTGGTAATCAGACACGGACGGGATTAGAGGATGATTCTCGGTGGAACCGTTAGTGGCAGCAAACAAAGGGTATTTATATTAGCGAGAGAGGTACGACCGAGTTATTTTTTAATGCCATCGTTGTTTTACGATCTAGAAAATAAATATCTGTGTCGCTTTAGATCGCCATGCAAGAAACGGAGGAATTCTTTAATGTCTGACCTGGGGAAAACCGTTGTTCCTTTTATATTTTGACTGTGAAATCAGTAAGTTAAAGCCTGGAAGCTCTAGAAAAGAGTGAGAATTATACTCGTTCAATTTTTACATATCGCGCAAGCGTCCATACTCACTCAGTCAAGGCCAGCCAGGAATAAATCCGTTTTAACTTATCTCCTTTTACAGCCTCGAAGAACAACTAACCTCCTCCGCCGTAAGTACAGTAAAAGATGATATAGGACAATAATAATTATGTACAGCGATTTGTTCACTTCAGTGGTTGTTATTAAATAATGGACATACTCCAATCAGCCCAAGCCGTAATTAACGCTAAAAAGGTAAAATACCAACATTTGACAAAACAAGATCAACCTGAACTTATCTACTGTTTCTCTACAGAGATCATAATATTCAATCTGACTCCGAAACTATATATTGAAACTCTTCACGCCACGTTGCCTGGTGTGATGAGCAGAGCAAGTATTCCTACAGCAGGCTTT
Source organism: Schistocerca gregaria (assembly GCF_023897955.1). NCBI lineage: Eukaryota > Metazoa > Arthropoda > Insecta > Orthoptera > Acrididae > Schistocerca > Schistocerca gregaria. Next base: position 120,833,317 of record NC_064923.1, read on the forward strand.
AGGACAGCGCAGGCAACCTGCGTTACAGCTTTACCGCACGAAGGCAGAAACTGTAAAACAGTTTCCATTCTGTGAAGTATAAGTATTTCAATAGTTATAAGGTCTAGAGCAGTGAAACGAAGTCTGTTTTCATTAATTATACCTCTAGTTTTCAGTTAGATGGAACTGGAAAGGAATTTTTCACATTTTGGGATGATTCCACCATGTACAAACTCTGGGGATTGATTGATGAGGGGATATGTATAGTTTCCATGCTAGAGACCACTCATTCAATCATACATTGTTACAGAGACTGGAGTCTAATACGCGCTGTAACATGCAGCCACAGTTACAGTGTTTGATGAAAATGGTTTCCATGCGTCTCAACGCATGTGTGTCCGCGTCTAGCATCTTCTCTCTTGCATGCGCAAATCGGCGAGTCTGCATCCGAACAGTGTCAAAGACATCATGAATATGCTGCTCCATTGTCTCCACATCTGGAATGGGCTCTGCATATACGTTACTTTTGAGATCGGCCCATAACCAAAAACTAGCACAGGTTGTGATACGGTGAACGAGCATTTCATGCAACTGAAGCCCTTTGTTCGATCCATCGAGCAATGAAGATACGATTCAGATGCTTCCGGACGTTAACGGCGAAGAGGGCTGCAGCTCCATCATCTAGTAGCTACATAACCCTTGGAATCATGAATGTCATTGCTTTCAGCAGGGAAGGCAAAATCACTTGCAAGAAATGCCATTACTTCCGGTCTATTGGGCGACGCGGAAGGAAGACTGGACCACGGTCTCCAATTATCCTGGCCCACACATCCCGTCTGCACCGATGCCAACTATTCGCTGTCACCATACCTTCGGGATTCTACATACTAACCCACAGGTGACGGTTATGAAAGTTGAAGATACCACTCCGTGTATAGGTGGTCTCATCTGTGATTAGGATGTATGACAGAAATCCCAGAATCGTGATTACCTGGTGAAGAAAACAGTGACAAAACTGCTCCTGATGTGGGACGTCTGTCGCTAGTAAGCCCTGCACACTCTGTAAGAGGTAAGGGTTGTAACAGTTGTAGCGAAGATTATTCCAGACGGCCGCCTGGCTTACCCAGCACTGGCCGGCCAACTGCCTAGTACTGTCACAGTGGTCACTTTTCACAGTGTTAATCATATTTTCCTCCAAGCCTGGTGTCCGAACATTTCGGGTACGACCTTTATGATTTTCTGCTTCCTGAAACAACCCTATCTCAGCCAGACGGCAGAAAACCGTTGCGTACTTTGAATGCTGTGGTTTTCGTCAGTGGGCACAGGTCTAAAGATGTAATGTTGCTGCCAACCGCCCGTTACCATTTACCTTTCCAGAAGTAAACACCATGTCAGCAATCTCTCGATTCGAATACGGAACCATTGTGTACAACGCTGTATCACATCCACTACAAAGTGAGTGAGTAAGAGAAGTGACTTGAATACAACTTTACGAAATACAATGGCAGGATATGCCGCTAGGCATGATGTATGAGAAACAGTACCCCCCTGTAGGAGGAAACCATGCAGACTGTACTGTGGCTGCGTGGTACAGTGCGTATGTGACCACAGTGTCTGTAACAGAATATGTCTGAATAAGTGGCCTCTAGCATTGAAACCATGCCTTTCTGGACATTAGTTCATTAGGCCTTTTTTGTTTCATACTCTCTCATCGACCAATACCTACAGATCATATATGGTGTTTATTTTAACTAAAGACATTGAAATATGTCGAATACAACATATCGGATCAATAAAAGTTATAATTAGAATTTCTTTGTCTCGGAGAGGGACAGTCAATAATATCACAATCAACGCCCCACCCAACCCGTCCATGGATGCCACAGGGAAACTTTAAAATCGTCAATGGAAACCCCATTTTTATTACCGATTACGATTGTATGTCTAAATCTACGTATATTTTGCCTGAAGAATTTTCTTCATTTCACCACAGACGGCGCTGTAATCGGAAGAATAGAAACTGGCAATCAATCGTAATTTAAGACTTGCTACTCAATGGCCCTAGATCCTCCATGCTGCGAGGGTCGGACAGGCCAGTATTTCATAACTTCTAGGAGGAAACCCGTTTGGAACTTTGTATTTCTCCGACATATCTAGCAGGAGACTATGCGACGCGCCAATGTGGTCATGACTCGAAACGAGCGGTAGTCTACTTTTCCATTTACATTAAGTGTTCAGACGTAGTATCGCCAACTTCAAACCACTCAGTGATCCGCTTTTTAAATGACCGTACAGAGGACAGAAACATATGATGCATTCGACCATGTCTTCACGGCCTGTCGACACTTGAAGGTACCCTATCTTTTTAAATACGGCTACAGAAAGAAATCCGGCAACCTAGCGGGCCAGTTAACAGGACCAACTCTGCCGATCTACCGATCAGCGTAGACACGGTCTAATAACTCCCGTGCTTCAGTTGCGTAATGCACAGTGTAACAGTCATGCTGAGCCACATACGTTGTCGAACGTCCTGATGGACATCCTGCAGTAGCACCAGTAGTTCTTGTTTCAACAACTTTCGTTATTAGCGTCATTTCAACGTGCAGTCGGGAAAATACTTCCCCATGATGCCTCAACATACGTTAACTGACCAAGTACGTCGATGGTCAACCTGCTATATCCAGTAGGGGCTGCCTACACTCCAGTAATGCATGTCATGCCAGTTAACACTACCATGTTTTGTGAATGTAGATCATCGGAAAATACACTACTGCGCACTAAAATTGCTACACCAAGAAAATATGCAGATGATAAACGGGTATTCATTGGAAAAATATATTATACTATTAATGACATGTGATTACATTTTCACGCAATTTTGGTGCATAGATCCTGAGAAATCAGTACCCAGAACAACCAATTCTGGTCGTGATAACAGCGTTGATACGCCTGGGCATTGAGTCAAACAGAGCTTGGATGGCGTTTAGAGGTACAGCTGCCCATGCAGCTTCAACACAATACTACAGTTCATCAAGAGTAGTGACTGGCGTATTGTGACGAGCCAGTTGCTCGGCCACCATTGACCAGCCGTTTTCAATTGGTCAGAGATGTGGAGAATGTGCTGACCAGGGCAGCAGTCGAACATTTTCTGTATCCAGAAAGGCCAGTACAGGACCTGCCACATTCGGTCGTGCATTATCCTGCAAAAATGTAGGGTTTCGCAGGGATCGAATGAAGGGCAAAGCCACGGGTCGTAACACATCTGAAATGTAACGTCCACTGCTCAAAGTGCCATCAATGTTAACAAGAGGTGACCGAGACGTGTAAACAATAGCACCCCATACCACACGCCGGGTGATACACCAGTATGGCTATGACGAATACACGCTTCCAATGTGCGTTCACCGCGATCTCTCCAAACGCGGATGCGACCATCATGATACTGTAAACAGAACCTGGATTCATCCGAAAGAAAGACGCTTTGCCATTCATGCACCCAGGTTCGTCGTTAAGTACACCATCTCAGGCGTTCTTGACTGTGATGCAGCGTCAAGGGCAACCGCGGCCATGGTCTCCGAGCTGATAGTTCATGCTGCTGCAAACGTCGACGAACTGCTCATGCAGATGGTTGTCTTGCAAACGTCCCCATCCGTTGACTTTACAGCCATGCGGATAAGATCCTGTCCTCTCGACTACTAGTGATACGAGGCCGTTGGGATCCAGCACGGCGTTGCGTATTACCCTCCTGAACCCACTGATTCCATATTCTGCTAACAGTCAATATATCGCGACCAACGCGAGCAGCAATGGCGCGATACGATAAACTGCAATCTCGACAGGCTACATTCCGACCTTTATCAAAGTCGGAAACGTGATGGTACGCATTTCTCCTCCTTACACGAGGCGTCACAACAGCGTTTCACCAGGCAACGCCGGTCGACTGCTGTTTATGTATGAGAAATCGGTTGGAAACTCTCCTCATGTCAGCACGTTGTAGGTGTCGCCACTGGCGCCAGCCTTGTGTGAATGCTCTGGATAGCTAATCATTTGCATATCACAGCAGCTTCTTCCTGTCGTTTAAATTTCGCGTCTTCGTGGTGTAGCAATTTTAATGGCCAGTACTGTAGTACCTCCACTGGGGACGTGGGGGGTCGTTTCCATTTCTTGATGTGCTCATTCACAAAACGCTGCTCGAATGTGAAAATCGGCGCCATGAAGTTATTGATGCAGTGACATAGTTGTGGATGATACTTATGATGACGCAATATTATGTGAATTCTACCTACGAACGTACCGCAGTCGCCGTATAATTTCCGTCCGCTTATCTGTCGATTATTCTGTACTGCCGCTAGTACATGCGTTTCATTAGCTTCTCATGTAACATGTTTGCTTTGTTTCCTTTCCTCGGGCTGTATGCTGCCATCAGACATAAAGGCGTTCACAGCGTTGTAAAAGAACGAACGAGAGCGAGCTTTCTCTGGAAAAAGCTCAGCATACAGCAGCCTCAACATTTCTTCTACATTTCTTCTACATCCTCCGTAAATCAGCATCAATTCAATTTTTTCTTCTGTGGCTGCAACATTCATCGTCCACTTGCACGTTTGTTCTCCAAATGATAGGGAGGTGTGCAGGCGATAAACACTGCACAAGTATTGTAATGTTTACAGCCGCTATCTTTTTCCACGTTTGCGTGGTACGTGAGTTCCGTTCACAGTATGCTGCCTCTTACGATACGTCGTACTTCACTACACAGCCACGGTGGCGCTTCGAGCAGTATCCTTTCGGTAAGTCAGAGGAATACAACGTTGCCGAATGGTGTTTCCCATTAGAAGTTATGAAATATACTGGCCTGTTCTACAATGGCAGCATGGAGGTGGGATCCCATGTGCCATTGTATATTCAAAGACAATTGAGTAGTAAGCCTTAAATTGCCGGCCACGGTGGTCTCGCGGTTCTAGGCGCGCAGTCCGGAACCGTGCGACTGCTACGGTCGCAGGTTCGAATCCTGCCTCGGGCATGGATGTGAGTGATGCCCTTAGTTTAGTTAAGTTTAAGTAGTTCTAAGTTCTAGGGGACTGATGACCACAGCAGTTGAGTCGCATAGTGCTCAGAGTCATTTTTAAGCCTTAAATTAAGATTGTGTATCTATTTCTGTTCCTCTGTTTACTGGGCCATCTATGGCGAAACGAAGAAAATGCTTCAGGCATAACGTGTGTAGATTTAGCCGTAGAATACTAATCTTAAAAAAACGGTGATTCAAATTGTAGATTTCAAAGATGACCACCTCCCTCCATCTCCGCTATGTAAGCACGTGGAGTGGGGTAGCGGGTTGAGCGGAGTATCGTTAGATGAACTTTAGATCGGCTGACGTTGGACCTTCTTCAGTTGCCTGTCGTGATGTATAAATGCCAGACAAAGGTAATTTTTTCCAATCGCGTTAATTCTGCAATTTTCTGGCGCTGAATTTTTAGATGAGGTAATAATGACAGAGCTTTGGGGAGAAATGGCGTACAAATTGAGATGAGATTAGCGGGCAAGTTGGAGACGTCCTGTGGAGTGTCCGGCCCTCTTAAGGAAATCGGATTGGGGCGAGAGCCATCCCCCAGGGCGCCGGAGATCCACGCTGTACTGTATATAAGCAGAGGACCCGGCAGCCGGGGCTACAGTGCCACCAGCACCACTTCACTACAATCCACTCTCTCCTCACACAGGTGAGTACTCTGTTCCGCTACTTGTGACCGGCCAACAGGTATCTGACATTTCTACGCAATGTATCGCGCAGGTGGCACCTCTGTCTCCATGTCAAGTTCTTTACACTTTCCGTACAGATCATTCAAAACAACTACACTTATTCAGGAACCATGTCCAGTTTTCTGATTGGTTGAACGAGAACGTATCCCTCTGCTTCTTTCAGCTTACTTCCTAAAACTTCTTCTCCGTCAATCGTTCCATTCATTCTAGGTGTAACAATGAGACTGTATGGACGATTTAGTACCCTCAGTCTTTTACTAATGTTTAAGTCATTCTTCTGAACGTCAATACTAATAGATTGAATGTAGTTATACCCCCGTTCAGTTTTCTGAATCCCTTGGATCTCTTCCATTAATACAACCTGGCGAGGCCCTTAAATTCCTCACTAACTCTTAAGAACTGTTCATCGTGTTTTTGAAACACTAGAACTCTTCTTCGAAATCAGGCGGTTTTTTGACACCAACACATTTGTATAAAATGACTGATTCCAACTGTGACCAGCTAATACTGTAGTCACAAGAAACTACTCTTTCGTTTCGTGAAGTGCGTTTTTTGCATTTCTGAACATCTGAGTCCTGTTGTTGACCTCTGCATCATTTTTACATCTTATCAGTATTTCAATGAAAATTAATGTAGTTTATCTCAGACAGTACTTACATCATCTGCATAAAGTATTTAGTTTTCTGGATCACTTCTGCTACTTTTCTAATAGAAGAGTGTGACCTGTGCTTTCTTTAATCTACTGGTATAGTTTTTTGGCCAAGGCATCTGCAGGATATAATGATTAAAAAGGGACTAATTCATCCGAGAAATAAAGATGGAGAGAGGAAGAGGAAAGAAAGGAGATGATAAAGTGTGTCCCATCACCGATTTGGAGCGGCGGTGATGGTCTTGTAAGGACTTCGTGACAGCTGCTTCCAATTTCTATTCGTGTCCTTGAATTTGTTACTTCTCCGGTAAAACTACATGTAACTACAACTCTAACTTACTAATCTATTTACAAGACTAAACCGTGAAGCACTCCCACTGGCCAGCTCCTTCAGCTGCTCAAACGACTCAGCATCTCCGGTGGATTTTCCCCAATCTACTCCCATATCTGTCAGGTTGGGCTCTGTACAGAGGAACCACAATTAAGATGCTTCTGTCCAGGCTGCACGTCGCTGCTCACCAAGAGGCACAGGTCCCTCTGAGAGCTACCTGACATAAGCCCCTTCTCGACTGCTGACCTGGTGGAACTGGACCAGCTGATTTTCCGGAAGTCAGCTAGATGCGTTTTACTGTATCGTCGCTACAGTCGCTACAGTACGATGAGATGTTTTCAGATGCAGCCTCATTACCGTCTACCCTGTGAATTTCCTGTCAGTTTTGAATATATTCTTGCCCTTTGTGCTGTCTCGTCATAAAGTATTCTGTGTGTATCGTTTTGGAGGTAGTGTCAGTTAGTTTATTAATGGTTGTCCCTTGTTCATCGTTGTAATTCATGTCTTTGACTGTTTGTTCAATGTTTGATGTATCTATGTGTAATGTGTGTCTCATGTTTGTGTATTGTCAGCAGAAAAACACAATATGTTGAGGAAAACCATCTTCCCCACATTTGCACCTAGGTGTCTGCCACAGACGCACGCAATTCAAGTGCGTAGGATAAGGGCCGTATTCCATTACAAAGTGTACCATACCGCAGCTGGGATCGATATGTCGAAGTTTTAGTCTTCCCCTTATGTTGGGGAAGAAGTTTTATAGTCTCCGGCTCTTATCACTATTGTCTCACTCATCCTGCCAGGTATCCAATCACCACGTCATCTGTTGGTGTGTTGTTTGTATTGCTACACCAGTGATCTTCCGAACCTGGTCTTGTGTCCACAACTTTAGCCAGCTCTGCATCTTATGAACAACCATTAGAATGGAATGACAATGAAAACCTGTGCCAAATTGGGACTCGAACCCAGATTTTCTACTTATCGCGATCGGCCACCTTACAAGTTGGCTACCCGAGCACGACTCACGACTAGACCCGAACTTCCACATATCATCAACCATGCATCACAGCTATTCGGTCATGCAACGAATCATCATCACTTTCTATTTCACCGGAAATAAGTTAAAAATAAAAATAAGGTAACTCTGGAGATAGAGAGCCTAGGAATAGTTTATTAATATATGCAACACTATATAACGATATGCCCTTAAGCTATTAGGTGCTCCAAAGCAGGATAAAAGTATTATGCTAGATAAGATAGCTTTCAACTTAGATTCTATAAACTGATGTTCATCACTTACAGAATATCGCACCCTACTTTGTGCTATATGAAAAATTAAGTCATAATGAATAAACTAGACCAGCATTCTCCTTCCAATGGATTTTCCAGTGGAGAGTCTTCTCATAGTGAGGATAACAGCGCTAAATTCCTGAGTAAGATCCGGATTCATATATTTCCAGGAACTATTTTCGTGTTTGTTCAGTCCTAAGAATGTGAAATCTTCGACAGTGGTTTAGGTGGAAACATTGTTACAATCAAATTTCGGCATTCAGAGAGTTCCTCTTCAGAAACACTATACACAGTGTTTCAATTACATTAAGCTACTATTCTCTACAAGTCAAGACCGCAACGTTGTTACCTAACATCTTAGCCTCACCTTCGAGTGGTCTCACAATGATGCTTGCCTCAGCTGCACATACTATTCTTTTAATCTTGTGTTGCCTTTAGAGTCAGACATTAAGTAAGGTAAGTTAGAGAGGAGGCGGCCCTAGCACTGAGCCGTGTTGCAGAGATGGCCGCCCGCCGCTGCTGCCCCCTGGCGATGCTCCTGGCCGTGCTGTTGGTGACGTCATACCTCGCACCGCCAGCAGACGCCAACGCGGTCAGCGTCTGCATTCACAACTGCGCGCAATGCAAGAAGATGTTCGGCCCCTACTTCGAGGGGCAGCTGTGCGCCGACGCGTGCCTCAAATTCAACGGCAAGATGATGCCCGACTGCGAGGACGCCGCCTCCATCGCGCCCTTCCTCAACAAGCTGGAGTAGCCTTCACACGGCCTCTGTCTCAATAAAGCATTTCTGCAAAGCTGAAGCTGGCCGTTTTCTTTATCCCCGTCAGTTTCTTCCACTCCCTTGTCAGCTAACCACCGAAGTCTTAACAATGAAGAGACCTACACCATCTGTGTCATAACTTCTGCTGTACACCTGGAGATCTTATCAAAATATTTTTCAAAAGAGGTATGGGCTAATGCCTCCTTCCGCTTACGGAATGATGGAACTAAATCACTAGGGAGTAAAGGGGCGACTTTGGATCTGAAGAGGTCGTCAATTCAATAAACAGCGTGACTCTCCTAAGAGTCATCAGCCATTCTTGTCTCTGGTGCTTCTGTAGATATTTGCAGTTTCGTTTTCGGATTGTGTAGCTGGAGTCAGCCCAAGCAAATGGAGCTCATCATGTCTTTCATGCAATGCTCAGTGGCGAAGGAAAACGTCAGTTTGTTTCTCATTACACACAAAACTATTATTAAAGTGGAAATTTACATACTCATTTGATAGAGCGGATCCAGTTTAGTCTAATGTGGTATTTCTTTTATCGATATGTATTAACAGGGGCAGTAGAAATATAATAATAACCAGTACTCCAACAGAGACAGGACTGCCCTCGCCCACGCTGGCTGCTACCACTAAGAATGCACCGATACAGAGTTGCTGCTGGATTGCAGTCTATTCTTCGCGTTTTACTGCCTTTGTTAATACACATCAACAAAGCAAATATTGGACTGCACTAATCTGGTTCAAATGGTTCTAAGCACTGTGGGAATTTACATCTGAGGTCACCAGTGCCCTAGACTTAGAACCACTTAAACCTAACTAACCTAAGAACATCACACACATCCATGCCCGAGGCAGGATTCGAACTTGCAACCGTAGCAACAGCGCGGTTCCGGACTGAAGCGCCTAGAACCGCTCGGCAACAGCGTCTGACGACTAATATGGGACCGCTCTATCGAATGGGCAACATGCCCCTGCAAATCATTTTCTTTGTAATGGGAAAGAAACGAACATTGGGCACCACATAAAAGAAGTTTGAGCACTCTTTGTTTGGACTGACGCCAGCTGTACAATGCGGAAACGAAATGGCAAATATATTCCAAAGCACAAGAAAAATGCGCCTGATGACTCTTAGGAGAGCCACCCTGTAGAAATAAGTCGTTGAGGAAAAGATCATTTTCGGTTCCAGAGAAATGTAGGAACATAAAAGGGCTTCTACAACTCTATGATTTATTCTAGAAGATAGGATGAAGAAAGGCAAACATACATTTATAGCATTTCCAGATACAGAAAAAAATTTGATATTGTTGACTGGAGCATAGTCTCCAAAAATCTGAACGTAGCAAGGATGAAGTACACAGAAATAAATGGTGTTTACAACTCGTACAGAAATCAGATAGCTGTTATGAGAGTCAAAGGACTTGAAATGGAAGCAGTAGTTGAGAAGAAAGTGAGACAGGGTTGTATCCCACCTCAAAAGTTATTCCATCCGTACACTGAGGAAGCAGCAAAGGAAAACAGTTAGAAATTTAGAAAGGGAATTAAAGTCCAGGGGATGAAATAAAAACTCCGAAGTTTTGCGATGACATTATAATTGATTAGCTGTCCGGCGTTAAGTTTAGGTCTTCACCCGAACAGCACTCGAACAATAACTAATCACAATGTCATGGAATAGCCTGTACTCAAAAGTATCTGAATTGTTTACCAATTATGCGCTGTTGCTCCACTGCTCTTAAGCAATTTGCTCTCAATTCCAGGTCTGCAATCTATGATGAGAGGATTATGGTGTGGATATCGAGGAAACGCGTCTTTCACTGCCAGCTGTGCGCATCATCGACTGAACTCGCATTTTCTGCAAGTTTCAGCCTGTCACTACATTCACGCATTCCTACCAAGCTGGTGATTCCTAAAAGTATTGATTATTATAGGACTTGTCGAGATGGTGAAATACGATATGACATACACTGGAAGGCAGCAACCCCAACTACCATTGCTTGTGGGTATAATGGTAAAAAGAATATGTTTATCCTGCTTTACTACAGCACTTCTGCGTCGTATATGTTTGGAAACAGTGTAATTTTTTTATAGCTGTATGCATAGTTAGTAATTATATTCATGCTTGATCAGATGGTTTACATTATACAAATCGCCAGATTGCAGAGCATTGGTGAACACCACATGGCAGCTATTCTGTTATTCGTTAGCTGACACCACATGAAAGTACAGTGTAAACACCGTTTGTTAGCATTACAAACAAATTAAAAAACACCTATTAATGCTAGTACAGGGTCAAACACATGTCTAGGAGTTCACTTGCGGGCATGTAATATGATATACAGATTTATTATATATTTTACTTAGTAATTTGAGGTCATTCGCATAATACAGTCATCTCAACTGTCTTATCGTTATTCTCTATAACATTACTGCTGTGAGATGGTGAGAGCTGTGTTTACAGCCATGTGTAAACAATGACTGAAAAAGACTTCCATGTTCGAATTATGTTACAGCGAAAAAAGGTGGTGGAATAGACCAAACTGCAAATGTGCAAATAACGCTAGAATTAGCTTCCTGATGTTAAAATAACATAATTAGGGCACTACCTTCACTAGAAAAAAATCACAACTTTCACTACCCACCACGTCTGTAAGCATAACCACCAAGCGTCTTTTACAAGTAATTCGACCCGTTACGTGGCACAAACACCTAAGGCATAGGACTCGCCCTCAAATTTGCCAGCTCAGCTACCCAAATAGATAAGAAAAAATAAATAAATCGTAATACTGGAATAATGTACAACTTAGACTCATATACGCAACAGCAGCACGTCTTAGCACACGCCTGCAAATTAACATAGAGAAAGACTGTACAGCATGAGGAATTTCGCTAGGTGCTATGTCCTCCCTCCCTCTCTCTCTCTCTCTCTCTCTCTCTCTCTCTCTCTCTCTCTCTCTCAGCTCAAACAGCTGCACCGCACTCACACAAAGACATCACTATACCCTTGACGATGAATGTCAGATAGCACATGTGGCTGGCACATGTCTTGCCGCAGTGGCTTCTCATTCCAATTTAGCGATACGTAAATCACATAAACTGTAACTACCAGGGCACTTACATAACAGCTAAATCTATTGCCCAGATTGAAAAGTCTTCGGTAAACACCCAAAGTGCAGAATAGTAGTTTTCAGTATGGTCTTCTGATGGCACTGCATCACAATTCTCATAAACTACAAAGAATTTGCGACACGTTAGCAGAATTAGCTAGACTTTGTCTGGTTGTTGTTCCGAGACAGGTATATTTAAACACAGGACTGCTTTACCACCCTATAGTGAAAAAAAAAGAAAATAAGCTTCTGGCAACATCCCACCCACCCCTTAAGAGGAGTAGTCAGTGCGACAGGCCCTCATGTGTGAGACCTGCGTTGTATTGCCGGTACTACCGGAGTGGGTTTACAATTGAGGGTGAAGGGAAATCTATGATACACAATCAAGTCAAATTGTTGTATCCACCACTTATGTTCGGCGTCGACATGTAATAACCACTCTCAGACGACTGATGGCACCACTAACAGTCGAGGGAATATAAAACATGTCAGAACCCTGAAAACTGTGCAGTCGTTGTCTTTGTCGTAAAGCGTAAACACAGCGACTTATTTGACGCCCAAAAGAGCATGATCACTGGCTTTCAAGCCAAGAGAGAAGCATTGTTGAAACGGCTGAGTTTTGCAAACTGTTCGCGTGCTTCTGTGATTAGAGTATACGAGGCATGGAAAAATAGCGCTATCCATAGCGGGCACCAAGACAACTGTGGTACACCTTGGGTCAAAGACGACAGTGGTGAGCGACGGCTGCAGAGATACATGTGGACGAATAGACACATCTGAACACACATATGAACCAAGGGGCTACCACCAGTGTCTCCTCAGCGACGTTACTACATTTGGGCCTCTACGTCATGCACCTGCTTTATGCATAAATAGGGTGTTTAACTAAATGTGTTTGCCTCTGTAAGTTACGAAGTAATAGGCGACGGAAATATTTATTGCAGTGGATCACCACAAGAAACGTTACACTGTCTGCGGAGCTATGAACATAGTTTATTGTGTTATTATCAAACGAGTTACAGCTAAAAGATACAATTTTTTTAAATGGAACAATAGTTGTTTCTATTTCGCACTGGAATCAGTAACACCAGTTGTGTATACATCAATTTAAATTACATTCCTATCTCTTTTAGTCTGGGAGCTACAACCCTTCAAAGTTTCAGGGGCAGATACCACACGCTGTACATAATACATGGCTGTTTGGTCGGTGATGGATGTTCTGGCGGTGGGAAGTTGGTTTAAACGAGATGTTCACATGTGTGTCCATGTTCATGAATGCACAATGCAAGGTGCCTTCTAAAGGATCTGCGGCTGGATGTAACATCGCCGGTGTCACGAAACAACATGCGTCCTCGATGCGCCGTTGTAGATCTTCTGGGAATGTGGCTCAGTGACATAAACACGAACCTTAGATATGCCCACAAAAAGAAATCTAATGGTGTTAAATCGTGCGACCTTGCTGGACATGAATGAGGACCATGGCGCCCAAACCATCTTCCTGCAAATCTGTTGGTTAGTTCTTCCACAATAGCACGCGCAGAATGGGTTGGGTGACCATTGTGCTGCATCCACATATGGACTGTCTCTCGTGTGTAGACACACATGTTCAAGGAGACAACCCAAACTGTCGACTATAAACGCACGATATAACTTACCTGTCAGTGTATCTGGGAAATGGTGTGGACCGATGGTTTCATCGCCAAGGATTCCACACGGCATTAATAGACCACTCACGTTGGCGATAGACAGGTCGTATTCACCGATCATTGCCTACGGCCCAGTAGTGCACGCTTTGGCGATTCACTGCACCATTTGTGAATGAGGACTCATCAGAGAACGTAACACCTCGTAAAGACTCCAGCGTGAAATTACGCATGATCCATTCACAGAATGTAACTCTCGCATGGAAATCGTTCCCATGCAGCTCCTGGGTCAGTGACAGGCCGTACGGGTGAGACCTGTGGCCGTGCACTATGCGTCAAACAGATGTGAGACTGACACCAGCGACTGCAGCATCGGCTCGTAAGCTGACATGAGGATCGTGGTGTACTGCAGCTAAAACAAACACATCCGTCTCCTCACTTCTTGTAGTTCTCCGTCTGTTACTGCCGCGCATTACCAAGCTGTCTGTTTCCCGAAGTCGTTGTTCGGCGCGCAAGAACGTAATGGCTGCCGGGGCTCTTCACATAGGATATCTCACCGGGTACGCCATGGCTGCTTCAGTGGCATCGTATCGGCACTCGCCGAGCATCAGCAACATGTCAACGTACTCGTTGTTCGTGTACGCCATCTTCATCCGATGTCAGTAACTGCGGAATATTGAGCCCCGTTTGATTGTGTGGGTCGAACTGTCGGGTATACGGCCGTGTGCGGCGACAGTCGGCAGTCTAACAGCGCATCGAGGAAGCTTCTCGCTCCGTGACACCGGCGGCGTTACAACTCGGCCGCACCACGTTTAGAAGGTGCATTTGCGTTATGCGCAGCGCGTGTGGTATCTGCCCCTGAAACTTTGAAGGGTTGTAGCTACCAAACTAAAAGTGATAGGAATGTAATTTATGTCATTTATAACAGTGAATAAAGGGCAAACACGGGAAAAAAGTGAGACATTTGGATCAGAAGCAGAACTAGTAGCTGCTACGACTCATCTTTCGTTTCCTGCTGTATTAGGAAAGTAGATTTGTTACGACATCTATCGCAATTCGTAATGAAAGCAGCGTTCCAATAGTTCTGTTCGTTTCCCGTCGCTGTATACGCCTATGAAAGCAGAAAGAATGACACAATAAAGGACAATTTATTAAATCCTTGCGTTTGTTACCTTATAAATAATTTAGCAGGTGTACCTCGAGTAAGGTTGAGTGGCAAGCACGTATGCAGCCCGTAAATGTTGCTCTTATCCTAATGATTATCGATTTCTGGGGTTTCGCATCCTTAGAAATAACCTTACGCTGTATAATAATGGAAACAGATGAACTGATTCAAATACTGGTTACTTTTAGATCACATTTCTGCAAATGCAATACGTAATTACGCATGTCCTCAGAATGATGGTTTTGAAGTATAGCGTAATAACGTTTCTTATTGATGCCCTTATCACGGTTCTACATGGCGTTGCGCACGAGATATTACTCAAAACAGTGATCTAATGCACCACAAAATGGTTCAAATGGCTCTGAGTACTATGAGACTTAACTGCTGCGGTCATCAGTCCACTAGAATTTAGAACTACTTAAACCTAACTAACCTAAGGACATCACACACATCCATGCCCGAGGCAGAATTCGAACCTGCGACCGTAGCGGTCGCGCGGTTCCAGACTGTAGCGCCTAGAACCGCTCGGCCACTGCGGCCGAATGCCCCACAAAGCAAATGTTTTATATTCATCCACTGAGCTACCTTCTGGCATATAAAATTTTGAAAAAAAGAAACCAGCAAACTCCCATTTCTCAGATATCTGTTTACATTACCCAATGGCCCGTTTTCCTACTTCCTGAACTCCAGCTGATAGATACTGAGATGCCTAGGCTAGCAGGACAGAGCGGTTTAGGTTGTGGGAAGGGGCCAAAATAAGTTGCTGTCAGTTGCACTCAGCATAAAAACTTTATCAACACACAATATTACAACAAGGATGCAAAACGCTCAAAACCTTAAGCGACCTCTTTTGATTAAGTTTAGATCGGCTGAAGGCCACACTCAAATTCCAAGACACAAGGCCTAAGCAAGAAATTGAAATACAAGGTTCTTCTGGAGGTTTCACCCAAGAATATTTTCTAAACCTTCAATCTAAACAGGCTGAAGGGCTTAGGAATCTAATTTTAATAAACTTGGCTGGAGGCTGCATATTAAGCAGTAAGAAGAGTTTCTATCAAAAGGCAGAAGGCCTTATATTAAAACAATTCATGCGAAATTCGGCTGAAGGCCCCATACAGAAGCATAACAATCTTATGCCTAAAGGGCAAGGCAAGAACGTTAATTTAAGAGATATTGATACTCGGCTGAAGGCCCGCACATCAACTAAATAACGAAAACCCAAACAGGGAAATTGCTATGTAACACACAAGGAAAGGCGCTTAGAAGTTTCCAAGGATCGATCTGGGATTGCAACACTAATGCCCGTTTACGTGAGACAGGCAGCCTGTCCAACGACTTCTTAATATGAAGGCAACCCAGCCGACAGACAGCCGGCCGACCAATCAACAAAATCAGTTCCGCTCTACGCAACCAGAAAACAACCACAAGATTTCAATACAACGACACACGGAATATTGGCGCCTACAACGACCAACAACACCTCAGCTGTCGAACTACACGCCGTGCTGGACAGCAGCAACACCACGAGGAAAATACACTGCCGAAAATTACGTCAACTACCAGGGCAGGTAACCGGAACGTCAACGGCCACAGAAGACACCGCTGGTCAACTCCAATTACAGGGAATAAATTAAGTTAAACTCCACAGGAAGGCGGCTGGAATCTTAGCCGACTTGAATACACAGACGTCGTTGCTCGCAGGAATGTCCCAAAAGTGACAACCAGGATCAAACGAAGAAATTTAAACAGTTGAGGCTCGATAGCAGGAGAGAGAACTCAACTTTCATGTCCAAGATCGGTGGGCGACGAACTTCGTAGCATTCGCAGCCGGTCGGGGTGGCCGAGCAGTTCTACACACTACAGTCTGGAACCGCGCGACCACTGCGGTCGCAGGTTCGAATCCTGCCTCGGGCTTGGATGTGTGTGATGTCCTTAGGTTAGTTATGTTTAAGTAGTTCTAAGTTCTAGGGGACTGATGACCTTAGAAGTTAAGTCCCATAGTGCTCAGAGACATTTGAACCATTTGAGCACTCGCAAGCAGCACCTCACACTCCAACCACGCTTGCACACCGCCAGCGACCCAGGCCAGAGAACGCGCGATGAAGACTTCCTTGCTGCTCCACGCCAACCCACCGTTTGGTCACGCACTGCCCAGCCGGAAACAATATGCGCCACACCAAAGATAGTACAGCAGTACTAGTATCGATACTCGCTGCTGCTGCCACTCACGGAGAGGACAGCAACATTATAGCGATAACCACAGGAGAAATAAAATCACAGGACTGCTACCAAGGTTTAACCCAAGACAAGCTTGACTCGAGCCAGCCACGTCTCAGATACTTTATAAATCACCCAATGAGTTCCCTGCCGGTTTCTGAGAGAGAGAAATTCTCACTTCGCATGGTTTGCCGTCGTACTTTCTCACCCAGAAGAGATGAAGAAAAACACTTTTAGCAGGAAACAACTGCCGAAGCCGAAATGAATATCTTCCGACCAGCTTCACATCCCTCGGTTGGTTTTTTCAGAAATTCCACCAGGGTGCATTATACTGACCCTTTTTTTTTTGTTGACAGCCTCCGTAACTCCATGCATGTGCTTGTGATTGGTGCAATCAGGCGTGCTTGTGCCCTACTAGTGCTGAACAGCAGAATACAGGGCCGCGCAAACACCTACCTGAGAACGAGTCTCCAGTACCCCTGCTCCAAGCAGCCTAGTGCTTAGAAGCCGCCTAGACCGCCTAGAGTGCTCTGGTTTCTGCCCCCTAGTGCCACAGGTCTGCTCCTTTCAGGACTCCATCAGATTTATACAGCACAGCAAATACACGTAATGTACCGGGTGGTCAAAAAGTCAGTATAAATTTGAAAACTTAATAAACCACGAAATAATGTAGATAGAAAGGTACAAATTGACACACATGCTTGGAATGACATGTGGTTTTATTAGAACTAACGCTTCTTATACCTGAATGGCACGAAATTATGTTACTTAATTTATTTGATACTGTCTCGTCATTCCTGTTCAACAACTTTAGTAATTTACATTTAAGGTTTTTTTATTTACCACATGCTCCATTACACACTATTTGTAATACTGCACCGGCCGCTATGGCAGAGCGGTTCTAGGCGCTTCAGTCCGGAACCGTGCTGTTGCTACGGTCGCAGGTTCGAATCCTGCCTCAGGCATGGATGTGTGTGTTGTCCTTAGGTTAGTTAGTTTTAAGTAGTTCTAAGTCTATGGAACTGATGACCTCAGATGTTAAGTCCCATAGTGCTTAGAGCCATTTGAACCATTTGTGACACTGCGTGTATGTATTTGGATGTGTGCGCGCGCGCGTGTGTGTGTGTGTGGGATGATGATTATCAGTAGGGAGAAGGTGAAACCTAGTGCCAACACAAAGCCTACTGCTCGCGAATAGCACCAAGGTGAAAGCAAAGCTCAACGTCCCCATCCGATGGCTGGATCATCGTCAACAGAGTCATATGCCCTCACTTCATGAGGCACTTCGGAGAGGTTTGGTATTTTAAACCAGGACGTTGGTGTGAAATCTGGTGATCAGGAACTTTACGCCACCACCTCTCCTACCCTTACCGGGCAGTGAAAATTTTTTCCGACACCAAGATTCGAACTTATTTACCCTGAGGTCGAGTGCCACTGCACAAGCGTGCATTGTCATCCTCGGCCACTTAACGTGTGTCAACAGGTTACCAGTTTATGGTTTGAGTAAGCAGAACGAAAATCAATAAGGGAGTCTTAAGAAAACTTCTCCTTCATAAATTTGCACGCTGCTTCCAGTAGTCTACAGTACAAGGGGGAAAAAGTATGATACTGCACAGTTGATAACGCTTGACGAAATAAATCTCGGGTGAAGAGCCTGGTATGAGTGTGCATAGGACACAAAATTTCGGCAATCGACCGAAATATTGTGCCCTATGCACACTCATACCAGGCTGTTCACCAGAGATTTATTTCGTCATAAAATACGCCTGGAGAAATTGAAGAATCACACTTCATAACGCTTGTTAATGCTTCCATTGATATAATTTTTGATTTCCATGAATAGGCAATTTTATTTATGAAATGCCAGATTTCCACGCCATTTAAGTATGACACAGGACAGCACCTTAACACAGACCGTTTTGAAGTATCCTGAGGTGACAAAAGTCGTGACATAGCAATATGCATGTATACAGATGGCGACAGTATCGCGTACGCAATGTATAAAAGGGAGTACACTGGCGGAACTGTGATTTGTACTCACGTGATTCATGTAAAAAGTTTTCCGACATGATTTTGGCAGCACGACACTGAATGCGGGAGGCTAGTTGAAGCTGGACGCATGAACATTCCGTTTGGAAACTAGTAGAGAATTCAATATTTCGAGATCCACAATGTCAAAAATGTGCCGAAAATACGAAATTTCCGGCATTACCTCTCACCTCGGACAACACAGTGGCCGACAGCGTTCACTTAACGACAGATATCAGAGGCGTCTGCTTAGAGGTGTCACTGCGTGACGTACGAAGAAAGTATCTGTCACGACAGTGTGGCGAAATCCCGTGTTAATGGACTATGGCAGCAGACGACCGACGCGAATGCTTTTGCTAACAGCACGACATCGATTGCACCGCCTCTCCTGGGGTTGTGATCATATCGGTGAACCTTAGACGACTGGAAAACCGTGACCTGGTCAGCTGAGTCCCGACCAGTCGATAAGAGCTGATGATATGGTTCGAGTGTGCTGCAGACCCCACGAAAACATGGACCCAAGTCGACAACGAAGCACTGTGAAAGCTGGTGGCAGCTCCACAATGGTGTGTGCTATGGTTACATGGAGTAGGCTGGGTCCTCAGGTCCAACTGAACTGGAAATAGTTATGTTCGCTACCTGAAGACTATTTGTAGCCACTGAAATAGTTCCTTTTCCCACACAACGATGAAATTTTTGTGGATGAGAATGCGCTATGTCACTGGGCCACAATCGTTCGCAACCGGTTTGAAAAACAGTCTGGACACTTCGAGCGAATGATTTCGCCATCCAGATCGCCCGACGTGAAACCCATAGAATATTTGTGGGACATAATCGAGAAGCCAGTTAGTGCACAAAATCCTGCACCGACAACACTTTCGCAATTATGTATATCTATAGAGGGAGCATGGCTCAGTACTTAAGCAAGTAACTTCCAACTACTTTATGAGTTCACGCCAAGCTGAGTAGTTGCTCTACGCCAGGTAAATGGAGATCCCAGAAGCTACTAGGAGGTATCTCACGACTTTTATGACCTCAGTATACAAATTGAGTATCATTTTATTGACTGTCACCAGTAGGGGCACACTCGTATTACGGGTGATTTGTATTTTGTTAAAATAGACATTCTTTGTAAGGTTATCATGGTAAGTTCCGAAACTTTCTGGCAGATTAAAACTGTGTGCCGCACCGAGACTCGAACTTGGGACCTTTGCCTGTCGCGGGCAAGTGCTCTACCAACTGAGCTACCCAAGCCCGACTCACGCACCTTCCTCACAGCTTTACTTCTGCCAGTACCTCGTCTCCTATCTTCCAAACTTTACAGAAGCTCTCCTTCAAACCTTGCAGAACTAGCATTCCTGAAAGAAAGGATATTGAGGAGACATGGCTTAGCCACAGCCTGGGGGATGTTTCCAGACTGATATTTTCACTCTACAGCGGAGTGCGCGCTGATATGAAACTGTGATAAAGCTGTGAGGACGAGCCGTGAGTCGTGCTTGAGTAGCTCAGTTGGTAGAGCACTTGCCCGCGAAAGGCAAAGGTCACGAGTTCAAGTCTCGGTCCGGCACACAGTTTTAATCTACCAGGAAGTTTCACATCAGCGCACACTCCGCTGTAGGGTGAAAATATCATTATGGCAAGTTCTAATTGATTTGTATTATTACAATACATATTTTAGTCTTATCTCTCCATTAGTTTACTGAATACAACGGTAGACATTATCTAAAATGATCTGACAATGTTCAGATACTTTACCAATATTCACCTGCAGAAACATGTAGTCAATCCAGGTTCGAAGTGATTTTCTTCTGGAAAGAAGTTGACGCGATGTTTGTTCGTTCAGCAGTCAGGAACGTAAACATTTGAGAGTACACGATTCCCAAACAAAGTCCTGACTTTGTTGTTAGTTATGTCTGTCAGATTAGCAAAGTGCATTATCAACACTTGATGCAATGTTGCTGGTCGTCTATCTTATACTGGGACCGAAAAGTGTCTCAGTTGTTGGCAACAAATGTCGCTTGCGATGGACATACTGCTGAAAAGGATCTGATTTACTGTTTGCAAAATGTTATGCAAACTTTGTGTGACTTGTATTAGTGCTCAGCCGTTAATTTCTTTTTAAGAAGTTAACATAAAGTCATCATAACGCGTCAGTAGTAACAATATTGCAAGGAATGCTCAGTGAGGAAACTGCTGAAATAATGTAGTAATAGTAACTCCTTTGACTGTCGTTCCTTTGAGTCCCAGCATGCAGTACTCCTATTCTGAGGTGTGACCAGTTTTGTAGGCGACTTAAGTGCGTGTCTGAAGCACAGCACTCTATGGAAATGAATAATGGTCTGTGGGGAATCGAAAAGAAGTCTTTGAAGTACATTGTTGTAGAAGGATAGTTAGATATAGGCTGACTGCAACTATACATTCAGAGGCACTTTTTTTTGGACCAGTTATGAAACAGAAGCTCATCCATGGAATAGAAGGAGTTGTCCAAAAGAAATTATTTTAAGTTAGATTTAAAACTTGATCTGCTGCCTGCCATAAACTTCATGTTGTTGGGCAAATGACCAAAGATTTTTGTTGCTGAATAATGTACTCCCTTTTGAGCAACTGACAGCTTCAATAACGGATAGGAAAGGTCATTTTTCCCATTTAGAGGGGAGAGAGGGTCGAATATGTCCAACAAATAATTGAGGACGTTGGCTGAAAATGCTACTCTGAGATTGTAGTGTCCCATATGCATTTAGTTTAGAGCTACCACCTCCAATATTTTTGTTCACATCACCTGTAGAAAGCATCAAGAGATGAAAAGTGGTTGTGTGTTGGACTGTTTTTCCATCTTTGTAGTTAATTGTGATTTAAAAGAATAATAACAAAAAAATGATTTAAGCCGGAAGAAAAATATTCGTTTCAATACTTTATACTCGCATTTACGAAAAAATTACGCGCTGCGTGTAGGACTCGGCCACTGAGAGTTCCGCACGAACGTAATTACGTGTATAGGCAGATAACCCATTCCAGCAATCGAGGTCCTCGACGATTTTTTCCTTTTACAGACCTTGATACTAGCAAAGTATCGATCCCACGGATTCCAAGACTTTTGAGAATGTTTTAAATTCAAGTCTGGTGTCAGATATCAAATTACAAAAGAAATATTTTTTCGCGCGCGATGTAATATAGATTCACAATTGTCGGATTTTGTCCTGTACTTATACAGTAAAACCCTGCTTCTTGCTGAATTTCACGATTCTAGACCGACGGGAAGTACGCTCTAGGTCTTAATGAGTGAATTTGTGAACATCAAAACTTTTGACATAAATGCTCGTATCTTTTGATTGCATTGGCTTAGAAGTTTCACGTTTTTACATCGCCAAGGGAACGTAGACGTTATATATGGCCTAAATTTCAACAAGGCATGCCTACCTGTATCTGAGAAAAGGGTTTTCAACAGTCATACAGACAGACAGACAAACACTAGGACAACAAAGTGACCCTATAAGGGTACCGTTTTTACCGATTTAGGTATGGAATCCTAAAAAGGCTAAATTAGATCCTTTATGTAATTTCATTCGTCATAAATACTGCAATATCATCAGTAACGCAGTCGATTCTACTGCAGAGAAAAAAATATCTTTTCAACAGTAAGATTATACTGTCACACACGAAGTTATTCTCAGACTTCGCATTTTTAAGTATTTTTTACCGTTTTATTACTCAGTTGTGTTCGATTTAGGTTCAGTAAGTTTAAATTCACTAATAAATTTCACGCAACAGGAAAAATTAGCTGCCAACAACGCAAGCTTCTTAAGCAGAAAAAAGAAGAAACGAGTAGCGCTATTGGTGCAAGCACGTATAATATATTACGCTTCTTGTAATATCAATAAATCCCGCCCAGTTAGCCTTGCGATCTAATTCACTGCTTTCCGGCCGGGAAGGCGTGCTGGTCCCCGGCACGAATCTGCCCGGCGAGTCCAGTTATTCCGTCTCAGTTACACTATGTAGGCGATTGCTTCGTTAACACATTCTCCACGTACGCCTGCACCATAAGTACTCTACCACGCAAACATTGGATTTACACTCGTCTGGTGTGAGACGTTCCCGGAGGGGGGGGGGGGGGGGGGGGAGGAGGGGGTAGGGGTGGTCCACTGGTGGCCGAACCGATCAATAACCCCGGGTTCGGTGTGGGGCGGAGGTGGGGTGAGTAGACTGCTGTCGTCTGTCGTCAGTTGTAGGGTTGTGCACCACTGAGGGCTACGGCGGGCACGGAGCCTCTCCGTCGTTTCTAGGTCCCCAATTCCATATAATACAATACAATATCAAGAAACTATTGGGGTATTCCTCCCCCCATGAACCATGGATCTTGCTGTTGGTGGGGAGGCTTGCGTGCCTCAGCGATACAGATGGCCGTACCGTAGGTGCAACCCCAACGGAGGGGTATCTGTTGAGAGGCCAGACAAACATGTGGTTCCTGAAGAGGGGTAGCAGCCTTTTCAGTAGTTGCAGGGGCAACAGTCTGGATGATTGACTGATCTGGCCTTGCAACATTAACCAAAACGGCCTTGCTGTGCTGGTACTGCGAACGGCTGAAAGCAAGGGGAAACTACAACCGTAATTTTTCCCGAGGACATGCAGCTTTACTGTATGATTAAATGACGATGGCGTCCTCTTGGGTAAAATATTCCGGAGGTTAAATAGTCCCCCATTCGGATCTCCGGGCGGGGACTACTCAAGAGGACGTCGTTATCAGGAGAAAGAAAACTGGCGTTCTACGGATCGGAGCGTGGAATGACAGATCCCTTAATCGGGCAGGTAGGCCAGAAAATTTAAAAAGGGAAATGGATAAGTTAAAGTTAGATATAGTGGGAATTAGTGAAGTTCGGTGGCAGGAGGAACAAGACTTCTGGTCAGGTGAATACAGGGTTATAAATACAAATTCAATGCAGGAGTAGGTTTAATAATGAATAAAAAAACAGGAGTGCGGGTAAGCTACTACAAACAGCATAGTGAACGCATTATTGTGGCCAAGATAGACACAAAGCCCATGCCTACTACAGTAGTACAAGTTTATATGCCAACTAGCTCTGCAGATGATGAAGAAATTGATGAAATGTATGATGAGACAAAAGAAATTATTCAGGTAGTGAAGGGAGACGAAAATTTAATAGTCATGGGTGACTGGAATTCGTCAGTAGGAAAAGGGAGAGAAGGAAACATAGTGGGTGAATATGGACTGGGGCTAAGAAATGAAAGAGGAGGTCGTCTGGTAGAATTTTGCACAGAGCATAACTTAATCATAGCTAACACTTGGTTCAAGAATCATAAAAGAATGTTGTATACATGGAAGAATCGTGGAGATACTAAAAGGTATCAGATAGATTATATAATGGTAAGACAGAAATTTAGGAATCAGGTTTTAAATTGTAGGACATTTCCAGGGGCAGATGTGGACTCTGACCACAATCTATTGGTTATGACCTGTAGATTAAAACTGAAGAAACTGCAAAAAGGTGGGAATTTAAGGACATGGGATCTGGACAAGCTGAAAGAACCAGAGGTTGTACAAAGTTTCAAGGAGAGCATAAGGGAACAATTGACAGGAATGGGGGAAAGAAACACAGTAGAAGAACAATGGGTAGCTCTGAGGGATGAAGTAGTGAAGGCGACAGAGGATAAAGTAGGTAAAAAGATGAGGACTGCTAGAAATCCTTGGGTAACAGAAGAAATATTGAATTTAATTGATGAAAGGAGAAAATATAAAAATACAATAAATGAAGCAGGCGAAAAGGAATACAAACGTCTCAAAAATGAGATCGACAGGAAGTGCAAAATGGCTAAGCAGGGATGGCTAGAGGACAAATGTAAGGATATCGAAGCTTATCTCACTAGGGGCAAGATAGATACTGCCTACAGGAAAATGAAAGAGACCTTTGGAGAGAAGAGAACCACTTGTATGAATACCAAGAGCTCAGATGGCAACCCAGTTGTAAGCAAAGAATGGAAAGCAGAAAGGTGGAAGGAGTATATAGAGGGTTTATACAAGGGCGATGTACTTGAGGACAATATTATTGAAAGGGAAGAGGATGTAGCTGAAGACGAAATGGGGGATAAGATACTGCGTGAAGAGTTTGACAGACCACAGAAAGACCTGAGTCGAAACAAGGCCCCAGGAGTAGAGAACATTCCGTTAGAACTACTGACTGCCTTGGGAGAGCCAGTCATGACAAAACTCTATCAGCTCGTGAGCAAGATGTATCAGACAGGCGAAATACCCTCAGACTTCAAGAAGAATATAATAATTCCAATCCCAAAGAAATCAGGTGCTGACAGATGTGAAAATTACCGAACTATCAGTTTAATAAGTGACAGCTGCAAAATACTAACGCGAATTCTTTACAGACGAATGGAAAAACTGGTAGATGCGGACCTCGGGGAGGATCAGTTTGGATTCCGTACAAATGTTGGAATACGTGAGGCAATACTGACCTTACGACTTATCTTAGAAGAAAGATTAAGAAAAGGGAAACCTACGTTCCTAGCATTTGTAGACTTGGAGAAAGCTTTTGACAATGTTGACTGGAATACTCTCTTTCAAATTCTGAAGATGGCAGGGGTAAAGTACAGGGAGCGAAAGGCTATTTACAGTTTGTACAGAAACCAGATGGCAGTCATAAGAGTCGAGGGGCATGAAAGGGTAGCAGTGGTTGGGAAAGGAGTGAGACAGTGTTGTAGCCTCTCCCCGATGTTATTCAATCTGTATACTGAGCAAGCAGTAAAGGAAACAAACGAAAAATTCAGAGTAGGTATTAAAATTCATGGAGAAGAAGTAAAAACTTTGAGGTTCGCCGATGACATTGTAATTCTGTCAGAGACAGCAAAGGACCTCGAAGAGTAGTTGAACAGAATGGACAGTGTCTTGAAAGGAGGATATAAGATGAACATCAACAAAAGCAAAACGGGGATAATGGAAAGTAGTCAAATTAAATCGGGTGATGCTGAGGGAATTAGATTAGGAAATGAGACACTTAAGGTAGTAAAGGTGTTTTGCTATTTAGGAAGTAAAATAACTGATGGTGGTCGAAGTAGAGAGGATATAAAATGTAGACTGTCAATGGCAAGGAAAGCGTTTCTGAAGAAAAGAAATTTGTTAACATCGAGTATAGATTTATGTATCAGGAAGTCGTTTCTGAAAGTATTTGTTTGGAGTGTAGCCATGTATGGAAGTGAAACATGGACGATAAATAGTTTAGACAAGAAGAGAACAGAAGCTTTCGAAATGTGGTGTTACAGAAGAATGCTGAAGATAAGGTGGATAGATCACGTAACTAATGAGGAGGTATTGAATAGGATTGGGGAGAAGAGAAGTTTGTGGCACAACTTGACTAGAAGAAAGGATCAGTTAGTAGGACATGTTTTGAGGCATCAAAGAATCACAAATTTAGCATTGGAGGGCAGCGTGGAGGGTAAAAATCGTAGAGGGAGACCAAGAGATAACTACACTTAGCAGATTCAGAAGGATGTAGGTTGCAGTAGGTACTGGGAGATGAAGAAGCTTGCACAGGACAGAGTAGCATGGAGAGCTGCATCAAACCAGTCTCAGAACTGAAGACCACAACAACAGCAACAACAACAACATTGGGATATTAATAAAGAAATGGTATTAAATCTTGTACGTAAAAAAATATTATCAGTGTTTAGCAAGCCTCTGTTCTCACCTTAGTCACAAACTTGTCAGTGTAAAAGGAAATTACATTACCGTTAACAGTTCTGCTACTTGAATCTGCATTTGTTATCGTTGTAAACCTATTGAGGTAGCCGTCTGAGCGTGTTGGGTTGAGTTGAGTGGTCTTAACGAGAGATGGGACCCAGAAAGATGAAGTGGTTGACACAAGAGACGAAATCGTGTCGGGCGGCATACGAAGAAGTGACAAAAAAGGTTATATTGCAAAGCAATTTCAGTGATGCTGTTGCCTTTCAAACGTTGGTCAGGATCCTTCCGCTTTATTCTGTATTTCTTACAATATCTATAACTGAGTGCTCATTTAATTCCTGTCTAATATACTATTCTTCTTTTGATCTAGAAGCGAGTATTTCACTACATGGTGGAGAAGCACTGTTTCAAACTGTTCAATTTGTTTTATTTCGTCAGGGATTGGAGACCAACTGTCTGACCGTACAACAGTAACGACACTTCTAGAGCATTTATAGTTTCAATAGGGTTCCCTCCGTAGGTTACGTTTCGATGTTTGTAGCATTGTACCACAGAAATGTGTAATCTTTGAAGCTTCATTTCAACATCGCCTGTCTTTTTATACTTAAGATGATATCAGAGATACTTAAATTCACTTAGCATCGAACCAGGTTTTTCGTATCGCATATTGCGTTTCTGGAGATATAGTAAATATTTATGAGGTGGTAGAACAGACTAATCTGAATAAAACATTTCATTTACATGTGTCCAAATTTAATTGATTACAGAGATTACGCTCTCGTGTTTAATTTTTCTCTGCAAGCTTCACCTTTCAACAATTCACATAGGGAAAAATCTAAAGGGATCAGGCCCATACTCATCTTCCGGGGAATGTTAGGTTTAGATGATGTGTCACGTGATGACTGGAATGTCCAGGCGCCCTGTCATGCTAGAAGAACATATACACTGAAATGCCAAAGAAATTGGCATATCTGCCTCATATCGTGTAGCGCACGAGCGAGCATGCGGAAGTGCCGCAACAGGACGTCTCACGGACTCGACTAATGTCTGAAGTAGAGCTGGAGTGAAATGACACCATAAATCCTGCAGAGCTGTCCATAAACCCGTAATAGTACGAGGGGGTGGAGATCTCTTCTGAACAGCACGTTGCAAGGCATCCCCGATATCCTCAATAATGTTCATGTCTGGGGAGTTTAGTGGCAAGCGGAAGTGTTTAAACTCAGAAGAGTGTTCCCGGAGCCACTGTGTAGCAATTCTGGACATGTGAAGTGTCGCATTGTCCTGCTGGAATTGCCCAAGTCCATCGGAATCCACAATGCACATTGATGGATGCAGGTTATCAGACAGGATGCTTACGTCACCTGTCAGTGTTGTATCTAGACGTATCAGGAGTCCCATATCACTCCAACTGCACACCCCTCACACCATTTCAGAGCCTCCACCAGCGTGAACAGTCCCTTGCTGACATGCAGCGTCCATGGATTCATGAGGTTGTCTCCATACCCGTACACATCCATCCGCTTGATACAATTTGAAACGAGACTCGTACGACCAGGCAACATGATTCCAGTGATCAACAGTACAATACCGGTGATGAAGGGCCCAGGCGAGAGATAAAACTTTGAGTCGTGCAGTTATCAAGAGGACGCGAGTGGGCCTTCGGCTCCGAAAGCCCATATCGATGATGTTTCGTTGAGTAGTTCACACTCGGACACCTGTTGGTGGCCCAGCATTGAAATCTGCAGCTATTTGCGGAAGGGCTCCACTTCTGTCACGTTCAACGGTTCTCTTCAGTCGTCTTTGGTCCCGTTCTTGCAGGATCTTTATCCGGCCGCTGCAGTGTCGGAGATATGAAGTTTCACCGGAGCCCTGATACTCACGGTACACTCGTGAAATGTCCGTACGGGAAAATCCCAGTTTTATCGCTACCTCGGAGACGCTGTGTCTCATGCCTCGTGTACCGGGTGTAACACCACGTTCAAACTCACTTAAATATTGATAACCTATCTAACAACTAGACACTTGTAGTCATATATAGGCGTTGCCGACCGCAGTGCCGTATTGTGTCTGTTCACATTTCTCTGTATTTGAATATGCATTCCTATACCAGTTTATTTGGCGCTTCAGTGTACATCCTTGTAGCCAATGGAATCTCTTTCAATAATGCTGCGTGCTCGTTTGAATGAAGTCTAGATAACGAGATGCTGTAAGTCGCTGCGGTAAGAAAACAGACACAATCAACTGATTGTCTTTCGAACCACACAACAGACACTTACAGAGAAGCTTTCGTGAAAGTGTGTGTCCACAAAGATATGTTGGCTTTCGTCGTGTCACCGCCGTGACTTAGGAGTGTTTTTGACACCGTCGGGAGTGAATGATGCTATGTCACTAAACAGTATTAACGGGAACATACCGCAATTCCAAATTTGGCAAAGGCTAAATTGAAATCGTCAAACGTCATTTTTTTCGCGTAAGTATTGAATCCACTGTAAATGATAGGGACAGAGTCCGTGAAGACATGATGTCCACCATATTCTCGCATGTGTAACAGTGTTACGTAAAAACAATTCTGCCTATGCGTGTTTAAGGACTAGATTCAACCGAGGTAATGATGTGTTCTACTCCATCCACACTCTGTTCATTTGCACGTTCAGATGAATTACGACTGCTGTGCAATTCACCACTCCCACACAGTTTAGTGTAAACACTCTTGAATCTGGTACTCTGCGGTTAAGAAACTGTCTACCATATTTTCTACATGCAGCAGCGTCTCCATTGGAAAACCCATACGAAGTACCACATCAGCATACTCACCGTAAGTACGTGTAGGTGCAACAGAATTGGCCAATAAATCACAACCACAATCACAATTGAAAAGCTGAATTATGCAAACTCATTCGCAACTTAATAATTGAATTTCAGATTAAAAATTAAAATGGATGAATAAACCCATTGCAACTGTAGGAGCAATATGTGAAACGAAATTTACATCTGCAACCATATGTGTCTCTATAACCAATAAAAAACTGAACAGAAATATCGAAAGTTCCATTCGAAATAGCCCATGTTACGACCTCGTAAAAAAATTTACTATTCCTCCTAAACTAGCCTGTTGTCCCACCTAACGTAGTACACCTCATAGATTTTCCATACGAAATAAAATGTGAAAAACGCAATTGGACAGGCATGCACCTATGTCAGGGGTTCACACTGGGCAAGAATGCACAGTCCATAAATATAAACAAGCATCACTTTCAACACAAGTTTGCAATTTTTAAAATGGCATATGTATGGTTTTTTCTCCGGAAATGAAAACAAGATTTGTTTACACTCTTCTAAACCTCATAATTTGTTAAATACGTAAACTATTAAAGGATGGCAACGTCGCCTGTAAAATCTCCTGTGTGACATGCGTTTACTGATGATGATAGAAAAATTGTTGACCGCTTAGCGAAAGAAAAATAATTTAATAATTCTGTACGCCCGCAATTTGAGGATGATTCTCGATGGAATCGTTAGTCGCGGCTCAGAATAGGTATTTACGTTAGCGAGAAAGTGCGACTAGGTTGTTTCATGATTACCGTTAGTTTTACGATCTAGAGGAAAAAATTGTGTCTCGCTTTAGATCGGTATGCAGGAGGCAGAAGGCTTCTCCGATGAGCTGATCTGGAGAAAACTATTATTCCTTTTATGTTTTAACCGTGAACGCGGAGAGTTAAGTATTGCAAGCTCCTGAAAATGATGAGAATTATACTCGCTTAATTTTTATGTACCGCTCAAGCGTCGATATTGACACAGTCCAAGCCAGCCAGGAATTAATCCGTTTTAACTTAGCTTCTTTTGCAGCCTCGAAGAACAACTAACCTCCTTTGCCTTCAGAGATGCCATAGGACAATACTAATTGTGAACACAGATTTCTTAACTTCAGTGGTTGTTATTAAATAATGAACGGATGTACATGTGGACATCTAATATGAGTGGACACGGAACAAAAAAGGTCTAATGAACGCCTCACAGGTTCCCATCTGCCAGGCTGCAACCAAACAATGTCGAAGGCAGCATGAATATGGTGCTCCATTGTCTCCACATCTGGAATGGGCTCTGCATAAACGAAACTTTGGAGATGACCCCATAACCAGATATCGCACGGGTTGAGATCCGGTGAACGAGCAGTCCATGCAACTGAACTCCTTTGTTCGATCCATCATCCAGAAAAGACACGATTGAGCTGCTTCCGGATGTTAACGGCGATATGGGCTGGAGCACCATCATGTAGCAGCCATATAACCCCTCGAATCATCAACGACAAAGTCATCCGCAAGAAACGCCGACAGTTCCGGACTGTTAAGCGAAGTGCAAAGAAGACTGGTCCCAGAATGCGGTCCCCAATTATCCCGGCCCACCCATTCCGGCTGCACCGATGCTCATGATTCGCTGTCACCATACCATGGGGGTTCTGCATACCATCCAACAGATGACTGTTATGAAAGTTGAAGACGACCCTCCACGGAAAGGTGGTGTTATCTGTGAATAGGATGGATGACACTTATACCGGAATCGTTGGTTCGTGAAGAAACCAGTGACAAAAGTCCTCCCGATGCGGAAAGTCTGTCGCTAGTGAGCCCTGCACACGCGGTAAGTGATAAGGGTAGTAACAATTGTCATGCAAAATGTCCCACATGGTTGGCTGGCTTGATCAGTACTGGCTGGCCAACTGCCTGGTACTGGCACGGCGGTCACTTTCCACATGTTAATCACGTTTTCCCTCAAGGCTGGGGTCCGAACATTTCGGGTACATCCTTCATGATTTTCTGCTTCCAGAAACTATCCTATCTCACATAAACGGCGTAACACTGTTGCGTATATTAAATGCTGTAGTTGTTGTCTCCTGATATAACCTTGCTGCACGCTGCCCGTTGCCATTTGCGTTTCCGTAAGTAAGTCCCATGTCGGCAAGCTCTATATTCGAATATGGAACCATTGTGTACAACGCTGTATCACATCCACGATAAGGTGAGTCAGCAAGAGAAGTGAATTGAACACAACTTTACCAATTACTATGGCAGGAGAGGCCGCTAGGGCATGACGTATGAGGAACAGCACCACCCTCTAGGAGGAAACCATATATACTGTACCGTGGCAGCGTGGTACAGCGCGTATTAGACCGCAGTCTCTGTCACAAAGTATGATTAAATAAATGGTCTCTAACATGAAAACCATGTATTTTCGGACGTAAGTTCATTAGATCATTTTTTCCGTATCCTGTCAGCGATCAGTCACTAGAGTTTGTACACAGTAGTTAACAGTAGTTAAAATCGCCCTATATATATATATATATATATATATATATATATATATATATATATATATATAGTGTTAATTGAAGACACTGAAATATCTCGAAAAATATATCAAATCAAAAAAGTTATAAATTCATGTTGTTCGGCTTGGAGAGGGACATCCAACAATATCACACTCGACTCACCACACAACCTGTGCGTGGATGGCGGTGGGCAACTTAAAATTCTTCAGTGGAAACACCTGTTTTTTTATTGCCGATTACGATTCTATGGCTAAATTTACATATGGTTTGTGTGATGCATTTTCTTTCTTTTCTCCACAGATAGCGCTCTAATCGGAGGAATAAAAATGGGTACACAATCGTAATTTGCCACGCATTACTCAATAGCCCTTGAATATCCAACGGCACGTGGGACCCCACCTCCATGCTGCGAAGGTAGGACAGGCCAGTATTTCATAACTTCTAATTTGAAACCCCATTCTCAACGTTGTATTCTTCCGAAATATCGAACAGGGGCTACTAGAAGCGCCACTGTAGCCGTGGCTCGAGGCGAGCGCTACTGTACTTTTCCAGTTACTGTATGAGTTCAAATGTAGTACCGCCTTCTTCAATGCACTTACTGATCCGCTTTACAAATGATCGTATACAGGACAGAAGCATATAAGCTGGAATGTCACAACAGGCGTTTCTGATGCGGTCGACCATGTGTTTACGGCCTGTCGACACTTGCCGGTACACCTTATCTTTTAAATACCCTAATATAAAGAAATCTGGTGACGTCAGACCCGACGACGTAGCGGGCCAGTTAAAAGGACCACGTCTGCGTAACTGTCGACCAGTGTAAAGGCAGTCTAATAACTCCCATGCTCCAGTTGCGTAATGCGCTGAGCAACCGTCATGCTGAACCACATACGTTGTCGAACGTCCAGACCAACATCCTGCAGCAGTACCGGTAGTTCCTGCTCCAAAAACGTTCGATATTTGCGTCCATTCAACATGCTGTCGAGAAAATACTGACTAGTGATTCAGTTCCCCATGGTGGCACAACATACACTAACTGACCAAGTAACTTGATGTCAACCTGCCATATCCAGTAGGTACTGCCGACGCTCCTGTAATGCATGTTATGCCAGTTAACACTACCATGTTTTGTGAATGTAGATCATCGGAAAATAGTACCTCGGCAGGGACGTGGGGGTCGTTTCCATTTGTTTGCTTGCTCATTCACAAGACACTACCTGGTTATGGAAATCGGCGCAATGAAGTTCTTGATGCAGTGACACGAGGTATAGATGATGCAGTATTGTAACAATTGTACGTACGGACATACCGGAATCGCGGTGTAATTGCTGGGCGCTTATATGTAGGTTGTGCTGCACTGCCGCTAGTACAGCCATTTCATTAGCTTCGTTTCCTTTTCCCGGTGTATACGCTGAAATCAGACGTAAAGGCGTTCACCAAGTTGTAAAAGAACTAACGAGAGCGAGCTTTCTCTGGGAAGCGCTCGGCATGCAGGGACAGCAGCCTCAAAATTTCTCCTGCATTCTCCGTAAAACAGGAACGTTTCAGTATTTTTCTTTTGTGGTTGTAACATTCATCGTCCACTTGCACATCCGTTTTCCAAATCATAGGAAGGTGTGCAGGCAATAAACGCTACGCAAGTATTGTAATATTTAGAGTCCATCTCTTCTGCGTCCGCACGATACGTGAGCTCCATTCGCAGTGTACTGCCTTTTATGGTACGAACGTACTTCCCTACACAGCCACGGTGCCGTGTCGCGTAGTCTCCTGTTCGATATGTCGGAGGAACACAACTTTGCGAATGAGGTTTAGAACTACAAGCTACGATATACTGACCTGCCCTACCCTTGCAGCATGGAGGCGGAATCGCTTGTGCCATTGGATATTCAAGGGTCTCTGAGTAGCATGTTTAAAATTTAAAAAATTTCGTGTGACTAGGGCCTCCCTTCGGGTAGACCGTTCGCCGGGTGCAACTCTTTCGATTTGACGCCACTTCGGCGACTTGCGCGTCTATGGGGACGAAATGATGATGATTAGGAAAACACACCACCCAGTCCCTGCGAGGAGAAAATCGCCGACCCAGCCGGGACTCGAACCCTTAGGATTTATATTCTGTCGCGGTGACCACTCAGCTACTGGGGCCGGACACGTTTTAAGTTACGATTGTGTAACCATTCCCGTTCCTCCAAATACAGCGTCATCTGTAGCGAAACGAGGGAAATACTTCAGACAAAACGAATGCAGATTTTGCTGTGGAATCGTAATATGCAATAAAAACCGGGCGTTCCCATTGAAGGTTTCAAAGTTGCCCCGCCACCCACGAACAGGGGGTGGGTGTGCGGTGGCAGATCAAGTGTGCTATCGTTAGATGTCGCCCTCCGAGACAAACGAATTCGAATTATAACTTTTTATGATCTGATAAATTGTTTTCGAGATATTTCAGTTAAAATGACATCATATAATTTTCTGTCTGTGATTTTAGATCGGCTAACAACAGACTTGTTTGAATTACTAATGCCTATCGTGAAACAGAAATGCCACGTAATGGGAATTTTTTCAACAGCGTTATTTTTGCAATTTGCTCGTACTGTGTTTTTAGGTCTACTGCAGAATGAAGGAACAGTGATGGAGCTTTGGATAGAAGTGGCGTGCAGAGTGTGATGAGATTAGCGAGCAAGTTGGAGACATCCTGGAGTGTCCGGCCCTCTTAAGGAAATCTGATTGGGGCGAGAGCCATCCCCCAGGGCGCCGGCGATACATGTATATAAGAAGTGGGCCCTACAGCCGAACGTACAGTGCCGTAAGCACCTCTCCGCTACACTCCACTCTCTCTTCACACAGGTGAGTACTCTGTTCTGCAACCTTGTGTCTGGCCGGCGACTATTTGAATTTCCACACACTACATCACGTAGGAGGCACCTCTGCCTCCATCTTCCTTACAGGTTCCACACAGATCAGTCAAATCAACTACGCTTATTCTGGAGCCACGTCTAGTTCTCTGATTGGGTGAACGAAATCGTATCCATCTAGTCCTTTCAGCTTACTTCTTGAAACTTCTTCTTCTCTCCAAATGGCTCCATTCATTCTAGTTGTTAGAATGGTATTGGTCGGGCGATATTGTACCTTTAATATTTTACGAACATTTAGGTTTCTCTTCAGAATGTGAATACTGATAGCTTCCATGTAATTACACCGTCGTTTTCTGAATTTCTTAGATCTCTTCTCTTTATACACTTTGATTAACGTCTCAAATTCACGGCTAGCTCTCAGAAAGCGTTCGTCTAACGACTAACCAGTGTTGTTTGGACACTGGAACTCTTCTACGCATCAGCTGGCTTTTGCTCCTAACCCGAATTGTGACACCAAGGTATTTCTATAAAATGACTGATGTCAACTGTGACTCACTAATGTTATAGTCATAGGTTACTACTCTTTTTTGTTTTGTGAATGCGTAATTTTACATTTCTGAACATTTGAGTCGAATTGTTAAGCCCTGCATCACTTTGACATCTTGTCATTATTTGAATGAAAATTAGTGCAGTTTTCTTCAGACAGTACTTATTATGGAGATTTATACAATCTGCATGAAGTCTTTAGTTTTGTAATCACTTCTGCTACGTATCTTGTACAAGAGTGTGACCTGTGCTTTCTTCAAACTACTGGCTATAGTTATTTGCCGAAGCATATAGAGGATATAATGCTTAAAAGAGGGACTAATTTACTCGTGAATTCCATGTTGAATCTTATTAGAATTCCACAGGGCCCTGTAGATAGAGGAACTAATTCACTCGTAAATTCCATGTGAATCTTATTAGGATTGCATAGGGACCTGTAGATTTGTTCAGATTTTCACGGTCCCTTGCTGGCGGAACATTTGAAAACAAAGTTCAACATTTCTGCTTTTTCTTTGCTGTCCTCAATTCAAGTTTCTGTATCATCCATTAAGATCTGGGCACTAACTGTGGTACACTGGCACCCTCCTCATATGAACAGATTTTCTTTGGATTTTGTTACAGGTTTGTTTGGATAGATATTACTGCATTAATTGTTGCTGTTTCGACAGCCAAAAGCGCCGAGTATAGCATTTGTCTATCTGTCGCCCTTTTTCTCTGTTTCATACCTATTGTGCAGCACTCGCTGTTACTTCGTACAGGGTTGTCAGAAACAGTCTGAAAAACTTGTAAGGATATTGCAGCGGAGGCTGTGCTGAGAAATAACTGTTCAGAAAAACAATCGATGCACTGCCCCGGTTCTGAGTTATTTAGCATTGAACTTAGCGAATTAGGTAGCTGTGCGCGCAAATTCAAGCTGCCTGCCAAATACAATTAGTGTCCTTTGTTCTCACAGCGTAGATGGTAGCGCACTAGACTTATCAGCCTTTGGTTCCGATCCTTACTGCCGCTCCATGTTCGATTTTTGTATCGCTCTCTTTTCCGGTTTTAGGAAGCCAACGGAAAACAGCTTTCACGATACAGTCCCGGCGGTCCCCTTGAATTTGCGTGTGCAATGCTAATTCACTCGCAAAAGGCACAAAGTATTAAATTTTTTCTTAACAATTATTACTCAGCTCAATCTAACCTGAAACACGCTTACAGGGTTCTGAAACTGTTTCTGACCATCCAGTGTATACGATGGACCGCACAACGTGTGCCGCTGAAATTACTTATGACCATCCATTCTTTTTCCACGCTCCTAGTTTGATACCACTGTCCATTCCCACATTTCCTTTCGTGATTATAATGACAATAATTATCATGTCTTACAGTATCAGTTAGTTGCCTCAGTGTCACTATATAATAATAATAATAATAATAATAATAACCACAATTTCAAACACATAGAAGTGTTACGACAAAATGTTCGCCTACAGCAAGGGGCAAATATAATCTGCTTTTGCCTTTCCCCTTTGTTGCGGATGATGTTTGCTGTATGGTGCAGGTTATTGTAAAGTACTGGAACCTTCTTGAATGCACTACCGTGATGATCGTCTCGAACCTCAGCAGTCCATGTAGGTTCAATGGTTTCCACGTTTTTAACGCCCACAAGGCACTTTATGTGGCTCAGTTCATTGTTTGTGCGTCAGATGTATTCCACGACGACAACACTCTTGCTCTTACAGCCTTCATCTGTAAGCTGCCTCTCCCTACTTCAACTTTTATCAGCATGATACCACCCACAGGGGGAGTCGCTTCACTTTGATTAAACTAGCACAGTATACTGTATGCTGTAATACCAATGTGTGCGTCATCATAACTGTGTTAATTTCCAGTTAATGAATGGGTGTCTGAAACAACAATAGTTTGTACCCAAAAAACCGTTTCATAAAAGTTCGTGACAAAGCCACTTGTCATTGTGCATAAGTCCTATATAGTATAAAATTTCGTTTCAATTTTCATTTGCATAGTGGTCATTGCATTTTGATTGAAGCTATGATAAATGTGATTATGATTTATAAATGAACATGTTTCAAGTCTCCTTCTCTATCTTCTAAGCTCGTATACCAGAATCCCTGTAATGTTGCACGGGTCAGCCGAAACTCGTTACGAGGCCTAGCATGGCCTCAGATTTGTTTCCACTATGCTTTTCATTGTTCCAGTTACATTCTGGCCAAAAAAGAATATCCCTCACACACAATGACAGGCAGGCTGGCAAGCACACCCACACAGGGTTTTTTCTAATTTTCTTCTGGTTCTGTGTCGGCACAGAAATACAAAAACATTTTACTGTCGTCCTTCCCACACCATACTTTTTTATTCTGTCGAGGATCTCTGAGAGGTTATATCATATTTTATGTGAGTCTCCCCTGCTAAACGATGAAAGGAAACAAAATGTTTCCATAGCGTCTGGCTACCTATGGCACAGCTCATGGTCACACAACTAATCGCCACACTTGTATTTCACAGGAAGAAATAAGTCTCGAAAAACAGGGACTAGGGGTAGTTTATTAAGATTAGCAACGCCGTACAACGATAGGCTCTTAAAATATGAATAACTCCAAACCAGAAAATGTTGTGTGCTACAAGACAAGGTTCACAACTCAGATATTATGAACTGTTATTAATCACTGACATCATAGCACACACCATTTTGGCCTATGTGACATACTGAAGTCAGAATAAACAAATCAGCTTTCTTCTTTCAATGGCATTTACAGTGGAGATTCTTCTCATTTTTTTATGATAGCAGCAGCATTCAATTTCCTGTGTAAGTTTCGGATTCGTAACTTCCAAGTAAGGGTTCCACGTTTGAGGTTACAATCAAATGTCCCCTTCAGGAGAGTTCCGTTTCAGAAACGGTGTACAGTGTTTCAATGCAGTTAAACGAATGTTCTCTAAAAGCTAAGATCTGATTTATCACCAACATCTTTGCCTGACCTCTTAGCCTTACATTCGACGTTTCTCACAGTAACGCTAGCCTCACCTGCACATACTATTCTTTTAATGTTGCCTTACCTTTAGAGTCAGATGTTAAGTTAGGTGAGTAAGAGAAGCAGGGGCCCTAACACTGAGCCATGTTGCAGAGATGGCCGCCCGCCGCTGCTGCCCCCTGGCGACGCTCCTGGCAGTGCTGTTGGTGACGTCATGCCTCGCACCGCCAGCGGACGCCAACGCGGTCAGCGTCTGCATCCGCAACTGCGCGCAGTGCAAGAAGATGTTCGGCCCCTATTTCGAGGGGCAGCTGTGCGCTGACGCCTGCCTCAAGTTCAACGGCAAGATGATGCCCGACTGCGAGGACGCCGCCTCCATCGCGCCCTTCCTCAACAAGCTCGAGTAGCCTCTGCACGGCTTCTGTCTCAATAAAGTCTGTCTTCGAAGCTAACATTCGCCAGCTTCTTTATCCCAACCAGTTACCTGCTCTCCCTCGTGAGCTGCCCGCACACTCATAGCAAGAAAGTGACATCCAACAGCCACGTCACAGCTCCCATCGCAAGCCTCTACGTCTTCATAATAACAATAATAATAAATCCTAGAGAGGATTGGGCTAATATCATTCTCCAGTTACTTCAGCAGTAGGGGGTGATGCTACGACTTACCAGATAAAACTTAAGGAGGTCATCAATACAATAGAGGAGAAGTCGATGAGGAAAAGATTATTTTAGACGGAAAAATAAAGGGAAAGGAATTTAAATTGCGATTTACTTTAGTGAATATTAAACTTGAAATGTTTAAGCTGGAATGAATGTTAGCTATAAGTTCACAAACAAGGTTTCCCCCTTAGCTGGTAGGGCCTTTAAATGGATCTACACTTTCAGGACTGTCTTGCTATGCGTATGTTTAATAAGTTTACTTGTATGATGCAGGTTCGTACCGTCACCGTAATGTTCAAATGGTAGCAATACGAAGCTGTAGCCTATGCACTGTGCACCAC
Organism: Schistocerca gregaria; assembly: GCF_023897955.1. NCBI lineage: Eukaryota > Metazoa > Arthropoda > Insecta > Orthoptera > Acrididae > Schistocerca > Schistocerca gregaria. The sequence continues at coordinate 120,872,624 of NC_064923.1, forward strand.
TGCCGTTGCACGCTGCTCTTCTGAAAAGCTTATTTATTTTTCACTTTAGACATGTGTGGCGACTTACTCTCTTAGTACTGTAGGCTGTCTCAGTTTTAGGGGGAGAAAATTTAGAAAATTACAGTTCCAATGCAAAGATTGCCTATTGCGACGCAATTCTCGTAAAGGCTGCCATACAAGAATACAATTAGATTCGCTCTGATAACACGTCTTTCTATTCCAGTACCTCAAGCCATAGTAAAAAGTATTATTAATCCAGGGTCGAGGATGCTACATCAGCAAAGAGTAGCATCGTCTACACAGAATTTATTCTCGCAGTCACTTCTTTCACTGCAGATACATCAGTTCTCAAGCGGGCATAGCGGTGGATTCGTTGGACTTCAATCTGTGCCGAAGAACTCTCTCAACCAAGGATGTAGCTAGGATTTTGTCAAAATAGGGAAGGGTCCGATTTCTTAAATAGGATCTTACAAAGATTCATGTTTTCATTTATTCTGAAAATATCCATTAAGACACAAACCATTTTATTCAAAATTGATCTGGGAGTTTTCACCAAGCGGAATTATAATCTCATTACTTAGCAGTGCTGTATTTTGTCAAACCTAAGAAGCAGTCATGCTCCACCCTCCTTTCACCGTCCAAGGTCGTTTTACACTCTTCTTTCAGGCTGGATTTGAGATGAGATAGTGACCAGGGATGTACGGGAGCTAATTATTTTTGGGACACCATGATGATTATTAACAAGGCTTTTGGAAAACGAGATCTCTGTTCGACAGAGAACTTAGAATAATTTTAGGTTGCGAAAACGCAAAGGATTTGTCCTTATTCAGCGTTACAGTTTCCCCAATTTCTTCACGCATCTATCAATTGCAATGTAAGAACACCATTTTCTGCTTCAAAGAATATTCCAGCAGGCAATTTCACGAGCCTAAATGAGCACCATTTGTATTTTTTTATCATATGGCTTTTATTGCCAGGATTTCCCGAACACATGCTCGTCTCGCCTTCGATGCTACTATTTTCAATTAAGCAGAGAAGCTGCATCTTTAAGGGAATTGCAATGTGTCAGGAAAGAAAAATGTTCGGAATAACTTGGTTTGTGGCCTGCAGCAGAGGCCCAACTATAGAATTTGCCTGGAATGAAAATGGGAAACCATTGAACATCCTTTTTAAGGTTGTTAGTGGATTGATTCGAACCACCTCGCTTCAAGAATCCAGGGATTTAAAGCTTAGCGGCTCAACACGCAGAGCCACCTAAAGGCGGTGGAGAATTTGGAAAAACAGGTTGTTGTAAATTGTTTTAAAATTAAAATAAAATGTCTCATAACAGAATACTGAATTCCGACAGTGAATATTTTAATTTTAATTGTGTATGTTTAGTCATTTGATAGTGCATGAATGCGTGCATATTTTAAGATTTAATTGTTCATGGAATTGCTGGCTTCAGTTATAGTATTACAAAAACGTAAATAGGCTTTTGACAATAGGGAAGGGGGGGGGGGGGGGTTGATGAAGGGTGCTGTCTGCTCGGACGAATTCAAGCAGTCCGCTGAAAAACTTTTTCTCGCCACATATCCGTTCCGCTCTCACAAATCCCTCCCTGTCGTACCGTGTCAGAATGGGTTTTCATAACTAAATACCGCCAGGTGACCACAGAACGATATTTTGACATTTCGGCTAGTAATGAAAGAATATTGAACAAAATTTTCAAGGAAATGCAACCATCGCCATTTGGACAATATTTTTGTTGATCAACGTGATTTTTGGGTGACACAGTCAAATTCAAGTGTATTTTTATGCACTCGATTTTCATTTAATGTTACATCTACCGCTTCGTTGCATTGTGAAATACTGAAATATTGCAACCCCGAAGTTCTACTAGGTTCGAAATAATAACTTCAGTGCTAACATTAAACTGCTATAGGTAGATAATTAGGCGTGCGTAAATATTTTTAACTTACGACAATGCTAGCGGACGGATCAAAATCTGTTTTCCTCTTCTTCCTTATTACAAATTTATCCTTATTAGGAACTATCACTACAGCACACAGTACAAAAGCAATAAACGGAAGTGCTTCCATTAAATTGAGCTGCAATTAAGACCTGAACTGATTTAAAAAAACAACTGAGCTCAAGCAAGGCCAACAATTGGTCTCGGCTAAAATAGAGATGGGCGATAGCTACTGAAAGTACTATGGACATATAGGTAGCTTAAGTATATCGTTGGCCTTGCTGACAATTGATAGTGCGTATGATTGAAAATCAAAATATCATTAAATTTCGTATGATTGAAAATCAAAATATCATTAAATTTCACTACATGGCAACTAGATCTTGCTTAATTTCATTGAGGTGAATTTTTGGGGGCGGTAGGGAGGGGCGGATCTGGAACCCCTGAACCCTCGTCTCTCTTTGGCTATGTTCTTGTGTCAACACTGCTAATACACATAATTTGTTTCAAAATCAGCACATTTCTCATCTTTTAATTGTATTTGTATCATTAGATGGTCATTTGCGATTCCGCAAAAGTGTGAGAACGCACCCCACGATTCTGCGACTTACCTTAGGAGCAAGGATGAGGAAAGAGAAACTCACATTCCAGGCGCTTTGAGATTTAGGGAAATCTGTTTACAAGGTTGATTGGAATACAGTGACTGAACTTCTGAAAGTAGCAGGCCAAAAACCCACGGAGGTAAAAGTTGTCTAAACTTACATAGAAATAAGACTCCTGTTATAAGAGTCGAAGGACAAGAAAGGGAAGCAAGCAATAGTTGGGAAAGGCGTGAGAAAGGCCTGTATCCTGTCCCTCATGTTATTCAATCTGTACCTCGAAGAAGCAGTATAGGAAACCAGGGAGAAATTTGGAAAGGGAATTCGTGGGATGAAATAAAAACCCTGAAGTTCGCCGAGGACATAATTGTTTCAGAGACGCAAAGGAGTTGGAAAATCAGTTGAACGGAATATACATTACTGAAAAAGATATTCAATATAGCAGAATACGAAACATCTACACAGGCTTTAAAATAAGGAAGGTAGAATTAGCAAACCGACGAGAATAAGAAATTATCCAAAGGAGCAACCAAGGACAAATTCAAAGCAAATGTAGGAAAAGAAACACATGGATTAACCAAGACGTGTTAACTGACACGAGCTCAATTCATGCACCTAACGGTTGCCCAATACTAAATCATACACACGGAAAATACATTAAACTGGCATAACTTGTTAATGGCATATAGCACACGGGCCTTTAATTTTTAATTGACAAAAATATTGAAGATACCTACACCCTAAGACTACCTACACCAGTAGTACAGTTAAAGGCAAAACTTTCTGGATAAAAGTTAACTGATACTAACAAATTTTGAAGATGTCTAAAGTTAAATACACACACCAGTAGCGTAGCTAAAAGTCAGTCTTTTGAGATCAGGTACTGACAAACAGAACAACGTAAAACGGAAACCTCCTTAACATAAAAACGTACTGAATTTTTTTGTTAACAACGACAACCTTCCGTGCAACATTCTTACAAACTTTTCACACTGTTTCTGAGCATTCTGTATATCACAGTGGAACCAACGAAACGTGTTACTGCAATTACTTACTACCAATCAGTTCTGTATGAAAGTGCTTCGTTTATAAGATTGTATGTACAGCTAGCAGCATAAGTCATATCAGCTTACAGCAAGAACACCAAACGAAACTCAGTAGCATAGAGGTTTTCACGAACAGTGGTGGACACTTCACTCTGGACTAGAAATGGTGCTCACTGTCATTTCTTGGCGCTGTACATTGCCACGTCCACCAGCCAAGGCAGCCGGAAACATTCCCAGTTAACTCCAGAGTATGATGCAAGGAAGCAGGAAACATACCAAGTTAACTCCAGAGCATGGTCCAAGGCAGCCGGAAACATACCCAGTTAACTCCAGAGTATGGTCCAAGGAAGCAGGAAACATACCAAGTTAACTCCAGAGCATGGTCCAAGGCAGCAGGAAACACCCAGTCAACGCCAGAGTATGGTCCAGTATTGCACAGGCAGTGGAGAGCAGCGACTCTCCGGTGGGTACAGGAACGCTCCTCAAAGCTAACATCCGACATCCAAACGCGACGAACGGACCAACGCGGCTAGCAAGTTCAGTCCTTGATCCAGAGCGATTCCCGCCCAGACAGTCAAGCACCAGCAGACTGACCTCTAGCGTGAGCTGCGTGCACACATGGATCCCGCTACAGGCGCCATCACAGTGCCACCTACCGAGAAGCCAGAGAAACCGTGGTTAGGTAACGAGAGCAAAAGACGTTCAGCTCAGATGTATGGATAATTTATGCTTTGGGCGTTATTTCAATGCTGTTAGAGACAGTACAAGACGACTGTTGTGAGAAATACGACAGACAAAGATCATTCTAGCTTACGGGCATGAAGCAGGACTACTTAGTCACTCAGTCGCCGACACTGGCACACTGCATAGAGAAAAGATGAGACGATTTTTGACATGAATCTCTGAATCAAACTCATACTGATTGCGTGGCTACATCATTCTCTGAAATAAATTTCGGGTAGACGCAAAGAGCTGCAAGATTGAAGGTGTTTTACCTTATTTTATAATAAACTGGACCATTCACATGTTGTAGCAAGGTCATCAATCCATAAAGGTTTCCGTCTAAACTATTATGTTGCAAAGGAAAATCTTCCTTCTTTTCTGGTAATTCAATTCTTTGATTTTTACGAAGGCTTCTCGTGCGTTCTTTAACTGTCGAAACTCACAGAAGAGCCAATTTTAGTCTATTCTATAGGGCTGTGCCTGCCACTGTCTTTTAAGTACACTATGTAATCAAAAGTATCCGGACATCTGCCTGAAAATGACTTATAAGTTCGTGGCGCCCACCATCGGTAATGCTGGAATTCAATATTGTGTTGGCCCACTATTAGCCTTGATGACAGCTTCCACTGTCGCAGGCATACGTTTACTCAGCTGCTGGAACGTTTCTTGGGGAATGGCAGCCCATTCTTCACGGAGTGTTGCACTGAAAGAGGTATCGATGTCGGTCGGTGAGGCCTGGCACGAAGACGGCGTTCCAAAAACATCACAAAGGTCTTCTATAGGATTCAGGTCAGGACTCTGTGCAGGCCAGTCCATTGCAAGGACGTTATCGTCGTGCAACCATAGGGCGTGCATTATGAACAGGTGCTCGATCATGTTGCAAGATTCAATCGGCATCCCCGAATTACTCTTCAACAGTGGGAAGCAAGAAGGTGCTTCAAACATCAATGTAGGCCTGTGCTGTGATAGTGCCACGCAGAACAAAAATGGGTGCAAGCCCCCCCCCCCTCCCCCATGAAAAACACGACCACCCCATAACACTACCACCTCTGAATTTTATTGATGGCGCTGCACAGTTGGCAGACGACGTTCACGTGGCATTCACCATACCCACACCCTGCAATTGGATCGCCACATTGTGTACCGTGATTCGTCACTACACACAACGTTTTTCCACTGTTCAATCGCCCAATTTTTAGGTTCCTTACACCAAGCGAGGCGTCGTTTGGCATTTACCGTCGTGATGTGTGGCTTATGAGAGGCCGCTCGACCATGAAATCCAAGTTTTCTCACCTCCTGCCTAACCGCCATTGTACTTGCAGTGGACCCTGATGCAGTTTGGAATTCCTGCCTGACGTCCTGGATAGATCTCTGCCTATTACACATTAGGACCCTCTTCAAATGTCGGCGGTCTCTGTCAGTCAACATACAAGGTCGGCCTGTACGGTTTCGGCTTACGTGATCCCTTCACGTTTCCAATTCACATCGGTTTCCATTCACTACCACATCGGTGACAGTGGACCTAGGAATGTATAGGAGTGTGAAAATCTCGCGTACAGACGCATGACAAAAGTAACAACCAGTTACCAGACCACGTTCGAAATCCATGATTCCGCGGAGCGCCCCATTGTGCTCTCTCACGATGTCTACTGAGGTCGCTGATATGGAGTACCTGTCAGTAGGTGGCAACACAATACACCAAATATCAGAAACGACTGTTTTTGGGGGTGTCCGGATACTTTTGATCACATAGTGTAGCTGTGTCTTTAACTTCTCTCAAGGTGGGGAACTGACAAAACTCTTCATGGTAAATTATCTCCTGCGTTCCAGTTTAATGACTGATAAATAGTACAGGAAACTAGTTTTTGTGACACCACTGGCTCTCTTGCCTTTAAACTGATAATGACGTCACTATGATGTACTTAGGAGATTTCACCGCTCATGATGACATTCTTTCATCTTGTTCTAAAACCTCTTCTTGCTATCCCATGTCCTTTTGTCACCTGAATTGGTGTTTTCAGTAAATGGACTGTTCCTGCGACACTTGCGTCACTGATGTTCTTGTAAGCCTCCTGATTATGTTGATATGTAATTTTCAGCCTTGAGGTGGTCCTCATTCTTTTCTTGTGTGTTAACTGTTTTTACACAAGCGGTTCCTCGGCGGTAATTCATAAATGCTTCTGTATGTGCATGTGCATGTGCACTAACACACACGGTCAGGCTCAAAGTAAGAGACATCAGTGGTGAAACATCTACCTTGTTTATCAACTATTTGAATAAGAAAATCAAATATATACACTATATACATCGTTCAAAATTTTTGGTAACATTTCGGGAGATCCGTAATCTTGAAATCTACATAAAATTAATGAGAAACAATCTAGATTGTAATCGTTATATTTGTTAAAATGGCCGATTTCGGCCTAATCTGAAACCTTCTTCAGAATAACACTGTGAAGGATAGAAATCGTGCTAGTTACAAGAAGAAGTCAGTGTCTTAAAATAAATTACTTTGTACTTATTAAAATCGAATAGGTGTTATCAAATGACTCTAAGCACTATGGGACTTAACATCTGACGGAGGTATTATCCACAAATTGAAGTTGATGATGCCCATAACAGTAGACTTCATTCACTGAAACGGCTGCTGTTGGCTAGGCAGCATTGCGTTATATAGAGCTGGTGAGGGCGTGTTTGTGCTGTATGACGTCAATGTTAGACAATGAGGAACTGTTTACATAAGTTACGCATCATTTGAAGATACAGTTATCTAAAAGTGATTAATTATTAAAAAAATGTAGTGCCTACAGGACAGAACGGATTGTTAAAAATTTTGGGTAACAGTAATAAAATTATTTAAAAATAATTTCTTTTATTTCTTGTAGTACCATCTGGCGGAAAGAATTTATTTTACCAGTATAATATATCCATAGCATCGGCTATTTAATCAACAGAATGTGTGTATAGAATAAACGAAATGGATTTATGTAAAATAATTATCATTTATAATAATTATACACTAATTACATTGTGTTTTGAATAATACGAGTTGTAGTAGAACAGTGGAGCACTCTTCTGGCTTGAATTTACTGGCTACAGACGCCGTTGCCATGGAGACGTCGTAGTAAGATAAGTCAGCATATATCAAAGACGTACGTCATGCACGTCATATGTTATCATAACGACTGAGGTAGATCGCAGTTGTCAAAGATAATCAGGATGTTGTCTTAGAAAGTGGCGCCAGCACAGTTTTTTATAAGTTGCTATTCATACTCGTAATACAGACCTGCTTTATAAAAGAACAATAGTACTTGGAATCCAATGGGAATGAAATGGGCGTTTGGCGTCATTGGCCGGGAGGCCCCTTACAGGGCAGGTCCGGCTGCCTTTGTGCAGGTCTTATTACATTCGACGCTATATTCGGCGGCCTGCGCGCCGGATGGGGATGAAATGATGATAAAGACAACCAGTCCCTGAGCGGAGAAAATCTCCGACCGAGCTGGGAATCGAACCCAGGCCTGTAGGACGACAGATAATGAACAGTTACTTGTGGTGAAATTACAACAGTTCTTGGAAGCCAATAAAGTTGTTTGTGGTGAAATTAGACCAACGTACAAAATCTGATTATAAAATAGCGTCTGATCATAAAATAAAACTGGACTTCTGGTCATATTGTTTCATACAGAGCTATAGGGCGTATCGAAAAGAATCATCCAATTTTTAAAAAAATCGTAACTATTATGTTATTTGAGATATGTACGTGAACAATGTACTGTTCGAAAGAGTAAACTCTCGAGTTTTACATTGGTCCCGCCAACAGTGTGCGCCCACTTCAGTTCTAGTAAAAATGGCGTCGGGACAACATAAAGCGTTTTGTTTTCTACGTTTTACACAGTGCGGGCCAGTAATGACTGCTCAGCGTGACTTTCGTACTAGGTATGGTGTGGATCCTCCTACAGCACAGAGCATTAGACGATAGCATAAACAGTTCCGAGAAACAGCTTGTATGTATAAAGGCAAATTGCCAGGCCGTCCCCGGGTGTCAGACACAGATCCGAATGTATCCGCCATAGTTTTACAAGAAGTCCGCAGAAATCCGTTTGCAGTGCACCTCGACAGCTCAACATGCACCCGAGGTACGTCTGGCGTGTGTTGCGTTGATCGTTTACACATGAAACCATACAAAATTCACCTACTGCAGGATCTTCGTGAAGGTGACAAACGACAACGAGTGGAGTTCTGTAACTTCGTCCTTGGCAAGATTGAGGATGACAGTTTTCTTCCACGCTTAGTGTTTAGTGACGAGGCAACACTCCGTTTAAACGTAAAGGTGATCTGTCATAATATGAGAATATGGCGTCCGGAACAACCACATGAAGTTTTACAACATGAAAGGAACTCTCCAAAATTTAATGTGTTTTGTGCAGTTTCATGAGAAAAGGCGTATGGTCCATTTTTCTTTGCCGATAGCACTGTTACAGAAACCACATATCTCGATATGCTTGAGAACGTTCTTTTCCCACAGCTGGAGACTGATTCGAACGACTTTATCTACCAACAGAATTGGGTACCACCACATCGGGTTTTGGAAGAGTGGGAACTTTTAAATCAAATGATTTCTGAACGATGGATCGTTCACACTGGACCAAATGATTCTGCCTTACATTACAGGCCTCCGAGGTCACTGCACCTGACTGTATGTGATTATTTCTTGAGGGGGTTTATGTGCCTCCGTTACCAAAAACAGTGAATGAACTGAGACATCGCATAACAGCAGCTGTGGAAGCTGTAACTCAAGACATGCTCGCTGCAGTGTGAGATCAATTTGAATACGGCATGGACAAATGCCGTGCATCTCAAGGGGGGCATATTGAACACCTATGAAAGGGTATGAAAAAAACTTTTTGAGTTTCCCATTCATCAAAAAATAACATTCATTGTATATGTTTATTTTCAGAAATATAGACGTGCCAAATCGGATGATTCTTTTTGATACACCCTGTATTTCCTCACAAAAAATAATGTATTTGGAAGCCCATAAATAGCATAAATAGTTATTTGTCGAGAAATTACGTCAGCGTATAAAATCTGGTTATGGTTAGCGTATAAAACTGGGACAATTGTGGAGTAGTCTCTCATGTCAACATTTTGTTAACAAATCCAAAACAAAATTACATGTATCTGTCACGAGATTTTAGTTTACAAAATGAAAATATCATTGGAATTATAGTAAAACAGAAAAGCAGCACTCTATTTAACTGTCCTCTTCAAATAATTCGAAGAAAGCTTTTTCTCGTTAATCCACCTCTTCATTTAACAGGGTGGAAGAATTATTTATGAAATGCACAAAGATTTCTACTTCTTCCAGTGTTCAGGAGTAAACCTTTTGGAATATTATGCAGAATTTTGGTGTTATTCATGATATCTCTTTATGAATGATTATTACAATTCAGATGTTGTCCAAAGACTAATTTAGTACGTGCTGTACCTGAGATAGGTTTCGTGAACGGTGTTGTAAAACTACACCCAGTTTCATCAATATATCTTTTGTCACATTCACTGCACGTTAATTTATAAACTCATGATGTACAATGGCGATTATCAGTATTGCCAGTCACATGCGTGAGTTGATTCACAGTCGAAAAGGCGAGTGTTATACCAGAGGTTCTAAATAGTTTGTTTACTCTCTGAGATATCGTTCCCACGTATATCATTTTTGTAAAAGCTTGTTTCGTGGTTGATTATGGCTGTTTTAACTTTTTGAAACATATTGTCAAGGATACAGGGATCATAGTCACTGTTAAATGAAATCTGTTAGCCGGCCGGAGTGGCCGAGCGATTCTAGGTGCTCCAGTCTGGAACCGCGCGACCGCTACGGTCGAAGGTTCGAATCCTGCCTCGGGCATGGATGTATGTAATGTCTTTAGGTTAGTTAGGTTTAAGTAGTTCTAAGTTCTAGGGGACTGATGACCTCAGGTGTTAAGTCCCATAGTTCTCAGAGCCATTGAAATCTGTTTTAGAATCAGTAATTCTTTTTGTACCTGCTCTTCAGATAAAAGTAGTTTAATTATCCTGTTTAGCATTGATGAGAAAAAAGCTCTCTTGTATTTTGCGGGATGACACGGACTGGCATTAATGATGACATCAGTCGTACATGGCTTCATTAAAAAAAAAAAATCAGTCAGGGTGCGTGGTAAACCACGTGAGTGCTCCTGCTGTTAAACGAAATCGCACTTCAGACCTCAACTCCAGGTGTAGGTTCAGTGTTTCTATCACGAATACAAGTTGGTTGCAGGCCCTCAACCGGCGTTCTTATTACCAATACACGACCATCACTGGCACCGAGGAAGAACCAGCTTACATCAGAAAACACAACAGAGCTCCACCCTGCCCTCCAATCAGCTCTCGCTTGACATCACTGAAGTCACAAATGGTGGTGGTTTGGGGTCAATCTAATATACGCTACAGCCTGAAGCTGTCCTTGAAGTAACAGTTTTGTAACCGTTCGTTGTGTCACTGCGGTGCCAACTGCTGCTCAAATTGCTGCTGCAGATGCAGTACGACGCACCCGAGCCGTAGGCCGAACACGATGGTCTTCTCTCTCGGTAGTGTCACGTGGTCGTCCGGAGCCCGTTTTCTTGCGACCATACATTCTCGTGAGCACCGTTGCCAGCAATCATGTATAGTGGTTTCATTACTGCCAAGCCTTTCTGTAATATCTCAGAATGAACATCCAGCTTTTCGTAGCCCAATTACACGACCTCGTCCAAACACATTGAGGAGATGACAATGGCGTCTTTGTCGCCTTAAAGGCATTCTTGATTACCTCACCACGCCAAATCTCAAAAGCAACTAATGCCCACGATCGTCACAGCGTGTATTTAAAGGAAAACCTGATTTGAATCATCATGATGGCACTATTAGCGCACTCTTAAGCGACTGGCGGGAAATTGGAATAGGCATCCTATTTCAGATGTACAAACACTCCTACCGACTTTCTTTAATGTCACACAACTCCTTCTTCATCTAGCGATTTTTTTCCATCATTGTATAATATTACTGGCTCATTTTGTGTGCATGAGTTACGGAAAATGAAAATGTTGCACAAGTATGGACATAGGAAGTTTATGAAATGTTTAGGATTCGATAGAAACACACCATTGGATTACAGGGGTATATAATCTAGTTTTATTAGACAACTTGTTACATACGATTATGCTGTGTACAAATTTTCTGTTACTCAGCAACACGAACGACACTATCGCTTAATGTCACCAAGAATGCAATGAAGTGGTGAACACACCACATTCGCATCAACAGCATCGTTGTAATTACCTAAACTTACATTGCAAGATACATATTCAAATGGCAGGGCATTAACTTCCATTGAGTAGTCATCTACGCAGTACTCGTGTTATACATAGTGAGTCAGGAAGAGAGGTATATGTTTTGAGGAGTGATGGTATTGGTATTTTTTGGTCATCAGTCTACTGATTGGTTTGATGCGGCCCGCCACGAATTACTTTCCTGTGCTAACCTCTTCATCTCAGAGTAGCACTTGCAACCTATGTCCCCAATTATTTACTTGACGTATTCCAATCTCTGTCTTCCTTTACAGTTTTTGCCCTCTACAGCTCTCTCTAGTACCATGGAAGTCATTCCCTCATGTCTTAGCAGATGTCCTATCATCCTGTCCCTTCTCCTTATCAGTGTTTTCCAGATACTCCTTTCCTCTCCGATTCTGCGTAGAACCTCCTCATTCCTTACCTTATCAGTCCACCTAAATTTCAACATTCGTCTATAGCACCACATCTCAAATGTTTCGATTCTCTTCTCTTCCGGTTTTCCTACAGTCCATGTTTCACTACCATGCAATGCTGTACTCCAGACGTACATCCTCAGAAATTTCTTCCTCAAAATAAGGCCGGTATTTGATATTAGTAGAATTCTCTTGGCCAGAAATGCCTTTTTTGCCATAGCGAGTCTGCTTTTGATGTCCTCCTTGCTCCGTCCGTCATTGGTTATTTTACTGCCTAGGTAGCACAATTCCTTAACTTCATTGACTTCGTAACCATCAATCCTGATGTTAAGTTTCTCGCTGTTCTCATTTCTACTACTTCTCATTACCTTCGTCTTTCTCCGGTTTACTCTCAAACCATACTGTGTACTCATTTGACTGTTCATTCCTTTCAGCAGATCATTTAATTCTTCTTCACTTTCACTCAGGATAGCAAAATCATCAGCGAATAATATCATTGATATCCTTTCGCCTTGTATTTTAATTCCACTCCTGAACCTTTCTTTTATTTCCATCATTGCTTCCTCGATGTACAGATTGTAGAGTAGGGGCGAAAGGCTACAGACTTGTCTTACTCCCTTCTTAATACGAGCACTTCGTTCTTGATCGTCCACTCTTATTATTCCCTCTTGGTTGTTGTACATATTGTATATCACCCGTCTCTCCCTATAGCTTACCCCTACTTTTTTCAGAATCTTGAACAGTTTGCACCATTTTATATTGTCCACCGCTTTTTCCAGGTCGACAAATCCTATGAACGTGTCTTGATTTTTCTTTAGCCTTGCTTCCATTATTAGCCTTAACGTCAGAATTGCCTCTCTCGTGCCTTTACTTTTCCTAAAGCCGAACTGATCGTCACCTAGCGCATTCTCAATTTTCTTTTCCATTCTTCTGTATATTATTCTTGTAAGCAGCTTCGATGCATGAGCTGTTAAGCTGACTGTGCGATAATTCTCGCTATTGTCAACTCTTGCCGTCTTCGGAATAGTGTGGATGATGCTTTTCTGAAAGTCACATGGTATGTCGCAAGACTCATATATTCTACACACCAACGTGAATAGTCGTTTTGTTGCCACTTCCCCTAATGATTTTAGAAATTCTGATGGAATGTTATCTATCCCTTCTGCCTTATTTGACCGTAAGTCCTCCAAAGCTCTTTTAAATTCCGATTCTAATACTGGATCCCCTATCTCTTCTAAATCAACTCCTGTTTCTTCTTCTATCACATCAGACAAATCTTCACCCTCATGGAGGCTTTCAATGTATTCTTTCCACCTATCTGCTCTCTCCTCTGCATTTAACAGTGGAATTCCCGTTGCACTCTTAATGTTACCACCGTTGCTTTTAATGTCACCAAAGGTTGTTTTGACTTTCCTGTATGATGAGTCTGTCCTTCCGACAATCATATCTTTTTCGATGTCTTCACATTTTTCCTGCAGCCATTTCGTCTTAGCTTCCCAGCGCTTCCTATTTATTTCATTCTTCAGCGACTTGTATTTCTGTATTCCTGATTTTCCCGGAACATGTTTGTACTTCCTCCTTTCATCAATCAACTGAAGTATTTCTTCTGTTACCCATGGTTTCTTCGCAGATACCTTCTTTGTACCTATGTTTTCCATCCCAACTTCAGTGATGGCCCTTTCTAGAGATGTCCATTCCTCTTCAACTGTGCTGCCTACTGCGCTATTCCTTATTGCTGTATCTATAGCGTTAGAGAACTTCAAACGTATCTCGTCATTCCTTAGAACTTCCGTATCCCACTTCTTTACGTATTGATTCTTCCTGACTAATGTCTTGAACTTCAGCCTACTCTTCATCACTACTATATTGTGATCTGAGTCTATATCTGCTTCTGGGTACGCCTTACAATCCAGTATCTGATTTCGAAATCTCTGTCTGACCATGATGTAATCTAATTGAAATCTTCCCGTATCTCCCGGCCTTTTCCATGTATACCTTCTCCTCTTGTGATTCTTGAACAGGGTATTGGCTATTACTAGCTGAAACTTGTCACAGAACTCAATTAGTCTTTCTGCTCTTTCGTTCCTTGTTCCAAGCCCATATTCTCCTGTAACCTTTTCTTGTACTCCTTCCCCTACAACTGCATTCCAGTCGCCCATGACTATTAGATTTTCGTCCCCCTTTACATACTGCATTACCCTTTCAATATCCTCATACACTTTCTCTATCTGTTCATCTTCAGCTTGCGAAGTCGGCATGTATACCTGAACTATCGTTATCGGTGTTGGTCTGTTGTCGATTCTGATTAGAACAACCCGGTCACTGAACTGTTCACAGTAACAGACCCTCTGCCCTACCTTCCTATTCATAACGAATCCTACACCTGTTATACCATTTTCTGCTGCTGTTGACATTACCCGATACTCATCTGACCAGAAATCCTTGTCTTCCTTACACTTCACTTCACTGACCCCTACTATATCTAGATTGAGCCTTTGCATTTCCCTTTTCAGATTTTCTAGTTTCCCTACCACGTTCAAGCTTCTGACATTTCACGCCCCGTCTCGTAGAACATTATCCTTTCGTTGATTATTCAATCTTTTTCTCATGGTAACCTCTCCTTGGCAGTCCCTCCCGGAGATCCGAATGGGGGACTATTCCGGAATCTTTTGCCAATGGAGAGATCATCATGACACTTCAACTACAGGCCACATGTCCTGTGGATACACGTTACGTGTCTTTAATGCAGTGGTTTCCATTGCCTTCTGCATCCTCATGTCGTTGATCATTTTGATTCTTCCGCCTTTAGGGGCAATTTCCCACCCGTAGGACAAGAGAGTGCCCTGAACCTCTATCCGCTCCTCCGCCCTCTTTGACAAGGCCGTTGGCAGAATGAGGCTGACTTCTTATGCCGGAAGTCTTCGGCCACCAATGCTATTGGTTATTCTGGACAAAAAACTTCAAATGAGAATGTGCCCTTTTCTTAACCGTATATGACATATGCATATTGAAGGAAATGAAGATGATGATGTTTGGTTTATGGGGCGCTCAATAGCGCGGTCATCAGCGCCATACAAATTTTCACTTTCCGATCTAGCCACTGTTACGAATGATGATGAAATGATGAGGACAACACAAACACCCAGTCCCCAGGCATAGAAAATCCCCAACCCACCCGTGAATCGAGCCCTTGATCCAGAGGCAACAACGCCAGCCACTAGAGAAGGAAATCAAGATACCGTATTCCATTAAGACTTTTATCTAAAACAACTGTACAGATGAGTTGGTTATCAATAATGCCGCACTATAAGTTCACTCAGAAACGTCGTTGAAAATTCGTTTCCACAGTAGCATGCAGATTTTCATCTACCCACACGTGAGAATTGCTCATTATTGATGTCGTTGCAGGTATATGTTGGCTTATGACTGAACATAAATACGTGGAATAGAGCGTGCATAGGAGTGAGTTGAAATTAGCAATACAGCAGCTGTCTGCAAGAGCTGCAAAATACACTGAAGTTCACGGTGGACTTTTTGAACATCTGTACATAATAAACAAGTTATTAGATCATAATATTTCATTACTATCACCTGCATATGTCCTGTTCCCCATTGGTGTCATTAGTTTCCTTGGAAATTGTTAAGAAACGGAGGTATGTTCATATGATGATCAGCTTTCCTCCTGATTCACCATGTATAGGCAACATTTACAACAGCTAATACGAAGTGTCAGCCGCAGCGCTATTTAAGCAGTAACTAATCATTCACCACCTTGCAGGTGAGATGTTCGCGTCAAATGGCATCCACTTTCATTAATTCACCCCACAGCCGCGCGAGATTAGCCGAGCGGTCAAGGGCGCTGCAGTCATGGTCTGTGCGGCTGGGCCCGGAAGAGGTTCGAGTCCTCCCTCGGGCATGGGTGTGTGTGTTTGTAGTTAAGATAATTTAGGTTAAGTAGTGTGTAAGCTTAGGGACTAATGACCTTAACAGTTAAGTCCCATAAGATTTCACACACATTTGAACATTTTTGAATTCATCTAACAATTACCTGCAATTTGTTTACTTCAGTTCAGAATCTCAAAAATGGTTCAAATGGCTCTGAGCACTATGTGACTTAACATCTGAGGTCATCAGTCCCCTAGAACTTACAACTACTTAAACCTAACTCACCTAAGGACATCAAACACATCCATGCCCGAGGCAGGATTCGAACCTGCGACCGCAGCAGTCGCGCGGTTCTGGACTACAGCGCCTAGAACCGCATGGCCACCACGGCCGGCTCAGAATCTCGTTAAACACATTGAAAACAGGATACTAATTATCTTTATTGGAGAGAATAAAAAAGATCACTGGCCATTACTTTACATCACCTTAAATTTCTATTCTATCACATATTCTATGCTGAATTAATCCTACTTAAACAAACTTTTCCATTTCCGATTAGACAGATTAGATTAGTTGAACACCGTCGAACTCGTCTGCAGTTACTTTTTCTTTAATGTGTTATTAATATATTACTACTTGTAACATGCGTTAGATGTTGTTTTGCGAATAAAGCTTTCACGCTGCAGACAATGAAATACGATACTCACTAATGAGCCAAACCATTTCGAGAGACTGAATGGCGTCTCGTTCGGAACGTGACTCAGTAATAAGGAAACTATACAATTGGAGAGGAGACGAAGGAGGAATCATTCTGGTGATCGTAGGAGCCGAAATGGAAAATACAACGACTAAGCGACTTTCACAAAGGACAGATTGTTATGGCCCTGCACCCGGGAAAGAGCGTATCGGAAACGTCTTAGCTGGTCGGCTGTTCGCTTGCGACTGTAGTGAGAAACAATGGAAAGTGGTTGAACGACACTGAAACCACGAGTAATCGCGCGGGGCGGACGCACAGTCTCAGGCGTCTTGAGACGGTTCGCGCGGCTCCCCCTGTCGGAGGTTCGAGTCCTCCCTCGGGCATGGGTGTGTGTGTTGTTCTTAGCGTAAGTTACTTTAAGTTAGATTAAGTAGTGTGTGAACCTAGGCACTGATGACCTCAACATTTTAGTCCCGTAGGAACTTACCACAAAATTCCAAACCACGGGTAAGCGACAGGTGTTCGACGTCCACGTCATATAACAGAATGTAGAGCTCTGTAAAGCAGGATGGGCCGCGATATGTCGCAGGCCTCACGACAGAGTACAATGTTGGTGCGGACACAAGTGTTTCGGAGCACACCGTTCAATCAGTACTGTTTAACATGGAGTCTGCAGCAGGCGACCCTTACCCATTGACATGGGCAGTTAGGATTTCAGTAGGCACTGGAATATCCAGATTGGATCGTGATCAGTGGAAACGTGTCGACTTGTTACGTGAATCACGTTTCTTCTTATACCTGGTCGATGGTCGTGTCTCGACGCACTGTTATGTAGCCGAACGACTGCTCATATTCGCAGGCCAGTGGGGGCTGTATTATGCTTTGGGGTACATTTGTCTGGGTATCATGGGACCTGAGGTGTTATCTAAAGAACGATGACAGTTGCAGACTACGTAAACATTATTGTTGACCATTTACATTCTTGCAAGTTTCATTTCTTTCCCAATGGCAATGGCATCTTCCAGCATGACAGCGTGACCAAAGCATTGGCTCTTATAATATAATCCGATACTAAGGTTTCCGGTCTCCTCAGCAAGTCCAAATGGGCTCGTTTCCAACTAAATTTGTTGTTTCATTTGGGGAAACGCTGTATCGTCACGGCAGACAACCACATCGGTGTTATATAAGACGGCACGTGTCACAAGATTCAGCTATTATTTTCAGTGCCGTTTCTGCTGCGTCGGTGCAAGGGACATCTTATCTGCATTCTTCACACTCCCAGTAAAAGCAAGTGCACACACACCCTTCAACAGAAAGATACGTTACATGTTTTCTTAAATATCAGTTTATAATCTTAAATTTATCGTGGCGTGTGGAGCTGGATGAAATCTGTCGCTGTCTTACGAATTTTATGAACAACACTCTTCTATATCTATTGAAGTTCTTCATGTATTGCTTTGAAAATTTCACATAACATTGCATTGGAATACTCAAATGTGTTTATATATCCACTGGAACGTGATCTAGCATATATATCATAAAAATGTAAATGTTGGTTTGCTCAAAATCATTAATCTACAGATCGATTGCTTTGAAACTTTCATATAATGTTGAATCCTAATAATGGCAGGTTCTCACAAACCAAATTCTTTAATATATTTCTAATGAATATAATATATAAATATAGTATGTAATACATAATGGGAAAATATTGTTACCAAAAATCTCAAAATGTACCTTTCCGATTTACTTCAAATTTTTGCACGTTACTGATATATATATGGAAAGCTGTATGTATGACTTATTGGTTTATGATTAGAATACTACTATAGAATCTGAATATACTACAACAATAACCAAAGCTCTAGGTCAGAAAGAGGATGGAAGAGGAGACGGACAGAGAGAGGGGGAGGAAGTGATGGAGAGAGAGGATGGAGATGGACAAAGAAAGAGGGAGGGGGAGATGGACAGAGACAGGGAAGAGAAGGAGACTAGGATGTATTTCCAGTTCCTATTAATATTAGAAAGGAGTGCATTCTCTTTTCTTTCTTTTCCGTTTAAGCAGACTGAACCACTGCAAAGTATGATCGGATACAGCTAGTTTTGAACAAAAACCGTTTTGGGCATTAGCTCCCATCGTTTTTAAACTAAAGAAAACTATTAAAACTGACGTTTCGAGCGACTACATAGCGTTTCTTTTTGGGGCGACCCAGTTTAAATTGTAGCCTGACAGCTTCTGTATCCTACTTTACATAGATAGAGCACAGTTTGTGACCAGTCATACTGGCCGTAACGCAAAGACTGGTGGAACAAACAAGCGATTCCTTGGGTTGACGAAGGCAAGGTTCACTAGGTGGAGAGCTAGGCAAAACCAAAGTCCAGAGCGTAGCAAAAGTCGACATAAATGTACACAAACCGTTCTAGGAGCAGTCCTAATCAAAGACATAATACAGATGGTGCACACCTGAGGCTTCAGTGAGCTAGAGAGACAAGCTGGGTAGAGTAGGGCTGCAGTTTTTACTGGCAGTCTCCTATCAGTGGACGGCACCGCGTCACATGCATGAGGCTGCGGTGGCGCCTCTCGCGGCAGCAAGCTGCTGTCAGAGTACACAGCCCTAGTATCTCTGAGATGCCCGACTGAGAAAGGATGAAGGGGAGGAGTAACACCACACTCTAATACAGCCGGTACGGTAGCTCAGCGTGTTCGGTCAGGGAGCTGGTTGGTCTCTGTAATAAAAAAACTGAGTGAAAGATAAACAAACGAACTTGAACGGATGTCATGTGACGTCCGCAAAGACCAAACGCAACGATCGCCAACGAACATACAGTCACGAGCCTCTCTGGTGCGAAAATTGTTACCGTTTGAGAGCTGGAGCGACACTAGCGCTCGAAGCAGTGAGAAAGCTGACAGTCACATGCGTCGTAGGTATAATGTTTCCTCTTAATTATTTTCTACTTACTCAAAGAAATAGTTGTTATATTTTTGTGTTCCATTTATTAGTAAATTATGAAAAGATATGAATTATCGCAAAGTACATTTAAAACAGCCGAATCACACAAATTCAGTTACATGAGCTACATCATTCATGAAGAAATACTTTCGAATATGTGTATATTTGTGGCTAATTACGATCAGCGTAATGGAATATAAACACATTTTTCTTGCAGGAGAAGCATATATTTCTGTTGTTGCCTGTATCATAGGAAATTTCCTTGACACTTAAAACTTATCATGTACTCCAATGATTCGTCCATTCTTGCCCTTCGCCCGAATTTCTATATAAGTAATTAGTTTTGCTTCAAAAGCGTATGTGTTCAAGTTTCTTGCCCTTTGTGACCCAAGTTTAGCGACAAATCTGGAATTGGTTTCTTCTGTGTTGGGGAACGGTTTTACTGCTTTTGACGATTTACTATCACGTCTGTGTGGTTTTCCTAAAGATAAATGTGTGATGGTTTATTTGGTACGTTACATAATGTAGGTATTACATATCATATAGGTTTCGTACATTCTGCATTCACTGATTCGACTGAAGGTGTAGCGAACAAAACTCCGCTTTCTTGCGTAGATATACGACGTCTTTCTGCAAAATTTCAGGCCTTCTGGTTCTTAGTAGCAGTTTTTTGCTGTTCAAGGAAAACGACGTGATTCCATAAAAGTCTGTACGTTACAAGAGAATCTAAGAAAACTGTCCTACAATGTACTTTTCGTACCTCCCACTGTCCTTAGGAAATCCAAATAATTAAAAAACTGTTCTGTAATTTTTTAGTTATTGTCGATTTTTATGGCTCTGCATGCACTCCCTATCGTAAAAACCATGTTGCTGAGCAGTATAAACGTTAGTATTCGCACTCATCCGATATAGTATGCGGTGTCGCTTGCTGGCCGCTTGGGGCCCTGCTGCGCTATATATAACGAAAACGAGACGTAGTGTCCCTACATGTTAGACTGTGGTAACAGCTCGTTAAAAGACTTGATTCACTTGGTCCGATTGATAGTACCTCGCGAGGGCCCCTTCCCAGGGTAATGGTGAAGACATCAACGGCAGATGAAAACTTATATGAAAATCATCATGGTGAACTAGTGGCGGAAGAGGCGATCCTGCAACCCAACTTCCAGGTTGCAGGGGGTGAGTAGCTGGTGAACTGGGTAGGCACCTACATCGATGCACAGAGCAATGCTTTAGATGGATCAAGATCGAAAACCAATCCTAGTCTGGGTCTTCGTCCATGATACTGCGATGTGGAAAGGAAATGGAAAGTGAAGAATACTCAGTATTGTAGAACACTCAGTATAATGTCGTTTATTGAAACTGAACTACACTTCTCGAACAATTACTATATACACACAAAACAAATAACTTATAGACGATCATTCATCAAAAGCGTCGGTGAGGTCCGTCGGAGCTGGTCCTAGCTCGGCGAGGACTTGGCTGTACTGCTGCTGCGCTGGCCTTATAAAGCCGGCGGGGGTCGGCGGAGTACTCCAACGTTCCCTGTATCTGTGAGGCGACCTCTGCAGAAAAAGGTTCGCATTAGTCTCTAGCAAGTTCAATTTGTTTGCGCCTGCAAGTGCTTGTGTTTGTTATATGGTACACAGGGGTGTCTGGAGTGTTGTCTGCTTGGCAGGGGCCGTCTGTGCAGACGTAACATACGTCCCTACCGGGAGGGACCGGTGCGAAAGATCGATAGCTGATATGTCGTGGAGATCTGCGGCTGCGGCTCCCCGGAGGAAGCTGTGGAGGCTGATGCTTGGAGAATATGGTGCTGAACGTCCTGCAATGCGGGCTGACCTACGTAGCGGTTGTGATGGCGGCATGGGTGGGACCAGCGGCATCGAATCGTCTGCATCGGTGGCCATCGGCTGTTGGGAAGGTGCCGGAAAGGGGCCGGGCAGCTGGTCCGTCGGCTGCGGCTTCTGTGTTGGTGGTGCTGGTGGCGGCGACTGATGCCCTGAAACGACACCCATGCAACGAGTAGTTGGCATTAGTGAAGGGGTCTGTGTAGGTGGTCCGGAATGGGTTATAGAGGTGGCAGTGGTCCGCGTCGTAAGGTGCGGTTCAAGTGTCTCAGGGTAGTGAGGACGCAATTGGTTTCAATGGTGACGGACTATGTGGCCATCCAAGGTGACATCAAAAAGTTGGCGACCCCGGGAACTCTGGATGACGGCGGGCAGCCAAAATGGGTTAGTGCCAAAACCTCGGATCCAAACTAAGGAACCAGGGAAGAACCGGGACTGTCCAGGAGGAATCTGAAGTCGTGGAGAGGGCAAGAGAAGATGAAGGAGGGTCCTGGGTTGGCGGCTGTGGAGTGCTTCTGCTGGGCTTTTGTCCCCGATCGGATTGGCTCGATAGGAACTGAGGAGTAGCGTCAGAGCATCTTCAAGGGAGTGGTCTTTGGTAGATTTGAGCATTTGTGTCTTGAAAGTTCTGACCAGGCGTTCCACTTCCCCATTGGCTTGGGGATGCAAGGGCGGGGTGAGAAGATGCTGGATGCCATTGTCGGTTCAAAAGGAGAGGAATTCCTGGCTTCGAAATTGTGGTCCATTGTCTGTGACTATGGCTTTCAGTAATCCTTCCAAGCGAAATATTTTTGCGAGGGCTGATAAGGTAAAGTGCATGGTGATTGCTGAACATCGAATGATGTACGGGAAATACGAAAATGCATCTGTGACTAGGAGCCATTGGTGGCCCAGAAATGGGCCTGCGAAGTCAAGATGGATGCATTCCCAGGGCCCGTTCGGCATTGGCCAGGGAAGAAATTTTTGGGGGGTATGGGGCAATTGTTGGCCACAGACGGTACAGCGCTGCACCATCTCTGCGATGTCAGACATGAGGCCGATCCAAAAAACATGCCTTCTTGCGAGGGATTTGGTGCGAACGATCCCCCAACGCCCTTGGTGAAGAATGTGGAGGATCGTCAGCTGCAGGGATCTGGGAACGATGACCCTCGGTTCTGCTGAACCTAAGCGAAGGAGGACCCCATCCACCACCGAAAGCTGGTGTCGGATGGAACAGTACAACCGGAGGTGGCGTTGATTCCGAGGAGGCAGCGAGGATGGCCAACCATAGAGAATGCGGTGTTGGACGACTCGGAGGAGGGAATCTTCTGCGGTGGCTGCAGCTTCTTTGACAGCTGTAATGGGAAAGGCCTTCAGGGCCTCTTTGACTTCATCGTCAATCTGAAAAACGAGGAGGTCTAACTGGTCAAAAGCAGGGTCCAGACCTTGCGGTAGACGTGATAAGGCGTCCGAGTTGGCGTGCTGGGAGGTGATACAGAAATACATGGTGTAGCGAAATTGTGATACGCCCAACGCTGGAGACGTTGGGATGTTTGGTCGGTAATCGCGCGGAAGGCGCGAATAAAGAGAGGAGTGGTTTGTGGTCAATAATAATGTGAAAGGGCTTGCCATAGAGAAAGGGCTAGAACGTGGAACTGGCAAAAACCATGGCAAGTGCTTCTTTCTCAATTTGGGAAAATTTGATTTGTGCTCTGGAGAGAGTTTTTGATATGTATACTACGGGGCGCTCTGTGCCATCCGGCAATTTGTGAGACAGGACGGCTCCCACACCGTACTCAGAGGCGTCCGTAACAAGTATCGAAGGAAGATTTGGATCATAAGGCGGATTGGAAATGCTGTTTGAGGGTATGGAAGGCGGTCTCGCAGAATGGGACATTTTTGCGGCAGAGGTGGTACAGAGGTGCTGACACTTGAGCTGCAGAAGGAACGAATTTCCTGTAATACGAAATTTTGCCCAAGAAGGATTTCATCTGATGAAGGTCCCGGGGGCGGGACAGGTTGCTAATGGCGTGGATATAAGAGAAAGATGGAGAAATGCCATTCTGGGAAATGATGTGACCCAGATAGGAAATAGATTGTTGGAAAAATGAACATTTAGAAATATTACTTTTCAGACCTGCAGTTCGAAGGCGGAGGAAGAGGAGGCGGAGGTTGGATGTGTGCTCTTCGGAGGAGGACCCCGTGACGACTATGTCATCTAAGTAATTTATACAGCCTGGGATACCAGTGAGAAGTTGTTCAAGGTATCGTTGAAAGATTACAGGAGCACTGGCTAAACTGAACATTAGTCGGTTTAGACGGAAGAGGCTGAAAGGAGTATTTATAACAGTGTATTGTCAGGAGGAAAGATCAAGAGGAATTTGGAGATATGCGTCTGCTAGGTCGATTTTGGTAAAGTAGGAGCACACTGCCAATTTGCGAAAAAGATCTTCCAGTTGTAGAAGGGGATAGTCGTCAGCGAGAAGCTGAGGGTTGACTGTAGACTTAAAGTCACTGCAGAGGCAAAGGCGGCGGCCTGGCTTCTGCACGATGACTAAAGGCGTGGACCACAAGCTGAACCAAATGGGCTGGAGAACCCTTTCATCTTGAAGACGTTGGTGTTCTTTTTGGAGCAGCTGTTGTAGTGCTACTGGTACCTGGTGTGCCCGGAAGTAGCGGGGCCGGGCAGTGGGACGGAGTTGGCCCGAGGCCTCAAAGTCCTCGGCGCAGCCTACGCCCGGTGAAAACAGGTCCTGGAATGCATTACAGAGTGCATCAACTTCAGGAAAAGGAACGTGCTGAGACACTAGGTGAACATCGTCCACAATGGAAAATCCGAATAAGCGGAAGGCGTCCAGTCAGAATAAGTCTGCTGTGGAGGAATTGTTGACAAGCAGAAACGTGACTGGACGGTGAACCGATTTGTACTTGCCTTGAGCCGTGAATTCTCCTACTATATCTTGCTTATTGTACGCCAGTAGGCGCTTAGGGGCTGGAGAGAGGGGTGGTGAACCAATGTTGGCATATGAAGTGTAATTAATCAAGGATCCTGCTGCGCCTGTGTCCACTTGCAGATGCAGAGGCTTGTCATTGGTGACGTCTATAAAAATTTTTGACGTCGAGGAGTTGTCTACCTGGTTGACGTCCATTGCGGTGTTGTTCAAGCCGTCTGGATATGGCCTGGGCTGGCGGTTGCTGGAGGTGGTGGTTTTGCCCGACAAACGGACTCTAAATGGCCTTCCCTGCCGCAGTGCGTGCATTGCGCCCAGCAATCTTCTCTATCATGTGTTGAATAGCAGGTGGGGTAGGAGGGTAGGTGGAGACGATCCCCATGACGACGTTGCCGGTTGTGTTGTTGCTGCAATGGCTTCTGGCCTCGGCCGGGATGGTGCGACTCGGCGTCTTGTTGTGGAGGCGGTAGGAGCGCGGCGGTAGGAGCGCGGCGTTGAGCCCTGGATTGCTGCGACATCTTCGGTGTCCGTCGTGGCGTCGTCACGGATTGTTGCTACATCTTCCCAGGATCCTAGTCGACGATCGGCGGCTGTAGAAATTTCGAACTTATAGGCTAGTTCTATGACCTGCTCGAGGGACGGGTCTTCTACCTTGAGGGGGTCGTGGCGGAAGGCGGCGTCTGGCGCTGCCAGTATCAAGTGGTCACTCACCATGTCATCAGCGTATGATTCCTTGGAAAGATGTGTGTGAAACTTACTTTCCTGCTGAGACCTTGCAGCTCGGCGGCCCACTGGCGGTAGGTCTGCTCGGGTTTCTTCCGGCATTGGTAGAACTCGACGTGGGCTGCGAGTAAATGATATCGGCGTTTGTAATAGGCAGTTAACGTCGCACAGATGGCGGTGAAGGTGAGGGAGTCGGGGTGCAACGGCTGTAGTTTCGTGAGCAGGACGTACATCTTCGATCAGTTCCTTGACAAGAAAAAAGCACGCTGCCTGTATTCTTGGGTGACTTGATGAATCGTGAAGTGTTGCCGGATACGTTGTTCGTATGTTTCCCATTCTTCAACTTCATCGTTAAATACTTGGAACGGCGGTGGCGTCGCGGGGCGGTGGAGGCTTCGGATTTCGGCGATCAGTTGTGTCTAAGTTTCCTAAAACTGGTGCAGAAGTCCTTGAAAGCATTGTTGCCAATCCGTAGGTGCTGCTGTCGTAACCATGGTGTTCGCCGGTTCGTTCCACTATACTCGTTGCCACTGAAGAATACTCAGTATTGTAGAACACTCAATATAATGTCGTTTATTGAAACTGAACTACACTTCTCGAACAATCACTATATACACACAAAACAAATAACTTATAGACGATCATTCACCAACTTTCCCTGTATCCGTGAGGCGACCTCTGCAGAAAAAGGTTCGCATTAGTCTCTAGCAAGTTCTGTTTGTTTCGAAGAATTGTTTTCCTCTTGGTTGCGCCTGCAAGTGCTTGTGTATGTTATATGGTACACTGGGGAGTCTGGAGTGTTGTCTGCCTGGCAGGGGCCGTGTGTGGCCCACGTAACAGAAAGACTACAACATTATTTCACTTCCTGAACATCGGAAGACTGAGAATAGTGATGGCAATTCTTAGAGTAAAAAATTCTGGATTTAAATTACTCTCCATTTCGGATTTCCAGGAGAGGAGTTCTTCAGGCGGTGCTGTCAAAAGTGATGACGATTTTAATATCAGTATCGTGATATGGAACGCAAGAACATTTCGAAGAGCAGAACAACTCGAAAATCTGAAAAAACAAATGGTTCAAATGGCTCTGAGCGCTATGGGACTTAACTGCTGTGGTCATCAGTCCCCTATAACTTAGAACTACTTAAACCTAAGTGAAGCGCCTAGAACCGCTCTGCCACACCGGCCGGCGAAGAACATCATTAAGGAAAAAGGACGGCAAGACTGACGACTAATTTTCACCTTGCACGTGGTACAAAGACTAGAGGTGCGACTGAACCACGGAGAAACAAACAGGAAGAGGAGTCAGACAGGGATCTATCATCTACTCTCTTAAACCTGTAGGGAGAATAACTGGCGAGAGAAGCTTTGCAGGGACAGGACGACGACTCATCAACACCGACAAGTATCCAGATGATATGGTAGTGCTCGCCAAAAGTGAAAGACAACTGCAACACATGATGAACCGGTTGGTGGAAACTGGAAAGAGATGTGGCACGGAACTCAACATCGAGAAATCAAAAGTTACACGGATGTCAAAGTGGGAGAAACCTTTGAGCATAAGTGTCGACAATGGAGAACTGAAGAATTTGATGCTGTTCAGGTACTTGGGTAGCTTGCTGACAAGAACGCTCACTGCACAAAGGAATTTCGAGCAAGAATCGCTATGGCCAAAGCCGCAGTTAGCAAACAGAGAACTCTGCTGACCGGCAAGTTGACCTAGAAATTAATGAAGAAACTGGTAAAATGCTGTCTCTAGAGCACTGCACCGCAAGAAGCAGAGACCTGGATCACAAGAGAAACAAAGAAAAAATACCTGACAAGTTTTGAAATGTGGTGCTGGAGAAGAATAGAGCAGATCAAGTGAACAGATCGGATGATAAACGACGATTTGCTGAAAACAGTAGGAGAGACGAAACTATTTTGAATACAGTTATTCAGAGGAAGGCCAACTGGATCGTACACAAACTTGTTAGAAACGAGAGGCTCATACACGACGTCATGGAAGAGAAGATCAAAGGAATTACAGAACGATGAAGAAGAAGATTTCAAAAGGGAAGAAGATACAGCAGACTGAAGGGAGAAACAGAAGACAGGGAGCACTGGCGTCATAAATGCTCCATGTGAAGACACTGACCTGCCACTAGCCAGAATGCTGCCTAATAATACACCTCACCTGTGCTTGGCTGGACTTGGTCGGATACAGGAAGAACATACGTCAATATACTGGAATACCACTGGCAATTCAGTGCAGATCTGTCTCTGCGAAAGGCCGTTACCTGTGCTACTCTAGCAGATGATGTAATAGAGTTTATGTGTCAAAATCAGAAGAAGAGTGCGTGATGTGTACGTCTATATGTATACGAAACGAAACAAGTGATCTGGTTGCGCCGTACCAACACTTTCTGAAAATGATCAGGACCTGTTGCTAACCAAAATACCAAAAGAAAACGTTAAAAGTTTTATTCAAAATAATGTGTGCCCATTTACCCAGAAAGCCATTTATACAACTTACTTCAGTAAAACTGTGATTCATTTAACAAAGTTACCTTTAATGTAAATGGATATCCTAGAATTCCAAAATTTTTCTGACAGGTACTTGCTTTTATTTTACTGATATTTCAGTATTTGCCAAATAGTCGTCTACTTCACATTAAAAGAGTAGCACACACACCATTTTCAACTAAAATTACAAAAAGTCAATTTTTTAAAGTACCAATATCATAAATTAAATAACATAATGTTCTATTCATCAGGTCACTACATTTGATAATTTACAGTTTGATGCTCATTTCGTTAGAATCTCAAGCCAATGCCTTTGATAAATGCATCCAGGGCTCAACAAAGATCTCTTCAATTGGAGGCCAATAGAACTGTAGTCACTAAGGACAAGTATTGAATATTAATAGTCCTGATCTAATATAACTGATTTTTTGAATATATATTCAATTTTAATTATAAAATAACAACATTTTAATAACAGAAAACGTATGATTCTTTGACTACAATTGGTACCTGATAAATGAGTGTTAATCAGCCCAAAACCATTACTACGAGTAACTTGTTAAAAATATCCGAAGTCTGACCACAGCATACTTGTCAGCGTGTGCGTATAGAACCAGAAGGAGACACCACTGAGCGTTACAGCACGCAACCATCGTTGTTTGTCAGAGCTCAAGAGCACACAGGAAGAGGTGTCATTACGATAACACTTATCCAGATATGATATAAATTGCAATAACACACAATAAACCGTTGATCCTAATATAAATACAAAATTCATGAAAACTGTGTCACTGTTGTACTGAAACAGACTTGACTTTCAGACGGCAGCTACCTTAAAAGTATCAAAGCCAAAGCACAACATTACGTAATATCAAGAAATGACGCTGCTAAATTTTGATCTAATGAATGAACATTAAAGTCGTTGTTATTGCTAGAGGTGCCACATTCCTGCACACGTGCGTAGCAGAGCCGATGTCGCAGCACAGTGGACCATGAGGAAAATGGCTACTCTGTGTTGGCTGTCTTCCATATAGGACACATTCAAAACACGAACTTTTTCGTATTTTCAAACAATGTAGGCAGGAGAGGCCGTACTCCAATAGGCAAAAAGATGTCCACTAGAAATTCCAAATTGCAAAGGAGATACTGAATTCAAATGACTAAAGGAGAAACCATAAAAATGCAACAAATGAAGTAGACAAAAGGGAACACATAGATTTAAGAAATGAGATTGACGTAAGTGTAAAATGGCTAAGCAGAAGTGTCTACAGAACGGATGCAAGGACTCAGAAGCAAGCATGGCTAGGAGAAATTTAGATGGTGCCTACAGGAACATTAAAGAGACGCTTGGAAGTAAGAGAAAAGAAGAATGAATATGAAGAGCTCTGATAGCAATCCAATATGAAACAAAGAAGGGAAAGCGGAACAGGAAGTAAGTGAAGATGAGATGGCAGATATAATACTGCGAAAGGAATCTGGCAAAGAATTGACAGTCCCAAGTCGAAACAAGACCCCTGAAATAGACCGTATTCTCTCATAATTATTGACACCCTTGAAAAACACCATCCGTGACGAAATTATTTCATCTGGTACGAATTATGCATGAGGCCCTCAAGACTTGATGTAACAATTCCAAAGAAGGAAGGTCGTGATGGATGTGAATACTGCTGAAACAAGAATTTAATAACTCATGGTTGAAAAATACTGACACTAGTTGTTTGCAGGAGAATGCAAAAACTGACAGACGACCAAGGTTTTTGTACGTATTGCAGAGAAATATAGGAACATTTGGAGCAATACTGGCACATCTTATCTTTGAAGAGTGTTTAAAGAAAGGGAAATGTACGTTTACAACATTTGTAGATTTAACGAATGCATTGACAGCGCTGCCTGAACTATACTGTTTGAATTCTGCAGGTAGCAGGGGTAAAATACAGGGAGCGAAAGGTTATTCACAACTTCTGTAGAGACCAGACTGCAGTTACAAGAGACGAAGAAAGTGAAAGGGAAGGAGTAGTTGAGAAGGGAGTGAGACGGGCCTGTAGCATACCGCTGGTGTTAGTTAACGTGTACAGTGAACAGACATTAAAAAGAAACCATACAGGAATTTGGAAAGGGATTTTTTTCAGGGAGAGGAAATAAATGCTTCGAGGTTTGCCGATGACACTACAATTCTGTCAGAGACAGAGAAGGCCTTGCGAGAGCTGTTAAGTGGATGGGCAGTGTCTTAAATGAAGAATATAAGATGAAAATGATGAAAAGCAAGTCAGGGTAACGCGATTTAGTCGAATTAAATCATTTAATGCTGATGGGATTAGATTAGGAAAAGAGTCACTGGAAGGGGTCGATGAGCGTTGTTATTTATGCTCCAAATTAACTCAAAAAATGATTCAATTGGCTCTGAGCACTATGAGACTTAATTTCTGTGGTCATCAGTCCCCTAGAACTTAGAACCACTTAAACCTAACTAACCTAAGGACATCACACACATCCATGCCCGAGGCAGGATTCGAACCTGCGGCTGTAGCGGTCACGCGGTTCCAGACTGTAGCGCCTAGAACCGCTCGTCCACTCCGGCCGGCTGCAAAATAACTGTTGATGGGCGACGAGAAGATATGATAAAATGCAGGATGGCAGTAGCACGAACAGCATTTATGAAAATGACTGTTGATGAGCGGAGAGAAGATATAATAAGATGCAGGATAGCAGTAGCACCAAGAGCAATTATGAAAAAGAGAAATTTGTTAACATCGAATATAAATGTAAGTTGATAATAAGTCTATTTTTCAGGTATGTTTCTTGACTGTAGTGATAGGTAGAGGATATGTAGTTGAGACAACAACAACAAAAACAGAAGCTTCTGAAATGTGGTGCTATAGAAGAAATAAATTATATGGGCAGATGGAATAACTAATGATAAGGTACTGAATCGAATTAAGCAACAAATAAATTTGTGATGCAATTTGACTAAAGGAAAGGCTCGGTTGAGAGTACACGTGTTGAGGCATGGACGAATTGTCTGCTTCGTAACGTATGGACGGGGGGGGGGGGGGGGGAGATGGAGATAAAGGCTGTACTACAGTAAGCAGGTTCAAATGGATGAAGACTGCAACAGTTACGCAAAGATGAAGCAGCTTGCCTAAGCACCGTGAAATCATAGTCAACGTTGAGCGCGCCAAGTTTCTGACGCCATAGCGTGGAAAAAGAACGATGGGGAGTCTTTCTGAAATTGCAGAGCAAAATCAAGCATGACAGGTATTCTGAACGTGCATGTGAACGTAGGCCAATAGATCAATAGATGGAACAACGCCGCCTACGTCACATGCACGCCATCTCTTTTCAGACGCAGACGCCATATTGGATTTGAGATAAAGACCATATTTGGTGAGTTTTATAACTTACATCCTACGAATGTATTCCATTTCAGAGTACCAGCAAACTGGTCTCTCGAAAACCTGTCGTTTATTAGTATGATTTGTTGCGGTAAAATGATGGGAAAAATCATATAGGTGATTACAGACTTTTCGATTTGTAACTTACACGTTATGAAAGAATGTCGTTTCAACGTGAAGGCACACTGAAGAATCATCAAAAGTATATATATATATATATATATATATATATATATATATATATATATATATATATATATCTTGGCACGATTTGTTATAACTAAACGTCAGGTAGCAACATATCTGTGATTAAAGCCTTCAGAAGATCGTAACATACGTGACAAGGTCCCATGTTGTGAAAGTACAGTGTAGTATAATGACCAAAGATGCAGAGTTGTAAAATTGATACGTTTTGTGTTGCAGGCTCACGTCTCATTATATACAAATTGTTGCCGGTATTATTATTATTATTATTATTTTACTCACGACACGCCTTCTAATAGGATCTGAGAATTCCTCATAGATTCAACACAAGTATATCTTATAATATTCGATGATATGTATGTATGAATGTACTCTCTCTCAGTAATATATATTTGTTCCATTAGCTTTATTTGCAAGAGAGCTTGTACTGCTTGCAGTGAGATATTTTGCACTTTCTCGTTTTGTCTTGTGTTTGACATGTCGCAAAGATTCTGCTGCTGAATAGATGTAGCGATCAAATCATAATGACTTTAGGGTTTTACTGAAATGTGACACTGTTGAAAAATTTTTTCTCTATGTGGAAGACTACTGTTAATTTCTACTGGACTAATTTATGTTCAATGGCACTTTTGTAAGCTGGTGTCCTTACTAACTGTACATGAAACTTTCCTTTTTGTCTTAAAACTTACTCATGGATATACAAGTTTTCATTCGTGTGTTCTACAGACAGAAAACCATGACTAGCCAATGGACAAGCGAGGCAATGAGCATTTTAATAGATTGATGTAGGAATTTTACTCTGGCCGCTGTGAGCGAGCGGTTCTATGCGCTTCAGTCCAGAACCGAGCTGCCACTATGGTCGCAGGTACAAATCCTGTCTCGGACATGGATGTGTGTGATGTCCTTAGGTTAATTAGGTTTAAGTAGTTCTATGTCTAGGGAACTGACGACCTCAGATGTTAAGTCCCATAGTGCTTAGAGCCATTTGAACCATTTTTAGGAATTTTGCACCCGTCCATTTCGTAAACAAACAGTGTGATTTGTGAGAAAGATAGAGCCGAGAGAACTGCCGCTGGAGCACACTGTAATCGCGTATGTCACGTTAACACAGGTCGCTGCACAAGGCACATCATATCAGCTTTCAGCAGCTCGGTGTATTCGGCATGCTCAACGGTGACGTCCAAATGTGCGGTTCGTGTCACGACAGCTTCAGGATAGATTAGCGTGGCGAGATGTATCAGATCACTGTCTGAAGTGAAGACAACACAACAATAACAGATATCTGATTTGGAAATTAGAAGACGTTGAAGGTCGCGGAAAATTTCCAACACTGTGGTAACATGAATAATTTACTGCAAAGATAGTGCAATCAACGATCCAAATGTTAAAACGGCGTTAAGAAAGGCAACTAACCATTGAGAACTAACTTATAGAGACAAAGGATGAATGTCAACTGTAGAGTAGACATGACTAAATTGATGACTGGCTGACGATAACATAATAAATGGTGAGAACAGTATAATGCTTAAAATATATGATTCAGATTCCATATAGCTATTATTTTCCTTTAAACCCATGTTGGTATAGTTGCTGTGGAAACATTATTGCAGTAGGAAATACGTTTTTGACTCCATACGAATTGCTTTTTGCAGATCCGGTTTTTATTTAGGCCGCACATTAGCGGTTGCTGAGGAATTACACGTAAATTTAGAAACAGGCGTCAAACTGGATGCCTCCAGGTAGTAGTGTGCCAACCGGCCACACGCAGCGCCACTTTCTAGCTTGCTCACCTTCTGTCTGTCAGCATACGGATCGATACTTGCGTCAGCCCATATCTAACTTATAGTGACAAAGAATGTAAACTGTAGAAATGGTTCAAATGACTCTGAGCACTATGCGACTTAACTTCTGAGATCATCAGTCTCCTAGAACTTGGAACTACTTACACCTAACTAACCTAAGGACATCACACACATCCATACCCGAGGCAGGATTCGAACCTGCGTCCGTAGCGGTCGCTAGGTTCCAGACTGTAGCACCTAGAACCGCACGGCCTCTCCGGCCGGCTAAACTGTAGAGTAGGCATGACAAAATAGATGACTGGATGACGATAACATAATAAATGGACTTATAATGACAAAGGATGAATGTAAACTGTAGAGTAGGCATGACTAAATTAATGACTGGATGGCGATAACATAGTAAATGGTTCAAATGGCTCTGAGCACTATGGGAGTTAACATCTTAGGTCATCAGTCCCCTAGAACTTAGAACTACTTAAACCTAATTAACCTAAGGACATCACACACATCCATGCCCAAGGCGGGATTTGAACGTGCAACCATAGCAGTCCCGCGGTTCCGGACTGCAGTGCCTAGAACCGTACGACTACCGCGGCCGGCTAGTAAATGGTGAGAACCTTGTAATACTTAGAATACATATGATTCCGATTCCATATGGCTTTTACTTTCCTTAAAACCCATGTTGGTACAGTTGCTTTGGAAGCATTATTGCGGTTGCAAATACGTTTTTGACTCCATACGAATTGCTTTTTGCAGATCCCGCTTTTATTTAGGGCGCACATTAGCGGTTGCTGAGGAATTACACGTAAATTTCGAAACAACCGTCAAACTGGGGGCCTCCAGGTAGTAGTGTGCCAACCGGCCACACGCAGCGCCACTTTCTAGCTTGTGCACCTTCTGTCTGTCACCATCCGGATCGATACTTCCGTCAGCCCATAACTAACTTATAGTGACAAAGGATAAATGTAAACTGTAGAGCAGGCATGACTAAATTGATAACTTGATGACGATAACATAATAAATGGTAAGAACAGTATAATGCATAGAATATGTGATTCAAAATCCATATAGCTTTTATTTTCCTTAAAACCCGTGTCGGTACAGTTGCTTTGGAAGCATTATTGCAGTTGCAAATACGTTTTTGGCTCCATACGAATTGCTTTTTGCAGATCCCACTTTTATTTAGGGCGCACAATAGCGGTTGCTGAGGAATTACACGTAAATTTCGAAACAACCGTCAAACTGGGGGCCTCCAGGTAGTAGCGTGGCAGTCGGCCGCATGTGGCGCCACGGGTGTAGGGTGTGCACCCTCCATCTGCCAGCATCCTGATCGATACTTGCATCAGCTCATACCTAACTTATAGTGAAAAAGGATGAATGTAAATGTAGGGTAGACATGACTAAATTGATGCCTATATGACGATAACATAATAAATGGACTTATATTGACAAAGAATGAATGTAAACTGTAGAGTAGACATGACTAAGTTGATGACTCTATCATGATAACATAATAAATGGTGAGAGCAGTATAATGCTTTGAAAATATTATTCCAATTTCATATAGCTATTATTTTCCTTAAAACCCATGTTGGTACAGTTGCTGTGGAAACATTATTGCAGTTGCAAATACGTTTTCGACTCTATATGAATTGCTTTTTGCAGACGCCACTTTTATTTAGGGCGTACATCAGCTTTTGCTGACGAATTACAGGTAAATCTCGAAACAGGTGACAAACCGGGGGCCACCAGGTAGTAGTGTGTCAGTCAGCCACACGCGGCGCCACTTTCTAGCGTGCGTACCCTCCATCTGCCAGCATCCGGATCGATACTTGCGTCACCTCATATCTAACTTATACTAACAAAGAATGTAAACTGTAGAAATGGTTCAAATGACTCTGAGCACTATGCGACTTAACTTCTGAGGTCATCAGTCTCCTAGAACTTGGAACTACCTAAACCTAACTAACCTAAGGACATCACACACATCCATACCCAAGGCAGGATTCGAACCTGCGTCCGTAGCGGTCGCTCGGTTCCAGACTGTGGCGCCTAGAACCACACGGCCTCTCCGGCCGGCTAAACTGTAGAGTAGGCATGACAAAATAGATGACTGGATGACAATAAAATAATAAATGGACATATAATGACAAAGGATGAATGTAAACTGTAGAGTAGGGATGACTAAATTGATGACTGTATGACGATTACACAGTAAACGGTGAAAGTATAATGCTTAGAATATATGATTCCGTTTCCATATAGCTTTTATTTTCCTTAAAACCCATGTTGGTATAGTTGCTATGGAAGTACTATTGCAGTTGGAAATTCGTTTTAACTCCATACGAATAGCTTTTTGCAGATTCCGCTTTTATTTAGGGCGTACATCAGCGGTTGGTCAGGAATCACAGGTAAATCTCGAAACAGGTGACAAACCGGGGGCCAGCAGGCAGTAGTGTGGCACTCGGCCACACGCGGCGCCACGGGTGTAGGGTTTGCACCCTCCGTCTGCCAGCATCCGGATCGATACTTGCATCAGCTCATACCTAACTTATAGTGACAAAGGATTAATGTAAATCTAGGGTAGGCATGACTAAATTGATGACTGGATGACGATAACATAATATATGGTAAGAACAGTATTATGCTTAGAATATATGATTCCGATTCCATATAGCTTTTATTTTCCTTAAATCCCATTTCGGTATAGTTGGTGTGGAAGTATTCTTGCAGTTGCAAATACATTTTTGACTCCATATGAACTGCTTTTTGCAGATGCCGCTTTTATTTAGGGCGTACATCAGTGGTTGCTGAGGAATTACAGGTAAATCTCGAAACAGGTGGCTAACCGGGGGCCAGCAGGTAGTAGTGTGTCAGTCGGCCGTGCACGGCGCCACGGGTCTAGCGGCCGCACCCTGCGTCTGCCAGCATCCGGATCGATACTTGCGTAGGCTCATATCTAACTTATAATGACATAGGATGAATGTAACCTGTAGAGTAGGCATGACTAAATTGATGACTGGTTGACGATAACATAATAAATAGTGAGAACCATATAATGCTTAGAATAAATGATTCCGTTTGCATACAGCTTTTATATTTCCATACAGGCTGCAGGTAGTAGTGTGTCAGTCGTCCGCGCGCGGCGCCACGGGTCCTGCGTGCGCACTCTCCGGCTGCCAGCATCCGGATCGATACTTGCGCCAGCTCTTATCTAGTGCCTGGCTGCGGCTGCGGCCGGGCTGACACTCGAGCACCGGCGACAGCGGCGAAGACAGGAACAGGCTGCCTCTGCTGCTGCCGCTCGCCCCGGCACACTGACACTGCACGGCAGTCCGCACTGAGCCGCCGGTGAGTGTGACGTTACTACTCCTTCTTATTTACTGTAAACAAATGTGTCATTCAGTTCTACTATACGCAGCTAAAGATCCAATTCAATTTATACTTCGTACTTAGTGTTTGCACTTACGGTTTCTGAAGATCTAACATAAAATTTCTATTTCCATTCGTTAAGTATTACTGAAATAGATGCTTTGGAGAGTATAGCTGAGGATTTCCTCAGCCACTGAATTAAAGAAAAAAAAAGTATGTGACTTGGTAGGCTCCGTACTAATTAATGTGCAACATAAAGAATCAAACGTTAATGAGTCCCGATCTCGTATATTTCCACATCCAAGAATTGGAATTATTATCTATGTAACGGTTAGTCGTTAAATACGATGGTGTTCAAAAGTTAACAAGGGAAGTAACTTTCGCGTGATGTTTCATTGCCGAGTAATATAATTCGATGAAATACGGATGACCCATGGTACGAACTGCTACATCTACATCCATACTCCGAAATCCACCAGACGGTGTGTGGCGGAGGGTACTTTTAGTACCTCTATCGGTTCTCGTAGTGTTCGTGGAAAGAAAGATTCTCTGTATGCCTCTGTGTGGGCTCTAGTCTGTCTGATTTTATCCTCATAGTCTCCTCGCGAGATATACGTAGGAGGGAGCAATATACTGCTTGACTCCTCAGTGAAGGTACGTTCTCTAAACTTCAACAAAAGCTCGTACCGAGTTACTGAGCGACTGTCTTGCAGAGTCTTCCACTGGAGATTATCTACCATTTCCGTAACGCTTTCGCGATTACTAAATGATCCTGTAACTAAGGGCGCTGCTCTCCGTTGGATCTTCTCTATCTCTTCTATCAACCCTATTTCGTACGGATTCCACATTGGTGAGCAGTATTCAAGTAGTGAGCGAACAAGTGTACTGTAACCTACTTCCTTTGTTTTCGGATTACATTTCCTTAGGATTCTTCCAATGAATCTCAGTCTGGCATCTGCTTTACCGACGATCAACTTTATATGATCATTCCATTTTAAATCACTCCTAATACGTACTCCCAGGTAATTTATGGAATTAACTGCTTCCAGTTGCTGACCTGGTATATTGTAGCTAAATGACAAAGCATCTTTCTTTCTATGTATTCGCAGCACATTACACGTGTCTACATTGAGATTCAATTGCCATTCCCTGGACCATGTGTCAATTCGTTGCAGATCCATCTGCATTTAAGTGCTATTTCCCATTGTTACAACCTCTCAATATACTACAGCATCATCCGCAAATAGCCTCAGTGAACTTCCGGTGTTATACACACGGTCATTTATATATATTGTGAATAGCAACGGTCCTTCGACACTCCCCTGCGGCACACCAGAAATCACTCTTACTTCGAAAGACTTCTCTCCATTGAGAATATATATAACGACTTTTGAACACTATTAAGGTAAATACATTGTTCGTTCTCTATCAAAATCTTTCATTTGCTAACCATGCCTATCAGTAGTTAGTGCCTTCAGTAGTTAGAATTTTTCATTTATCTGGCAGTATTGGCGCTCGCTGTATTGTAGTAGTCTCCCGTCTCCAGCCATCCTGATTTAGGTTTTCCGTGATTTCCCTAAATCACTCCAGGCAAATGCTGGGATGGTTCCTTTGAAAGGGCACGGCCGATTTCCTTCCCCATCCTTCCCTCACCCGAGCTTGCGCTCCGTCTCTAATGACCTCGTTGTCGACGGGACGTTAAAATCTAATCTCCTCCTCCCTATTGTAGTAGTCCGAGTAACAAAGATTTTTGTGAGGTAAGTTATTCATGAAAGGTATAGGTTATTGTTAGTCAGGGCCATTCTTTTGTAGGAATTATTGCAAGTCAGATTGCGTTGCCCTAAAAATATTGTGTGTCAGTTTAGTGACGATCAGAATAAGTAAAGAGAGAAATGTCTGAGTACGTTCAGTTTTGCTCAGCTGTTTGAAAATCAAATAACGTAGAAGTTTAGAAGCACAGTCACTCTTAATTTTCAAACGGGAAGTTTCACCCTGCAAGTGAGTTCCAAGTTTCAGCGAGCTATCTTACTTAGCAATGGCGCATCATGCCAAAGTTACTTTCGTCTGTAAGTTTTGCACACCACTATATTATGGGTCTGGCAGTGTGGTGCATTAGAGCCTTTTGGAGACCCTTCACATTCTGCCATACATATGTGGCAGCACCTGAACTGCACTTTCTCCAGTCGATAGCTCGGTCATAGTAGTACAACAGCTAGTCAACACGAGCTCTATAACACTTATCGTGGTGTTAGCTGAAAACTGAAGAATGACACAGACGAGTTGAACTGCTAAGTCGCATCATGGATCACAAAAATCATGTTGGGTAAAAATAGAGAGCCTGTATTCGAGGAAGACTTAGACACCATTGTACTGCCGCCATGATGTCTCCCGTAGGGGTCGTGAATGTAAGACTGCAATGATTAGCGCACGTACATTGCCGCAAGACAGTCATCTTCCCCTCACGCGATACGCGAATGAAACAGGACAGAAAACTTATGTTGGTACGATGTATGCTCCGCCATACACTTTACAGTAGGTTTCGAGGAGTATGTGTAGATGTAAACTATTAAAGAATATAAAAACGTATTACGACTTGCAACGCAACATATTCTTATGACAGGACGAAAGTATAAATTGAGTTTGACTGTGGACATCCTGACATATGAATATTGTTAGATATGTAATACGAAGTGTTTTAAATTTGTAAAATAAATAAGTAACGCATACGTGCCTCCAAACCTCCTTTGAGAAAAAAGAGTTTATAAATAATTTGTAATCAGCGCCCAGAGACGTAGTTGTACGTGAGGAAAAACAATGAGGCGGGCACGGATGTTCACTCAGGAGACTGGACGGAACGGCTGAGTCTGCAAATGTAGGATGAACAAGATGGAAGTGACGTAATGCCAGACTAAAGGTGTCCGCGACAAGCAGTTCGTGTAGTTTAGCCCAAAGCTAGGCACTGTTGTCCAGTCATAAGACCAGAGGCACTGTACACAACAGAAGGACTCCCAGTTGACAGGAATCGTCTCAAGGAGAAGTTAGAGTTCACAGAAAGAAAAATCTGAAGGAGAGAGGCAGTTTCGTCCTCCCCCCCCCCCCCCCTCCCCCCCCTGAAACCACTGAAGTTGTCTGTATCCTACAGATCCTTACCCGCTATCGGAGTCGGTAGAGGAGGTGTATCAACTACATTATTCGTCATACAGTTGACACTAATTGGAGACAATATTATCGGACAGTTCCATCAAAACGGCTTCGGGGGACGACTGCCTACCATCAGACAGTACTTCCTGTCACAATATTCTTATTCGATACCTGTTTGCTAAAAACCTGCCTAGGAGATTGAGTAGGTAAATGGTATCACTCAGTTCACTATTTTAAATATAAGAATTTTTGCTGCATTCATTAATAGTAAACGTCCCGCAGATAGGAGCCGAGTAAACTGCTCAGAACTTGTGGACGATTATTCAGTTGTCTTCTCGCTACTGGCATTTGCACCGTGATCTAGGTATAGAGTTTCTTACTATATACCAGCTTTCGGTCTCAGCCACTGCTAAAATTTTAAATAAAAATTACCAGCAATATCACTAGGATTCCTGCCATAAGGAGTCATCCGCATTCTGGAAACGGCCTTGTTAAGGAGGTTGGAGGAGCAGAAAGAGGTTCAGGGCACCCTATTGCCCTTGGGATGGGAACTAACCCTAAAACGATGAAGAACCAGCAGTGATCAATGACATGGGGATAGTGGAAACCATTGGATTAAATATACATGAAGTGTATCAGCACACGTGCCTGAGGGTGTAAAAGTGTCACGATGCTGTCTCCATTGGAAAAAGATTAAAGATTTTTGAAAGTCTCTTCGGGTTTGCTGCCGGATCCTAAAATCAACTTGACTCGATATTTCGGCGATCCAACTGGTCGCCATCTCCAGGAAAAGGCTGCGTCTGCTGATGAGTCCCGCCGAGAACTGACGCCAGGTAGCAAATCGACGTCCTATATAGGCCACCGTTCAGTACACGGCGTATGCGGCGCCCATCACGGTTGCTGGGAGGTGGCGCCGCCCCTAGTGGAACGCTGCTGGCAACAATATATCGCACTCAGGGCCGCACCGAAGAACGTTCAATTTTGATGCCAGATAATACCGGATTCCACGTCTTGCTAAGACCAAACCCATTGTCTCTGTTGATTAAATTATCAGCCAACCTAATTTCAATCGCCTCTTTATAGACACTGTTCCAAAAACCGGAAATGTTAGCAACTACCACAGTTTCATCAAATTTCATACTGTGTCCCTCATTTAAGCAGTGTTCTGCTACTGCCAATTTTTCCGGCTGTTGTAGCTTCCTATGACGGCGATGTTCCACACACCTGTCATGCACTGTGCGAATCGAATGGCCAATGTAAGCTTTCCCACATTGACACGGAATTTTGTACACACAGGGTTTCCTAAGCCACAAGTCATCTTTCACACAGCCGAGCAGTGCCCTAATCTTAGAAGGTGGACGGGACACACTCTTAATGTTAAAATCCCTTAAAATTCGTCCAGTCTTAAACGATAAGCCTCCAGCATAAAGAAGAAAGGCCACCGATCTATGTTCCTCTTCGCACACCCCCGGAGATGGCCCAAACTCCAAAGCCCGACGAATCTGCTTCTCTGAGTATCCATTTTCCTTAAAAACGGCCTTCAAATGCTCAAGTTCTTGGGTTAAGCTGTCCGCGTCGGAAATGGCATATGCTCTCCGTACCAAAGTCCTAAGGACGCCACTGCGTTGGTGTGGTGGATGACCCGGCCTTCAAATGCTTAAGTTCTTGGGTTAAGCTGTCCGCGTCGGAAATGGCATATGCTCTCCATACCAAAGTCCTAAGGACGCCACTGCGTTGGTGTGGTGGATGACAACTCTTAGGATGCAGATACCAAGCTCTGTGCGTAGGCTTTCGGTGAACACTGTGTCCCAAAGTACCATCTGGCTTTTTATAAACCATAACGTCTAAAAATGGAAGCAACCCATAATTTTCAACCTGCATAGTAAATTTGATACGGGAATGCAAACAGCTGAAGTGGTCCAAAAATCTATTAAGAGCCTCACGTCCATGCGGCCAGACGAAAAAGGTATCATCCACGTATCTCCAGATACGTCCCATATAGGACGTCGATTTGCAGCATGGTTTCAGTTCTCAGCGGGACTCATCAGCAGACGCATCATTTACCTGAAGATGGCGACCAGTTGAGTCGCCGAAATATCGAGTCAAGTTGATTTTTGGATCCGGCATCAAACACGATACGTCCCATATAGGACGTCGATTTGCAGTATGGTTTCAGTTCTCAACGGGACTCATCAGCAGACGCATCATTTACCTGAAGATGGCGACCAGTTGAGTCGCCGAAATATCGAGTCAAGTTTATTTTTAGATCCGGTATCAAACACGAAGAGACTGTCAAGACTTATTACGCCGGGAAAGACTACGTAATCGCAAGATTCCAGATTATTCCCCATCAGATTATTCCCCCATCAGAGTATTCTCCCATTTGGATCTTCGGGAGGGGACAGCCAAAGAGGGAGGGAAGGGGGGATGGCCGGCCTCTGTGGCCGAGCGGTTCTAGGCTCTTCAGTCTGGAACCGCGCAACTGCTACGGTCGCGGATTCGAATCCTGCCTCGGGCATGGATGTGTGTGATGTCCTTAGGTTAGTTAGGTTTACGTAGTTCTAAGTTCTAGGGGACTGATGACCTCAGATGTTAAGTTCAAAAATGGTTCAAATGGCTCTGAGCACTATGGGACTCAACTGCTGTGGTCATCAGTCCCCTAGAACTTAGAACTACTTAAACCTAACTAACCTAAGGACATCACACACATCCATGCCCGAGGCAGGATTCGAACCTGCGGCCGTAGCAGTCGCACGGTTCCGGAGTGTGCGTCTAGAACCGCGAGACCACCGCGGCCGGCTAGATGTTAAGTCCCATAGTGCTCA
Source organism: Schistocerca gregaria (assembly GCF_023897955.1). Classification (NCBI taxonomy): domain Eukaryota; kingdom Metazoa; phylum Arthropoda; class Insecta; order Orthoptera; family Acrididae; genus Schistocerca; species Schistocerca gregaria. The sequence continues at coordinate 120,914,973 of NC_064923.1, forward strand.
GAGCCATTTGACCCATCTGAAGGCGGGATGTGGAGTGACTATGAGAAAAGTGTTGATAACCGACGGAAGAATAAATACGCATCGGAGCGTAGAATATTACAGATTTGAATGTACTAGAGAAGCTATCAAACCTGGAAATGAAAATGCAAAGACTCAATCTAGATATAATGGAGCTCTGAGAAGTGGAATGGAAAACAGAAAAAGATTTATGTTCAAAATAATGTGGATAGTATCAAAAACAGCAGAAAATGGTACAACAGTAGTAGGAATCGTTTTGAATGGGAGGGTATGTCAAAGAGTGAGTTACATGTAACAAGTCGGTGACAGGATCATTCTCATCAAAATCGGCAGATAACCAAGGCCAACAACGATCATTCATGTATACATATCGACTTCACTAGCAGAAGATGAAGAGAGAGATGGGGACAAAATATATAGGGGCACCGAGAGATTAACTCATTACCATATGCAGAGGAATGTGATCATGAAATAATTATGGGGGACTGGAACGATGAGACAAGGGAAGTAATTGAAGACGATGTCAAGGGAGAATATGAGCTCGGTAATACGAATGAGAAAACAGGAAGATTAATATAGTTCTGCAAAAAAAATTCAGCTAGTGATAGCGAAGGTACTGTTGAAAAATCATAAGAGAAGGAGGTGTACGTGAAAATCACCTGGAGACAAGATGGTCAGATACAGATTCAGAAGTAAGATATTGGACTGTAAGGCTTACGCATGAGCAGATATATACTCTACCCACAATTAAGTAAAGATGAAGAGTAGACTATAAAAAAAATGGCTCTGAGTAGTATGGGACCTAACTTCTGAGGTCATCAGTCCCCCAGAACTTAGAACTACTTAAACCTAACTAACCTAAGGAAATCACACACATCCATGCCCGAGTTAGGATTCGAACCTGCGACCGTAGCGGTCGCTTGGTTCCAGACTGTAGCGCCTAGAACCGCTAGGCCACCCCGGCCGGCAGAGTAGATTATAGTTTAAGAGAATAGTGAGCAAGAATCAAAGTGGAAAAAACTGAGATTTTGAAATATTGGGGAATGATGATATGTATTTGAAGTTACCTGGGTCTGGAGATACTGCGGTAAAGAATACGCCAATAGGCAGTTCATTTGATAAGGAATGAATAGTTCTAAAAAGCGCAATCACACAAGTTGGACAGACAAATACAGGTAGAAGAAACCCAACTGCGAAGAAACCTGAGGGTAAGAGAAGAGATACTTCAGTTGATACACGAAGGAAAGATGTACAAACACTCGGGTGGAAAAAAAAGATTAAAGCAATACATCTCAGTCAGAAGCTAAATAAACGGGAAGAGCAGGGGAGCTAAGGGAAATGGCTGAGGAAAAATATGAACAAATCAAAATCTTCAACAGAAAGATTGACTGAGCACATCCAAAAGTGAAAAGAACCTTCGGTGAAATTAAAAGCAAAGGTGCCATCACTGATAGGCGGGAGAGAGAGCATGCAGCCGGAAAAAATACATTGGAGGCCCCTACAATTAGAAGGAGTTGTGTGCTGAATTGATAGAAGATGAAATGGAATTTGATTTAGAAAGCAGGGGGGGTACTATCGCAGTCAGAGCTTGACAGACCTTGAAAGATTTGTTATCAAACAAGGTGGATGGCACAATTTCTTCGGAACTTCTAAAATCTTTGAGGGAAGTGGCAATTAAACGTCTATTCAAGTTGGCGTGTAGAATCTAAGATTCAAATGGTTCAAATGGCTCTAAGCTCTATATTACTTAACATCTGAGGTCATCAGTCCCCTAGACTTAGAACTACTTAAACCTAACTAACCTAAGGACATGACACACATCCATGCTCGAGGTAGGATTCGAACCTGCGACCGAAGCAGCAGCGCAGTTCCTGACTGAAGCGCCTAGAACCGCTCGGTCACAGCGGCCGGCTAGAATCTAAGAGACTGGAGAAATGACATCCGCAGAACCCTAAGTTAACAACGGCAGATATGTGCAAGAGCTATCGCACAATCAGCTTATATCCCATGCACCGAACCTGCTGGCAAGCGCGATATGTTAGGTGACGATTAGTTTGGCTTTCAGAAAAGTGGAGGCATCAGAGGGGCAGGTCTGACGTTACGGTTGATAATGGAAGCAACTCAACTCATCTCCTCCCGAACAGGCCATGAAGGCCCAAAAGTACCGACCGGCCGCCGTGTCATCATCAGCCCGCATGCGTCATTGGATGCAGGTATGGAGGGGCATGTGATCAGCACACCGCTCTCCCGGCCGTACGTCAGTTTACGGGACTGGAGCCGCTACTTCTCAATCAAGTAGCTCCTCAGTTTGCCTCACAAGAGCTAAGTGCACCCTGTTTGCCAACGGCGCTCTACAGACCGAATGGTCACCCATCCAAGTGCTAGCCCAGCCCGACAGCGCTTAACTTCGGTGATCTGACAGGAATCGGTGTTACCAGTGCAAGGCCGTTGACGATAATGGAAGTAAGGCTGAAGAAAAATCAAAACACGTTCATAAGAACTGTCCACCTAGACAAAGCATTCGACAACGCTAAATGGTACAAGACTGAAATTCTGAGAATAATACACTCCTGGAAATGGAAAAAAGAACACATTGACACCAGTGTGTTAGACCCACCATACTTGCTCCGGACACTGCGAGAGGGCTGTACAAGCAATGATCACACGCACGGCACAGCGGACACACCAGGAACCGCGGTGTTAGCCGTCGAATGGCGCTAGCTGCGCAGCATTTGTGCACCGCCGCCGTCAGTGTCAGCCAGTTTGCCGTGGCATACGGAGCTCCATCGCAGTCTTTAACACTGGTAGCATGCCGCGACAGCGTGGACGTGAAACGTATGTGCAGTTGACGGACTTTGAGCGAAGGCGTATAGTGGGCATGCGGGAGGCCGGGTGGACGTACCGCCGAATTGCTCAACACGTGGGGCGTGAGGTCTCCACAGTACATCGATGTTGTCGCCAGTGGTCGGCAGAAGGTGCACGTGCCCGTCGACCTGGGACCGGACCGCAGCGACGCACGGATGCACGCCAAGACCGTAGGATCCTACGCAGTGCCGTAGGGGACCGCACCGCCACTTCCCAGCAAATTAGGGACACTGTTGCTCCTGGGGTATCGGCGAGGACCATTCGCAACCGTCTCCATGAAGCTGGGCTACAGTCCCGCACACCGTTAGGCCGTCTTCCGCTCAAGCCCCAACATCGTGCAGCCCGCCTCCAGTGGTGTCGCGACAGGCGTGAATGGAGGGACGAATGGAGACGTGACGTCTTCAGCGATGAGTGTCGCTTCTGCCTTGGTGCCAATGATGGTCGTATGCGTGCTTGGCGCCGTGCACGTCGTGCAGGTGTGCGCCACAATCAGGACTGCATACGACCGAGGCACACAGGGCCAATACCCGGCATCATGGTGTAGGGAGTAATCTCCTACACTGGCCGTACACCTCTGGTGATCGTCGAGGGACACTGAATAGTGCACGGTACATCCAAACCGTCATCGAACCCATCGTTCTACCATTCCTAGATCGGCAAGGGAACTTGCTGTTCCAACGGGACAATGCACGTCCGCATATATCCCGTGCCACGCAACGTGCTCTAGAAGGTGTAAGTCAACTACCCTGGCCAGCAAGATCTCCGGATCTGTCCCCCATTGAACATGTTTGGGACTGGATGAAGCGTCGTCTCACGCGGTCTGCACGTCCAGCACGAACGCTGATCCAACTGAGGCGCCAGGTGGAAATGGCATGGCAAGCCGTTCCACAGGACTACATCCAGCATCTGTACGATCGTCTCCATGGGAGAATAGCAGCCTGCATTGCTGCGAAAGGTGGATATACACTGTACTAGTGCCGACATTGTGCATGCTCTGTTGCCTGTGTCTATGTGCCTGTGGTTCTGTCAGTGTGATCATGTGATGTATCTGACCCCAGGAATGTGTCAATAAAGTTTCCCCTTCCTGGGACAATGAATTCACGGTGTTCTTATTTCAATTTCCAGGAGTGTAGAACTTCATCAGGTTACCCTCCATTCACAGGCTGTTGCACGCAGCGACTATTACACTGACTTGTGAGTAATAGATTTCAGCTACCAGTCACCCTTTTGAAATTTTATTGGCACTTCTAGATTTCAGCTAGAAACAAGACACCCTCAATGCATTACCATTTTTGAGCAATGCATGTAATGCCTGTTGGTCGGGCTTCGTCCACAGTTCATTGAATACTCATTCACTGCCCCTCACATGCCCCTCCATATCCGCATCCAGTGACGCCTCTGGACTGAGGATGATACGGCGGCAGGTCGATAGCTTTGGGCCTTCATGGCCTGTTCGGGTTGAGTTGCTTCCATTATCAACCTTAACGTCAGACCTGCCCGTCTGGTGTGTCCATCTTTCTGAAAGTAAAACTAATCGTCAACTAACAAACCGCGCTTCCCAGCATCATTGGTGCGTGGGATATAAGCTGACTGTGCGATAGCTCTAGCACGTATCTGCCGTTGTTATCTTAGGGTTCTGCGGATGTCATTTCTCCAGTCTCTTAGATTCTAGCCGGCCGCTGTGGCCGAGCGGTTCTAGGCGCTTCAGTCCGGAACTGCGCTGCTGCTTCGGTCGCAGGTTCGAATCCTGCCTCGGGCATGGATGTGTGTGATGTTCTTAGGTTAGTTAGGTTTAAGTAGTTCTAAGTCTAGGGGACTGATGACCTCAGATGTTAAGTCCTATAGTGCTTAGAGCCATTTGAATCTTAGATTCTACAAGCCAACTTGAATAGACGTTTAATTGCCACTTCCCTCAATGATTTTAGAAGTTGCGAAGAAATTGTGCCCTCCACCTTGTATGACAACAAATCTTCCAAAGGTCTGTCAAGCTCAGACTGCGATAGTGGACCCTCCCTGCCTTCTAAATCAAATTCCATTTCATCTTCTATCAATTCAGCACACAACTCCTCCTTCTTGTAGGGGCCTCCAATGTATTTTTTCCGGCTGCATGCTCTCTCTTCTGCTATTAAGATCGCAATTCCTCCTGCCTATCAGTGATGACACCTTTGCTTTTAATTTCACCGAAGGTTGTTTGCACTTTTAAATATGCTCAGTCAATCTTTCTGTTGAACATTTCTATTTGTTCATCTTTTTCCTCAGCCATTTGCCTTAGCTTCCCTGCTCTTCCCGTTTATTTAATTTCTGACTGAGATGAACTGTGGATGAAGCCCCACCAACTGGCATTACATGCATTGGTCAAAAATGATAATGCATTGAGGATGGCTAGTTTCTAGCTGAAATCTAGAACTGCCAATAAAATTTCAAAAGGGCGACTGATAGCTGAAATCTATTATTTACAAGATAATAGAACTTATTAAGACGGAAGGACCAAAGATCTACAGGAACCAAGTGCGAGCAATAGGAATGGAAGACAAAGAACGAAGAGCTCGAATTAAAAAGGCTATAAGACACGGATGTGCCAACGGCCTTGCCGCAACGTTAACACCCTTCCTATCAGATCACCGAAGATAAAAGCTCTCGGTCTTGGCTAACACTTGGAAGGGTGACCGTCGGAGCTGTCGAGCGCTGTTGGCAAGCAGTATGCACTCAGACCTTGTGAGGTCAATTGAGAAGTCACTTGACTGAAAAGTAGGAGCTCCGATCACAAAAACTTACATTGGCTGGGAGGGTGGTGTTCTGACCACATCAGTTGAGGATGACTAGGCGATCGGTCGGTACCGTTGGGCCTTCCGAGGCATGTTCGGGCGGAGAGACAGATGTAGCGTTTCGCCCCTATTCTTCTATCTATGCAAAAAAGTAATGATGGTAATAAAAGAAAGGTCAAGAAGGCGACTAGAAATCTGGACGATAGAATGTCAACTATAATATTCGCGAATGATATCGCTGTCTTCAGTGAAAATGCAACAGAATTACAGGACCTGTTGACTGAAATGAACAAAGTAATACGTACAGAATATAGATTGAGAGTAAATCGAAGAAAGAGATTATCGAAGACGAAATGAGATTATCGATAAACATAACATGAAAATTGGTAACCATGAAATAAAGGAAGTTAAGTATTTCTGCTTCCTTTGAAGCTAACGGACGTAGCTAACAGGAAGAGCAGACTAGCACGGGTGAAGGAAGGGCATTTCTGGAGTACTACCAAACATAGTGCTTGATTATAGAAAGAAATGTCGGAAAGTCTGCCTTTGGAGCACGGGACTGAATGCTTGCCAATCATTCATTGAGGATAAACTAAAAAAGAAGAGAACTGAAGCATCTGGCACATGGCGCTGTAGAAGACTGTCAACTGATGTGGACTAATAAGATAAAGGATGAGAAGTTTCTCCGCAGAATCGGCGAAGATAGGAATATACGGAAAACACAGACAAGAAGAAGGGACTGGGTAACAGCATATATGTTAACACATTAGGAAATAACTTCTGCGGTCATGGTAGGAGCTGTAGAGGGCAAAACGTGTAGGACAAGAGAGAGATTGCATTACATCCAACGAATACTTGAGGATGTAGGGTGCAGGCGCTACTCTGAGACGAAAGGGGGGGGGGGGGGGGACAAGTGACGATTTCATAGCGGTTCGCATCAGACTAGTCAGAAGACTGATGACCCAAAAAAATAAATAAAATAAAATAAAAGAGTAGAAAAAAGACGAAACAGTCACAACAGTAGAAGAAATCTCTGTTGGTCCATCATGGACAGGGACATCGGCTGGTTAAGTAATTGTCAATGTCATCGAAATTCACCAACAGGCGTGTAACTTAAATTTTTTTTTAAGGCTACCAGCTTCAGCATTTCATTATGCCGTCTTCAGGCCCCATATGCATCTCTCCAAACAAACAAAAATGTCGTATGGAGCCATAAATCTCTGGGTGTCGTGAATCGTTATACTTGATACCAACTTCTAGTCCTACTACATTTTCCTCCCTTCCATGATCAATTCGCGAATGGCGCTTGGGACCTCCGTTTTAAGTATAATTTCTAAAATAGTCTAGTTGTGGTCATTTCATAGGACATACATGGGAGAAAATAATTTGTTGCCGGACTCTTCTTGTAATATATGTTCTCGAAAGTTCAACAGTGGTCCTCTCCGTCATGCAAACGCACCTCTTCTACGTCTACATACATATCCCGCAACCCACCCTGGACTTATATTTGAGCAAGATAACACAGGCCCGCACACGTGGAGAATTTCTTCTGCTTCTCTTGGTGCTAGCCAAACTCCACCTTAACCAGCGAGGTCTCCCAACTGATTACGTTTGGAGCATTATGGGCAGGCCCTTAGATCAGCTTGGGACTTTAACGATCTAACGCACCAGTTGGACAGAAATGGACATGATATCCTTCAGGAAGACATACAATGCCTCCATTACTCAAAGCCAAGCCGCACAACAGCTTTCATAAGGACCAGAGGTGAACCAATGCGTTATTAACTTGTGCAGTTTGTGAAGGTCTTTGTTTTGAATAAATTATCCAATTTGTCTGAAATTATATCATCTGTTTATCTGTACATGTACTTCGCATCTACCTATTTCCGTCCCATTCGGATAATTACCTCGTGGCACGTCGTTCTTTTTTCTTTTTTTTCTTTTTTGTGTATACCAAAACTGTCAGAAACCAAATTCCTTTACAAAGCCAAAGCCAGAAAAAAGGATTTTGGTAACAAATCAGAAAATGCACGCAACACGTTCCTTGCAACTGGAAAAGAAACTTCAAAATTAATAAGGCAAACGAAAAGGCAATGTGGGGACAGACAAACAAGACACCATTTAAAATGAATCTAAGTGCCAGCCTCAAAATCTCTGCTTTAAAAAGGAAATAGACAACTGACATTTAACAACCAAGAAATCTGCAGAGAATTTTGAAAATATTTGAAAAACTCCTAAACCGCCCAGAGCCTATAGAAATATTTCCACCCGAAATTCTCAAAAATCTAATCCAGATTAACAATCAGGAAATAAAGTGAAAATTGCTAGACAAATTAAAAGATTAAAAAATAACAAAGTATCTGGTGAAGATGGAATTGTTGCAGACATGCTGAAATCAGTTGGCCCGAAGTTATATTGATCATCCAGAGCATTTAGCAAACTGAGAACATACCGGTGGAGTGTGTTGATATGTGCACCACATAAGAAGGAAAACAAAACCGATGTTAACAACCAGCTCAGCGACTGCTGCTTCGCTCACGCTTGCTTAGTAATCACAACAGAAATAATTTTATAAACATATATACCGGGTGATAAAAAGTCCGTATAAATTTGAAAACTTAATAAACCACGGAATAATGTAGATACAGAGGTAAAAATTGACACACATGTTTGGAATGACATGGGGTTTTATTAGAACAAAAAAAAAGTTCACAAAATGTCCGACAGATGGCGCTGGACAGCAAAACGTCAGTGACTGCGCATGACAATCGTGTATAAAAGGAGCTGTAATTAGAGAGAGAATCAGATGCGCTAGCAGTCGCAGCATGTTGACGTTACCTGAAAAGGCGCTTTTAGTGAAGCTGTATTATCAGAATGGGAAATGTGCTAGTTCAGCGTTACGATCCTATCGCCATGGGAAAGGAATTCGAACGGGTAAAGGTCCGTTGATAAATGCAGTGCTACGGTCGCAGGTTCGAATCCTGTCTCGGGCATGGATGTGTATGATGTCCTTAGGTTAGTTAGGTTTAAGTAGTTCTAAGTTCTAGGGGACTAATGACCACAGCAGTTGAGTCCCATAGTGCTCAGAGCCATTTGAACCATTTTTTGACAAATGCAGCTGTGGCGAGAATGATTTCGAAGTTCGAAGCCACAGGTTGTTTAGACAAAGACCATGTAGTGGCTGACCGAGCACAAGACGTGATGCTGCTGAGACAATTCAGGAAGAAATGGAGACTGTAGCGGGTTCGTCTACGGACGGGGAAGTCAGCGCTCGTGCAGTCGCACGTCACACGGGCATTCCATACACTACTGTTTGGTTGGCACTTAGGTGTACCCTCCGTATCCGTACAAAATCCATCGGCATCATGAACTGTTACCTGGCGGTTTATTGAAGCGCAGGTCATTTGCGGTGTGGGCGTTTCAAAAGATGGCGGAAGATGAAGATTGATTGAGTAACGTGTTGTGGACCGACGGAGCTCATTTCACGCTCCGAGGGTCTGTCAACGCCCACAACTACAGAATTTCGGCTACCGAAAATCCTAGAACTGTCGTGGAAACTCCATTGCACGACGAGAAAGTCACGGTGTGGGTTGGATTTACCACATCTACCGTTATCGGACCTTTCTTCTTCGAGGAAATGTGTAATTCTGGTTTTGTAACTGCTACCGTGACGGGTGAGAGGTACGCCGATGTGTTACAGAATCGCATCATCCCCAGCCTGGCCGATAAACACCTGCTGGAACGTACGATGTTTATGCAGGACGGCGCCCCACCCCATATTGCTAGACGCGTGAAAGATCTCTTACGCGCGTCGTTTGGTGATGATCGTGTTCTCAGACGCCACTAACGTCATTCTTGGCCTCCCAGGTCCCCAGACCGCAGTCCGTGCGATTATTGGCTTTGGGGTTGCCTGAAGTCGCAAGTGTATCGTGACATCTCTAGAGATGCTGAAGACAACATCCGAGGCCAATGCCTCACCATAACTCCGGACATGCTTTACAGTGCTGGTCACAACATTATTCCTCGACTACAGCTATTGTTGAGGAATGATGGTGGACATATTGAGCATTTCCTGTAAAGAACATCATCTTTGCTTTGTCTTACTTTGTTATGCTAATTATTGCTATTCTGATCAGATGACGCGCCATCTGTCGGACATTTTTTGAACTTTCGTATTTTTTTGGTTCTAATAAAACTCCACGTCATTCTAAGTATGTGTGTCAATTTGTACTTCTCTATCTACATTATTCCGTGATTTATTCAGTTTTCAAATTTATGCTGACTTTTTGATCACCCAGTAGGATCACAGAAAATTAATGTATTAAAGAATCGTTTCTTTTTGTATCTAATTCTGACGAGATCGATTTATCGAGATGACTGTTATAGAGCTGTTTTAGTTTTAGTTAATAAATTGCAAAATCTTCTAAACTTGTCACACTAATTAAGGCCATAGAAGCATGGCCTTTCCAGAATTTATTCCTAATGAAAAAAACCAGAATGACACATGGAGTCGGAGGTTATTTTTAATCCTGCCTTTTAAGTTCTTGTGATGATATTTCCATAGGAACTTTCATCCTCTGGCCGAGAAGCCAAATGTCAGTTTTCATAGATTTAGCGTTAAAAATGTCTTGATGTAACGAAATTTTTTCGTAACAGACCGCCCCCGCTAGCTGAGTGGTCAGCGCAACAGAATGTCAATCCTAAGGGCCCATGTTCGATTCCCGGCTGGGTCGCAGATTTTCTCCGCTCAAGGACTAGCTGTTGTGTTTTCCTAATCATTATCAGTTCATTCCCATCAACGCGCAAGTCGCCGAAGTGGCGTAAAATCGAAAGATTTGCACCCGGCGAACGGTCTACCCAACGGGACGCCCTAGTCACGCGACATTTACATTTATTTATTTTGTCGTAATAATTTTCAACCCCAATTTCATATCGTAGTATGATAGTGTTGAATTTAATGAATAGTCTAATGAGCGCACACTATTGATTGAGAGGAAGTATGACACGGTATGTAAACTTAACGGCAGAACTGGTGACCACGAAGGAGATGAAATGAAGGGATTCTGATATCATGATGCACGAAACAAAGAGGATGTAGAAAGCACATTTGTGCAAGCAAAGAGAGCATTCCTGGCCGAAAGAAGTATAGTAGTATCAAACATTGGTCATATTTTGTGGAAGAAATTACTGAGAATGTACGTTTGGAACACAGAATTCTATGAAAGTAATCGTGGACTGCGGGAAAAATAGAAAAAAAAGAAACGAAGCATTAGAGATGTGGCAGAAGGATTTTCAAAATTAGGTGGACTGGTGTGAAAGAAATGAAGAGAGGCGATGGGAGGGACAAGTAGAAAAGACTGATAAGAAGAAGGAGCGGGGTGATAGGACAAGCATTCAGACAAAGAATAGTCACGGCATCTGACGACACTCGAGGGAACTTCAGGGGAACAGCATATCCAACAAATAGTCGAGGACGATGGGTTTAAGTGCTACTCTGAGATGAAGAGATTGGCAGACGGGAGGAAGTCTTCGGACCAGTCAGAAGAGTGAAGACAATAAAGCGGACAGCTAACCACTACATGCAGAGGGATAAAAAAAATGTATCCACTGTTTAAAAGTCCATAACTTGCAAACTAATTAACGGAGTTGTCTCATTTTTGGTGAAAGTGTAGCTTAAAGTCCTACTTAAAGATATCACTGTAGGTGTTCGAAATGGTCACCATTAACATCCACACACAAACGATGCGGCCGAACTGCAGCACGAACTACTGACTGCAAAGTGTTCAGTTGGATATTTGCACATGAATGTAGGATGGATTCTCGAAGTTCATCCAATGTGCGTGGCTTTGTCGATAAACGACGTCCTTTAGTGTTCCCCACAGGTAAAAGTCCATAGGTCTGGGGAACGTGGTGGATACTCCACAGCACCTCTACAGCCTATCCATCCTCCTGGTAGATTTTCGTTGAGATACGCCCTAACACGATTTTGGTAGTGGGCTTGGGCACCATCTTGTTGAAAGTAAACCCTTCCGTCTCCATACAGGTCTCAGATGGCAGGTGAAATGAATGTCTGAAGCTTCTGAAGCTACACCTCATCGGTAACTGTGCCATCAAAAAAGAATGGCCCAATCAAGGCCCAGTAAGACAACCCACACCACACATTTACTCCTGGAAAATCCACGGCTTTGTCTACATGGACGTTCGGATTTTCGGCGGCCCAGTAGATGCAATTGTGGCAATTTATTGTACCACTGAGTTTGAACTGGGCCTCATCAGACCACACAATCGTCTCTGCAAACTCTTCATCGTTGCGCACCATGTTAGTAAACCACTCGCAGTACTCCATTCTACGACCTGGGTCGTCCTCGTTCACTGCGTGTACCAATCGTGGGATGTAGCACTTCCACTTTGCTGTCATCAAAATTAGCCATACACTTGAGCGAATCACTCCAGTTTTACGGGTGCACTGTCTCACAGACTTCTGTGGTGAGCGAGTGAATTGTTGTAACACACGATGGGAGTTAGCTAGACTTGTTACTGTTACAGGTCGCCCAGATCGTTGTTTGTGTACTTCTTTAACACAGCCTTCGACTTCAAATTTGTCTCAAATGCGACGAATCGTTAAACGTGTCGGTGGCTCTGTCTGATACTCATTGCGCCATTGCCGTTGAACCTCATTAATGTTTTCGTACTTAAAATACCACTTCAAAACTGACTTCCTCTCGTCGAATGTAATCTTTGCGCCAGCCATGTTTACTCGAGTAACTAGGTGCAACTAAGAACAAAACACTGACTATAGAGAGGCGACGGGAGGGACAAGTAGAAAAGACTGATAAGAAGAAGGAGCGGGGTGATAGGACAAGCATTCAGACAAAGAATAGTCATGGCATCTGACGACACTCGAGGGAACTTCAGGGGAACAGCATATCCAACAAATAGTCGAGGACGATGGGTTTAAGTGATACTCTGAGATGAAGAGATTGGCAGATGGGAGGAAGTCTTCGGACCAGTCAGAAGAGTGAAGACAATAAAGCGGACAGATAACCACCACATGCAGAGGGATAAAAAAAATGTATCCACTGTTTAAAAGTCCATAACTTGCAAACTAATTAACGGAGTTGTCTCATTTTTGGTGAAAGTGTAGCTTAAAGTCCTACTTAAAGATATCACTGTAGGTGTTCGAAATGGTCACCATTAACATCCACACACAAACGATGCGGCCGAACTGCAGCACGAACTACTGACTGCAAAGTGTTCAGTTGGATATTTGCACATGAATGTAGGATGGATTCTCGAAGTTCATCCAATGTGTGTGGCTTTGTCGATAAACGACGTCCTTTAGTGTTCCCCACAGGTAAAAGTCCATAGGTCTGGGGAACGTGGTGGATACTCCACAGCACCTCTACGGCCTATCCATCCTCCTGGTAGATTTTCGTTGAGATACGCCCTAACACGATTTTGGTAGTGGGCTTGGGCACCATCTTGTTGAAAGTAAACCCTTCCGTCTCCATACAGGTCTCAGATGGCAGGTGAAATGAATGTCTGAAGCTTCTGAAGCTACACCTCATCGGTAACTGTGCCATCAAAAAAGAATGGCCCAATCAAGGCCCAGTAAGACAACCCACACCACACATTTACTCCTGGAAAATCCACGGCTTTGTCTACATGGACGTTCGGATTTTCGGCGGCCCAGTAGATGCAATTGTGGCAATTTATTGTACCACTGAGTTTGAACTGGGCCTCATCAGACCACACAATCGTCTCTGCAAACTCTTCATCGTTGCGCACCATGTTAGTAAACCACTCGCAGTACTCCATTCTACGACCTGGGTCGTCCTCGTTCACTGCGTGTACCAATCGTGGGATGTAGCACTTCCACTTTGCTGTCATCAAAATTAGCCATACACTTGAGCGAATCACTCCAGTTTTACGGGTGCACTGTCTCACAGACTTCTGTGGTGAGCGAGTGAATTGTTGTAACACACGACGGGAGTTAGCTAGACTTGTTACTGTTACAGGTCGCCCAGATCGTTGTTTGTGTACTTCTTTAACACAGCCTTCGACTTCAAATTTGTCTCAAATGCGACGAATCGTTAAACGTGTCGGTGGCTCTGTCTGATACTCATTGCGCCATTACCGTTGAACCTCATTAATGTTTTCGTACTTAAAATACCACTTCAAAACTGACTTCCTCTCGTCGAATGTAATCTTTGCACCAGCCATGTTTACTCGAGTAACTAGGTGCAACTGAGAATAAAACACTGACTGTCTGGCGACTGTCATCTGACAAAACAAAACAACGCAATACAGCGCTTGTGTGGCGATTGCCGGAACTACAAACTATTACACTACCGAAGATCAGACAACTCCGTCAATTAGTTTGCCAGTTATGGACTTTTAAATAGTGGATACAGTTTTGGACTTCTCTGTATAAATATACAAAGCTTACGAACGTCCAACCACGTCTACAGCGTGCAATAAGCCAAGGCACTTAGCGGTCGCGTGTAGCGGGTTGCGGGTAGCCGCCTTCGCTGGCAATCAATGGTCGGCGGGAGAGGCGTGCGTCACGGTGTGCGCTCCATGAAACATGTCCCTTGACAGTCGCTCGTAGTTGGCTATATTGAGACTGAGAGGTTGCAGTAGCTGCCACTGTACACAGGCACAACTGACAGCTCCGAAGTATATTTGGAAATGTAGGCAAAAGTCAACGTGTATATTAGCCGCCGCATTATAATGTATATGTAAGAACAAGTTTTTCTAATAATGGAGAGAACAATTTCGGAGAAAATGCGCTTGATGACAATATTATGAAAAGGGAAGAGGTAGATGAAGATGAAATGGGCGATATCATACTACGTGAAGACTTTGACAGAGCACTGAAAGACCTAAGTCGAAACAAAGCGACGGGAGGAGACAACATTCCATTAGAACTACTCACAGCCTTCGGAGAGCCAGTCCTGACAAAACTCTATCATCTGGTGAGCAAGATGTATGAGACAGGCGAAATACCCTCAGAGTTCAAGAAGAATATAATAATTTCAATCCCAAAGAAAGCAGGTGTTGACAGATGTGAAAATTACCGAACTATCAGTTTAATAAGTCACAGCTGCAAGATACTAACGCGAATTCTTTACAGACGAATGGAAAAACTGGTAGAAGCCGACCTCGCGGAAGATCAGTTTGGATTCCGTAGAAATGTTGGAACACGTGAGGCAATTCTGACCCTACGACTTATCTTAGAAGAAAGATTAAGGAAAGGCAAACCTACGTTTCTACCATTTGTAGACTTAGAGAAAGCTGTTGACAGTGTTGACTGGAATATTCTCTTTCAAATTCTGAAGATGGCTGGGGTAAAATACAGGGAGCTAAAGGCTACTTACAATTTGAACAGAGAGCAGATGGCAGTTATAAGAGTCGAGTGACATGAAAGGGAAGCAGAATTTAGGAAATGAATGAGACAGGTTTATAGCCTCTCCCCGATGTTATTCAATCTGTATACTGAGCAAGCAGTAAAGGAAACAAACGAAAAATTCGGAGTAGGTATTAAAATTCATGGAGAAGAAGTAAAAACTTTGAGGTTCGCCGATGACATTGTAATTCTGTCAGAGACAGCAACGGACCTCGAAGAGTAGTTGAACAGAATGGACAGTGTCTTGAAAGGAGGATATAAGATGAACATCAACAAAAGCAAAACGGGGATAATGGAATGTAGTCAAATTAAATCGGGTGATGCTGAGGGAATTAGATTAGGAAATGAGACACTTAAGGTAGTAAAGGTGTTTTGCTATTTAGGAAGTAAAATAACTGATGTTGGTCGAAGTAGAGAGGATATAAAATGTAGACTGGCAATGGCCAGGAAAGCGTTTCTGAAGAAGAGAAATTTGTTAACATCGAATATAGATTTATGTATCAGGAAGTTGTTTCTGAAAGTATTTGTTTGGAGTGTAGCCATGTATGGAAGTGAAACATGGACGATAAATAGTTTAGACAAGAAGAGAACAGAAGCTTTCGAAATGTGGTGCTACAGAAGAATGCTGAAGAATAGACGGGTATATCACATAACTAATGAGGAGGCATTGAATAGAATTGGGGAGAAGAGGAGTTTGTGGCACAACTTGACCAGAAGAAGGGATCGGTTGGTAGGACATATTCTGAGGCATCAAGGGATCACCAATTTAGTACTGGAGGGCAGCGTGGAGGATAAAAATTGTAGACGGAGACCAAGAGATGAATACACTAAGCAGATTCAGAAGGATGTAGGTTGCAGTAGGTACTGGGAGATGAAGAAGCTTGCGCAGGGTACAGTAGCATGAAGAGCTGCATCAAACCAGTCTCAGGACTGAAGACCACAACAACAACAGTACATGAAACTCGGAAAAAAGCAACAGCTGACAAAATGTCTATGAGAAGTCGTCCCGAATTGTTACGGTAATAGTGGCATAAAAAACCTCCGTAACGTTATCGCGCTTAAGAAAAAAAACCCTGTGACGAAACGCACCGCTCTTCTTTGGATGTTCTCTATCTCCTCTGTCAACCCGAACTGGTACGGATTCCACAATGATGAGCAATACTCAACTATAGGTCAAACGAGTGTTTTGAAAGCCACCTCCTCTGTTGATGGACTACATTTTCTAAGGACTCTCCCAATGAGTCTCAACCTGGCACCTACCTTACCAACAATTAATTTTATATGATAATTCCACTTTAAATCGCTCCGTACGCATACTCCCAGATATTTTACAGAAGTAACTGCTACCGGTGTTTGTCCCGCTATCATATAATCATAGAGTAAAGGATCCTTCTTTCTATGTATTCGCAATACATTACATTTGTGTATGTTAAGGGTCAGTTGCCACTCCCTGCACCAAGTGCCTATCCGCTGCAGATCTTCCTGCATTTCGCTGCAATTTTCTAATGCTGCAACTTCTCTGTATACTACAGCATCACCCGCGAAATGCCGCATGGAACTTCCGACACTATGTGCTAATTTGACGGCCCCCATCAGCATCGGATATCTCCTAGGGTTTAGGTTCGACTGACTCGTGTGCAACGACTGTTCACACGAAACCCTTCTCCGCGTCAGCCCTCCAGGGCCTCGCTGGAGTATTTGCTACTACCACCAAGATCTGCACCGACGGCGGCTCCAGGCAGGCTCACGCCCACACCCTTCTGCGCTCACCAACGCGACCCTCATTCTTGTCAGGGCTTCGCGGTCGTTGGGCATTTTGATCACAATAGCCATGCATGAATACGGTGTCGACCTTTTCCGCAATTGGTAAACGGTCCATTTTAAGACGGGTAATGTATCACGAAGGAAATACCGTCCGCACTGGCGGAATGTTACGTGATACCACGTACTTGTTCGTTTGTGACTATTACAGCGCCGTCTCTCGCAAAGCGAAAAAAGTGGTCCAACTAAAACATTCATATTTCTTTACGTACTACACGAATGTGTAATAAAAATGGGGGTTCCTATTTTTAAAACACGCAGTTGATATCTGTAGTGCTGGCATAAGAGCCAACACCGTGTTACTAGAGAAGGCCGAAATGCACGCGCTTTAGCTGACGCAGGCTGGCGTGAGGAGAGAGGAACTATACTGAAGTGAAGTCTGGAACATGACTAGGAATTAGAATTCAGAAGGCGGACGTACCTAGTTTCACACTTAACTTTAATCCATGAATGATGAACGTCGCTCTTGACGGTACATGAGTCAGAATATTATCTGTTCAGAAGACATAGTAACTGAATATGGCGCCTTGCTAGGTCGTAGCATATGACGGATTCCTATACCAGTTTCTCTGGCGTGTCAGTGTGCATACATCTTGTTGTGTTGGCAGAAGAGCCAGCACCGTGTTACGAAAGGAGGCCGAAATGCACGCGTTTTAGCTCACGCAGGCTGGCGCGAGGAGGGAAGAACTATACTGACCTGAGGTCTGGAACATGACAAGAAGTTAGAATTCAGAAAGCGGGCGTAATTAGTTTGATACTTAACTTTAATCCATTAATGATGAAGGTCGCTCTTGACGGTAGATGATTCACGTTATTGTCTGTTCAGAATTCATTCTAATTACTGAATATGGCGTCTTGCTAGGTCGTAGCAAATGACGTAGCCGAAGGCTATGCTAAACTGTCGTCTCTGCAAATGAGAGCGTATGTAGACAGTGAACCATCGCTAGCAAAGCCGGCTGTACAACTGAGCCGAGTGCTAGGGAGTCTCTCTAGACCTGCCGTGTGGCGGCGCTCGGTCTGCAATCACTGATAGTGGCGACACGCGGGTCCGACGTATACTAACGGACCGCGGACGATTTAAAGGCTACAACCTAGCAGGTGTGGTGTCTGGCGTTGACACCACAATATCCATTTGACCTATGGCAGCGGCATCTAGCGGGTCAACCATAGCGGCATAGCCCCCTTCAAGCTAGAAGAGTTTCGTTCTTTGTAGTTTTTCCGTTTGGTGCTTATTTCGTGAGATATTTGGCTATGTCACTATCAATGGACCACCCTGTATATTATCGCACAAAAGTTTTATCTGTGATTACACTAAAAAAATTAAACCAAACCTGATGGTGACTTCACAGAAACATGTATCGGTGTTAATGAAGGAAAACTATGTTTTTTCAAGGCAGAAAGAACCCTATATCCATAATTTTATGTTTGACAGCATACTCGGACAAAAAGTGAGCTCTAACAACAAGGACTCGTGTATTTAGCTGTGTAGCAAGTATTGTAATAGAATTCCAGTTCCTTGTAAACGAGCACCATAGCCTCTGACCCTCTGTCTCGGTGTTACTGCATAGGTACCCCCCCAGCCACATTTTGAAACTTGTCTCTTTTGACGGCGCAGTGCGGTGAGGCCTCGCTGGAGCGGCAGCGGGGGCGGCGCCGGCGACCATGAAGAGGCAGAACGTCCGCACCCTGTCGCTGGTGGTGTGCACGTTCACCTACCTGCTCGTCGGCGCCGCCGTCTTCGACGCCCTTGAGTCCGACACGGAGAGCAAGCGCTGGGAGGTGCTGTCAGGTAGGAGAACCTCAGCTGTCTCTGCTTTATATCGCAGCCCCTCTTACACCGATGGGCTTTGTCCACTGGTTTTTCACTGATTGGATACCATCCCTAAATTGAATTTCTCGAAATCCTACAAAAAAAAAAACATTTTCAACATCCAGAATGTGATTTTCACTCTGCAGCGTAGTGTGCGCTGATATGAAACATCCTGCCAGATTAAAACTATGTGCCGGGACGAGACTCGAACTCGGGATCTTTGCCTTTCGCGGGCAAGTGCTCTACCAACTTTTTATTTTTTTTTATCCATCCTTTTTTCCTTAGACCGCTTTTTTATTATTTTTTAATTTGTGTTTTTTATTTTTTATTTTAATTTAATTTTTAGAAAGCCCCTTAATTAAAAAAACCTAAGTGCCACCGCCACTTTTCATCCTATAACAAAAAAAAAAAAATCTGGTTCACTTCAGGCGTTGGCTCCTGACTAAACCTACCCCAGAGAGCTGCCTATATACCAGGGGAAATATGGGAAATCAAGGTTACGGTTATTCTTACAAACAAAACAAAATCTTCCTTTCTCTGAATTTTTTTTATTTTTATTGTTTTTATGTTTTTTTTTTTTTTGTTAATTTTGATGTGTAATTGACCAGAGGCATTCTGCGCCCCGCTGGTAATATGTTGAGTCACGTCTTCTCGAAATTGATGTGTTCCGTTCAATTGTTCAGAAATGTTCATTGGTTCAAACAGGAAACCTACTTCTCTCTTTGCTTAACACATTATAGCTGCGAGGAGGGTCGTGGAAAGCACTCCCAAGGAAGTTTGAGAAAAATTGTCCTTATTTTGGGTGACGGACAACGACATAATGACGGTCATTGAGGTATGTCCAAAAATCGAGTACAGAGTCTACAGTTTGTCCAAATAGGTAGTGAGTGGCATGTCCGCGAATCCAATTCACAGCATTGGTCTTTGTCCGAGGAAAATATTCACGATCCGGAAATAATAATGAAAGGGGAGTAATCCGATCCGGAATGTCCCGCGTTAGAAAAGCGACAATACGACGAATCAAGTGCCAAACCTCCGCCGCCGGTCCGCAAACAAACCGATGTTCATCATTGTCTGGCACTCCACACGTGGAACATAGAGGTGATTGGGCGAGGTGGATACGATGAAGGCGAAATTGGTTGATTTGCTTACCATTGACAGTTAGGTACCAGACAGATTGAACATTCGTGTCAAGGTAACAGGCGAACGCTGCGCGCATCACATGACGCCAGTCAACCTGGCGGAACTTTTGTTCAATCGGGTTAGGTGGATCAACTGAGCTACCGAAGCACGACTCACGCCACGTCCTCAGAGCTTTACTTCTGCCAGTACCTCGCCTCCTTCCTTCCAAACTTTACAGAAGCTCTCCTGCGAACCTTGCAGAACCAGCATTTCTGAAAGAAAGGATAGTGCGGAGACATGGCTTAGCCACAGCCTGGGGGATGTTTCCAGAATCACTCTGCATCGGAGTGTCCGCTGCTTGGGTAGCTCAGTTGGTAAAGCACTTGCCCGCGAAAGGCAAAGGTCCGAATTCGAGTATCGGTCCGGCACATAGTTTTAATCTGCCAGGAAGTTTCATTTTTCAACATCAGTTGTCGCCTCATTAGAGTCAAAACGTTCTCCAGCCATATTTTATACTGAACTACTAAACACAATCAGGGTCTGAAGAGGACGCAGTGTCGACCGCTGTCGTATCGTTATCTGCCGTGTGGCGTCACTCAGATACGGTACGGAGAGGCTTGGGGTCGGCACACTGCTCTCCCGTGATAATAAGGCAGATAAAATTATCTGGCATGGAATATCGAGGGTGTAAGAAAGATGTGAATACTGCAAGTAAAATGGTGTAACTAATTTTGTTGGATTAAGTGTTGAACATGATTGATCAATTTTGTACAAACGGTAGTAGTTTTGTATTTTAACAGTTTATGCCGACAGACAACGTGAAAATAACAGTCTATTAAGGTAAATACTTTGTTCGTTCTCTATCAAAATCTTTCATTTGCTAACTATGCCTGTCAGTAGTTAGTGCCTTCAGTAGCTAGAATCTTTTATTTAGCTGGCAGTATTGGCGCTCGCTGTATTGCAGTAGCTCGAGTAACGAACATTTTTGTGAGGTAAGTAATTCATAAAGTATAGGTTATTGTTAGTCACGGCCATTCTTTTGTAGGGATTATTGAAAGTCAGATTGCGTTGCGCCAAAAATATTGTGTGTCAGTTTAGTGATGATCAGAATAAATAAAGAGTAAATGTCTGAGTACGTTCAGTTTTGCTCAGCGCTTTGAAAATAAAATAACGTAAGAGGTTTACCAGCACAGTAATTCCTAAATTTTTCTAAGGCGGTGTTTCACGTAGTTCTAGGGGACTGATGACCTCAGATGTTAAGTCATGTTAAGTCCCGTAGTGCTTAGAGCCATTTGATACTCGCTGCAAAAACTGTAAATAAACCTTAATGTTTTCCAAATATACAGCTGAACAAAACATTATTGGATATAATTGAGTCAGGAGAAGAAAGTCATACACAGGGTGAAGAAAAAACGCAACACTTGGAGGTCGGCATACAATTCCTCATTCCAGTTCAAGGCAAAAGTGTATCTAGCAAAACCTAATCCCAACAACAGGTTTAATAGGAAGGCGAATAAAAAAATCGAAGCTCTGGCAACGCTGTAACTGCTTGCAGAGTGGCCAAGAACAGGTAGCACGAACCCTACACTGTGCTGGGGCTGTTCCATTAGCTCAGTGAGATAAGGCAATGCCGTGGTGGGGAGAAAATACACCGACTTACTAAAGTTCGAGTTGCGTTTATAGCAAAAGTTTGTTTTTCAGTTAAAGTATCAATTTGTATCCAGTTTACACTCCTTAAATGTGGTATCTTTTTTTTTAAGTGTCCCTGTAGTATCCAGCACACTCGTCTATTGTAGGGTGCCTAGGAAGCTGTTTTCTCTGATCGCTAGACAACAATTCAAGCAACTCGTATTAATGGCGTTTATTACAGTAAGTTAAATTGACAACACTTAACTTCCGTTCTTCATCCGTGCTGGCGCTTGTCGTTACGCCGGAACAGTCCCGACAAACAAAAATCTAGTGGACTGAGGTCCCTGAAACGTGGAGGCAAGAGCAGTGGCCCTCCACAACCGATCCATTTCCCTGGAAACGCTTCATTTAAATAGTTACGCACATTCATTCCAAAATGTGGCGGTGCACCATCGTGCTGAAACTATAACTGTGGCTGAATGCCAATTGGAACGTTTTCTAACATATTACAAAGAAACGTACGATACAGGGGAGCATTCAACTTGTCCGGCAATAGGTAAGGGCCCAAAGGCACTTCTTCCACGTTTCCAGACCACATGTTTATGCCGAAGTGAGCCTGAAAGCCACGTTCATGGGTGACTGTGGGTTGTGTTCTGACCAACAACGGCTGTGGTGGAGGTTGAAAATACCTTCACAAGTCCATATCACGTTATTTATGAAATGTTCATAATCATCCACTTGGCGCAAAACGCAGTCGCAAAACTGAACTCGTGGAATGCGGCCTTCTTGAGTTAACGTGTAATGTTATGGATGCAGTTCTTCATCGCGCAACAACTCAATGAACAACCTTTGAGACATCCGGAACTGCCTTGTACTAGCACAGGTACTCCAGAAGTGATTGCTGAACGATGTCAAGAGTCACGTCCTCTGTTTGTGGTGTACAACTAGTCCTTGGACGACCACTCTTCATTACTTGAGGGTACAGTTACCGGCTTCCTAAGGGTGTTGCTTCAGATGACGAAAAACATTCTTATCAGGATGGCACCCTTGAGAGTACCAGGCAACATACTCAAAAGCAGGAGCGGTAGCTCGGTCATCGGATCCACGCAGCACGAACCGCATATCGACGAGTTCATCGTTTGTGTACTCCATTGCGGGGAGGGGGGGGGGGGGGGGGAGGGGGAGGGGGGGGCGCCCTACATGAATTTGATAGCACCAATTGTAGCTGTGCAATGCGTAATTAGTAACACGTGCAACCACTGTCATGTGATAGGCTCTTGTCATGTGACAAAATAATGACTTGCTTATAAACGACGAGATCTAGCGGATGAACACGAAAAAAATAAAAAAGGAACCTGATGAGACCTCTGACCGTAGCTACATGTTGGATGTGGGTTTGATGTTCGAGCAGTCTACTCAGTGGGCTACGACGGTTGGAAAAAGGTGCAGGCTGACACACGTTCCTCTGTACATTTCGATGCTCTGTACAAAGTGACATTGTCGTCAGGGCCTTGTTTCCATACATTTGCCGGCCGCGGTGGTCTAGCGGTTCAGGCGCTAAGTCCGGAACCGCGCGACTGCTACGGTCGCAGGTTCGAATCCTGCCTCGGGCATGGATGTGTGTGATGTTCTT
Organism: Schistocerca gregaria; assembly: GCF_023897955.1. Lineage (NCBI taxonomy): Eukaryota > Metazoa > Arthropoda > Insecta > Orthoptera > Acrididae > Schistocerca > Schistocerca gregaria. The sequence goes on from NC_064923.1 coordinate 120,938,045, forward strand.
AGGTTAGTTAGGTTTAAGTAGTTCTAAGTTCTAGGGGACTGATGACCACAGCAGTTGAGTCCCATAGTGCTCAGAGCCATTTGAACCATTTTTACATACATTTTTTCGAAATGCACCTGATCTGATTTTGCTATATATTTATCTCTGGATGCGGAAACGCATGCCGACCTTCAAATGTTGCATTTTTTCTTCACCTTGTATTTTGAAAATAGTAGCTTTGAAAACAAGGGAGATATACAGGATGATTTTTTCCACTGTGTACAAACTCTAGGGATTGAGCGATGAGAGGATACGGAATAAAAAAAAGGTTCAATGAATGCCCAGAAATGTACTGTTTCCAATCTAGAGGCCATTTATTCAATCGTACATTGTTACAGAAACTGTGGTCTAATAAGCGCTGTACCACGCAGCCACATTTACAGTGTGTGCTGACAGTTGTTTCTATGCGACTCATCGCACATATGTGCGCGCCGTAGCAGCTGTGTCTCACACATTCACATCGGCCAGGCTGCATCCGAACAGTGTCAAAGAGAGCATGAATACGCTGCTCCAGTGCTCCACATCTGGAATGGGCTCTGCATACTCGATACTTTTGAGATGGTCCCATAACCAGAAATCGCACGGGTTGAGGTCCGGTGAACGAGCAGGCCATGTAACTGGAGCCCCTCGTCCAGTCCATCGAGCTGGGAAGACACGGTTGAGATGCGTCCAGACGTTAACGCTGAAGTGTGCTGCAGCACCATGATCTAGCAGTCATATAACCCTTCAAACACTGCCTGTCAACAGGAACCGATTCAAGCCTCCTGCACGTAACCCGATATTGTGGACCCAATAATCGTTAGTGATTGTCCTTCGTAGCATGATTCAAGCACTAGCAGTGAAGACAAAGTCACCCGCAAGAAATGCCGATATTTCCGGCCTGTTAGGTGACGTGGAAGGAAGACTTGTCCCAAAATATGGTTGCCAATTATCCTGGCTCACACATTCCAGCTGCACCGATGCGCCGGCCGCTGAGGCCGAGCGGGTCTAGGCGGTTCAGTCCGGAACCGCGCTGCTGCTACGGTCGCAGATTCGAATCCTGCCTCGGGAATTGATGTGTGTGATGTCCTTAGGTAAGTTAGGTTTAAGTGGTTCTAAGTCTGAGGGACTGATGACCTAAGATGTTAAGTCCCATAGTGCGTAGAGCCATTTACACCGATGCTGATGATTCGCTATCACCTTACCATTGGGGCTCTGCATCCTATCCCACAGATGACTGTTATGAAGGCTGAAGATACCACTCCGCGTAACGGTGGCCTCTTCTGTGAAAAGGATGGATGACACAAATCCCGGAATCGCCGGAATCATGAATGCCTGGTAAAGAAACCAATGATAAAACTGCTCCCGATGTGGAAAGTCTGTCGCTAGTAAGCCCTGCACACGCTGTAAGTGATAAGGTCAGTAACAATTGTCATGGAGAATGTTCCACACTGTCGTCTGGCTTACTCTGTACTGGCAGACCAACTGCCTGGCACTGACACGGCGTCGCCTTCCACAATGTTAATCACATTTTCCTCTAAATCTGGTGTCCGAACATTTCGGGTACGTCCTTCATGATTTCCTGCTTCCTGAAAGGAAATAGATGCTTGATAAAACACTGACACATTTCGCTGCTGGCATGAGACGAATTGTAACGCGTTGAGATGGACAGGTCGAGCAGGGCTTGTATCTTATTCTCCAAGATCACGTGATTGATTCCTCTTGATTTTTCTGTCTGTGTCATCTCAAAAGTGTACAACATTCCTGTCGACACAGTTGAAGTACTGTGGGAGCGACTCGTACAGCTACGACAAGATTCACGAGATGATGCGGGGACTTTGTAAAGAATTCCTGCCTCACTGCAGAAGGACTGCAGTATTGCATCCAAACGAAGAACGATATGTGGAACAACTCTTTCAATAGATGCCAGTGAACAGTTAACTGTAACGTGCTGAAATGCAACAACAAACATTATGCATTATCCCGAGATGTCATGCAAGTGTGTTGCTATTGTGACTGCTCGTGTACCGATGGGAAGGTCATTTCTGACGTTCTGACGTTGTTTGTAAATATGTATACAATTATCATAAAGTGAAATGATAGTATGGCTTTTTTTATTTTTGGCAGGGAGACCCCATCTGGGATTGTTCAACAGCCTAGTGCAAGTCTTTTTATTAATTCTAATTCGACGACAGGCACGTCGAGGATGGTGTAATTATAACAACACAACACCCAGTCCCCTGCCTGATAAAATCTCCTAGATGGCTGCGAATTGAGTCCTGGGCCCCTCATGACAGGCAGCCACGGTAGAATGGATTGCAGCAACTCCGTTGAAAGTAAAGTACCTGTAGGGACGCGCTAGAACGTCTGTGGAACAGTAGAGCGGGCATCCATCATGCCACGAAGGACAATCTCTAACGATTATTGGGTCCACAATATCGGGTTACGTGCAGGAGGTTTGAATCGGTTCCAGTTGACAGTCAGTGTTGAGGACTTACATCGAACGGGTCGTTCACGTTCGATAGGTGCAGGGGATGATAGAGTGAAAGGAACCGTGGGCTGAGTGCTGCATAAGGCATTCGCAGAGGCTACAGGACGCTATTTATCGCATCACACTTTTAGGACACTGTTGTATCTCCACTCCTGACGACCATGGAGAGCAGCACGTCGGACACCAGAACATCATGGCATCCGTTACGGACGGGAAAGATATAATGTAGAATGGACGCTCCAGGATCGGCATCGGCTATTATTTATGGACTTAACTCTATATCCCTTTTTTCTGTGCTAGAGATGACTTCTGAGGCGTCAAGATGCATAAGTCGAGCAGGGCTTCTACTTTAGCCTCCAATATCCTTAATATCGAACAGCTCAGTCACTGTCTGTCATACGTGCAGCAAGGTGGTCGTGGTGAAGTCATGTTCTGGAGTGGTGTTACATATGGTCACCGTATATCTCGCGTGGTAGTTGAAGGCAATCCCTCAGCTCTGCCGTTGTTTCTCTCTCTCTCTCTCTCTCTCTCTCTCTCTCTCTCTCTCTCTCTCTCTCTCTTTTTTTTTTTTTTTTTTTTTTTTTTTTTTTTTTTTTTTTTTTTTTTTTTTTTTTAGTAATCAGGCCACTGACAGGTTTGATGCGACCCACCACGAATTCCTTTCCTGTGCCAACCTCTTCATCCCAGAGTAGCACTTGCAACGTACGTCCTTAATTACTTGCTGTATGTGTTCCAGTCTCTTTCTCTAGAGCGTTGCCTTATACAACTCCCTCTAGTACCATGGAAATCATTCCCTCACGTCTTAACAGATGTCCTATCTTGTCCCTTCCCCTTGTTAGTGTTTTCCACGTATTCGCTTTCTCTCCGATTCTGCGCAGAACCTCCTCATTTCTCACCTTATCAGTTCACCTAATGCTCAACATTCGTGTATAGCACCGCATCTCAAATGCTTCAACCCTCTTCTGCTTCGGTTTTCCCACAATTCGTGTTTCACTACCATACAGTGCTATGCTCCAAACCTACATTGTCAGAAATTTCTTTCTCAAATTATATCCTATGTTTGATACTAGTAGACTTCTTTTGGCCATGAATGCCCTTTTTGCCACTGCTAGTCTGCTTCTGATGTCCTTCTTGCTCCGTCCGTCACTGGTTATTTTGCTGCCTAGTTAGTAGTATTCCTTAACTTCATCTATTTCGTGACCATCAATCCTGATGTTAAATTTCTCGCTGTTCCCATTTCTGCTACTTCTCATTACTTTCGTCTTTCTTCGATTTACTCTCAATCCATATTCTGTATCCCATTATTCATTCCATTCAGCAGATCATGTAATGCTTCTTCACTTTCACTCAGGACAGCAGTGTCATCGGTGAACCGTATTGCTGATGTCCTTTCACCTTGAATTTCAGTTCCACTCCTGAACCTTTCTTTTATTTTCATCATTACTTCTTCGATGTACAGATTGAACAATAGGGACAAAAGACTACATCCCAATCTTACACCCTTTTTAATCCGAGCACTTCGTTCTTAGTCGTCCACTCTCATTATTCCCTCTTGACTCCTGTATACCGTCTATATTACCAGTCTCTCCCTGTAGTTCAACCCTATTTTTCTCAGAATTTCGAACATCTTGCACCATTTTGCATTGTCGAAGGCTTTTTCCAGGTCGACAAATCCTATGAACGTGTCTTGATTTTTCTTTAGTCTTGCTTCCATTATCGACCGCAACGTGAGAATTGCCTCTTTGGTGTCTTTACCTTTTCTAAAGCCAAACCGATAATCATCTAACACACCATCAATTTTCTTTTCCATTTTTCTATGCATTATTCTTGCAAGCAACTTGGATTCATGAGCTGTTAATCTGATTGCGCGATAATTCTCGCACTTGTCGGCTCTTGCAGTCTGCGGAATTGTGTGGATGACATTTTTCCGAAAGACAGATGATATGCCGCCAGACTCATACATTCTAGACACCAACGTGAAAAGTCGTTTCGTTGGCACTTGCTCCGAAGTCTGATGGGATGTTATCTATTCCTTCCGCCTTATTTGCCCGTATCTCGTGGTCGTGCAGTAGCGTTCTCGCTTCCCACGCCCGGGTTCCCGGGTTCGATTCCCGGCGGGGTCAGGGATTTTCTCTGCCTCGTGATGGCTGGGTGTTGTGTGATGTCCTTAGGTTAGTTAGGTTTAAGTAGTTCTAAGTTCTAGGGGACTGATGACCTAAGATGTTGAGTCCCATAGTGCTCAGAGCCATTTGGAACAATTTTTTCCGCCTTATTTGATCTTAAGTCGCGCAAAGCCCTCTTAAATTATGATTCTAACACTGGATCCCCTACCTCTTCTATATCGACTCCTGTTCCTTCTTCTATCACATCAGACAAATCTTTCCCCTCATAGAGGCCTTCAATGTGCTCTTTCCGCCTACCCTCTGTAGTTAACAGTGGAATTCCCATTGCACTCTGAATGTTGCTTTTCATTTCACTGAAGGCTGTTTTGACTTTCCTGTATGCTGAATCAGTCCTTCCAACAGTCATTTCTTCTTCGATTTCTTCACATTTTTCATGCATCCATTTTGTATTAGCTTCCCTGCACTTCCTATTTATTTCATTCCTCAGTGACTTGTATTTCTGTTTTCCTAAATTTCTTTGAACATTTTTGTACTTTCTTCTTTCATCGATCAACTGAAGTATTTCTTCTGTTACCCACGGCGTCTTCGCAGTTACCTTCTTTGTACATATGTTTTTCTTTCAACTTCTGTGATCGTCCTTTTTAGTGATGTCCATTCCTCTTCAACTGCTCTGCCTACTGGACTATTCTTTATTGCTGTACCTACGGCCTTAGAGAACTTCAAGTGTATCTCGTCATTCCCTAGTACTTCCATATCTCACTTCTTTGTGTATTCATTCTTCCTGACTAATCTCTTAAATTTCAGCCTGCTCTTCATCACTACTACATTGTGATATGAGTCTATATCTGTTCCTGGGTAAGCCTTACAATCGAGTATCTGATTTCGGAATCTCTGCCTGAGCATGATGTAACCTAACTGATATCTTCCCGTGTCACCTGGCCTTTGCCGGCCTGAGTGGCCGTGCGGTTCTGGGCGCTACAGTCTGGTCGCAGGTTCGAATCCTGCCTCGGGCATGGATGTCTGTGCTGTCCTTAGGTTAGTTAGGTTTATTTAGTTCTAAGTCCTAGGCGACTGGTGACCTCAGAAGTTAAGTCCCATAGTGCACAGAGTCATCACCTGGCCTTTTCCCAGTATAGCTCCTCCTCTTGTCATACTTGAAGAGAGTACTCGCCATTATTTCCTGAAATTTATTACAGAACTTAATTAGTCTTTCACCTCTCTCATTCCTTATCCCAAGGCCATATTCTCCTGTTACCTTTTCTTCTACTCCTCCCTCTACACCTGCATTCGAGTCCCCCATGACTACTAGATTTTCATTTCCTTTTGCGTATTGTATTACCCTTCCAGTATCCTCATATACTTTCTCTCTCTCTTCATCTTCAACTTGCGACGTCGGCATGTATACCTGAACTATCCATATCGGTGTTTATTGGCTGTCGATTCTGATAAGAACAACCCTGTCACTGAACTGCTCACAGTAACACACGCTCTGCCCTAGTCATAACGAATCCTATTCTGCTGCTGTTTATGTTACACTATACTCATCTGACCAGAAATCCTTGTCTTCTTTTCATTTCACTTCACTGATCCCTACTGTATCTAGACTGAGCCTCTGTATTTCCCTTTTCAGATTTTCTAGCTTCCCTAACACGTTCAAGCTTCTGACATTCCACGCTGTACGGTACAGTGGCGATATTCTGTAACCAATAGTGGAACCAACATTGTGGTGACAATTTCGTAACACAATCCTTCAGCATGCTAGGGTCACCAGAATGGAGTGTCTGCCTGTTCCTTGGACATCATACCAATCGAAAATGCGAGAGATCGATTGATTTTGGACGTCGACAAAGACCGCATACTGTGCGTACTCGTCCATGAACAGTGCGACAATTTAAAATATGGTTGATTTGGTGATCCCACAGATCGTATGCGACTACGGATTCAATCCTACATCCAAGCAATGGAACGTTCCACCACGTACTGACGTCACTCAGGACTGCTATGTAAAATACTCGTGGGAAACAGGTGATTTTGTCGTTGCACAGATGTTTGCTTCCTTGATCTAGTCACCTGAATACATCGCTAATGAATACACACTCTTGCGTCAGTTTCAATTTTTGTTTACTGTGCCATGATTTTCAAAATAAGGGGATAATCCAAGAACTTTTTGATGTGTGCCTTGGGAGAAATTTGAACCCAATTAGATGAGGACATAACAGAAAAGTTTATGGTTGAAATACATTTGTACTAATAGGAAAGTATTTATACACGAAATGTATTCGCAGTCGCGAATACGGACAACTATCAGATGTAAAATGGAATGACGACAATGTAGATTTGTGCCGCTTTAGCCGCTTTGGCTATCTGTGCGTGACCCACCCGCAGATCCAAACTTCTGTATGTCGTTGTTCGTACGTCACAACCTGTACTCGTACACACATTATGGAATTACCATACCGGAGAGGACATTTTAATCGAAAGTCGCTGTCTGGTATGAAGGTTTTATACTGCATTGCAGTACCTGAGTTGTTAAGAAGAAAAAGGCAGTGTATCTGTGTCCGAAGGAACATTGCACCGTTCTCCTTAAAAACACAGGCACTGTAATATCGTGTAGGATAGTATTTGATGCTGAAGTAAGTGGCTGCTTATAACCACAAATTTGCAACTATTTCGTAAATTGCTCTTTTAAGGACCCTTGTTTAGAGGAAGCTTTTTGCTCTCAGCGTCGTATACCTTCGCCTGTGTTATTTTTCACTGTGTGTCATGTTACACATGTACAGAGCACGCGCTGTTGCTACGAAATTGCCTCTCTTCACTGTAAGAGCACAGGGCTCTAGGTTCGTCGGCTTCTCTCCATCGAACCATGTAACTTGTCATCTTACATAAAGCTCAGTTTACACGACAACACTAGGTTGCAGGCAACTGCGCTACCAGCCACTGCGCATGCGCGCCGCACGTTTGCGCAACTCATCGGTGAAACTAAACAGATTCGGCGTGTTCCAACTTTGGCGACACTAGTTGCATGAGTTTTGAGGTTATGTATGTTCGTAGAGTGTAGACAAACTGAAATATGAAGTGGGGAACGGAGAATAAAGTTCGCTTTTTAGATATCTATGCTTTGCATAGGTGTTTGTGGGTTGTAGTGATGCTGATTATAAAAATAAGAACATATTACTGCTCCTAAGACCGTCATGTGCTATCAGAACATAGATAGTTTTACAATATCTGAGCTGCAGGGCAAAATTTATTGAACTAGGGGCGCATATACAACTGATTTAAGAACTTTGGTGACACTAGTTGCATGAGTTTTGGGGTTATGTTTGTTTGTAGAGTGTAGGCAAACTGAAATATGAAGTGGGGAACGGAGAATAATGTTCGCTTTTTAGATATCTATGCTTTGCATAGGTGTTTGTGGGTTGCAGTGATGCTGATTACAAAATAAGAACATATTACTGCTCCTGAGACCATCATGTGTGATCAGAGCATAGATAGTTTTACAATATCTGAGCTGCAGGGCAAAATTTATTGAACTAGGAGCGCATATACAACTGAATTAAGAAAAATACAAGCAAATGTAATTCCACCTGTAGAAATGCTCTTGTCTATGAGACTGAAATCCCATCGTTCGAGTTGGCCCAATCTTTTTTTTTTTTTTTTTTTTTTTTTAAGGAATATTGTTGACAGGAGGGAAGGCTACACAAATCAAGAAGCTACGTTCTTTACTCAAATATTCATCTATTTAATACTTTGCTGCTGTGCTCCCCATTCACATATGTTTGAATTTTGAACTATTGGCACTGTACAGATCTATCTTGAAGAGAGTAGTTTGCAAACCATTCTCTTCTTAATGCGGCCTGCTTCGAATAATTACTGCTGTTAATGTTCATAATTATTACTCTTAATAATTATCGGCGTTAATGAAAATGTGTCATCGCCAACTAAAACCGCATCTCATAGTATGCAGAGTGTTCTTGATTGTAATGCATGCAATGTGATATATAATTTCAGTTCTGGCGACAGTGCTTCATGCATTACATTACTACATTACATTTATCGTTTTCCATGGATCCCTTGGAAAGGAGGCTGTGGGATGTGGAAAGAGTAAAAGTTTTTTATTATAATATCTTTATTCCTTATCACATAATTAACTCTATTTCGAAGACATTTTAACAGTTCTGGTGACATCCTGAGATAATTAAAAGAACTTCTTGGGTCTTCCTTTACAAATTATTTCAGCAAGGGTGCTGAGCAACAGAGCTGACGTCTTTTCTTCATACAGTCACGAATCGAAACACGCTTCTTATTTTTTTCTTATGGAGCGATTCCACGCAACAAACTTTAACTCCATCACAACTCGTGCGATGTGCAGCTGCCAAAACTTTCATTTCAGACACGACTCAGGAACTCACAAAACGACAAAACTGAAGTATATACAGGTTTCGCCTTGTCTACAGTCAAATATAAAACCATTTGCGTGCATCTCATTCCACGCAACGAGTGGCGCAACCCAATGTAGTCGTGTAAACTAGGCTTAAGTATTCTTCAAGGTGAAAACAGATCAGCAACTCTCTAACGTTTTCCGTTTAACGTGAAACGAGTTATGGTCCCATCGTACACAGCATGCGGAGTTCGTTTATGCCTGAAACGTGGCTGAGAGTAAGAATAAAATAGAAAATACTCTTACCTTCGTAGCAAGAGCCCTCTATCTCAACCTGTCTGCGTCAGCCGATAGCACCATCAGTGATCACTCGCAAAGAAAAGTTAATGATTACCTGCCATGACAGTCAATAGCTAAAAAACCACTGGAACCAAAACACTAAAGAAGTTCTTCATTTTCCATTATCAAAGGACAGCAGGTCACGTATTTAAAGAAAATCAGACGTTCGCCAAGCAAAGATTTATGTGCGCCCAGAGAGTCAGTTACCAGGCTTTGCCTCAAAGCGGCGGCCAGCTTGAAGAGCGCTGACGTGTAAGGGCTTTGTGGCGTTCTGAAAATAGACCACCTGCTCGACCTGCCAGCGGGGTTCCTTCTCGGCGAACGGCAGCCGTGTCCCTTGACAGTGCAAGTGTCCCAGCAGTTTATCAATTACACTGGAACTGCAGTTTGGCAAGTTTGCTCTCAAGATACACTAGCGTAATGGCATGTTTAAAATACAACATTTCAAAGTCCAGTGAATATAAGCACAGTCCTCCCACCTGCTAGTGCCAAAGTGATTATAAATTAGAATAAATTGAATGACAGTTCTGAATTTGTCCCAGTTACATACACTACTGGCCATTAAAATTGCTACACCAAGAAGAAATGCAGATGATAAACGGGTATCCATTCGACAAATATATTATACTAGAACTGACATGTGATTACATTTTCACGCAATTTGGGTGCATGGATCCTGGGAAATCAGTACCCAGAACAACCACCTCTGGAATGGGACGCCTGGGCATTGAGTCAAACAGAGCTTGGATGGCGTGTACAGGTACAGCTGCCCATGCAGCTTCAACACGATAGCACAGCTCATCAAGAGTAGTGACTGGCGTATTGTGACGAGCCTGTTGCTCGGCCACCATTGACTAGACGTTTTCAGTTGGTGAGAGATTTGGAGAATGTACTGGCCAGGACAGCAGTCCAACATTTTCTGTATCCAGAAAGGCCCGTACACGACCTGCAACATGCGGTCGTGCATTATCCTGCTGAAATGTAGGGTTTCGCAGAGATCTAATGAAGGGTAGAGCCACGGATCGTAACACATCTGAAATGTAACGTCCACTGTTTAAAGTGTCGTCAATGCTAACAAGAGGTGACCGAGACGTGTAACCAATGGCACCCCATATCATCACGCCGGGTGATACGCCAGTATGGCGATGACAAATACACACTTCCAATGTGCATTCACCGCGATGACGCGAAACACGGATGTGACCATCGTGATGCTGTAAACAGAACCAGTATTCATCCGAAAAAATGACGTTTTGACATTCGTGCACCCAGGTTCGTCGTCGAGTACACCATCGCAGGTGATGAGGTTTTGCCATTCGTGCACCCAGGTTCGTCGTCGAGTACACCATCGCAGGTGCTCCTGTCTGTGATGCAGCGTCAAGGGTAACCGCAGCCATGGTCTCCGCGCTGATTGTCCATGCCGCTGTAAACGTCGTCGAACTGTTCGTGCAGATGGTTGTTGTCTTGCAAACGTCCCCATCTATTGACTCAGGGATCGACACGTGGCTGCACGATCCGTTACAGCCATGCGGATAAGATGCCTGTCATCTCGACAGCTAGTGATACGAGGCCGTAGGGATTCAGCACAGCGTTCCGTATTACCCTCCGGAACCCACCGATTACATATTCTGCTAACAGTCATTGGATGTCGACCAACAGGAGCAGCAATGTCGCGATGCGATAAACCACAATCGCCATAGGCTGCAATCCGACCTTTATCAAAGTCGGATACGTGATGGTACGCATTTCTCCTCCTTACACGAGGCATCACAACAACGTTTCACCAGGCAACGCCGGTCAACTGCTGTTTGTGTATGAGAAATCGGTTGGAAACTTTCCTCACGTCAGCAGGTTGCAGGTGTCGCCACCGGCGCCAACCTTGTGTTAATGCTCTGAAAAGCTAATCATTTGCATATCACAGCATCTTTTTCTTGTCGGTTAAATTTCGCGTCTGTAGCACGTCATCTTCGCGGTGTAGCAATTTTAATGGCCAGTAGTATATTTCCCATCTTTCAGCTGAGAATGATAGCACGGACAATAATACGATACTCGGCACAAGAAGAAAATTGCTCAAGCTTCCGACTATTCGGGTTAATGTACACCTCAGACTGCACTATAAACGCAGAATTCTGGTAATTAAAAAAACACATTTTATTACTGAAAATTGCTGATTACTGTATTTACAGGCCATGTTACATGTCACATTTGAGAACCCATTGCGTTACTTGCCTGAAAGTGGCGAATTATTTAGAAAATAACACAACACACCGTATTTCGTATCACCTGCTTTCAGTTCACTTCCCGGAAATAATCGTCCAATTTTTTCAGCTTTCTTATTTATTTACTTTTTCTTCACCACGGTTCTGATTCTTCAGAGAGTAAAAACATCGGTACAGCCAAATGAATTTTGTGCTGCATTTCTGACTACGTATTTCAGTGTCTCGGTGTGTGTGATAACGGCTCCGTCTTCATTCTCTTCCCCTACCTAACGCAATTCTTTCACTATATCCGCGCCACTTAGCTGCTCTAATCCCACTTCATATGCTTCTTATTTAACCACGCGCATTTATTTTTGTCGTCTACATCCGTACAATAATAAATCTTTATTCTAAATGAAAATATTCTTTGCAGTTATAACGACACTTCATATTTAGTTTTTTTATATTTTTCGTAAATAGACGAAGTAAGCACGCATAATCTGCGAGTCCCATAATCCGTACCTGGAAGATCAAAAGCTTGCGGTATCCATATCTGCCTATAGTCCGCCCCTATAGCCGAATGGTCAGCATGACGGACTGCCGTCCTGAGGGGCCCGGATTCGATTCCCGGTTGGGTCGGGGATTTTCTCCGCTCAGAGAATTGGTGTTGTGTTGTGTTCATCATAATTTCATCCCCATCCGGGGCGCAGGTCGCCCAGTGTGGCGTCGAATGTAGTAAGGCCTGCACCAAGGCAGCCAGGCCTGCCTCGTAAGGAGCCTCCCGGCCAATGACGCTCATCGCTCATTTCCATTGTACTGCTTATACACGGTGTAAGTGCATATACTGTGATCATTGCTGCCTTAATATGCACGCACATCAGTGTGTTAGTTGCTTTTTCTCTGCAAAGATGTCACATAATTTACTACCTGGTGTTTTCTGCATGGTCGCAACTGCACCACTAAGTGGATTACGCTTCGAAGTAGACATTAACCATTTTACGTCCACACGTCCACCCTTCAACGCCTGACCTGCCACCTAGGAGAAAATAAACATGAATGGCTTGCTCTAGCCACATGTTCTTGGAGAAACTAACTATGCTAAAAACCATACCACACCTAATAGCTATAATTATTAATCTGCAAATGAAGTAAATTCTTAGGTAGTGTTGTCCAGTACATTCTCCTCAGCCACCAGTAAAAATATCTGCATTTATACCTCTAACACTCTATATTTGTACTGTACCGCATCGTCATCAGCATCGACTGTTACCATCTACTAATAGATGAAAGCTCACTATAGAAATTTCCACGCAATATAGTCGTCAGCTACGTGCATACATGTCACTGCTTTTCTAATGTTAGATACCTTCGCCGGCCGCGGTGGCCGAGCGGTTCTAGGCGCGTCAGTCCGGAACAGCGCGACTGCTACGGTCGCAGGTTCGAATCCTCCCTCGGGCATGGATGTGTGTGATGTCCTTAGGTTAGTTAGGTTTAAGTAGTTCTAAGTTCTAGGGGACTTGTGACCTTAGATGTTGAGTCCATCTCAAAGCCATTTGAACCATTAGATACCTTCCAATAGGTGGTCCTCTCTGTTTTCTCATCTCTTGCAATCGACTAAACAAATACCTTGGTCCATTTACAAGTCATTCAATTTCATTTTTGTTCTTCTGTGTACTTCTTTTGTTGCCCACTGTGGTGTTACATTCGGCTGCCAAACATTTGGTACGACCGTGCACGTAAGAATAACTGCCACCAGTGCGTAGGTCACTTTAATTCTCAGGCGTTGGAATGTAGTGCATAATTTTTTTTCTTGCTCCAGATTCATTTATCGCAGTAAGAGTTTAAGTAGATTCACTTTTTTCGTTGTATGTTTTGCGTAGATGACAGTTTATTGTTATAGAATGTATTTCGGTATATGCGGAGTAAATCTTTATGCCTCCTGAGCGCATCATTAAAAAATTATATTCTTTTCTGTTTATTTTTTAAGTTTTTAATTTAAGCGAATATTCTTAGTGGGATATTCGTATTATTCAACATATACAGGGTGGTCCATTGATAGTGACCGGAACCGAGCGAGGTGGCGCAGTGGTTACCACACTGGACTCGCATTCGGGAGCACGACAGTTCAATCCCGTCTCCCGCCATCCTGATTTAGGTTTTCCGTGATTTCCGTAAATCGTTTCAGGCAAATTCCGGGATGGTTCCTTTGAAAGGGCACGGCCGATTTCCTTCCCAATCCTTCCCTAACCCGAGCTTGCGTTCCGTCTCTAATGACCTCGTTGTCGACGGGACGTTAAACACTAACCATAGTGACCGGGCAAAATATCTCACGAAATAAGCGTCAAACGAAAAAACTACAAAGAACGAAACTAGTCTAGCTTGAAGGGGGAAACCAGATGGTGCTATGGTTGGCCCACTAGATGAAGCTGCCATAGGTCAAACGGATATCAACTGCCTCTTTTTAAATAGGAACCGCCATTTTTTATTATTGTAGTACGTAATAGAATATGAATGTTTTAGTTGGACCACTTTTTCCGCTTTGTGACAGATGGAGCTGTAATAGTCACAAACGTATAAGTACATGATATCACGTAACATTCCGCCAGTGCGGACGGTGTCTGCTTCGTAATACATTACCCGTGTTAAAATGGACCGTTTACTAATTGCCAAAAAGATCGATATCGTGGTGATGCATGGATATTGTCATCAAAATGCACAACGGACGTGTGCTATGTATGCTGCTCGGTATCCTGGACGACATCATCCAAGTGTCCGGACCCTTCGCCGGATAGTTACGTTATTTAAGGAAACAGGAAGTGTTCAGCCACATGTGAAACGTCAACCACGACCTGCAACAAATGATGATGCCCAAGTAGGTGTTTTAGCTGCTGTCGCGGATAATCCGCACACAGACAAATTGCGCGAGAATCGGGAATCTCAAAAACGTCGGTGTAGAGAATGCTACATCAGCATCTATTGCACCCGTACCAGATTTCTATGCACCAGAAATTGCATGGCGACTACTTTGAACGTCGTGAACAGTTATGCCACTGGGCACAAGATAAATTACGGGACGATGACAGATTTTTTGCACACGTTCTACTTAGCGACGAAGCGTCATTCACCAACAGCGGTAACGTAAACCGGCATGATATACACTATTGGGCAACGGAAAATCCACGATGGCTGCGACAAGTGGAACATCAGCGACCTTGGCGGGTTAATGTATGGTGCGGCATTATGGGAGGAAGGAAAATTGTCCCTCATTTTATCGATGCCAATCTAGATGATGCAATGTATGCTGATTTCCTACGTAATGTTCTACCGATGTTACTGCAAGATGTTTCACTGCACGACAGAATGGCGATGTACTTCCAACATGATGGATGTCCGGCACATATCTCACGTGCGGTTGAAGCGCTATTGAATAGCATAATTCATAACAGGTGGAATGGTCGTCAAAGCATCGTACCATGGACCGCACGTTCATCGGATCTGAATTCCCCGAATTTCTTTCTGTGGGGAAAGTTGAAGGATATTTGCTATCGTGATCCACCAACAACGCCTGACAACATGCGTCAGCGCAGTGTCAATGCGTGTGTGAACATTACGGAAGCGAACTACTCGCTGTTGAGAGGAATGTCGTCACACGTATTGCCAAATGGATTGAGGTTGACGGACATCATTTTGAGCATTTATTGCATTAATGTGGTATTTACAGGTAATCACGCTGTAACAGCAAGCGTTCTCAGAAATGATAAGTTCACAAAGGTACTTGTATCACATTGGACAACCGAAATAAAATGTTCAAACATAGTTACGTTCTGTATTTTAATTTTAAAAACCTACCAGGTACCAACTGTTCGTCTGAAATTGTGAGTCATATGTTTGTGACTATTACAGCGTCATCTATCACAAAGCGAAAAAAGTGGTCCAAGTAAAACAATCATATTTCTTTACGTACTACACGAATATGTAATAAAAAATAGGGGTTCCTATTTTTAAAAAACGCAATTGATATTCGTTTGACGTATGGCAGCGCCATCTAGCGGGCAAACCGTAGCGCTATCTGCTCTCCCCCTTCAAGCTAGACAAGTTTCATTCTTTGTAATTTTTTAGTTTGACGCTTATTTCGTGAGATATTTGGCCCGGTCACGATCAATGGACCACCCTGTATAGGGAAGCCAGAAACAGTCTGAAAAACTTCTAAGGGTGTTGTAGTGCAGGTTGAAAGAAAAATAGTTGTTAACGAAAAAAATCGATACGTTGCGCCTTTTCCGAGCTAATTATCAGTGAAGTCATCCAATCAGGCCAGTGAGCGCGCAAATTCAAGCGGCCCACCAGATAAAATTGTATCAGTTGCTCTCACGGTATAGAAGGTAGCCTTCGGCTCGAATTCGATCCTTACTACAGTCCCGTGTCTAATTTTTGTATCACTCCTGTGGTATCATCCAAAGATCGTGGTGCCGCAACAAAGTCGACATCTCTCAATGATACCCCGTAAGCTGCCGACATCTCACTGCAGTCCGCAACGACGAATGTGAGACGCTGGCGAAGCCACACCCTCTCTCACAGCGCTGCAGCCCCACCGCAAGGAGGTCGATATACAGCCGAGTAGACAAAAGGGTCACACCCAAACCTCCAGATGTCACTCAGATAGGTACCAAACGTTGTATGTCGTCGAAATACCGAGCAGAACTCCGATATAGTTCGTATCATATGCTGTCGTCCAACAGAACGGACGTAAACGTTAATTAAAAGTAACACCAGAACTACTGATCACATCAAAAGCATGACTATGGTACAGCGTTTAATCGTGAGCAATTCTTTTTCTTTACTGTGTTATGCATGAAAGTGTTATATGGGACAAGAATTCATCACATGTGAAATGGCTGTTTGGAGTTTACAGAAATGTTCTCTTGACAGTCTGCTTTTGCTTCGTTTCTTTGAAAATAGTAAACCTATAGAGTGCATTTGTAGTTTCACATAATATGTATCAGAACATAAAAATAAATAACTGCATCACACGTGCGGAAGGAACAGTAATACTAATAATTAATACCAAACAAAATAATATCTATACCTACATAACGTTCTACTAACAAGCAAAAGCAGACTGACAAAATAACATTGCGTCAGACTCCAAAAAGTCCTTTTGCATGTCAGAAAAATGTTTATCCATAGAACAGTTTCAAGCGTAAGGAGATAAAAAAAATTGTCATCAGTGGGACTTGAACGCTCTATCTTCTCACCCAGCCGAAATCTCCAATTCAACCACTCTGCTCCGTAGCTCTGATAATATTGTTGATTGCCTTTTACGCAAGTGCTACTGGACGACAGCACACAGCACGAACTAAATCGGAGTTTTGGTTGATAATCTATCGATTTACAACGTTCGGTACCGAATGAATGTCTGACATCTAAAGGTTTGGGTGTCAGACCAGTTCGTGACCTCCGATCAAGCAGACAGCATCGACTAGACATGACACATGCGTTACTCATGATTTAGATTGAACCGTCATTCTGAATTGTGTGAACTTCAAGAGATGAGATCAGTAAATCCGAGCGTCAAGTAACACTTTAATATTCAAAGACAGTTGTAAAATGGCTCTGAGCACTATGGGACATAACATGTGAGGTCATCAGTCCCCTAGAACTTAGAACTACTTAAACCTAACTAACCTAAGGACATCACACACATCCATGCCCGAGGCAGGATTCGAACCTGCGACCGTAGCAGTCGCTGGGTTCCGGACTGAAGCGCCTAGAACCGCACTGCCACCGCGGCCGACCAAAGGCAGTGGTAAATATTCAGCACATTCCTATGACAATTGATTGAACAAAGTTAATTAAATCTCTTCATCATTATTGTAAAAAAGTGAACTAATATTTCATACGTTTTTGTTCCACTCGACCATCGCACAGAGCAGTCAAAGAACCCATAGTTATATTATACCATTGTAGTTTCGTTAGGTCAAAACAACTCTCCTGTTCGTTTTAGGAAACGAAACGAAGAGCGCGTTCGGCAACACTATCTCTGGCGGACCGCTTGAATTTGTGCGCACAGTGACCTGATTTGCTAACTCCAATGCTAATTACTTTATTATAATTCCAGTATTGTGTCACAATTTTTATGTGTACGCAGGTTATTAGTTTCGATCTATAATGACCATCTTCAGGCCTGAGTACAAACCTGTCGCATGACACATAATCAGCTGGGATGGTTCAGTCAAAATCATTAGCAGTTTCGGCTTCGTCAGACAAATTATGATATGTAAAGAGCGCCACTGAAACCTACGTACTACACACGAAGAAAAACTCATTTATACTGTCCACGCTAATTAATTCGTAAACGGAGCAACTTATCGAATTTTTTTCTCAAGAATTATTTCTCTGCGCCGTCTACCCTGTAACATCCTTACAGACTTTTCAGACTGCTTCTGACCACCCTGCATAAAGCATATCTTTTTCATAGAGTAAATCATCATTGCATAGAAAAAACTCTCCCAGTGCAAAATAATTTACTGTCGTCACAAATGCAGACGCATATACGTGGTACCTTCACACTAATGTGAGCATCTGTCGAAAGCTTGAATAACCACCTTTTGTAGCGCAGACGTGCAGGAACAGAGTCACTCAGGTTCTGATACGTACCGAATGTGACGTGGAGCCATACCAGTTCCAGTGTGTGGCCAGCTGCGCTAGGTTTTTTCGTTGAGGATCCACGGCATGAACAGTCAAACCGAGGTAGTCGCACAGATTTTCGATTGGGCATAAATCCGGGGACTTTGATGGCCAGGGGAGTACAGTAAACTTATCCTGGTGCTCTTCGAGCCACTCATGTACACTGCGAGCTCTGTGACATGTTGCATTGTCAAGCTGGTAGATGCCATCGAACAAAGGAGAAAACAAAGTGCATGTGGGGGTGGACGTTGTCCACAAAGATAGGTGCGTACTTTTGATGATCTACTGTGCCTTCCAGAAGGACGAGATCGTCCAAGGAATGCCATGAAATATTCCTCAGACCATAACACTCTCTCCTCGGGCCTGGAGAGCGTAAAATAAGATTCACCTGAAAATGACACTAGTCACCGCTCAGTTGAAGCCCATTTGTGGTACTGGCGTGCTAATTCCCGCCTTCGTCACCGATAAATAGCAGTCAGCATGGAAGCACGAAACAGGCGCCTGCTGCGGAGGTCCATGCACATCAATGTTCTCTGAATGATCGTTGAGGAGACCCCGTTGGTAGCCCCTTGGGTCACCTGGGGATCAGTTGCTCAAGAGCTGCACGTCTGTTTGCCCCCAGACAATCTCCTCATTTATCCTTCACCCTCTCATCTGTGGCCAGTGATGCACCACAGTTCCACCAGTGTCGGCTTCGAATAGCGCCATTCTGCCGTACATTGTATACCTCAACCTCGGCGACACCAAAGATATTACAAACTTCGGAGTCGCTCAGCTTTGGCCAGAAAGCCAATGATCATGCCCTTCTGGACGTCAGATAAATCAATAAGGCATTACCATAACAACTGGGCCTTAACAGTGTGAACTAGATCAGAACTCAACTAGAACTGAAGCATTACAACAATTGCATTGCGTAAGCGTAATAGGCTTTCAGTTAATTTAGTTTTGCAATGGATTTTTCTAAGCAACAGTGGAGTCAGAGGTCTGCAACAATGAACGGCGGGAAGTTCTATCGATAGCTTACTGTTGCGTAAGCTGTGGCGGCGTCTATCGCCGCTGGAATTAAGATTTTGCTGTCGGAATGTTGCGTCGCTGGCGCTCTCTATATAAAACATTTAAAATAAAGACGTTTAAGAAATATATGTTTTCCACAATATTACACACCCAGCGTCAAAGAAACTGGTATAGGGATGCGTATTCAAATACAAAAAACAGGCATAGTAGAGCACTGCGGTCGGCAACTCCTGTATAGGACAACAAGCATCTGATGTAGTTGTTAGATCGGTTACTGCTGCTACAATGGCAGGTTATCTAGATTTAAGTGAGTTTGAAAGGGGTGTTATAGTCAGCGCACGAGCGACGGGATACGGCATTTCTTCTGAACAGCACGACCATTTCACGAGTGTACCGTGAATATGAGGAATCCGGTAAAACATCAAATCCCCGACATATCTGCGGCCGGAAAAAGATCCTCAAAGAACCGGACCAGCAACGGCTGAAGATAATCGTTCAACGTGACAGAAGTGCAACCCTTCCACAAAGCGCTGCAGATTTCAATGTTGGGCCACCGACAAGTGTCAGCGTGGAAACCATTCAACGAAGCATAATCGATATGGGCTTTCGGAGCCGAAGGCCCACACGTGTACCCCTAATGACTGCACGACACAAAGCTTTACGCTTCGCCTGGGCACGTCAACGCCGATATTGGACTATTGATGAATGGAAACATGTTGCATCGTCAGACGAGTCTCGTTTTAAATTATATCGAACGGATGGACGTGTACGGGTATGGAGACAACCCCATGAATCCGTGGACCCTGCATGTCAGCAGCGGACTGTTAAAGCTGGTGGAGGCTCTGTTATGGTATGGGTCGTGTGCAGCTGGAGTAATATGTAACCGCTGATAAGTCTAGATATGACTCTAACAGGTGACATATACGTAAACATCCTGTATGATCACCTGCACCCATTCTTGTCCATTGTGCATTCTGACGGACTTGGGCAGTTCCAGCAGGACAAAGCGAGACCCCACACATCCAGAACTGCTACAAAGTGGCTCCAGGAACACTGTTCTAACTTAAAACACTTCCGCTGGCCACCATACTTCCCAGACGTGAACATTATTGAGCATATCTGGGATGTCTTGCAACGTGCTGTTCAGAAGAGACCTCCACCCTCTCGTACTCTTATGGACTTATGGACAGCCCTGCAGGACTCATGGTGTCGGTTCCCTCCAGCACTACTTCAGAGCCGTGCGGTGCGGTAGCGCAGTTTGAGGGGCCATGTCTTGGACTGCTCGGCCCCTCCAACCGTGGGTTCGAGTCCTCCCTCGGGCATGGATGTGTGTGTTGTTCTTAGCATAAATTAGTTTAAGAAATGTGTAAGTCTAGGGACCGATGACCTCAGCAGTTTGGTCCCTTAGGAATTCACATACATTTTGAACACACATACACTACTTTAGACATTAGTTTAGTCCATACCATGTCGTGTTGCGGGACTTTTGCATGCTCACTTGGGCCCCACACGATGTTAGGCAGGTGTACCAGTTTCTTTGGCTCTTCGGTGTAATACACACGTAAAATCATTTAACATGTTAAGAAATGTGTAAGTCTGCACTCCCGTGGATGGCCTCACTGCATCGGAGCGACAGTAAAAGTTTTAGCAAACGAATGAATTTTAATTAAGTTTGTTAAAACATTCAGTACAAAGATGGGGTTTAGATTTGAACGTATTACAAAAGCTAACTACCTGTTTAGTTAATTTTCTAGGTGCATTGCACCAGATTGTTTTCGTGTTTGTCTTCTAACATTCAGAATAATATCTACACGCTTTATGCACCTTTCCCACCTTTGTTTGCGTCTTCTTGTATTAACACTGACTGGAGTTCGTCCATGTGAAAGCCGTAAAGAGCGCATCTGCCAACTGTTTCCGAAATTTTGTGATTGACGTTTTTCGTCCCGTCACATCTTGGAATACATATGAAGCGTTCACAGCTGCGGTGTTCAAGAAAAGATCGAAGTACGGACATTCGATACCATTTACTGTCTTTCTAAATAGACTGCTGTATGTACGCATTTTATCGGAAAGGCCAATAGCAGTTTTTCACTTATTACATTTAGTAACAATCTTCGGGTTTCAGAAAACCCCTTTTTTCGTTGTCATGTTTCCCGTTTCACTCGCATGTTTAGTGCAAAAAACCAAAGGGTGTTTTTTGTCTTTCCATTTCAAAACAGTAATTCCTTTACTTTTCTCGTTTGCCCCCACTTCGCCGCATTTTAGTTTGGTCGTTATAATTTCTTTGGGAATTCCTTTGCGATTTAATCGAAGGGTACAAATCAAATGCGTATTCTACGATATGAGTCTGCTTGCCAAATTTGCCAAATCTACATCGTTTCGGAAGTTAATGTATGGCTTTTATTGAATAAATCGTAACAAAAATTCATCACATCATTTGTTGGCATGGTATTTTCCTTATCAAGTACTTCGGTAGCGTAAATTCGAGAATTCTAGCAGTATTCATTATCGCAATGCAGTTGAATCATTTTGATCTCATACCTGTGTTTCTTATGTTTTAAATGTTACCTGAATTTAATTGATTATCGGGATGGTATTAGAGACTCGTCGATACATAGTATTTCGACAGGATCAAAATATTCTTCATCGATGGTGTAGCATTTAGTGCGTCTGCCTAATGAGCAAGACACTTGGGTGCGAATCCTGTCCTTCTAGCAAATTTTCATTTCTCGCTACCATCTGCGTGTATACATCACAGATGTTTGAGACTTGAAAATGTCTATCGAACCTTACAATTTCATTTGGTGCTCATTCATACGCCAACTCAAGAACCGCCATTTTGTTTACGTACGCTGCTCTGCGGCAGTTGCCAAGTCAATTTTTTCCACGGTAACGCCTTTGTTGTATGTGGCAAGTACGGCGCGGTTGACGAATGGGTTGCGTGCGTGCAGGCGCGCCATTAAGCGGCCGTCAAATACTCGCCGTCACGCTTCAACGGAAAAAACCAGTAAAATTGGCTCCGCGCTCAACGATTTAAATTCGCATAAAATTTCTTTAACATATACTTCACATTCTTCACCTGCAATCGCTTAGGCAGGGAGCCCCGCAGTATATAAGCTCCAATATCTTGCCACACCACAGTGTACACCATCCACTAGTTATCACCAAAGGCTCTAAATACACAAATTAATTGGTTCTATGTCTTCACTGCTAATTGATCCTATTTTCTTTTCGATTCGTTCATATCAGATTAATTTAGACGTATTATGATTGATATTCAGCCTGAGTTTCAATATTACTGTATTATATTTTTACATTAACCGTTCGGGTTTATCCGCACTAGGGACAAACAGTACAGTAGCGTCTTCAAGACGATAGTGTTCCAATAAAAGGTACAGGGACATGCAAACTAACCTCTAGGGCTAGTGAAAAGAGTTGTAGTGCTAAGAAAGCTCTTGGTCTAACTCCTCTTCCAGTTACTATTTCCATTATGTTCATAAATTTCGTGGATATGTGGCACTGGTGTTTTCTTTCTATGCTATACTTACATAGATGGAATGAAAGCTTTTCTTCTCACTACTGTTAGTACGTGCTTTGTTGGAAAATGAGTGAAGCTTTATCAAAATATATGAGTCTTGTTATGATGCGAGTCGGCAACTGCTTTGTTCTAAGGACCCAAACGTTGTGTCCTGGTTGCTAGTGATAAACTGATGGAAGGTATCCAAAGGGATCTATCGCCGTAATAATTTGCAGGGGCAAGCAGATGATTGGTTGACTCAAGCGAACTTTAAATAAACATGTCGTACTCAACTTGTGGGTGAAGAAATACTACGTTGTTGACAACTTGTGACAGGCGCAGCAAGTAGATTGAATGTTTGTCGATAGAGCTAACTATTGACATCTCGGGGTAATGTTTAGCACGAACTAAAACATACGAGTAATCTTGTACTAGAAGACTGGACCCCAAGTGCCCGCAGGCCGGAGTGGCCGTGCGGTTGTAGGCGCTACAGTCTGGAACCGCGCGACCGCTACGGTCTCAGGTTCGAATCCTGCCTCGGGCATGGATGTGTGTGATGTCCTTAGGTTAGTTAGGTTTAAGTAGTTCTAAGTTCTAGAGGACTGATGACCTCAGCAGTTAAGTCCCACAGTGCACAGAGCCATTTGAACTACACTCCTGGAAATGGAAAAAAGAACACATTGACACCGGTGTGTCAGACCCGCCATACTTGCTCCGGACACTGCGAGAGGGCTGTACAAGCAATGATCACACGCACGGTACAGCGGACACACCAGGAACCGCGGTGTTGGCCGTCGAATGGCGCTAGCTGCGCAGCATTTGTGCACCGCCGCCGTCAGTGTCAGCCAGTTTGCCGTGGCATACGGAGCTCCATCGCAGTCTTTAACACTGGTAGCATGCCGCGACAGCGTGGACGTGAACCGTATGTGCAGTTGACGGACTTTGAGCGAGGGCGTATAGTGGGCATGCGGGAGGCCGGGTGGACGTACCGCCGAATTGCTCAACACGTGGGGCGTGAGGTCTCCACAGTACATCGATGTTGTCGCCAGTGGTCGGCGGAAGGTGCACGTGCCCGTCGACCTGGGACCGACCGCAGCGACGCACGGATGCACGCCAAGACCGTAGGATCCTACGCAGTGCCGTAGGGGACCGCACCGCCACTTCCCAGCAAATTAGGAACACTGTTGCTCCTGGGGTATCGGCGAGGACCATTCGCAACCGTCTCCATGAAGCTGGGCTACGGTCCCGCACACCGTTAGGCCGTCTTCCGCTCACGCCCCAACATCGTGCAGCCCGCCTCCAGTGGTGTCGCGACAGGCGTGAATGGAGGGACGAATGGAGACGTGTCGTCTTCAGCGATGAGAGTCGCTTCTGCCGTGGTGCCAATGATGGTCGTATGCGTGTTTGGTGCCGTGCAGGTGAGCGCCACAATCAGGGCTGCATACGACCGAGGCACACAGGGCCAACACCCGGCATCATGGTGTGGGGAGCGATCTCCTACACTGGCCGTACACCTCTGGTGATCGTCGAGGGGACACTGAATAGTGCACAGTACATCCAAACCATCATCGAACCCATAGTTCTACCATTCCTAGACCGGAAAGGGAACTTGCTGTTCCAACAGGACAATGCACGTCCGCATGTATCCCGTGCCACCCAACGTGCTCTAGAAGGTGTAAGTCAACTACCCTGGCCAGCAAGATCTCCGGATCTGTCCCCCATTGAGCATGTTTGGGACTGGATGAAGCGTCGTCTCACGCGGTCTGCACGTCCAGCACGAACGCTGGTCCAACTGAGGCGCCAGGTGGAAATGGCATGGCAAGCCGTTCCACAGGACTACACCCAGCATCTCTACGATCGTCTCCATGGGAGAATAGCAGCCTGCATTGCTGCGAAAGGTGGATATACACTGTACTAGTGCCGACATTGTGCATGCTCTGTTGCCTGTGTCTATGTGCCTGTGGTTCTGTCAGTGTGATCATGTGATGTATCTGACCCCAGGAATGTGTCAATAAAGTTTCCCCTTCCTGGGACAATGAATTCACGGTGTTCTTATTTCAATTTCCAGGAGTGTATTTGAAGCCCAAGTGCCCGCCCTTGTAACACCGTCCTGGCGATCTTGATCTGTGGGCGGCCTGTTGGTTCTTCATTGGTGGCGATGGTCAAAGCACCGTTCGCGGCGGCCACAGGAAACTTCGAGGCTTCAGCTCCAGCAGTATCGATAGGCTACGATTCTACAAATCGCAAGATCGGTGGTAATTTTTCTCTGGTCTGCAAGTTCTCTCACAATCTGCAAGTGGCTCACTGTGGTATATTTACGTCTACAGCCTCACTGTTCCTTTCACTGAATAAAATACAAAGCGTGGAAAAGTCTAGAGGAGACCTTTGCGAGCAATAAAAATCTGATGGCTGATAGCGATTTAATATGTGCAGGGTAAACCACGTAATTTGTACAGCGCTTCGTTAGCGATTCCAGTTGCAGGACTGCAGTTTCCGGTAAGCGATAGTACACAGAGGGAGAAGACACCAAATTCATAATGAATATCTCGAGGAAATTCGGATTCGAATGCCAGTGTGATACAAATTTTCGTTCATGACTACATATTTATTAAACTGTAGATTGAGCGTATCTGGACGATTTACACTGATATAATTTCATGTTTGCATCTCCTTTGATTTCATTCTCGTCAATCCATTCATTTCATTTCAGTGCATCTAATTCTTTTGAAATCATACTCCTTGTGGTAGTGTGCTACAGTCCTCCACCTGCACCGGTGCTGTGCGTACATACCTTATAGGGGGAAACTTTAATGAGAGCGAAAGTGTGAGTGAGCCCTGGAGGCGTGCTCAGATAGTCAGTGTTAATGGATTCGGGTCTCAGTCTGCTACAAATTTTCAGTGGTCACTACGTATTCGATAAAATCAAAGATTTCGAAATATTGCCACCTCGGCAGTGCAGTCCCAACAGATAAATATAATGAGGAGCTGTTCAGTATTTGCAAAGTGTAGAAATAATGGACACAACTGAAAAAGACGAAAATTGGTACAGTTACAAAATCTTTACCAACCCAGACTTGAAACGAGGACGTACCAGGCATCCAGTGTGAAAAGTTTATCTGGATTCTCTCATGGATACGATTGCCTGCTTGGAATTGTTAGCGTGTTTCTCGTAGCACAATTAGTCAATTTTCGCATTTCCATAAACATTTTTCTTGTCACTTTTTATACAGATCAAGTAAGCGACTTCATTAACTTTTTTACATGGCTGAAGTGGTCTATTTATGCCATTATCTATACTTTCCCTTGCAGTTATAGCAACACTGCAGCGAAGTCATCGGTCATCCCGATTCCCAACCAACTGGGAATGTGTATGATCAGTTTTTTGTTGAGAGGACGTTATTTTGGAAGGAGAGTCATCGCAAAATGTAGCTGTTACTTTTAGCGTGCTCCAGGGAAGTGTGTCGGGACCCTTACTGTTCATGTTGCATATTAAAGACCTGCTAGACATAATTATTAGTAACCTGTCTATCTGGAAAAAGCTGCAAAGCTTCTCAGGTAAGGTTTTCCTCCTCCTTTCCCATCTTTTGATTTTCTTCTCTCCTCATAATTATTCTCATACCTCCATCCTAGTTACTTCTGTCCCGAATTTCCTGTTTGTGGCAAGCCAGTCTCCCACATTATACATATCCACGAACCACTCCACCAACTAAATTTCCATACAAGTTCTCGCAGCACCATGTGCAACTTATACTCTCCCAATACAGGCGCTACAGTTTGTGCAATGCAATGAAGTGCTGCATTATCGTAATAAGCATTTAATTTTGTAGACGCAATTTTTTTTCATTTGGTCCTTTAGGCCTATCTTTGTATTTTTCCATAAATGCTGTCGATCTGGTAATACCAAATATACCGCTTCTTTCCCACAGTCATAATAAAGGAGAAAGAAAAAGACGAAAAAAATCCATTTGATAAATTTTAAATGGTGGATTTCGAGGGAACGTGAGGGGAGACACAAATCGTCAAGGTTCGGTCAACCACGTCTCACCACCACAAGGGAGGGTCGCCATATGTTGCAACAGGCACACTGTAAGCCCTTCACATCTACATGTTTATCATCCGAGAACAAGTAATGGGCTCGCTGCAATATTCTGTACCATCACGCACCATTGGTCGGAGACTATCAGCAGCTGGAATAGAGGATTACCGTCCCGTGCTTAGGCTGCCGTTAACACCACAAGACAAAGGACTTCGTTTGGACTGATGCCGTGACTAGGAAGCATAGACTGCTGATGAATGGCGTCGAATTGTGTTCAGCGATGAATCGTGATACTGCAAAGTCCTGGAAGGCTGACACTGAATATGGCAGCAACCTGTGGAGCGGCACCATTTTTCCAGTGTTTTGGAGAGGCATAGTCGCGTTGTGTCACTCTTCGCATCATGGTGTAGGGAGCCATCGGGTATGACTTCAGGTCACGGTGCTAGTAATTGAGAGAACACTGATGGCACAACTGTACGTCTAGGATATTCTGTGTATTCAGACGTTATCTCTCATTCGACAGAGTCGAAATGCCATTTGTTAATATGACAATGCCCGCCCACGCTAGCACTCGTGTCCATGAACTGTCTGCTTGGTGTGCAGTTACTGCGGTTGGCAGCTCCGGCCGAGATGACCGATCGGTTCAGGCGCTTCAGTCTGGAACTGCGCGACCGCTGCGGTCGCAGGTTCGAATCCTGCCTCGGGCATGGATGTGTGTAATGTCCTTAGGTTAGTTAGGTTTAAGTAGTTGTAAGTTCTAGGGGACTGGTGACCTCAGATGTTAAGTCCCGTAGTGCTCAGAGCCATTTGAACCATTTCGTTGGCAGCGAGACCCCGAGGTTTGTCCTCTATAGACGAGGCTTGTGTGGAACCACTGGCATGGCCGCGTGGTTTAGTTTAAGTTAGATTAAGTAGCGCATAAGCTTAGGGACCGATGACCTCAGCAGTTTGGGCCCATAAGACCTTACCACAGATTTCCAATTTCCAATTTTCCACTCGCATGTAAACTCTATCCCAGTGCCAGGATCTGAGGTATTACACCGAGGCGACTAAACTCATGCGATACCACCTAATAATAGGTCGGACCACCTTTTGCCCGCCGTACTGCAGCAACTCGACGTGACATCCACTCAACAAGTTGATGAAAGTCCCCTGTAGAAATATTGAGCCATGCTGTCTTTACAGCCGTCAAAAATTGCAAAAGTATTGGCGATTCTGGATTTTGTGCACGAACTGAGCTCTCGATTATCTACCATAAATGTTCGACGTTATACATGTCGGGCGATCTGGGTGCCCAAATCATTCGCCCGAACCGATGTTTGGCAACACGAAGTACATGAATGCCTTAAAATGGTCTCCAAGTAGTCGAACATTTCATGTGAACACAGTCCACACTACTATGGAGCCACCACCACTTTACACAGTCTTTGGTTCAAATGGTTCAAATGGCTCTGAGCACTATGGGACTTAACACCCGAGATCATCAGTCCCATAGAACTTAGAACTACTTAAACCTAACTAACCTTAGGACATCATACATATGCATTTCCAAGGTAGGACTCGAACCTGCGACCGTAGCGGTCGCGCGGTTCCACACTGAAGCGCCTAGAACAGCTCAGCCACAGCTGCCGGCCACAGTGTGTTGTTGGCAACTTGGGTCCATCACTTCGTAGTACCTGCGCCGCAGTCGAACCCTACCATCAACTCTTACCATCTGAAATCGGGACTCACCTAATCAGGCCGCGGTTTTCCAGTCGATATGGTCATGAGCCCAGGAAAGGCGCTGCAGCCGATATCGTGCTGTTAGCAAAGGCACTCACTTCGGTCGTCTGTTCCTGTAGTCCATTAACGCAAAATTTCGCCGCACTGTCTTAAAGGATAAGTTCGGCGTACGACCTACATTGTTCCTGCTGTTATTTCACGCAGTGTTGTTTGTCTGTTAGAACTGACAACTATACAGAAACGCCGCTATACTCGGTCGTTAAGGGAAGGCCATCGGCCACTGCATTCTCCTTGGTGAGAGGTAATGCCTGAAATTTGCTATTCCCGGCACACTGTTGACACTGTCGATCTCGAAATACTCGATTCCCTAATAATCTCCAAAATGGAATGTCCCATACGTCCAGCTCTAATTACAATTCCGGGTTCAAAGTCTCTTAATTCCCGTCGTGCTGCCATAATGCCATCAGAAACTTTTTCACATTACGCACCTGAGTACAAATGACAACTCTGTCAATGCACTATTCTTTTTTTCCTTGTGTACGTGATAATACCGCTACCTGTATACGTGCATATCGCTGTTCCACGACTTCGGTCACTTGTGTGTAAGAACCAATTACAGTAATTGTGGGTCAGCTTGACTCGGGAGGAGATACAATGGCTGTATGACACCCTTCCAAACCGAATCAGTGCATGCATGCATCTCAGAGAAGGTGAAACGTCATCCTGATAAGTTGGTGCATCTTGTCAAGTTCTCGTTGGACTTGACTCGATATTCTAAGCACTGAAAGAGCATCACATACCGTCTCAATCAGTGAAGTTTCACTTCGTTTGCTCTTCTCGTTCTGTGTGCTTTCCTTTTTTTTTTTTTTTTACCAAGCGGCCTGTACGGATGGTGCTAAATAAGAAGCCACGTTGCTTACACGTGTGTGTGTACGTTGTGCAGATCTGAAGGAGCAGCTGGTGAAGAAGTACAACATCACGGCGGAGGACTACCGCGTCATCGAGGTGGTCATCATCGAGAACAAGCCGCACAAGGCGGGACCGCAGTGGAAGTTCGCGGGCGCCTTCTACTTCGCGACCGTCGTGCTCGCCATGATAGGTGAGTGCGCCACGCTGACTCCGCCTGCTCTGCTAGCGCCTGGTCGTGCACTCTGTCCTCCATCACTTGCTGTCAGCGCACAGCTCTGCGTCATTTGCCATGTACTATACTGGCTGCTCGGCAAATTCCCGTTATATGCTTCTAGTACTTGTCGAGGGGAGTGAGTACGAATAGGAGCCCATTTCCAGAAACGCTACAGAGCGCCAAATTAATAGGCGCCGGCGAATGTAGATGTGTGGTGTCACCGCCAGACACCACACTTGCTAGGTGGTAGCCTTTATATCGGCCGCGGTCCGTTAGTATACGTCGGACCAGCGTGTCGCCACTATCAGTGATTGCAGACCGAGAGCCGCCACACAGCAGGTCTAGAGAGACTTGCTAGCACTCGCCCCAGTTGTACAGCCGACTTTGCTAGCGATGGTTCACTGTCTACTTACGCTCTCATTTGCAGAGACTATAGTTTAGCATAGCCTTCAGCTACGTCATTTGCTACGACCTAGCAAGGCGCCATATTCAGTAATTAGAATGAATTCTGAACAGACAATAACGTGAATCATCTACCGTCAAGAACGACCTTCATCATTAATGGATGAAAGTTAAGTATCAAACTAATTACGCCCGCTTTCTGAATTCTAATTCCTTGTCATGTTCCAGACCTCAGGTCAGTATAGTTCTTCCCTCCTCACGCCAGCCTGCGTGAGCTAAAACGCGTGCATTTCGGCCTCCTTTCGTAACACGGTGCTGTCTCTTTTGCCAACACAACAAGATTTATGCACACTGACACGTCAGAGAAACTGGTATAGGCATCCACATTCAAATACAGAGATACGTAAACAGGCAGAATACGGCGCTACGGTCGGCAACGCCTGCATAAGACAAGTGTCTGGCGTAGTTGTTAGATCGCTTACTGCTGCTAAAATGACAGGTTATCAAGATTTAAGTGAATTTGAACGTTTTGTTATAGTCGGTGCACGAGCGATGCGACACAGCATTTCAGAGGTAGCGATGAAGTGGGATTTTCCCTTACGACCATTTCACGAGTGTACCATGAATATCAGGAATCTGGTAAAACATCAAATCTCCGACATCGCTGCAGCTGGAGGACTGCATTACACAAAGCTTTACGCTTCGCCTGGGCTCGTCAACATCGATATTGGACTGTTGATGACTGGAAACATGTTGCCTCGTCGTACGAGTCTCTTTAAATTCTATCGAACGGATGGACGTGTACGACTATGGAGGCAACCTCATGAATCCATGGACCGTGCATGTCAGCAGCAGACTGTTCAATCGAGTGGAGGCTCTTTAATGATGTGGGGCGTAGGCACTTGAGGGATATCTGTAGTATCATTGCCACAGACACTACTACAACGCCACGCCAACGCAAGGTTGGCAGCCGCTCGTCTGCCGAGCACAGCGCACTCTAGCGGGCTGTGCAGCTCGGCGGAACTGGAGTGTTCCTCGTTCACTTCTTAGCTAGTTTTCAACCTAGGCAGACGCACTTTCATAATCGGCCCTCAGCCAGTTCTGTTTGCATTGATTCTCTGAGGAGGGCCTATCAGGCTTAGTCCCTGACAAAATGTTGTGTTATTTATAGCCGTAGCTGCAGCTGAAGATAAGTAATTTTCATTGTACTGTGTGTTTCTTGAGTATGTCTAGATACGACTCTGCCAGGTGACACTTACGTAAGCATCGTGTCTGATCACCTGCATCCATTTATGCCCATTGTGTTCTCCGACGGATATGGGGAATCCCAGCAGGACAATGCGACACCCCCAAACTTCCAGAATTGCTACAGAGTGGCTCCAGGAAAACTCTTTTGAGTTGAAACACTTCCACTGGCCACCAGACTCCCCAGATATGACCATTATTGAGCATATCTGGGATGCCTTGCGACGTGCTGTTCAGAAGAGATCTCCACCTCCTCGTATTCTTACGGATTTATGGTCCTGCAGGATTCACGGTGTTAGTTCCCTGCAGCACTACTTCAAACATTAGCCGAGTCCATGCCACGTCGTGTTGCGGCACTTCTACGTGCTCGCAAGGGCCCTACACTATACACTACGTAATCAAAAGTATCCGGACACCTGGCTGAAAATGACGTACACGTTCGTGGCCCCCTCCTTCGGTAATGCTGGAATTCAGTATGGCGTTGGCCCACCCTTAACCTTGATGACAGCTTCCACTCTCGCAGGCATACGTTAAGTCACGTGCTCGAATGTTTCTTGGGGAAAGGCAGCCCGATCATCACGGAGTGCTGCACCGAGGAGAGGTATCGATGTCCGTCGGTGACGCCTGGCATGAAGTCAACATCCCAGAGGTGTTCTAAAGGATTCAGGTCAGGACTTTGTACAGGCCAGTCCTTTACAGGGATGTTATTGTCGTGTAACCACACTCCCACAGGCTGTGCTTTATGAGCAGGTGCTCGATTGTGTTGAAAGGTGTAATTTCCATCCCATAATTGCTCTTCAACAGCAGGAAGCAAAAAGATGCTTAAAACATCAACATAGGCCTGTGCTGTGATAGTACCACTCAGACAACAAGGGGTGCAATCCCCCTCCATGAAAAACAGGGCCACACCACAACACCACAGCCTCCGAATTTTACAGTCGGCACTACACACGCTGGTAGATGACGTTCACCTGGCATTCGCAAACCCGTCGGATCGCCACATCGTGTACCGTGATTCGTCACTCCGCACAACGGTTTTTCGCTGTTCAATCGTTCAATGTTGTCGCTCCTTACACCAAGCGAGGCGTCGTTTGGCATTTACCGGCGTGATGTGTGGCTTATGAGCAGCCACTCGACCATGAAACCCAAGTTTTCTCACCTCCCGCCTAACTGTCATAGTACTTGCAGTGGATCCTAATGCAGTACGGAATTCCTGTGAGATGGACTGGATAGATGTCTGCCTATTACGCATTACGACCCTCTTCAACTGTTGGCGGTCTCTGACAGTCAACAGACGAGGTCGCCCTGTACGCTTTTGTGCTGTACGTGTCCCTTCACGTTTCCCTTTCGCTATCACATCGGAAACATTGGACCTAGGGATGTTTAAGAGTGTGGAAGTCTCGCATACAGACGTATGACACAAGTGACACCCAATCACCTGACCACGTTCGAAGTCCGTGTGTCAATTTGACGTAAGGGTCCCTAATTTGCAAACGAATGAGTCAAAAGTTGCAAGCGAAAATGATTCTGATGCGTCTGAGAGTGGAATACAGGTACCGATACCGCTGTTGCTAATAATGTAGGGTATTCAACTTTCAGACGGGGTTGTATGGATCAAAACAAGAAAAACAAGTGATTATAGGTTTTAAGGTATGCATTTTAAAGCCCATGTCTACTAGACATTTTTTCTTGTTTTGGTCAGAGGTATAAGAATGATTTTCGCTTATAAATTTTCTACTCGTTCGTTGCCGGTACAGTGAGCCTAAGCTCGAATTGATAGATTTATCGTTCTCCATCATCCTTGAAAGTCTGTAACATCATCTCGAAATCATCCCTTATGCACATACATTTACATGCGTCTGCGCCTAGTACTTTAACGGACTGTAGCTTCGTTGCATGGCGTTTACTGACATGCTTTCCTATTCAAAATATTATGTACTCACTCCCCTCTATAAGCCCTAGAAGGTTGTAATGGGAATTTCTGAACACCCTGTGTACTAGTGTTCAAAAACTAATCGGGAGCGCATTTCCCCGTGCGGCGGCACAGCTGTTGCGACACATGCATCTGCAGTACTTCAGCAGATGGTTTCACTTACCTCTATGAACTCCATTCATTCCGCTCCCTCGCCATAGATAACACACACTCAGCCAATAAAATCTGTGAAAGGCGACCGCATTGCGTGTATCCGCAGACTGTAACATTTTTTAAGTAGTTGAAACTTTGTTATACTTTCCGGAATTAGATTCTCGAATATCTGATAAGTGCTTTAAGAACAGATTAATTATATTCTCAGAACAGTCATCTCCTAAAACCCATTCAAGTCTGTACTCTAATGGCAAGTCTCTGGAGCATTGTTCAAGAAATTCTATTTACAGCTCACTTGTAATTTCACATATAACATCCCTACTGTTATATCGAATTCACTACATTCTGTCTCTGATTCCCGATAGAGTCAGATTATAAACAATCTTCATTTCAGTAGAGGTTAAATTTGTTGTTATGCTCGCCAAAATTACCACACAGTCCGTTACTTCCTCAACGACTATTGCATAATATGCCACGAGGACCTACGACAT
Organism: Schistocerca gregaria; assembly: GCF_023897955.1. Classification (NCBI taxonomy): domain Eukaryota; kingdom Metazoa; phylum Arthropoda; class Insecta; order Orthoptera; family Acrididae; genus Schistocerca; species Schistocerca gregaria. The sequence continues at coordinate 120,971,912 of NC_064923.1, forward strand.
TTAGTAAAAAGGGCCTGTTTCACTTTTTCAAAGCACCTTTTATAGCTGCCATGAAAATCGGGTATCATAAACATGCCCACGTCTGACTGTTCGCAGTCTCTTCTTTCTCGTCAAAATGTTTCTAATAACCTCGTTGTCGATGGGACGTTAAACCGTCATCAAAACGCAGTTTAATAACATTTTAACAACATCTTAGGAGCTCACACGCTGGTGATTCGGTTACGACCCCTGACTACAGGTCGCGCATTACGTTTCCTTACTCCAGAGCGTGGGAGAAGAGGTGGAAGAAAAAGTACGTGATAGTGCTCAAAACCTTCTATGAAGCTCATCAAGCAAGGACAGATTCAAGAAGACTCCAGATGGGAATGTCGTTCTTCTACGTGAGGATATTCACCCACGTCACATGTAGAAGAAGATGCGGATGGAAGATCTTCATGACAGAAGAGATGGAATGATACGAACTGTAACCTTACAATCTTATGAAGGATTCTTTAATCTCACGTCCCGTTCAGCTGATCATTCCTTTAGAAGTTTACCTGGGTGGGGAGAATGTTGCGGGCTGATATTTGTAATTATAGACACTGGCAATATTCATTTTCCATGGCTTGATCTGTTGCTTATTCCATGATGTACCTTCCTTTGTGAGAAATAAATCAATGATGTAATGAAGTCATGGTGTTGTGTGTAATAGGCTGGCAGCAGCCATATAGCTGCTCTTCAGCCTACAGTTTGTGAACCATAGCAGCTTTGTGCAGTAATGTAAGTGACGTGATCTGCTAATCAATTTCATACAGCTTATTCTCGTACCTGTCATGGAATGTTAACAGTCACTGTTTATTTCCACAAAGCGTTTCAGATATGTAAACCTCCATCATCAGGTAGATGATGTAACATTTTCACTCGTCTCTGATGATTTCGCAAATTTCGCAGTGCAGCTGACATCTGTAATCCCTACCCTTTCCTTTCCTTTCTGCACCCCACCCCCTTCACCTTCAACTTACATATAACGTATCACAGCTGCCGATTCCATGTGGTGTCTGTTCTTTCAGGTATGTCCAAAAAAGAGACGCCATGCATTCATATAATAAATGTGAACTTAACATACATCGACTAAACCAGAATAACTCCAGTGGTCACAGGCTCATTTCACTTTCGTAATACATTTAAACTGTCACAGTTTTCAAACGAAGATGGCGCCTGGAAACTTATTGGTGCAAAAAGCATATAGCAAAATAAAGGCACATTTCAAAGCACAAAGAACAGATAGCAAAATAAAACTAAATTTCAGAGCAACCTTTAAAAGCATTGTGGAGATCTTTGGTTGAGGAGATTAATAAGTGTGTGACAGTAAATATTACAAGTGGTACACAAATCTTTTCCTGTCAAAGTTATCAGGTGAGCTGTTGAAAATATTAAGTGTAATAATTATGTTGCCAACAGTGACAAAATTATACATAAATAACAATTTAGGCTGGAATTCGGATATAGAAAACGAAAGGAGTCACAGAAGCATGGCAAAGATTTGGTTATGCCAGAGCTGTGGATGTGATGGGCTTTCATCTGCTACATGTTATAAATAATTAAATGTCGATGTAATACATTGATCATGCTTCGATAATTTGAAGGTAGAGATTTGCTTTAAAATAATATACAGATATACTGTCAGGGGTAAAAAAAATAATTATTTATGGTAAACATGAAGGGAAGGATTGTGTGTGTGTGTGTGTGTGTGTGTGTGTGTGTGTGTGTGTGTGTGTGTGTGTGTGTGTGCATTTCAAATTTAATCATGTAGGCTGCTGTTAAAAACAAAGATAATGCTGATATAACTACTGTCATTTTCGTCATTTAGGATGGACTCAAGTTGTTTGCTTCATTGTTTCTATATTTGGAATGTTTCAAGGATGTCTAGTTCTTTAGCGTTAGATTGGATACGTAGGGTTCTAATATGTACTTCTATCGTCAGCTTGGTGTTTGCTTCCATGCTGGATGGAGGCTATTGCTCATGTGTGGTATTTTTTGGTTCTTACTGCTGCTGTGTGTTCCTTGAAACTAATCTCAAATGGTCTACTGGTATGGCCGATGTGGAAACGGCCACAGTCCAAACATTCAAGATTGTATAGACCTGTGTGCTCGTACCTGTTGTTGGCGAAAGGAAGTACACGTGCTGATTTCTACGTAATCATGACCACTTTCCTCTTCCGTGTCTTCTCGAAAGACACATCTACCGTAGGCCACCGTAGACATGGATCCTACTGATTTCATCGAAAACACAAAGTAGAACCTTGCAAACACGAGGCCAAAGATTACCATTCCCACTACTGCTTCATCTACGAAGAGCAGTAACTCCTGACTGCAAAACCCTACCCCTTCATACCATCACTACAAGGCCAACCACTTGTACCAACACAGTCTTAACCTCCAGTCCCAATCTCTCTGAAACATGTAAAACCCTTCCCATTCCACCTACTCCTACAAGTGTAAAGCTAAACTCCTCCAAACCAAATCTGAACTGAGTGTCCCAATCTGCCCTGACGAAATGCCACTTCACTCCAACAATTCCATATATTCTCCTCCCACTGGTGAAAACATAATACTCTTCTTTGCTAATGTACTTTAAAATATCTACCCATCTGAGCGTACAGATATCCTCCATCAACTCACTCTTGACCGAGCGAGGTGGCGCAGTAGTTAGCACACTGGACTCGCATTCGGGAAGACGACAGTTCAATCCCGCATCCGGCCGCCCTGATTTAGGTTTTCCGTAGTTTCCCTAAGTCGCTCTAGGCAAATGCCGGGATGGTTCCTTTGAAAGGGCACGGCCGGCTTCCTTCCCCGTCCATCCCTAATTCGATGAGACCGATGACCTCGCTATCTGGTCTCCTCCCCCAGACAACCCAATCCCAACACAACTCACTCTGGATGGCTCTTCCATATTCCATTCAAAACGCCTCTGAGCGGCTCGTGATACAACGTCACTTTCGTCGCTTCATCACCACACTGTTTTTAATAATAATATTGCATGTGACGACTATTGGGAGCCGTGGCAGATGGGTGGTGTGTCAGTAGGTACTCTCCTAGTTCTCCACTTGCTGGTTCCTCAAGGAAGAGGAGGTGGTTGTAACCTGTGAACGTCGGTGGGCGCAGTAAAATAAGAGTTTTTTAACCATTTATTTCTGCAAATACATCTCTCCTTAAGGGATGCTACGGAGGTCCTCTGCCACTGCTTGTCCGGCTGTGCCGCGACCACCCGTCAGCTATTCAGGTAGTGGATGCTGCGTCTCTACCCTCCGCACTCGAAGAAGGTGGCGCGTACGTGTGTGGCTTATACACGCCGGTCCGGGAGGTCCTGGTCCCCTCCCGTAACTCTGGCTCATCTCTGCTCCCCGAACCGCGTTGACGGTTGCCGTGTGTTCGAGAAGTGCGCCAACCCTGGCCTGGCGTGCAGTGTCTGGAACGCTGGTATCCTGGCCCAAGTCGACACGGAAGACCCCCAGGCTTTCCCATCTGCGCTGGAAGCTGTCAGCAGTGCCGAACTCTGGTGCTTACGGAGAGGAAGACATCTCTCCAGCGGCTTTTGGCGGTGTTGAGTACGAACAGGAAATCTACAACAGACATACCTATTGTTAATACCGTGTCAGAGAATCAAGTACGCATGTTCTGTAAGCCATCGATCCTTCTGACCAATTCTCTTCTGAACTCAAATTCTGGCCTATTTATAGCGTGAAACATCAGCTGGTGTTGACCCAACATCACTTGTAATGACTGCATACGAATGTATCAGCGATTCATATCGCGTCCTATTTGGTTAACACACTTGTTACATCAACATATAGGTCCGTAACAATATGCCTTCTTTCGTTAGCAGTGCAGCTTCTTACTTCACATAACAAGGTGACATTATACTTCTGAGTCGTACTGCTTTACTAAGCTTCTGCTGATGCTAGCTACCCAGTTCATGCAAAGGGCTGATGTCCTGCTTTCCACCTGACCTTCTAACGTGATGAATCGCTGCCGTTTCGTTTCGCTCTTGTCGACATTCCCGAAAAGAACACAAAGTGAAGTAGGTCTCGCAATGACGAAATTCTGTGGCCAGCTGTCTGATACAGGATTGGTACATAACCATATCATCATATTCTCGCGTTTCAATATTTTAAGGGGGGTATGACGTCAAACGGGCCGACTTGGAGCAGGAGAGACACCACAGGAATTTTTAACTTCCACTGTCTATACTTTTAAAAATAAATTCGTAAAACTTTGTCAGATTGACCAGAAAGGATTCAGGATTTACACGTATAGTGGTGGAAGTTCAAAATTATAAGAAAATAATTTATTTTTTTGACATTTTTATTTGACCTTTTTCTCACTTACCATTGGCTGCATTTGTTGCTATAGGTACACTTTTCTTCATAAGTAAGGGAGATTCTTCGATTAATTTTGCACAGCATACAAACCATACTTACAGGTGTATGAAACTCTAGAATTTTCCAAATATATTAAAAACTGTGGTAACAATTGAGATAATTAACTATAATATTTGAGTTTTTCCTAAACATAAAGTTTAAAATGTAACAGCACATTCATTTTTCCATAAATTAAATAATTTCTAAAGTTTCATACACCTGTAGGTATGGTTTGTATGCTGTGCAAAATTCATCGAAGAATGTGTCTTACTTATGAAGAAATGTGTACCTATAGCAACAAACGCAACCAAAAGACATGAAAAAATGATGAACTTTCACATGTAAAAAATTTTTATTTTGTTATTTTTTTAACTTCCACTGCTTTGATTGTGAATCCTAAATCCTTCCTGGTCATGCTGACAAAGTTTTATGAATTTATTCGTAAAAGTATAGACAGTGAAAATTAAAATGTACTGTGGTGTCTCTCCCGCTCCAAGACGGCCCGTTTGACGTCCTACCCCCCTTAATACCACTGTATTAAATTGACTGGCGAATCATGCCACTTGCATTACTGCACAAAGCTCATACGGTTCTGTGCAAACTGTCGGCAGTACTCGTTTGGAACATGCGCCAGAGTCGCACAAGGATTTTCGTTACATTCAGTGACATCGCTGTACCGAGTTATCCCCTTTGCTTCTGCTCGGCAGGTTACGGCCACTCGACGCCGGTGACGATCGGTGGGAAGGCGTTCTGCATGGCGTACGCCATGGTAGGCATCCCGCTGGGGCTGGTGATGTTCCAGAGCATCGGCGAGCGCCTCAACAAGTTCGCCTCGGTAGTGATTCGGCGCGCCAAGACGTACATGCGCTGCTCGCGCGTCGAGGCGACCGAGATGAACCTGATGCTCGCGACGGGCCTGCTCAGCTCGGCCATCATCACCACCGGCGCCGCCGTCTTCTCGCGCTACGAGGGCTGGAGCTACTTCGACTCCTTCTACTACTGCTTCGTCACGCTCACCACCATCGGCTTCGGAGACTACGTCGCACTGCAGGTGCGTCCTCTTCACCCTCGGCTGCCTCGCGAGGTTGTGTGACAATTAGCCTTTCCCCAACCAACTTTGCCGCAATTAGTTAATTCTAAAAAAAAGAAAAATACTTACCGCAAAGTGAGCAGTTGGTATCGGTCATCTGAATGCTCACCTACTCGTTGTTCTCCAATTCTGCCAATAGCAGCAACTTCTCTAGATACAACTCCGCCCAAAAACAATTTCAGATGTCAAGTAAATCACGTAACTAGAAGACACCAATATTGCACATCTAAGAATCTATAATTTGACACTTCTTCGAAATAGTTACTCCGATTCTGGAAACAGTCAGTGGGTTTTAATCTACTGGGTGATCAAGAAGTCAGTATAAATTTGAAAACTGAAAAAATCACGGGATAATGTACATTGAGGGTCCAAATTGACACACATGCTTGGAATGACATGGGTTTTATTAGAACAAAAAACTGCCAAAGTTCTTAACATTCCCGTAATGAACGCAAAGTGAAGGACATCTGCGCCGCACTCGAACCCTGCCACCAGCTCTTACCGACTAAAATCGCGACTCATCTGGCCAGGACCACGGATTTCCAGTCGTGTGGGGTGCAACCGATTTGGTGACGAGCCCAGGACAGATACTGCAGCCGACGTCGAGCTATTAGGAAAGACAAATGCGACACTCGTCGGCTGCCATAGCCCGTTAACGCCAGATATCGCAGCACTCTCCTAACGGATATGTTCGTCGTACATTCCACATTGATTTCTGCAGTTATTTCACGCACTATTACTTGTCCGTTACCAGTGACAACTCTACGCAAACTTCGATGTTCGCGGTCGTTAAGTAAAGACCGTTGGCCACCGCGTTGTCAGTGGTGGGGGGGGGGGGGGGGGTAATTCCTAAAATGTGGCTTTCTCAGCACACTCTTGACACTGTGGATTCGGAGTTTTGAATTCCCAATGATTTCCGAAATGGAATTTCTCATGCGTCTAGCCCCAACGTCTGTTAATTTTCGTCGTGCAGCCACGATCACGTCGGAATCCTTTTCATATGGATCACCCGAGTACTAATGACAGCTCCACTAACGAACTGCCCTTTTATATCTCTTGTATGTGATCCTACCACTATCCGTATATATGCATATCGCTATCCCATAATTCCGTGAGCTCACTGTAGAATGCAATAAATAGTGCCTTTTTCCTTTACCCTTTGTACCTCGATTTCTTACCAAGTGGCAAATAACATCGAAAATTATTTAGCTCACCAAATATTTGTGACTCTTTCAGTGCTGAAATAATTTTCATGAAAGATATTTATCTGCATTATTGGCCATTAAAATTGCTACACCACGAAGATGACGTGCTACAGACGCGAAATATAACCGACAGGACGAAGATGCTGTGATATGCAAATGATTAGCTTTTCACAGCATTCACACAACGTTGGCGCCGGTAGCGACACCTACAATGTGCTGACATGAGGAAAGTTTCCAATCGATTTCTCATACACAAACAGCAGCTGACCGGCGTTGCCTGGTGAAACGTTGTTGTGATGCCTCGTGTAAGGAGGAGATATGCCTGCCATCACGTACCAGATATTCATAAAGGTTGGATTGTAGCCTATCGCAATTGCGGTTTATCGTATCGCGACATTGCTTCTCGCGTTGGTCGAGATCCAATGACTGTTAGCAGAATATGGAATTGGTGGGTTCAGGAGGGTAATACGGATCGCTGTGCTGGATCCCTACGGCCTCGTATCACTAGCTGTCGAGATGACAGGCATCTTATCCTCATGGCTGTAACGGATCGTGGAGCCACATCTCGATCCCTGAGTCCACAGATGGGGACGTTTGCAAGACAACAACCATCTGCACGAACAGTTCGACGACGTTTGCAGCAGCATGGACTATCAGCTCGGAGACCATGGCTGCGGTTACCCTTGATGCCACATCACAAACAGAACCGCCTGCAATGGCGTACTCAACGACGAACCTGGGTGCACGAATGGCAAAACGTCATTTTTTCGGATGAATCCAGGTTCTGTTTACAGCATCATGATGGTCGCATCCGTGTTTGGCGACATCGCGGTAAACGCACATTGAAAGCGCGTATTCGTCATCGCCATACTGGCGTATCACCCGGCGTGAGGGTACGGGGTGCCATTGGTTACACGTCTCGGTCACCTCTTGTTCGCATTGACGGCACTTTGAACATTGGACGTTACATTTCAGATGTGTTAACACCCGTGGGTCTACCCCTCATTCGATCCCTGAGAAACCCTACATTTCAGCAGGGTAATGCACGACCGCATGTTGCAGGCCCTGTACGGGCCTTTCTGGATACAGGAAATGTTCGACTGCTGCCTGGCCACCACATTCTCCACATCTCTCACCAACTGAAAACGCCTGGTCAATGGTGGCTGAGCAACTGGCTCGTCACAATGCGACAGTCACTACTCTTGATGAACTGTGGTATCGTGTTGAAGCTGCATGGGTAGCTGTACCTGTAGACGCCATCCAAGCTCTGTTTGACTCAATGGCCAGGCGTATCATGGCCGTTATTACGGCCAGATGTGGTTGTTCTGGGCCTGATTTCTCAGGATCTACATCTACATCTACATGACTACTCTGCAACTCACATTTAAGTGCTTGGCAGAGGGTTCATCGAACCACAATCATACTATCTCTCTATCATTCCACTCCCGAACAACGCGGGGGAAAACGAACACCTAAACCTTTCTGTTCGAGCTCTGATTTCTCTCATTTTATTTTGATGATCATTCCTACCTATGTAGGTTGGGCTCAACAAAATATTTTCGCATTCGGAAGAGAAAGTTGGTGACTGAAATTTCGTAAATACATCTCGCCGCGACGAAAAACGTCTTTGCTTTAATGACTTCCATCCCAACTCGCGTATCATATCTGTGCACCCCAATTGCGTGAAAATGTAATCAAAAATGGTTCAAATGGCTCTGAGCACTATGGGACTTAACATCTGCGGTCATCAGTCCCCTAGAACTTAGAACTACGTAAACCTAACTAACCTAAGGACAACACACACATCCATGCCCGAGGCAGGATTCGAACCTGCGACCGTAGCAGTCGCGCGGTTTCTGACTGAGCGCCTAGAACCGCTAGACCACCGCGGCCGGCAAATGTAATCACATGCCAGCTCTAGTATAATATGTTTGTCCAATGAATACCAGTTTATCATCTGCATTTCTTCTTGGTGTGGCAGTTTTAATGGCCAGTAGTGTACTTATCTATTTACATTCTTATATGTGCATAGGGTAAGTTTTCTCTGCGTGAAACGTAAATATCTTTCTGCTTTCAGATATTTCGTCTCTACTGTAGCAGAACGCTAATAGGAAAAATGCCAGGACCTCGTGCAATCTTTTCAGTGTGACACGAAAAGAAAGCAAACAGCGCAATGGAGATTGATAAGGCACGAAAGCACTAATCAATTTCTGTATTACCAGTGAACTCGCCCATAGTAGGTTAACTTCCAATTCAGCAGCCTCCACCACAGTGCGTTGTTTCTGCGAGTGCGCAGTGTGTAGCGCACTCGGAAAATTTAGAACTCCACATTCGGCTCAAATCTATACGTCATCGACGTCATAGATGCTCTCGCGACGTTGTTGTCAGCCGAAACACAGGCAAGCACGAGAGCCGCACGCACTTGGAGCAGTCAATTTCGACCTCAAGCAACACCGACTCAAAGGAAGGCCTCGGCGCTTGTTCGTGACGTCACCTCAGCTAGGCACAGCGAACGCCAGGTCTGTTGCAGGCATACTCATAATGGTGGTGTCTCCCTCTCTGACACAGGAAAATGTGAACTATTGGCGGTAGTTGACCAACACACATTGTTCTGAGAGATTTCTGCAATCAGTTAATTGTGCAATTCATTACACTTCTTAACAAATAGTGCACTCCTGAACTTAAATTTCCACTTGTTTTAAGGATTGACATACAAAAACAACTTCATGGTCCAGCAGCAACAGAATTGGTGCTTCTTTACCTTACTTGTAAATCTGAGGAAGTTACGTTTGTACTGGGTTGCTTTTACAAGAAACTGTGAACATATTGGTGCTCTTCTTTAGGTATCTGTGTTGACTATGGGGTGAGGAGCACTGAATGTTAATGAAATATCTTGCGATTGTACACGTTGGGGGAGGGAGTGGGGGACAGAAGAAGAGGCAAAAGAGAGATACTTGTTTTATCAAATAATTTTTTTTTATCTTATAAAGTTTCTCCTTTCAGTTGCAAGAGGGGAATACTTATCTTTTCTAATGTGCACGTTTAAAAAAGTTTAAGGTCAGCAGTATTTTCGATGTATGAAGCTATTTTGTTTCCTGTTTAGACGTCCTTTCGTTGAAAACGACTGTAATCTAATGCCTGGCAACAGTTGGACATTTGACATGTAAATTAGTTCACATTTCCAGTGGCGAGCTCAAACGAAAATAAATAAATAAAAAAAAAGAAACGAGTTAATTGTAAGGGTGTTGGGGTAGGTTTCGATAGCAAAATGGATCAAGTAAATATAGTTACTCGAATGTAAAATTTCCGAAGCTTGTAATGGGGCAAAGCATCTTCTTATGTTGATCTACGGTTGTTTCGAAAGGGTTCAGTAATACAGAACTATGATCTTCATTTGTAGCTTTACGATAGTAAGAAAATCTTTCATCTAAATAAAACTGCAGACTCCAAAACAATACCAAACATTTTGTCCAAACGCCCAGGCGTTGCTGCCTGCAACAGACCTGGCGTTGGCCGTGCCTAGCTGACGTGACGTCACGAACAAGCGCCGATGCCTTCCTTTGAGTCGGTGTTGCCTTACGCCGCTCTTGTGACACGGGCTTTACGTCAGCTGCGTCTGCGTTCGTGTGTCTCGTGTTGCAGAACGACCAGGCGCTGAGCGAGAAGCCGGGCTACGTGGCGCTGAGCCTGGTCTTCATCCTGTTCGGGCTGGCAGTCGTCGCGGCCAGCATCAACCTGCTGGTGTTGCGCTTCATGACCATGTGAGTCCCCACCTGTGTGTGACCGCCGTTACCTCCTCAGGAGATGACTACTCGTTCGCTAACGGAATACAACTGTACCAGCCGGCCGCTCTAGCCGTGCGGTTCTAGGCGCTTCAGTCCGGAACCGCGCTGCTGCAACGGTCGCAGGTTCGAATCCTGCCTTGGGTATGGATGTGTGTGATGTCCTTAGGTCAGTGAGGTTTAAGTAGCTCTAAGTCTAGGGGACAGATGACCTCGGATGTTAAGTCCCATAGTGCTTAGAGATATCTGAACCATTTTTGAACAACTGTACCCCGAGAGAGGCTTATGAGGCCATAACAGTTTACAATGTAAAACGTCAAATCAAAAACGTCTTTAGCCGTCTATATTTGAAATTTTATTTTACTTACGCAACAAGTTTCAGTGTTTCGATATGCCATCTTAAGGCCCTTGACCGTGCTCCATGTGCAATCGAAATAGGAGCCAGCATCAGTAATTGCTATTCGAACACTACATTTTTAACTACGCAATCCCTTCGTTCATCAGTTACAGTTGGTTTGCTACTGATGAAAGAAGGGATCGCTTTATCAGTTACTGAATGCTGGCCCCTATTTCTATTTCACACGAGGCTGGATTCTTCTCACAGCGTAGACAGCTGCAGGTGTTTTTTTTTTTTTTTTTTTTTTTTTTTTTTTTTTTTTTTTTTTTATATATTGAAAAGCCGACGTCCCTCAACCGTCCTGTATAACGATCGCCTTACAAGGACTTGTTTACAATATATCGCACTCCGACACGAACAATGACACAACTCAAAAACGCAGGACTCGAGAAAATTGACTAAAAGAATTTTATAAAACTTGTACTGAAATTGTATAAGCATCCTTTAAATTTCAAGTAACTAATTTTACCACTAAATTACATAATTGTGTATATGATAGTAGTATGAACATTTAGTTTTGTTCTCTTTGAACGTGAGGTGTTATCAGGTAGCTATTAATTAGTTAGCTAAGGTGTCTTGCTTTTCTTGATTTTTCTCAAAACTTTTTTGTTTTGTTGTGACCCCTCATGTAATACTTTTGCCACTGCTCCACCCCAAATGATAACTGTTTTCTTACTTACTGTAATATAATACGACATTTTAATCTCCATCAGGCAAATTAATACTTAAGTTAAAATAAAAATCAGCAGCCTAAAATAAAACTGACTCAACTGCCCTGATGTTGACAAATTTCGAGATACAGATGTGAAGTTTATCGAGCACGTTGGACCACTTCTCACGTATTTTTCAGTGACAAATGCTAAAAATTACCGTTTTTTGGCCTGTGTCATTTTTCTTGCCGGGTCGCGAATTATGTTACTGATTTACTGATTTATAAAGGAAAACATGGTCCATACAGACGCCAATTTCGACATTTATGTCATTTTCAAGCACATGAGGATGAACATCATATGATGTATCACAATAGACGCTGCACATAATTCAAATTTCTGTGTCACGTCTAATGTGGTACATCGTGTGATGTTCATCCACATGTGTTTTAAAATGACATAAACGTCGAAAACGACCGATCGCATAATTAAGAAAGAAAATTACAGCCTATTATGCACCATGGTTTCCTTTACAAAATTTTTAGAAGCCGTAGCGCCATACAAAAGCATAATTATTAATGATTTAGTGGATAACCTTGGAATCTCCTTGAGGCTGTTCACATAATATGCTGTTGTCTGTAAGAGGGTTGCAGGGCCAGAAGTCTGCAAAGGATCGGCGATGGTAGTAGGGACCGACAGTTGACCCTGGAAGTAAACAAATGTAGCGTACTGCGCGAAAACGGCCGACGAGATCCTCTACTTTTCGATTACACTATTAACGATAAATCGCTGGAAAAGAGCAACTACCGTAAAATACCTAAGGTTAACCATCTGGAGCGACCTAAACTAGAATGGCCAAATACGGTACATTGTACCAAAAGCAGATGCCAGGCTGAAATGCTTTGAGAGACCTTAATGGAATGTATTTCATCCACCAAATAAGTCGCTTAAAAGACACTTACTCAAGCCAGTTACTGAGCACTGCTCGTCGTTCTGGAACACTTACCAGGTTAAGATAGTAAAAGGAGAAAGAAAATATCCAACGAAGAGCGGCACGTTTCGTCACGGGATTGCTTAGTAGCCCGAGAAATCTTCCACAAACTCCACTGGCAGATGCTACAAGAGAGATGTTGTGCATCACTAAGAGGTTTATGTTGAAATTCCAAGAGCATACGCCGTATGAGGCCTTACTTCGTCCCACGTAAGTCACGCGAAATCAGCACGACTTGAAAACCAGATCAATTACAGCTCCAACTGTAATTTGTCGACAGTCATTCTTTCTACGCACCATTCGCGAATGGGAAAGGAAAGGAGGCAAAAGATAGTGATACTAGAAATTTCCTCATCCACTCGCCGTAAGGTGGCTTGTCGAGTATGAGTGTAAATCTGAAACTCTCTATCCTAACCCAAAGGAATACAGGTCCTGAAATTGTCCGAGTGCGGACGGCAGTTTAATTCTTATGAATGAATTTATGTGATTTAAAGTAATTCTCATTTATTTTTCGGTTTCAGTTGTACATCTTTAATTACTTGACAAGTTTCGATCGCTCTGGATCATCTTCAGATCTAAGTAATTGCGTCAGCAACCAGTTTACTGTTCAGAATCTCTTATCGGAGTCCAGTACAGTACAGTACAGTGATCGAAACATGTCTTGTAATTAAAAATGTGCGACTGAGACCGAGAATTAAATGAGAATTATTTTAAATACCAATACAGGTGCTGATCCTCTGAGGGCGAATATGTCGGCTATAGTAAATTTATATGGCACTACCCACAACCACCAAATGCTTACGCTATTTCACAAAGAGGGCGAATATGTCGGCTATAGTAAATTTATATGGCACTACCCACAACCACCAAATGCTTACGCTATTTCACAAAGAGGGCAATACACAGTGAGGTGACAAAAGTCAGGACAGCGATATGCACACACACACAGATGGCGGTAGTATCGCGTTCATGATGTATAAAAGGGCACTGCATTGGTGCATTGTTATTTGTTCCCAAATGACTCATGTGAAAGGGTTATCGGCGTGATTATGGCAACACGACGGGAATTAACGGGCTTTGGATGTGGAATGGTAGTTGGAGCTAGAGCATGGGCCATTCAGTTTCCAAAGTCGTTAGGGAATTCTGTATTCCGAGATCCACAATATCAGGAATGTGCCAAGAATACCCACCACAGAAAACGCAGTAGCCGACGATCTTCACTTAACGACTGAGGGCAGTGGCGTTTGCGTAGTTGTCAGTGCTAACAGACAAGCAACATGGTGTGAAATAATCGCAGTAATCGTGTGAGAAGCACGACGAACGTACCCTTTAGTACAGCACGGCGAAATTTGCATTAATGGGATATGGCAGCAGATGACCGACTTGAGTGCCTCAGCTAACAGCACGACATCGCCTACAGCGCCTATCCCAGGTTTGTGAGCGTATCGATGAGACCGTAGCCGATCGGGAAACCGTATCTTGGCCAGGTGAGTCTCGCTTTCAGTTGATAAGAGTTGATGGTAGATATCGAATGTGGCGCAGGCCCCACGAATTAATGGACCCAAGCTCTCAAGAAAGCGCTGTGCAAGCTGGTGGTGGCTCCATAATGGTGAGGCCATGGAATGGACTGGATCCTCTGGTCCAACTGAACCGATCACTGACTGCAAATGGTTATGTTCGGCAGTTTACACATCTGCTTTGTTCATAAATTGTACCTACCAAGTGACATTCATTGTGGTAAATAGCAACAATTTACAGGGTAACACGACAACACAGTGATTAATGTAATGATCTAAATAGCCTGGACTTAGATAGGGAACTTTGCTTTAACAAATATGTAACCCTTTAACTACTTATAATTTAACCGCTGTAACAGGTGCTACACACATTTTACTGAAGATTTAACTAACTACATGTAGTTACATTACTTTTATATTAAATTATCGCAATTTAAAACATTAGTCCCCATTTCAAGGATATTTTTTGCCAGAACTTTTGAGTTACTTGGGAATAACCAAACACTGAAAACCAAGTGTACTGCTCACCTCCAGAGAGCTCTTCGTGTTGGATTGACAGGGAATCTGAAATCAAATCACAGAAATAAAACCATACCGTAAGACTTTACAGTGCATCAGAATTTCAAGTATATATAAGAAAATAGAGCTCAAATAAGTCCACTTACGATTGAAATGTGATTTGTTCAAACTTTAGACTACAATCAGAACGATTAGTACACCCGTAAGCGACACAATCCTGCATTTTTTATCAAAACACTTCACAACTACACGGAACCAAACCACCAGAAGCGAATGTTTTGGGGTAGCTAACATGGCGGATCTCCACTTGCGTTGGCTTCAAGTTTGTGACGTCATGTCAACTCCTCTTATTTTTACCTCAAAACAGGAGGGTAGAGCATAGAGTAAATATCTCTGGAGTGAGCATTGCGTTCTGCGCATGTTGTCTGCATTAAACCAGGATTGTCACGTGTTTTCGGGACTTCGTTGTGCGTGTGTGCTTTCCGCAGAGTTTGAAGTTTATAATATCAAGAGTTTTTGTTGTGTTTTCACCGTTTGTTGATAGTGTAATAGCTATGGTGAATTACTGTTGTTGCTACGGATGCAAAGAAAAATATGTGAAAGGAGGGATAGTAACTTTTCATGGGTACTATGTTCAAAAATTTCGAGACGCATTATAATTACGGCTTGATTCTGTAGACCTATTTTTCTACGATTTTATGACTCTATAATAAACATTAGGGCTCGTACAAAAGCTTACAAACAATCGTTTCCTCACGTAAATTTGCTAGTGGAACAGGAAACGGAATGGTTAGTTGTTTCAGCAGATACTATCCTCCATGTATTTATCAGTGACTTGTCGATTATGTATATACCTGGTGATCAAAAAGTCAGTATAAATTTGAAAACTTAATAAACCACGGAATAATGTAGATAGAGAGGTAAAAATTGACACACATGCTTGGAATGACATGGGGTTTTATTAGAACCGCCCCATATTGCTAGACGTGTGAAAGATCTCTTGCGCGCTTCGTTTGGTAATGATAGTGTGCTCAGCCGCCACTTTCGTCATGCTTGGCCTCCCAGGTCACCAGACCTCAGTCCGTGCGATTATTGGCTTTGGAGTTACCTGAAGTCGCAAGTGTATCGTGATCGACCGATATCTCTAGGGATACTGTAGGACAACATCCGACGCCAATGCCGCACCGTAACTCCGGACATGCTTTACAGTGCTGTTCACAACATTATTCCTCGACTACAGCTGTTTTGAGGAATGATGGTGGACATATTGTGCATTTCCTGTAAAGATCACCAGATTTGCTTTGTCTTACTTTGTTGTGCTAATTATTGCTATTCTGATCAGATGGAGCGCTATCTGTCGGACATTTTTTGAACTTCTGTATTTTTTTAATTTTTTTATGTATTTGTTCTAATAAAATCCCACGTCATTCCAAGCATGTGTGTCAATTTGTACTTCTCTATCTACATTATTCTGTGATTTATTCAGTTTTCATATTTATACTGACTTTTTGATAACCCAGTAGATTTGAGAGACGGGAGACAGATAAATTCAATTGAGTTGGGGTCTGTGATTGTCTTCGTATAATACGTGTGCCCAAAGCTTTTTGTTTAGTAGTAGGAGACCATGTTAAGAGTGTCTAGGACATGGAGAATGATTATGTGTGATTTACATTTTAGTTTACCGAAGGATGAACAGGCTCCAGAAAATAAGGAGGAGTAATTTTGTCCCCACAAAATATTCCAAACTATGTTCAAAACACTTTGAAGAGGAATTTTAGACAGAGAAAAATTTGGACGTGTGTGGTGAAGGTAGATGCTATACCAACTATTTTTATCTTTCCACAGCACCTACTACCAATTTCACATTCAGCTTAAATATATTTTCAGCACAAGTCAAATAAAAAACACAATAGTGTAGTTAAATAAAGTACACATTCATCTTCTTTGGTGTATTTTGACTTCAATTTATTAAGAAGTGTGAAATATTAGTAAACCAGTCCCCAAACTCTTTTAGTTGTGTCTCTTTCCACTTCCCTTAACGATGTTATATGGGTTGACTGTTACATGACCAACTGTATTTGCTTTACAGTACATTCATTCTCCGATCGCCTCCCCCCCCCCCCCCCCTTCTTACTCAGTCTACTATTTATTTAATAAACTGGGAGCAGGTACGTAAAATGCGTTAAATAAACACTCAAAGTGTCACCAGTAAGAAAAATTGTGCTTTAGGTCGCAAAAACGAGAAAATAAATACGCAGAAATAGCAGAAAAAAAGGACGAATTAGCAGGGATAATATCGCTAATGTGTGGCAAATTCGGTGTTTTACGGACAGTTGCAAAAGTACTAGCGTACTGTCAAGTCGTTTTGCAAGACTATAACTGCAAAAATGTACGTCAGGCTCTGTAATACTACAAAGTGCCGAATCATACCGAAAACTACCAAAAATCGAGTGCATCTGAACTGTGACACGTATCGCAAAGATGCAGAATGCAATATTACTTGCCCTTAAAAGGTGCGTAGCTGGTTTATTCCCGGTATCAAATGGGTACTGTTAAAATGTGTGCGCAACATATATAAGTAATCCGTGACACGTACGAAAAGAATCCGTCACAGTAGATAGTGCCGGAAGTTCAATGCAGCTTTTCGCGGATGATGCTGTAATATAGAGAGAAGTTGCAGCATTAGAAAATTGTAGCGAAATGCAGGAAGATCTGCAGCGGATAGGCACTTGGTGCAGGGATGGCAACTGACCCTCAACATAGACAAATGTAACGTATTGCGGAAGGATCCTTTATTGTATGATTATATGATAGCGGAACAAACACTGGTAAAATATCTGGCAGTATACGTGCACAACGATTTGAAGTGGAATGATCATATAAGATTAATTATTGGTAAGGCGGGTGCCAGGTTGAGATTCATTGGGAGAGTCCTTAGAAAATGTGGTCCATCAACAAAGGAGGTGGCTTACAAAACACTCGTTCGACCTATACTTGAGTATTGCAAATCAGTGTGGGATCCGTACCAGGTCGGGTTGACAGAGGAGATACAGAATCCAAAGAAGAGCGGTGTGTTTCGTCACAATGTTATTTGGTAAGCCTGATAACGTTACCGAGATGTTTAGCAAACTCAAGTGGCAGACTCTGCAAGAGAGGCGCTCGGAATCGCTGTGTAGGTTGCTGTCCAGGTTTCGAGAGGGTGCGTTTCTGGATGAGGTATCGAATATATTGCTTCCCCCTACTTGTACCTCCCTAGGAGATCAGGAATGTAAAATTAGAGAGATTCGAGCACTCACGGAGGCTTTCCGGCAGTCGTTCTTCCCGCGAGCCATACGCGACTGGAACAGGAAAGGGAGGTAATGACAGTGGCACGTAAAGTGCCCTCCACCACACACCGTTGGGTGGCTTGCGGAGTATAAATGTAGATGTACTATGGATGTAGTGACATTCGAAATAAACAGGGCGCTATACGGACAAACACACGACGCCCCGAGAACACGTGACCAGGCCGGCAGTGTATGTTGACAACACAAAATCTGTTCTGCGCGTGTGAATGCTCGCTCCAGAGATGAGAGACCGTAGAACGATCGTGAGGAGGTGTGCACGCTGTCGGCTGAGGAGTGTCGACGCGTTTTCGCAGGAACGCGGAGGACGTGCGCCGCGAGGACACGGAGCTGCAGCCGGCGTCGCAGCACGTGCTGACGCTGGACGGCGAGGTGCTGGCCATGAACGGCAAGCTGCTGGCGGGGCACGTGCACGCCGCCGCCGGCGCCGGCGACGCGCCCGACGCCGACCAGGTGTCGGTGTGCTCGTGCACCTGCCTCGGGCCCTCGTCCTGCGCCTCCGGCGCCACCCCCGCGGGCTGCTACCAGCCCTGCCGGCCCGACCAGCCGCTGCAGCCGCCCCCGCACGCCTCCGCCGCCAAGCGCGCCTCCGTCTAGCCGCGGCTTGCCGGCGCACCGCCTCCCGGCTCCTCCGCTTACTACGTCGTGTGCAGATGTGGGGACTTCGCACAGTTCCGCTTGCAGACTCAAAAGAGACGTCTTTAATTTCAGCAACTAACTTCTCACCGACTGAAAACTGCTTTTCGTTCAAACGGAGTGCGTCGTACGGCACTTTCGACTGCGGAACCGCGAGGTGTAGGTTCGGACGCCTAATAGCCAAGTGTCTGCTTCCTCGGCGCACGACAGTCCTTCTCCCCGCGAACTGTGAGAGTTTTGTCTTCAGTGTACGTGTAGTGGCTGTATTTACAGTGTGGCATCACGTATTTGCTCTCTATTCATAAAAGAATAGACACCTTGAACACAGTATCAGTACATAACCCATTCCTTTCGAAGACAACCGATGGGAACGTAATGCTTAATGCCACATTTCCTTATTTCCCGAGACAGTACATAGAGGTGGCACTAAGAGTGGCGTTCAGGAAATTTACTTGCCGGGCATATACTGGATTCGAAAATTCCTTCCCACATCAGGATTCAAACAAGCTATCTCCTCCGTCTCGAGCGTTCCCACAAAGACGTGTACTAGCGAACTCTGTGATAGAGGTGCGTACCGTCCAAAAGATTTCCCGTGAGTGGAACGACTGTGTGGGATCTGGAGAGTAAAGGACTGAGCGGAATATGTACAAGCAATTTTAATAACTGGAGTACAGAATGCATATGTAGTTGTGAATATGAACCACCATTGGGTGTAAATCGGAATGACGATTACGAACATTTCTGCCATACTGGCACTCAATCCCTGATTTCCCATTTTACAGGAGTGGTCACCTTGACTGCTTCAGGATTCAAACAAGCTATCTCCTCCGACTCGAGCGTTACCACAAAGACGTGTACTAGCGAACTCTGTGATAGAGGTGGGTACCGTCCAAAAGATTTCCCGTGAGTGGAACGACCTAGTGGGATCTGGAGATTAATGGACTGAGGGTAATATGTACAAGCAATTTGAATAACTGTAACAAGAAATGTATTCGTAGTTGTCAATATAAACCACCATTGGGTGTAAATTGGAATGACGATAACGAAAATTTCTACCATACTGGGACTCGATCCCTGATTTTCAATTTTACAGGAGTGGTCACCTTGACTGCTTCAGGATTCAAACAAGCTATCTCCTCCGACTCGAGTGTTACCACAAAGACGTGTACTACAGAACTCTGTGATAGAGGTGGGTACCGTCCAAAAGATTTCCCGTGAGTGGAACGACCGTGTGGGATCTGGAGATTAAAGGACTGAGGGGAATATGTACAAGCAATTTGAATAACTGTAACAAGAAATGTATTCTTAGTTGTGAATATGAACCACCATTGACTGTAAATTGGAATGACGATATTGAAAATTTGTGCCATACTGGGACTCGATCCCTGATTTCCCATTTTATAGGAGTGGTCACCTTAACTGCTTCAGCTACCTGAGCACAAATCACAGCCAGACCCAAACTTCGACATGTCGTGTTGCATGTGTCACAACTTGCACTCGTACGTTACATGTATTTCTGTTTGGGAAGACATATGTATTGAGAGTCGAGGTCCTGATATTGGTGAAATAGCAGTGCCTGTGTAATATCCCTTCTTTCGTGTCCAGAGGAACATTACATCATACTTCTTAATAACAAAGGCACTGCTATTTCCTAATTTAACAGCTTTTGCTAAGACTACCATCGCCACATTATAACAATTGTAAAAGGCTCCAACCATGATGCTGACCATTTAGCCTTGGCTTCGGGCCTGTTATAACAGGGACAGGTCCGATGGCCATACTTCCTTCAACTGTGTCTTCATTTGCTTACCATTCTGTAGGGTCCCCCACTTCATCCTGCATAGCCACTGTCTAAGGAGTTCCAATGGGCGTATGCAACGAACGCTGCAGAGTGAGTAACACATTATCGCTTTTGCAAAGTTGTGAACAGTTTGTGTGAATAGCCATCAGTGGTTGAAATCATGTATTTTTTTTTTTCACGTTTCAGGTTAGTCGGCGACCTCAGAGATGTCAATCCGAAATGCATATTATGGCAGTCTGCAGTGCCACAGGGACATCTTTTATACCATAGCAAACAATACTGCATTTGTGTTTGTGGTGCTGGAGATCCATCGTTCACTCTGGATTGCACACCTTACTTCTTACTACCGCACGACAACTAAAAGAAGAAACTGTTAGAAATTCACGCCTACATCTTATGGTGTTTTTATGGGAATATGTACACTGAGGGCTCATGGAAACACAATGGCTCCACAACATTCTGCACAGCAGGCAACTGCTGATACACCAACTGTCTTGACTAGCGACATGTAGAGGGTGACAATTATTGAAGTATATGAAAAAAAATTATGGCGTCCACACACTTTATTCAATACATAAACGTCACTACACATATTCCAATTTCGGTTATGACATGTACGATATGCCTGCCATCACTGGTGATGATGCGGAACAGACGAATAGTGAAATTCTGCGAGACCCACGAAGTGTCGGAACATCGATGCTGTTTGACGACCCCCTGAATGGCTGTTTTCATCTCAGCAATGGTTTTGGGATTCTGCTGCGCACCTTGTCTTTAATGTAGCCCCACAAAAAGGAGTTGTATGTGTTCAGATCCGGAGAATATGGTGGCCAATCGAGGCCCATGCCAGTGACCTCTGGGTACCCCAGAACCAGAATGCAGTCCCAAAAGTGCTCCTCCAGGACATCAAACACTGTCCTGTTTAGATGGGGTCGACCTCCATCCTGCATGAACCACATCTTTTTGACATCAGGGTCATTTTGGATAATGGGGATGAAATCATCTTCCAAAACCTTCACTTACCATTCGGTAATCACCACGTTATCAAGGAATATTGGACCGATTGTTCCATGACTGTATGCTGCACACCACACAGCCACCTGTTGAGGGTGAAGAGACTTCTCGATCGTGAAATACGGTTCCTCAATCTCCCAAATGCGCCAACTTTGCTTATTGACAAACCCATCGAAATGAGAGTAGGCTTTGTCACTAAACCAAATGTGCGTGCACAAACTAATCCCCATTGTGCCCAGTGGCCAACTGTGCAATTTGAACGTCCTAATACAAACCATTCAGAAGTTATAACAATTCATATAGTTCAATGATTGTCACCCTGTATATGTGAGGCATACTGTGCAACTCCACATTTTGTTCCATTGAATCTCATCAATGTTCAGCTTCTATAGTCGGTGGCAGTGTTAATGGCCGCTGGCCACACAGCTCCTGAGAAATGCTCCATTGTCAGCTGAAAATTCACCAGTATCGCCACAAGCCACTGCAGTGTGTTCCTGCAGTTTGGCAACCTCACAGACAAACTCGACTGAACCTGCCTCACATTTGAAGAACGAGTACACTTCAAATATAAGGTCCCTTCCCTGTCTGTGAAACTCTTAGCACCTTCTAAGTGTTTCAGCTATTATAAAAAAAACTCACAGAATACACAGAAATCAATCAATCATAGTTTTGCACATGTAGAACATGATAGAATGCTCAAATGTGATGGACGTTCGCACAGCACAGAACGCGGAAACTGGATGAGTACTGATTGGCTAGCTGCACTGATTGGCTAGCTGCACAGCTATCTACTTTTCATCCTAGCCCAGAGGTAAAAAACCATTGTATGGACTAGAAGTGTAACGAATATCAGCAGTATTTTCTTTGTTGGCAATGGTTAGCTACATTGTAATCATGAAAATGGGTTACCTCTGTTTCTAAAAAAGACTGAGGCACCTGTGTGATTTGTGAACAACATGCCAATGAACTGTTGTACCATATTTCTGACAAGTGTGCATAGACCTATTCTCGATATGGAAAATAACCCTCATTATTCTGACATGCATTTCTACAGTCATTTGCATCCAAACTGGTCTGCACTAGGCAAGTGACTTCCACTTATTAAGATCCAATAAGCACCTGTCTAATGAGCATAGCTACCAATGAATCAATGATACTATTATACTGTGCTCTGGGTTTTCCATGGTATGTTAACGCAGACACAGTCTCACTTCCACTGTAATATTTCCTCTGCAATCTACAGTCATGTCAGTGGATCGTTCCACAAGCCTGTACTTCATTTAGATTTGCTGGGATACAACCATCACCAAGCTCTCTAAATGATATGGCAGCAATGTTATACCTTGATGGGAAAACAATAAACAATATACAAATGTACTGAGCTGTATACAAGTGTCAGTGCATGTGCTTCTCAGTGTGCATATTTCTTTCTGTTGTTTGAAGTTTCATGGTAAGGTACAATTGCAGATGATGAGTGCATATGAAGTAGAACGATTTTTCCACTTGTAATTAAAATGAAAATGTAATTGACACACAAAGTGAAAGAGGAGACATTTACATAATATTACTCACTGAAATGTGAGAGAGAAAACTCGAAACTAAATAATCAGTACTTAATCCACAATGCTTACACACTTGTTCATACTGTATACAGTCTGCTTTCCTTCTGGTTTGATATGGGTAGTAAAATGCTTTCCATGTCCGAGACCAGAAAAGGGAATCAGAGTTTTACAGACCTCTCCCACAGAGTCCTGCATTAGCAAATATGGCATCACAGCAGCATAACACTATGAGGTAACTTGTTGAGAACAGGTACACAGAATGACTGTACAAGGATTGTGAATAAACAATGAAAACAAAACTAAAAGGTAAGTTACTTGGAAAAATCTCAAGCAAGCAGAATAAGTTGGGAACTGCCCATTCTAGCATCAGCTAGTGAGTTTAACACTGAAATGTATTTAAAAGATAGATCAGTAAAAATCAGGTCTTATAAATTGTATTTGTGCCTAGGGTATGACTGCAGAGTTTTCTACACAATCTGCTGTCAAAATTGTACATCAGACTGCCACTAAACAATATTCTCCATACTGTAAATGAAACACACAGTAAAGCTAAAGGCATTGAAGATACAATTCATTGATGGTCTCAACCACAATCAATTGTCACAAGAAACCCTCATTCATGTGTTCCACAGAGAATACATATTTTCTATTTGAATATTGTTTAGTATATTTTTGGTGTATTACACACAAAAGATACACTGTAATACATGTTACAAAATGATAATTACTATGGATGAAATGCTTTTTTTCCAGTTTCACACTTCCTATTTTTATATTGTTGTTAAATGGTGTACTAAACAAATAATAAAGATTTTACATTTTGTCTTCCATATGAAGTTACAAGAAATTTATAAGCTAATCTCTATACCTAAAATATCCTATTTTCTGTGTCACTGACCATAATTCCCATTTATGTCTGTAACATAGTCTGTGTTAATAAATGCACTTAACAACAACGTGTTACCTGATTTTAATACGCAGATGTTTTCTAAGGTAAATTGAAATAATTAAAATTGGACAACATCAATTAATAAGTCTAGAATTAATTGTTAAACATATATCACATGAACATACTTCAGTTATAGCTCCTCTTTTGTTATTTTATTAATATTTATTATACTTTCATGAGAATCATAATTTTTTAAATTTCAGATTATTTTGCTATTTTAGTAATGTTATTTTCATTTTCAATACTGACCTTAAATCTGATGAATCCTGTTCAGAAACTCTAAGCAATGACCAGTTAGTCTTTGTTTTGTTCATGTTTGAGGTATCTGGAAGCTACTATATCAAATTGTTTGAAAAATATGCTTACATGTATAATAGCAGTTTTCTTCTTACAGGTAAGAAAGGTTGGATAGCAAGAGAAACACATGAATTGTTTGGATAACTTCAATCTGCATTTAGGTGCTGAAAATTATTGTCAAACTGTGTTAGAATGCACCACTACTGACACAGCATTTAAAAATAAAACAGTAACTAAATGGTAGGATTGATATTGACTGACCTTTAGCTGCAGTGGAAATCAATTGTGACTCTGCCATGCTGTTAGTAAAACAGCTACACCGTGTGCCAAAATGCTCACTAGATGTGCTGTGGCTGATGTAAGAACGGCACAGCAGAGTCACATGACCTAATTCATTTAAACTGGAATTAAAGACCTGCACATCATTTGATGGTACTCTTGAGACAAAACTGCAGTTCTGGCAGTATATTTTAACCCATACAATCATATAATTATTGCCTATGATAACATCTATTACTTAAGATACCATAGTTCTTTAAACTAAATTGGTAGATTGCTATAATTACACATCTGTAAACATAATAATGGTTGTTGTTGTTGTTGTTGCTGTTGTGGTCTTCAGTCCAGAGACTGGTTTGATGCATCTCTCCAAGCTACTCTATCCTGTGCAAGCTTCTTCACCTCTCAGTACCTACTGCAACCTACATCCTTCTGAATCTGCTTAGCATATTCATCTCTTGGTCTCTCTCTATGATTTTTACCCTCCACGCTGCCCTCCAATACTAAATTGGTGATCCCTTGATGCCTCAGAACATGTCCTACCAACCAATCCCTTCTTCTAGTCAAGTTGTGCCACAAATTTCTCTTCTCCTCTATCCTATTCAATACCTCCTCATTAGTTATGTGATTGACCCATCTAATCTTCAGCAGTCTTCTGTAGCACCACATTTCAAAAGCTTCTATTCTCTTCTTGTCCAAACTATTTATCATCCATGTTTCACTTCCATACATGCCTACACTCCATACAAATACTTTCTGAAACAACTTCCTGACACTTAAATCTATACTCGATGTTAACAAATTTCTCTTCTTCAGAAACACTTTCCTTGCCGTTGCCAGTCTATATTTTATATCCTCTCTACTCTGACCATCATCCGTTATTTTTCTCCCCAAATACCAAAAATACTTTACTACTTTAAGTGTATCATTTCCTAATCTAATTCCCTCAGCATCACCCGACTTAATTCATCTACATTCCATTATCCTCATTTTGCTTTTGTTGATGTTCATCTTATATCCTCCTTTTAAGACACTATCCATTCTGTTCAACTACTCTTCGAGGTCCTTTGCTGTCTCTGACAGAATTACAATGTCATCGGCGGACCTCAAAGTTTTTACTTCTTCTCCATGAATTTTAATACCTACTCCGAATTTTTCGTTTGTTTCCTTTACTGCTTGCTCAATATACAGATTGAATAACATCGGGGAGAGGCTACAACCCTGTCTCACTCCCTTCCCAACCACTGCTTCCCTTTCATGTACCTCGACTCTTATAACTGCCATCTGGTTTCTGTACAAATTGTAAATATCCTTTTGCTCCCTGTATTTTACCCCTGCCACCTTCAGAATTTGAAAGAGAATATTCCAGTCAACATTGTCAAAAGCTTTCTCCAAGTCTACAAATGCTAGAAATGTAGGTTTGCCTTTCCTTAATCTAGCTTCTAAGATAAGTCGTAGGGTCAGTATTGCCTCACGTGTTCCAATATTTCTACAGAATCCAAACTGATCTTCCCCGAGGTTGACTTCTACTAGTTTTTCCATTTGCCTGTAAAGAATTTGCGTTAGTATTTTGTAGCTGTGACTTATTAAACTGATCGTTTGGTAATTTTCACATCTGTCAACACCTGCTTTCTTTGGGATTGGAATTATTACATTCTTCTTGAAGTCTGAGGGAATTTCGCCTGTCTCATACATCTTGCTCACCAGATGGTAGAGTTTTGTCAGGACTGGCTCTCCCAAGGCTGTCAGTAGTTCTAATGGAAAGTTGTCTACTCTCGGGCCCTTGTTTCAACTCACGTCTTTCAGTGCTCTGTCGGACTCTTCGCGCAGTATGATATCTCCCATTTCATCTTCATCTACATCCTCTTCCATTTCCATAATATTGTCCTCAAGTACATCGGCCTTGTATAGACCCTCTATATACTCCTTCCACCTTTCTGCTTTCCCTTCTTTGCTTAGAGCTGGGTTCCCATCTGAGCTCTTGATATTCATACAAGTTGTTCTCTTTCCTCCAAAGGTCTCTTTAATTTTCCTGTAGGCTGTATCTATCTTACCATTCATGAGATAAGCCTCTACATCCTTACATTTGTCCTCTAGCCATCCCTGCTTAGCCATTTTGCACTTCCTGTCGATCTCATTTTTGAGACATTTGTATTCCTTTTTGCCTGTTTCATTTACTGCATTTTTGTATTTTCTCCTTTCATCAATTAAATTCAATATTTCTTCTGTTACCCAAGGATTTCTACTAGCCCTCGTCCTTTTACCTACTTTATCCTCTGCTGCCTTCACTACTTCATCGCTCAAAGCTATCCATTCTTCTTCTACTGTATTTCTTTCCCCCAGTCCTGTCAATTGTTCCCTTATGCTCTCCTTGAAACTCTGTACAACATATGGTTCTCTCAGTTTATCCAGGTCCCATCTCCTTAAATTTCCACCTTTTTGCAGTTTCTTCAGTTTTATTCTACAGTTCATAACCAATAGATTGTGGTCAGAGTCCACATATGCCCCTGGAAATGTCTTGCAATTTAAAACCTGGTTCCTAAATCACTGTCTTACCATTATATAATCTATCTGAAACGTGTCAGTATCTCCAGGCTTCTTCCATGTATACAACCTTCTTTTATGATTCTTGAACCAAGTATTAGCTATGATTAAGTTGTGCTCTGTGCAAAATTCTACCAGGCGGCTTCCTCTTTCATTTCTTCCCCCCAACCCATATTCACCTGCTACGTTTCCTTCTCTCCCTTTTCCTACTACCGAATTCCAGTAACCTATGACTATTAAATTTTCGTCTCCCTTCACTATCTGAATAATTTATTTGATTTCATCATACATTTCTTCAATTTCTTCCTCATCTGCAGATCTAGTTGGCATACAAAATTGTACTACTGTGGTTCATGGCTATCTTGGCCACAATAATGCATTCACTATGCTGTTTGTAGTAGCTTACCCACACTCCTATATTTTTATTCATTATTAAACATACTACCGCATTACCCCTATTTGATTTTGTATTTATAACCCTGTATTCACCTGACCAAAAGTCTTGTTCCTCCTGCCACCGAACTTCACTAATTCCCACTATACCTAACTTTAACCTATCCATTTCCCTTTGTAAATTTTCTAACGTACCTGCCCGATTAAGGGATCTGACATTTCATGCTCCGATCTGCAGAATGCCAGTTTTCTTCCTCTTGATAACGATGTCCTCCTGAGTAGCCCCCACCCGGAGATCCAAGTGGGGGACTATTTTACCTCCGGAATATTTTACCCAAGAGGACACCATCATCATACAGTAAAGCTGCATGCACTCGGGAAAAATTATGGTCATAGTTTCCCCTTGCTTTCAGCCGATCTCAGCACCAGCACAGCAAGGCCATTTTGGTTAGTGTTACAAGGCCAGATCAGTCAACCATCCAGACTGGCCTCTCAACAGATACCCCTCCATTGTGGTTGCACCTACAGTACGGCTACCTGTATCGCTGAGGCACGCAAGCCTCCCCACCGAAGGCAAGGTCCATGGTTCATGGGATATGTAAAAATTGTAAAAATATCAGTTGTTTCATTGTTCCAAAGCACAAAAGATTCAGTAGATATGAAGTATTTCATCATGTTCTTCTAAAAGAAACAAAGAAATACTTACACACATCCAGCAAATGTATTTGAATTACACTCCTCCATGAACAAACAAAATTCAAAGTGGAAAATTGGTAGTGTGGCTGAGAAAGAGAGAGAAAGTACATGATAATGTCCACTTGAAGGTCTTAATTCTTTGATGTTTTCTTCTGTTTCCTGCATCAATATGTTAAAAATATCTTCTTTGATGATTCGGTAGATAATACACAATGTTTCTAAGTTAACAAGTTTGTGTACTGTTAATTGTTTTATGTTTATTACCATGAAGGCAAGTTGTTAGTACCACAGACAAAAATTAAACAAGAGTCATTAAATGACATGTTGCACACATGTATATTGATCTTCCACAACATCTCAAACACCACCTGACAGGATAAAATTCACAATATGAATCAGCCAACTGTTTGAGAAAATTATTTAATTTACTTTTCTCATTGGATATGTCATAAAACAATCATCATCAAATAATAAATGCAGCCAACATTGTCATATAAAATCTGTTCATCTCTCAGCTGGAGATATTATGACTATTTATTTATTTATTTATTTATTTACTTATTATTTATTTGTCCCATAGATCAAATCAGTACATTGGCTTGTACAACTAATATGGGATACGTCAACACAAATATACAGTTTACAGGAGTCCAAAACAGTAAACAAGAAAACAGAAGAATGATTATTTTACATTACCTACAAATTATGTTACTTAAAGTTATAGCTTTACAGAGAATTGTTACATGATGTGACAAAATTGAATTAATAACATTTAGCTTTGATACATTATCATGCACTAAGACAATTTTGATTCAAAATATTCCTGGGTGGTATAAAAGCAATCTTTTATTAAAAGAGATTTCACCGTCTGGATTTCTTGTATAAAAGTTGGAAGATGGTTATATAATTTTATTCCCATGCACATGACACAATCACTGTATAGTTTTGTTGAGTGGGTAAGTATTCTTAGAGAGGTTTTTGATCTTGTGTCATAATCATGGTAATCCATATTTTTGCTAATTTTGTTGATAGTTTTTTTGGTAAAGAATAATAATTCTAGTATGTATTGGCATGGGAAGGGCAAAATATTTAGTTTCTTAAATAAGTGTCTCTTTGTTTTTTGAACATAATTGTTCTGACTATCTTCTTTTGCAGTTTGAATGTCTTAATTGATTCAGAATTTTGGCCCCAGAAGATGATTCCGTAGTTAAGTACAGAGTGAAAGAGTGCATGGTACATTGTGGTTAGGATACTTGTGTTAGTGACGTTCCTTATTGATCTAATCATGAAGCATACCTTACTAAGTTTTGTGCTGGTAGCATCGATGTGCCTTTTCCATGTGAGTGTATCAGTAATAGTGACCCCAAAAATTTTATTTTATTTTCAAGTTTAACATTATTTTTTCCAGTGATATAGTTGGTAATAATGGATTTCTGTTTTCAGCAGTGTGTAAGGTTATTCCAATTGTCTTTTTTTGCATTAAGAAGCAGCCTGTTACTTTGAAGCCATCGACTTATTTGGTCTGTGGTCCTATCCATAGATTAGATTAGATTAGATTAGATTAATACTTGTTCCATAGATCATGAATACGACACTTCGTAATGATGTGGAATGTGTCAGGTTAATAAAAGATGTCTGTACAAGAAATTACATTACACAAAATATTGCATGACACTAATGGTTAAGTTTTTTTTTCTTTTACTTAGTTTATATCTAAAAATTCAGCCAATGAGTAGAAGGAGTTGTCATCTAGAAATTCTTTTAATTTATTTTTAAATGTTAGTTGGCTATCTGTCAGGCTTTTTATGCTGTTTGGTAGGTGCCCAAAGACTTTTGTGGCAGCATAATTTACCCCTTTCTGTGCCAAAGTCAGATTTAACCCTGCATAGTGAAGATCATCCTTTCTCCTGGTGTTATAGGTATGCACACTGCTATTACTTTTTAATTGGGTTGGATTATTATCAACAAATTTCATAAGGGAATATATATACTGTGAGGTTACTGTGAGGATCCCTAGATCCTTAAATAGATGTCTGCAGGATGACCGTGGGTGGGCTCCAGCAATTATTCTGATTACACGTTTTTGTGCAATGAATACTTTTCTACTCAACGATGAATTACCCCAGAATATGATGCCATACGAAAGCAGTGAATGAAAGTAGGCATAGTAAGCTAATTTACTGAGATTCTTATCACCAAAATTTGCAATAACCCTAATAGCATACGTAGCTGAACTCAGACGTTTCAGCAGACCATCAATGTGTTGCTTCCAGTTTAACCTCTCATCAATGGACACACCTAAAAATTTTGAAAATTCTACCTTAGCTACAGACTTCTGTTCAAATTCTATATTTATTACTGGAGTTGTGCCATTTACTGTATGGAACTGCATATACTGTGTTTTATCAAAATTTAAAGAGAGTCCATTTGCTGAGAACCACTTAATAATTTTGTGAAAAACATCATTTACAATTACATCACTTAGTTCTTGGTTTTTGGATGTTATTACTATACTTGTATCATCAGCAAAAAGAACTAACTTTGCATCTTCATCAATGTGGAATGGTAAGTCATTAATGTATATCAAGAACAGTAAAGGACCTAAGACCGAACCCTGTGGGACCCCGTGCTTGATAGCACCCCAGTTTGAGGAATCAGCTGTTGTTTTAACATTACACGAACCACTTATTTCAACTTTCTGCATTCTTCCAGTTAAGTATGAATTAAACCATTTGCGCATTGCCCCCCTCAAACCATAATGATTAAGCTTATCTAAAATAATTCCATGATTTACACAGTCAAAGGCCTTTGAGAGATCACAAAAAATACCAATGGGTGATGTCCGGTTATTCAGAGCATTTAATATTTGATCAGTGAAAGCATATATAGCATTTTCTGTTGAAAAGCCTTTCTGAAAACCAAACTGACATTTTGTTAGTACTTTATTTTTACAAATATGGGAAGCTACTCTTGAATACATTACTTTCTCAAAAATTTTTGATAGAGCTGTCAGAAGAGAGATTGGGTGGTAGTTGTTGACATCCGACGTATCCCCCTTTTTATGCAATGGTTTTACAATGGCATATTTCAGTCTATCAGGGAAAACACCCTGCTCCAAAGAGCTATTACATACGTGGCTGAGAATCCTACTTATCTGTGGGGAACAAGCTTTAAGTACTTTGCTGGAAATGCCATCAATTCCGTAAGAGCTTTTAATTTTCAGTGAGTTTATTATTTTACTGATTTCAGAGGGAGAGGTTGGTGGAATTACAGTTGTTTCAAACTGCACAGGTATGGCCTCTTCTATTAATAGCCTTGCCTCTTCTAGTGAAGATCTAGATCCTATTTTCTCCACAACATTTAAAAAATGATTATTCAAAATATTTTCAATTTCTGATTGTTTGTTAGTGCACTTGTCATTCAGTTTTATTGCACTAAAGTCTTCCTGTGCTCTTGGTTGCCCTGTTTCCCTTTCAATAATATTCCAAATTGCTTTAATTTTATTATCAGAGTTACTGATCTCAGACATGATACACATGCTTCTGGACTTTTTAATAACTTTTCTTAGTATCGCACAATAGTTTTTATAATATTGAACAATTTCGGGGTCAGTACTCCCTCTTGCTGTTAGATACAGTTCTCTTTTACGGTTGCAGGATATTCTTATTCCTTTAGTTAGCCAAGGTTTTTTATATGTTTTCTTGGAATTATGTTTAACTATTTTCTTGGGAAAACAATTTTCAAATACCCTTAAAAATGTATTGTGAAATAAGTTATATTTCAAGTTTGCATCGGGTTCCTTATACACTTCATACCAGTCTAGCTCTTATTTCATATTAGATTGGAGAATTTGTTCGGGCGCAGATATGAGTATGGAGGTGTCATCAGTAAACAAAAGGGTTTGTGTGTCAGGTAGGCTGTGAGGAAGGTCATTTATGTAAAGTAAGAACAGCAAGTGGCCCAGGATGGAGCCTTGGGGAACGCCTTGCTTTATGGTATGTATGGAGGAATGTACAGTGCTAGCTGTACCTGAGAGCTTAGTTTCATTTAATTCGACATACTGCTGTCGATCTTCCAGATAGCTTTTAAACCAGTCATAGGCATTCCCTCTTATTTCATAGGAATGCATATTTTGCAAAAGTATACTATGATTAACCATGTCGAAGGTCTTTGTTAGATCTAGGAAGATACCTATGGCTGGGAGCTTTTTGTCCACAAGCTCCAGTACATGATCTATAAATTCTTGTATTGCATCAGTTGCAATTGCTTTGGAAGCCGAACTGAGCAGGTGACAGGATATTTTCTTTGTCTAGAAAGGACATGATTCTGGTGGCCATTATATATTCAAATACTTTAGTAAAAGTTGAAAGCAGTGCAATGGGTCAATAATTACTGGGATTCTTTTGCTTCCTTTTTTGTGGACAGGTTATAATTTTTGCAGTTTTGAGCATACTAGGAAATGCACCATTCAGGAATGAGAAATTTATTATGTGGGCTAGGGGTTTACTGATAAAGTTACTGCAATTATGAAGGATGAAGCATGGAATTTGATCTTGTCCAGCAGCTGATTTTTTTTTTAATTCTGCTATGAAGCGTCTTTTCTATTTCAATTTCAGATGTAGGCCTTAAAAATAGAATTTCAGAGCATAAGTTTGGTTTTAGTTGTAAGGGACAGCTATTTTTAAGACGGTTAGCCAGGTTTTCTACTGTTTCTGTAAAGTTGTTATTGAATTCCTCTGCTGTTTCTTTCCCACTGGAGACTAATTTTCCATTTATTTTTAAGATAATATCACTTTGTAGTTGTTTTCCTCTATTACTATCCATATTAATAAGCTGCCACATGCTTTTGCTCTTATTTGATGACAAATTGTGGTAGTTCTCATTCTGTAGCTTTTTGGCTGTGTTCCTTAATATCTTTTTATATAGACTAAAGTATGACTTAAATGCTTCACTACTGCCTAGTTTGGATTTGCTAATGTAAAAAAGTTCTCTTTTTCTTTGTGATGATTAATGATTCCTGGGGTGATCCAGCTGGAGAGTTTTCTATCTTTGTTGATACATTTTGTTTGTAAGGGAAAGTGGCAATTAAAATAATAACAGAAAATATCCTAGAATGCTTCATATTTGCTGTGTACTGTTTGAGCCTCATATACATTTTGCCAGTTTTCATTTTGTATATCAAAGAGGAAAGTATGCATGTGAGTTTTATTGAAGTTTTCTTCTGTACAGTGATTTTACTGTGTTTGTGACTGTTATTTTGCAACCAGACCTGCATAATTAATGCATTGTGGTCTGAAAATCCTAGTTTGACAGAGGATACAGTACAATTTATATTGCTTGCTACTTGATCCAGACAAGTGGTACTGCGATTTGTTATCCTGGTTGGAGTGTTGACCATTAGGTCTAGGTTGTAGCCGTTCATAAAAATTTTAATGTTTAGATGTCTAGAGTTCTCTGAGAGAAAATCTATATTATAGTCACCACATATTAGAACACTATATGATTTTCTTTTACTTAGATTTTCTATTACTGCTGCTAGATTTTTGTAGAAAGTCCCTATGTTACCAGAGGGTGACCTGTAAAGTGCTATTATATAAACATTTAGATCTGTAAGCTCTACACCTGACAGTTCTATATCTTTTTCAATACTATATGAATTGCAAATATCAAGAGGTGTAATGTTGTCTTTTACAAATATGCAACTACATCCACCTTTGTAAGATGTTCTTGAGAAGTGACCTACAAGTTTAAAATTTGGTATCACAACATTTTCTATTTCAAAAGACATCATGAAATGTTCATTAATACGTAATATCTGTGTATCTGACAGTTCACTTGCACCTGATAATAAAATTTCTAATTCATTAAGTTTGGTTTTGAGCCCTTGTACATTATGGATGTGTACTTTTAGATCAAGAATTTTTTTGTTTAATTTTTTTATACATTGGTGAGGAGGTTCAGACCTTACCTTATTTACTACAATTTGCTAATGGAGTCCTTTGCAAGTTTTATGGTGTATCTTTAACTTGTTTGATGATGCTAAGTTTCTTCTTTTCTCAGAGGGGGATAGAAAAAACCCTCCTTCTTGGGTATATTCTCACTTGATCTTAAATTAACACTTACAGATGTAGCTGCTGCAGTCCTTTGTGGATCTTCTGATGTCTCCTCTTTCCTGCTTTCTTCATTCTTGTCGAATTTGCTTACTTCATTTTTGCCTGTAAGTTGTTCAGGAGGCTGATAGACAGATTTGCTTTGTAATAGCCTTTCTTTAATTATTTCACTGATGTGGTCGCACATAACACTTTTTCCGTCGTAATTAAGGTGCATTCCGTGTTTGGTGTGCAGGTTTCGATGTACTTTACTTACGTCCAGTACATCGCACTTTGCGTATTCTGCACACAATTTCTTAATTTCAATGTTAGTTTTCCTAATTTCTACATTAACACACGATCTGTAAATTAGGTCATGTCTATGAGGCACAGTGGCTACTATTGTGTTCCTAGGGATTTATTCACTTCTAGAAAGTTCTGTAGAGTTTTAATGCAGGCATCGGATTCATTTCTAGCTATGTCATTCAAACCCGCTATACATACTATAAAGTCATTACCCTGTATTGTGTTCATCTGAAGATCAGTGTCTACAACATGGTGTGTTCCCGCTCCAGGTTTCACTATGCTAGTCACTGCCGTTTCTCGATTTTTCTCTTGGAGCATGCTTGATAGATTTCTGCCGTGGCTGTTGGCAAGCAAGCGAATACCACACTTTTTCCTTAATGATACGTGCTTGCCCTTACCACTGTTTCCAAGTTTACTGTTGGTGTCCGAATTACAGGTTTTTACAAAATCACAATGAGTTGTACACTCGTTATGACACAAGACATCATATTTGTTTTTATCTAAGAAAGTAACACTTTTAACAGTTTTCGTGATTTGAGACCGGACT
Source organism: Schistocerca gregaria (assembly GCF_023897955.1). Taxonomy (NCBI): domain Eukaryota; kingdom Metazoa; phylum Arthropoda; class Insecta; order Orthoptera; family Acrididae; genus Schistocerca; species Schistocerca gregaria. The sequence goes on from NC_064923.1 coordinate 121,006,920, forward strand.
TTTTGCGACACTGCTATCCACTTGGATGATTTCTCACGTGTATCATTTTCACTTCACACGAATTTTCCACTGTTTGTACTTCGCCGATTTCTTTCTTCGGTGCAGCTATTTCCCTTTTTAAATTATTGACTATGAATTGTGGACTTGAAATTCGTTCGTTTAGGGTTGTAATTTCAGCTCTATAATTTTCACAGGTTTTCTTTTTAACTACATAACTATAACTATTTCTCGTGTTAAAATTTCCGACTTCCACACTCGTGGCCATCTTGCATGTACATGGATACATAAGCAGATAACTCTTCACAATGGGCAGGAAATTGTTATAGCATTATACTCCTAGTAGAAAATGGTTGGTTTGTAACTTTATAATAGATCTCAGTTGATTTAAGGACAGTGCATTTAACACTGTATGAAAATTCATTTGCTTTCTTCAGTAATATAGTAATTCTGCATTATCTGCAGATGACAAAAACGATAACAATACATTCCGTAGCAGCCGAAAATAGTTTGATAATTTTTTATAGTGGTTAATATTAAAAATTCAAAGTTTGAACACAATAACTTCAAAAGTAAGTTCTTATTTCATTGTTGTGTACTTTCCAGAAAAAATTCTCATTATTTCTTTCAAAAGCACAGTTATGTCTTAGTAGTGTTATTTAAGACACTTGGAGTGTTTGTAGAAAGTCAGTTACCCCTTAATTAATGTATATATTTATAATAACACCAGACATAAGCAGAACAGAATTATGTGAAGAAACTCAATATTGCACTCTATCTAAACACACTAACAGTTTGAGGTTGAAATTCACTCGTGTCTATATTTGCTTACAAATGAATTTGCTTTTGGTTAGGTTCTACTATGAGCAAACACAATTTTTCTTCTTGTCTTCCCAGACATGTTTCGTAGAAGTTACAATATCATCAGTGAGTTTTTTTTTATTTTCTTTCTATCAAATACCATAAAAATAGCTTTTTACTGTCTGCACATATCAAATTATACTCTTTAAGTAAATTGTTCACAAATCTCAAAGCACAAAAAGATTATATATGGCTACCTTCTTAACATATTTGGTGTCTATGGCTTTCTGTAATAGGTGCTGTAACCATACTTCTTCTGCAGTTTAACATTTGCATTATAGAAAACTTAACATAGAAAACTTACTTACATCGAAAATTTAGGACTGGGAATGTTAGAATATTACTTTTACAGGTTTCCACATTGTCTTCATTGTGAAACTCCACGCCCACAATTTAGAAGATATGAAAACAAAAGATTGTATCAGAGTGAATGTGTAGAGAGCGGGTGTGTGTGTGCGAGGGGGGCGGGGGGGGGGGGGCATGTATGAATCGTCTCACAGTTCTTTGAGGACAGAGAACAGAGTTACTTTGTAGAGAGATATGTATTTGTTTATTATTTCTTTTCCTTCTATTATGGCCTTCTGTATTCAGAAGTTTTCTTCAGTATTAGTTTGTTGGGAGTTGTTGCAACATTTGAGAATTTTTAGGTCAGTATTCATGTCTGGTGGTCTCTGTTCCATATCCATAAGGTACTCTGTGACTGTAGAATGATGGTTGTTAACTTTGTAGCACTCTTCTGTGTTCTGTGTAACTAATATTGATGATTCTGTAAGGTCAGCAAATGTGACTGTGTAAAAAGAAGAAAAGAAACATGTTTGCTCTAAGTGGAACCTATTCAAAAACAAAATCACACTAACACTTAAGTTCCTTCAACATAACGTTTATTTTGTAACTTTCCAATGGAACATCCAGTTTACTGCTCACGGATTCTAGTATCTTGGTTTGATAAAAATTTAAGTGTTAGATATCATCAAACACAATTTACACTGTGTACATAGATTTCATGTATTGGGATTAAGGGCACACAACAAATACCATGTGAGGCCATCACTACACAGGCATAACCACTCACCTGGTGCCTCTCACTTCCGAGCAGCAGCTCCAGATGGCACTGAGAGCTTTGAACAACTTTCCACTTCTGCACCATGTCCATCTGAGCATGGTCTCATTGGCCAGTAATGATGCAGCCACCAGAGAGAGCACTGTCAATCATAGACTACATGGCTTCTGCCTTGTGCTGGCAGTGGACACACATACAGTTCATACCCTGCTATAAAATGACACAGTTCAATGCCTGCAACAAGCTGCAATAGCTTCCACAGTTATGATAAGTAGCACAGTTCTGTGAGTTCTATTGAGAAAACAACTTTCCATCTTAGAAGTGACTGTTTATGGAGTAAGAAGACAATCAAGAGTGTCTGCATAATTATATTCAGTCATAGTTACACGATCATAGACTGCCGAGAGCTATCAAAGTTATTTAGATATCATCGTATTAAGTATAGAACATCGAGTGGCATGCATAAAATTGTGCCGAAGTTAAGTACCATTGTGTAACCTATTCTTAATAAATGTTATTGGTAATTTCTTATTATGTTGCCACATTTCTGTTCTAGTACTGCCCTGTCAAGTCAGTGTTTAAGTTGACACATATACTGTGCAGTCTGCCACCTCTAAATAACTATAACATGAAAACCACTTTACTGCTGCTACATGTGTTTGGGCTGAATTAGAATTAGCATTCAGTTACAACATTGCCAATACTAAATTCATTCTTATTGTGGTAGTTACAAACAGCTCTACTGCATGGTTTGATGATGGTGGTATCCTCCAGCAGTAAGCCGTGTGATGCTGGCCAAAGAAAAAAACCATGTCTGATTTACTGCAAGGAAGAATGTGGAACATAAAATTCTTTAATAATATTATTACGTTAGAAAACTTGAAAAGAGAAATAGATGGGATGTAGTGTGGTGGCTAATGGTACAGGATTTCTGATCAGGTGATTACAAATTTGTCAGTAGGGTTTATAAAGGAGTGGATCTCATAATAAACAAGAAAATAGGAATGCAGGTGAATTTGTACTAACAGCACACACCAGCAACTGCTTTCATAGAAGTATGTGACCACCATTCAGTATTACAAGTGAAATTAGTACTGTCAGGATTAGCACAGCTTGGGCTAGCTGGCACAGCTTGGGCTAACTGGCCTTTGCTGAGCGTGAAAAAAAGTGAGCCTGGAGGTTTCAGTGGAACAAAATTCTTTATTGTGGCAACAGTGTCTGCTGAACAGATTGGAGGAGGACAAAGAAGTCATTAGAGACAGTGAACAGATTAGACAAGCGACTACTCCCTAAGCATGAATCCAGATGTTTAACTCAGAGGTGCAAAGTTCTGAATGTATGAATAAATAAGGAAGAAGCGAGTCACAAAACCAATTGTTGACAGATACAATCATAGAACACGAAACCACAGAACATATAAAGTCATATAAAAATTTACATGCCAAAGAATAAACAATACAAGACAACTTAAAAATGTATTACCAAACACAGCACACCTGGAATTTCACAAGGAAGCTGTTTGACAGCTGCGACCCACAACACTGCACCATTGAGCACAATAACATCACTGGTTGGCATAAACTTTGTAGCAGTTGTTTCATCAGCCCCCACAGCTGAAATGGAGTAGTGTTACGGGACCAGGCTGGAAAATGTACTTGGTGGCCAAAACGAGTCATGTGTTTCTCTCATTGGTCGACATTGCTCAGTCGTTGCTCCTGCGGTAGGAACTGTGATGCCAGTACTGAAGTCTGCTGTAGTCTCAGTGCTGTTCTTTGAGCCTGTATACATCTTTGATACAAATAGCTGTACTCTTGCTGTTTACCACAATGTCTAAAGTCTGCATGCTTTGTCACAGGACACAATTAGGGCCAGTGTAAGGCAATTGCAGTGGAATCTTAACATTGCCGATTCAAAGCATCACATGCAAGCAGCTTTCCAAGCTGCACTGCAAATAAGTCATTGGTGTACCAGGTCTGGAGACTGCGGGGGTTGTATACATGTGACATGGCTCTCAATTGTTGAAGGAATTCTGACTGATTTTGAATTGGTAACTATAGTGAGCTGGCCTCAACGAACTCCCAGGAGGAAGCAAATGTTCTACATAGACTAATTCCACAGCCGAGGAGTCCAAATATTGCTTATATATCATTCTTCAAACCAGGGGAATTATCAGAACAGTAGAAGTCCAGGATGTACCATAGCACGAGGGCTGCCTTCAGAGAATAGCATCATTTATCAACCATGCCGTTACTGGCAGGGTGGTAACTACACTACGTAGGTAAATCCTTATTCGCCCTCTTCACGATACACTATAGGTACAAGGTTGGTAAGTCGTGTTTTGTACTTAACTGTAGCACATGCTAGCTAATCACATAGAAAAAGGGGATTATGAGAACTGTGCCAAATGCCTGGACATTCCCAGGCTGAAATGAATAGTTATTGTGTGAACATAGCAACCGCTTTGTCATGCTGTTTCTCATTTAAGCTTTGCCCCCGTCCTGTTTACATGCCACACCTGACACACAGTAAGCTGCTGATAATGTTATTGATGTATGCGTCCTGGGAAACTCTTCACTGGGTAATGCCTGAGTGTGCCTATGGGGTAATAAAGTGTCCGCTGTGAAACTACTGTTTCCATAGATAGTATTGGACATTGTAATTACAGAGAATACAAATTTGATAAGATAATCATTTTATTCACATTCATATGCTGACCACCTCCCACCAAACAACATGATAGAAGGACAACCTACATGGTATACACATTGTCGACACATGTTACATTTATTCTTCAAGGATGTTACTGGTCATTGACACATTTCGTTTAATAATATATTGGTACCTACTGATAACCTTCACAATTCACAGTGTTCTTAACAAAACATGACGTTGAACTTTACTTTAGCATGTCCTCAAACGGTTTACCCCCACTGCAAGACACATCTATAATTGACATTCAAGAGAACTGGTAACAGATGAAAGGTGGATGATATGGCGGAGCAAGTTATGACGATTCGGCGGCGCATGTCATCTGGCATTGTTGGGGCTCCACGGCAGACCACATCTTTCAATGTTCCCCACAAAAAGAAATCAAGTGGAGTCAAACCGTGAGGACCTGGCAGGCCATTGTACTGCAGCATTCCATTCAATCCAGCAGTCAGGAAATATCTCGTTCAATATTTGACTTGCAACACGTGAGGAGTGAGCTGGGCAAACGTCGTGTTGCAACCACATACACAGGCGCTCATTGAGTGGTATCTCCTCCAGCAGAACGGGTAGAATGTTCCTAAGAAAGTCTCCATACCTCTTCCCATTTAATACTCCTGTAATGAAATAATGTCCTATGATATAATTTCCTACAATGCCGCACCACACATTGTCACGCCATGGTCTTTGGTGCTGTACCTGACGCAGCCTATGTGGGTTCTCAGCAGCCAAGTAGTGCATGTCACATACATTTACATTCCCGTGATTAGTGAATGTTGCTTCGTCAGTGAAGAGCACACTTTTGAAGAATGTATTATGATCTCGCAGGCATTGCAGAGCAAATCAACAAAATTCCATACAACGTTCGAAATCGCATCCTTCAAGTGCCTGATGGAGTGCAAGGTGATACGGGTGGAACTTATACCGGTGCAGAATGCACATGACACTCATCTGGCTGACCCCACACTCTGCGGCAGTATGTCTCGTGCCACAATGAAAATCAATAAACGTCATGGCCAGAGCAGTCTCTTCATCGTCTCTGTTGGTCGCAGTCTTCTTCCTCCTCCATTTTTTGATGTTAAAGCTGCCTGTTCGCACTAGTGTAGTAATCATTCTTGCAATGGCCTGGTGAGTAGGACACCGAAGATCAGGATACATATCCCTGTACCGCCGTACAGTTTCAACAGCATTCCTACGACATTCGCCATACAGAAGTAACATGTCTAACTTCTCCTGATTTGTGTACATACTTGGATGTAATGTTCCAGCAGCAACTACATCTGGATAGGAGATGCACGTCCTACTGGTTCAATGTCACATGACCTACTAGTTGTATGATGCGGCCTGCTTTCTGGGTTGCATTAGGTGTGTTTACAGTCTGCAGCCACTTCCGACCACCTTGACCTTCAGTTGTACAATATTTCCCAGCGTCTTTTAAGCAAAGTTTGAATCACAATAGCAACATGCGGTACATCACTATACGCGTTTTTTCCTGAGCGTTCGAACTATGGTAAAAAAAGTATAGCGTCCCATTTAAAAACATGTACTTGCCTCATTATCTCAGTCAATATAGACGTTATGATTAATGTGCATGTATCAACGAATGTGCTCCATAGTCCGCTACGATTTGCCAAAAACTGCTTGGCGATACGTGCAATCACCCCCGGAATAAAGGGGATGTTACGTCTTACACGACTCACCCTGTAGATTGTATCGACTTTTTACTTGCTGTCTTACACTTTCCTGATTCTGTACTGAGCTCATCTTCCAACTTTACTCCATCATTATACCCTAACATACAAACATGGATTTCCACATTGCTTCCTCCTTCCCTGTAACCAGCCTCAGAAGACAAAGATTGGCCATCTCTAGTTTGATGAAGTGGAAGATCCACTTTGTGACTCGTCAGTAACTTTGATAATTTTTGCACTGTGATTAGGCTGTTGTGGCTACGATCTAGCTGTACCTTTTACAGATTGTGAATTGTTAAAATTATTCCTATTATTATCATGATTCTGTATCTGCAAACGCTGTTCGGTCGCAACAGCAGCACTAGATACCTTCAAAGAATCAGAATTATTACTGTATTTACTCGAATCTAAGCCGCACTTTTTTTCCGGTTTTTGTAATAAAAAAAAACCGCCTGCAGCTTAGAATCGAGTGCAAAGTAAGCGGAAATTCAGAAAAATGTTCGTAGGTGCCGCCACAAATAACTTCAGCCGACGAATATATGTAGCGCTACACAGGCATGCTTTGCATCTACATCTACATCTACATGACTACTCTGCAATTCACATTTAAGTGCTTGGCGCAGCAATATTCTAACAGAGGACGAACGAGTGTAGTGTAAGCTGTCTCTTTAGTGGACTTGTTGCATCTTCTAAGTGTCCTGCCAATGAAACGCAACCTTTCTTTGGCTCGCCTTCCCGACAATATTATCTATGTGGTCCTTCCAACTGAAGTTGTTCGTAATTTTAACACCCAGGTACTTAGTTGAATTGACAGCCTTGAGAATTGTACTATTTATCGAGTAATCGAATTCCAACGGATTTCTTTTGGAACTCATGTGGATCATCTCACACTTTTCGTTATTTAGCGTCAACTGCCACCTGACACACCATACAGCAATCTTTTCTAAATCGCTTTGCAACTGGTACTGGTCTTCGGATGACCCTACTAGACGGTAAATTACAGCATCATCTGCGAACAATCTAAGAGAACTGCTCAGATTGTCACCCAGGTCATTTATATAAATCAGGAACAGCAGAGGTCCCAGGACGCTTCCCTGGGGAACACCTGATATCACTTCAGTTTTACTCGATGATTTGCCGTCTATTACTATGAACTGCGACCTTCCTGACAGGAAATCACGAATCCAGTCGCACAACTGAGACGATACCCCAGAGCTCCGCAGCTTGATTAGAAGTCGCTTGTGAGGAACGGTGTCAAAAGCTTTCCGGAAATCTAGAAATACGGAATCAACTTGAGATCCCCTGTCGATAGCGGCCATTACTTCGTGCAAATAAAGAGCTAGTTGCGTTGCACAAGAGCGATGTTTTCTGAAGCCATGCTGATTACGTGTCAATAGATCGTTCCCTTCGAGATGATTCATAATGTTTGAATACAGTATATGCTCCAAACCCTACTGCAAACCGACGTCAATGATATAGGTCTGTAGTTAAAAGGATTACTCCTACTACCCTTCTTGAACACTGGTGCGACCTGCACAATTTTCCAATCTGTAGGTACAGATCTATCGGTGAGCAAGCGGTTGTATATGGGTGCTAAGTAGGGAGCTATAGTATCAGCATAATCTGAAAGGAACCTAATCGGTATACAATCTGGACCTGAAGACTTGCCCGTATCAAGCGATTTGAGTTGCTTCGCAACCCCTAAGGTATCTACTTCTAAGAAACTCATGCTAGCAGATGTTCGTGTTTCAAATTCTGGAATATTCCTTTCGTCTTCCCTGGTGAAGGAATTTCGGAAAACTGCGTTCAATAACTCCGCTTTAGCGGCACAGTCGTCGATAACAGTATCATCGGCACTGCGCAGCTAAGGTATTGACTGCGTCTTGCCGCTTGTGTACTTTACATACGACCAGAATTTCTTCGTACTTTCTACCAAATTTCGAGACAATGTTTCGTTGTGGAACCTATTAAAGGCATCTCGCATCGAAGTCCGTGCCAAATTTCGCGCGTCTGTAAATTTTAGCCAATCTTCGGGATTTCGCGATCTTCTGAACTTCACATGCTTTTTCCACTGCCTCTGCAACAGCGTTCGGACATTTTTGGTGTACCAGGTGGGATCCGTTCCATCTCTTACCAATTTATGAGGTATGAATATCTCAATTGCTGTTGCTACTATATCTTTGAATTTGAGCCACATCTCGTCTACATTCGCATAGTCAGTTCGGAAGGAATGGAAATTGTCTTTTAGGAAGGCTTCTAGTGACACTTTATCCGCTTTTTTAAATAAAATTATTTTGCGTTTGTTTCTGATGGATTTGGAAGAAATGGTATTGAGCCTAGCTACAACGACCTTGTGATCACTAATCCCTGTATCAGTCATGATGCTCTCTATCAGCTCTGGATTGTTTGTGGCTAAGAGGTCAAGTGTGTTTTCGCAAGCATTTACAATTCGCGTGGGTTCGTGGACTAGCTGCTCGAAATAATTTTCGGAGAAAGCATTTAGGACAATCTCGGAAGACGTTTTCTGCCTACCACCGGTTTTGAACAAGTATTTTTGCCAACATACCGAGGGTAGGTTGAAGTCCCCACCAACTATAACCGTATGAGTGGGGTATTTAGTTGTTACGAGACTCAAACTTTCTCTGAACTGTTCCGCAACTGTATCATCGGAGTCTGGGGGTCGGTAGAAGGAGCCAATTATTAACTTAATTCGGCTGTTCAGTATAACCTCCACCCATACCAATTCGCACGGAGTATCTACTTCGACTTCACTACAAGATAAACCACTACTGACAGACACAAACACTCCACCACCAATTCTGCCTAATCTATCTTTCCTGAACACCGTCTGAGACTTCGTAAAAATTTCTGCAGAACTTATTTCAGGCTTTAGCCAGCTTTCTGTACCTATAACGATATCAGCTTCTGTGCTTTCTATTAGCGCTTGAAGCTCAGGGACTTTCCCAGCGCAACTACAACAGTTTACAACTATAATTCCGACTGTTCCTTGATCCAAGCACGTCCTGTAATAGCCAAGCACCCTTTGACATTGCAGCCCATCCCACACTTTCCCGAGGCCTTCTAACCTAAAAAACCGCCCAGCCCACGCCACACAGCCTCCGCTACCCGTGTAGCCGCCAGCTGAGTGTAGTGAACTCCTGACCTATTCAGCGGAACCCGAAACCCCACCACCCTATGGCGCAAGTCAAGGAATCTGCAGCCAATACGGTCGCAAAACCGTCTGAGCCTCTGTTTCAGACCGTCCACCCGGCTCTGCAGCAAAGGTCCGCAGTCGGTTCTGTCAGTGATGCTGCAGATGGTGAGCTCTGCCTTCATCTCGTAAGCAAGACCGGCAGCCTTCACCAAATCAGATAGCCGCTGGAATCCAGAGAGAATTTCCTCAGATCCAAAGCGACACACTTCATTAGTGCCGACATGTGCCACCACCTGCAGCTGGCTGCAGCCTGTGCTCTTCATGGCATCCGGAAGGACCCTTTCCACATCAGGAATGACTCCTCCCGGAATGCACACGGAGTGCACACTGGATTTCTTCCCCTCCTTAGCCGCCGTATCCCTAAGGGGCTCCATTATGCGCCTAACATAGGAGCTCCCAACTACCAGTAAGCCCACCCTCTGCGATTGCCCGGACCTTGAAGGCTGAGAATGATCCTCTGAAACAGGGCAGGCAGCTGCATCAGGCTCAGCCAGAGACAGTGCCTGAAACCGGTTTGTCAGACGCACCGGGGAGGCTTTCTGATCAGCCTCCGGGGACGCCTTTCGCTGCCTGCCACGCCTTGGAACGACCTCCCAATCAACCACAGGCGAGGGCTCAGCCCCACTGCGGGCAGCAACCGGGGCAACCACAGCGGCAGACCGATCTGGGGACAGACGGGACGAGGTTGACATCCCCGTGATACCCAAGTCCGGCTCCCCACAGTGGTGCCCATTGGCAACAGCCTCAAGCTGCGCGACTGAAGTCAGCGCTGATTGCAGCTGTGAGCGAAGGGATGCCAAGTCAGCCCTCATCCGAACACATCAATCGCAGTCCCTGTCCATTCTAATCGATGTTGAACAACCGTTACTGAAACACGAGTCCGTGCCTAGATAACGCAAGCAAAACACGCAAAGAATGTATCAACTAACCTGTACAAATGCCTAACGACTGCGCTACAATCTGCTGAATTTACGATTACAGTAACTAAAACTCACACGCAATTTAAATAAGAATCCACCAAGTGAACACTAAAGCGGGATGCTAAAACTGTCAAATACTATAATACGCCCGAAATATATGAATTAAACAATGCAAGTACCCAAAAACGCGCAAAGAAATTAATTAAACTATCTAACAAATAAGTAAGCTAGGGTTATACGACTTGCTGCTGCAGCTGCTTATCCAACGGCGGCAGTGAGCACAATGGCTGTGACCAACCGACACTGGCTGTTCAAAACAAAAACAAAAGACAGACGACTACGCGAATTTACACTATTCAGGTACTAAGGCGCGATGCTACAACCCTCAAATACTATAATACGCCCGAAATATATGAATTAAACAATGCAAGTACCCAAAAACACGCAAAGAAATTAATTAAACTATCTAACAAATAAGTAAGCTAGGGTTATACGACTTGCTGCTGCAGCTGCTTATCCAACGGCGGCAGGGAGCAGGCACAAAGATAAATACTGGGGCCAAAATATCTGCGTCAGTAAATAAATTTAAAAAAAGGTGGAAAACGAGCTTTCTTTTCTCCGCCCCGAGTTTCGACCACTGCATTTTCATACATTATCCAACGAAGTAAATACAAATTTCGTATTGTTCATCTTCGAATGTAGCAGCATTCCAATGTACTATGAAAATCCGACTGGCAAGACTGGGATGTTTGTCAATATGGCCAACTCTACGTTCTGAATATTTTCCTACCTGTGAGAAGAAACGGATGCTAATAGGAACTTTTATGAATTGTGAATCACATGCAGTATTCTCTTCACCATAAGAATAATACGGATATAAACATTTTGCCATGTATTCTTTCGTGTTTGCTGCTGTCTCATTTACGTCCTGTCAGCCTAATATACTACGATACTAGTGTGAGACAACAGCAAATGAGGAAGAATATACAAATAATGTCATGTTTATATTCGTATTATTCTTATGCCTAATAGTGATACAGTCAGAAATGAAGTACGCCAATTGACTAGATTTGTAAATCTAAAATGACTCTAATTTCTGTGCAGATTGTAATGTACAAAAGAGGCCTCTGCAAAGAATTTCAAACGGAGAAAAATTTTAGCTAATCTCTCGTTCAGAACATTTTTTATCATACGCAGTCTATTATTTGGTTCTTGTTGCTCATTATCAAAGAAAGCAGCAGTGTAAGTAACAACAAATATCAGTGTCTTGCCATTGTTCCGCTAATGAGACAATTCCTCTGTTTTTTTATTGTAAGCGGCGGTAGGGCGCACAAAAGCAAGAGCGGCGACAGGTCGTACACACTATCAGAATGCGACAAATAGTGCAGGACGCATAGAGTGCCGTAAACACCTATAAGAAAGAGAACGGCACTATCAGATCAAAGAAAAATACGCAATCGATTCAGACCAGACGAAGCACGTCAAAAAGGAAGGGTACGTATAAATACGGACGGAGCGTCTGACGCATAGCAATGACTTCCTGGTAAAGCTTAACAACCTTACGACTCGAATCAAACTACTGTAGCTGTATCGTCATTCATTCGACCTAAATTGTGTCTCATATTACAATGGACCAACTTTGTTTCGATTTGGAGGTGCGGCCTAAAACTTTTCTCTCCCCTTGAATTTCGAGTCTCAAATTTCAGGTGCGGCTTAGATTCGGGATTTTTTTTTTCCCCTTGATTTCGAGTCTCTTTTTTTCAGGTGCTGCTTAGATTCGAGTAAATACGATATTTCCCCATTATCTATTGAAATTCCTGTCATTATTATTGCTATCACAAATAAAATTGTCATTATATTTATGATTTCTATTTGAATTATGGTGCATGCCATTACTATAATTTTGAATGTCATACGCACGGAAATTCTGGTTACAGTTCCCATGACCATCACTATAGCCATTCCTATCATGTTTGGACTTCTGTCACAGTTCATTCAAGACCCTTGAACGAACTGTAACGAAGGACATGCATTGATACTATGAAATAATGCATTGATAATGGCTAGGCACTAGCTGAAATCTAGATTTGCTTAATAAAACCTGCAAGAAAAGGGCAACTGCTGTGCTCCTTCATTTAAAATTTTTATCACAGTTGTTGAGTGCCTCCACATTCCTAATGGAAGGTAATCTGATTACCACTGAAACATAAATTTCCTTTTATTAAACATGTGATTATAAAATTGATATTTGTTTTAAGCAGCATAAAGAAATGATCAAGGAAATTCCCATGTTTCTGCCTGACAAAACTCGTAATGATTCCAGACAAAGGCAAATCATACAAAGATAGCACAAATATTTCTAGATGAAAACACAAGAACGGAATTTCTGAGTGATTATGAGATATGACACAATCATTGGACATCTGCAGGGCAAAAACCTGTCACTGCGATAAACGCTGTTGAACAATGTGATGAATAGCTTTTTCCTTTGATAAAAAAAAGCTTCTTATCATTTTAGTCACACACTGTGTCCACTGAGACCCCTGAAACTGATGTCATTTTGCTCAAAATGAATTTGTATAAAACTTCTATATGCATATGTTTAGCAGCATGCTGACAAATTGAAACAAATGTGCCAGGAGGAAATTAATTGCTTGTGAAGGAATGCTTGTGGAAGAAAGCTAAGCTTAAGTTCATCAGCAGGCATTCTCTTGGTGATACATAAATCAAGCTATGTAGTCATATGCTTCAAAGGAAGGTACAAATAATGTTGTATTTAACCTGCAAAGTAATTACAGGTTCAGTGACCTTTAACGTATACACTACATCAATAAACGGTCATCTTTTTGGGGATCTGCCAAAAAGGTTAGTACCACATTCGCAGAGCCTTTTCATCCATCCGTCTGTCTCTGTCTGTCCGTCCTTCCAAATATTGCAGTACTCAGGATTGGCATGTTTAAAATAAAGTGTTTTTAATCACATGTTAAAAACACTGTGTACTTAAATTTATAAATCTAGGTAGGCTACTACATTTTTCTCTGGAATTAGAAGTGAAAATGATGACTACATTTAAAATGAACCAAGAGTTTAATTAAGTTAACTGACTTTAGGCAGACTCCTCTGGAATCTCAGTCAAGAAATAACAGCACTGACAAAATAAAGAACGTAGGGTTATCAATTTTTCATCAAAATGTGAGAAGCCTCCCTAACAACATAGACCAATTGCTTATCAACATTAATGAGAAAGACTATAAATAATGCCCAGATATTGTGCTTCACTTTCACCATGTTCCTAGCAATTGCATCATGCGCTTTTTACCAAGTTACAACTTAGCAACCCAATACTGTAGAGTAAATAAAGAAATGGGGGGAGTGGCAATATATGTTAAGGAAAATTTTGACTACAAAGTAACTGACATTACAAAATACTGTATGGACCAACATTTTGAAGCATGTGCTACTGAAATAAAAGCTAATCTCAATTCATTAATAGTCCTGGCTGTTTACAGGGCACCATCAGGAAATATAAAAATATTTTTTAGTCTCATGGACCAGGTATTGTCAGTTTTATTTTCAAAAACAAAGGATATTGTAGGCTTAGGTGATTTTAATGTAGACTGTCTGACTGATAATAACAATAGAAGTAACTCCCAGAATGTGATGTCCACTTATAATCTGAATTCAGTAATCAATTTTCACACTAGAATCTCACCAGATTCCCAAACTATAATAGACAATGTATTTTTAAATGTAAGTAGATACCAGAACATTAATGTAAACCGGGTTATAAATGGTCTCACAGACCATGATGGTCAATTAACCACTCTTTACAGTGTTAACCCTCTTGTTAAACTACCTACCCAGTGGAAATGTATAAGAATAATGAACAAAGAGGAAAAAGAATCCTTCAACTTGTAATGAAGCAGTGTTGCCCACTGCTATCCTGTATTGGTTTTACACTCCTTCAGTAACTTAGTTAAGCAATGAACTTTTATTTATTTTTCTTTCATTTTCACTACTCAGATTCCGACTACAGATTCTGTGGTCTTCAGCCTCGTAGTACAGAATTCAGAAATAGTTTAAATAAAAATTCCACCTGTAAAATGTATTATTTCAGTACATTCTAATGTCCATTCTGAAAGTAATGAGCTAATTAGTTTTGTTGGAAATGCATCATATTAACAGTTATGAACAATGACATATATTGTGCAAAACATATTAAGTAAAATTCGAGTGAGCTAATAGATCAAATTCAGCTATAAGACTGTATCCAAAAGAAAGCCTAAATTTTACTGATTCCAGCAAAGTGTTTAAATTAACCTAAAGTCTATTAGTTAAATAGATATTAAGATTTAAAATCTGTAGCCTGTATGACTTTCAGTGCCAATTATGACAAAACTACCAAATCATTCCGAGATCTGTTTCGATACTTTTGCTACCTTTATTTTTTTACATAAAATAATTCCAGTCTTAACTTTGTAAGTGCATTAATTAAGAATTAAGTATATGTGAATAGGTAAAAATTATTGTTCAAAAGGGCTGCCGTGGGTATAAGTCGGGAATTCCCACGGCGGATGTATAAGTTACTTCCGCGTATTTAAATAGATACAGCTCTGTCATGTTATTTAAATAATAAAACCCAATAGTTAACTTCAAAACCAGTTAGAAAGGATCATTTTAACCCTGGGAAATTATAAACTATAATATATTAACAGAAATAATCAAATATTCAAGCGCTCGTCTATATAAGGTCTGAGCTGGTGCAGTTTTCAGTTAGTTCTCGGTCAGATTCTCTTGGAGAAAAAGTGCGCAATCAGTTAATTTTTCAGGTCATACCAAAAAAGTGTAATTGTGAACATTGTTAAATACTGGAATTTTTTAACCTACCTAATGTGACAATTAAGTGTAAGAGGCCTGGTCACATGAATATTGTGTGTGTGAGTAATAAAAAATAAATCGTACTGTGGTTGAGATAAATGTTCAACAATGAATACAATCTTGTCTTTTGATTTTGGTAAACTTAACATAGGATCTTGGCTTATTTAGATGAGACGGGTGCAGCTACCGGGAAGACAATACTGAATAAACAAAGCAAGGTAGGTCGAGAATACTGCGCACTATCTATTGGGTGAGGAAATGTTTCAATACCGGTACATCCGGTTGTGACGTGAACTTTAAGTGGCACTAATACAAAGGAAACAGACCGGCACGTTACATGTGGTTCCCCGGGTGAGGATACAGCCTGGTTTGTTACAAACTGTAAGTTGCAGCTAATGGACTGGTCCTTTATTTACAACGTTGATAATTCTAATGGCAAATTTAACTATTTTATAAATGATTTTTCAGCCCTTGTCGAAGAATCTTTTCCAAGGAAATGGGTCAAAAATATGAATCGAAATTCCGTAAGTAATCCTTGGATCACAGAAGGTATTAAACAGTCATGCAGAAATAAGACAGAAATTTATGCTAAAATTGGAACAACTAATGATACACAAAAATGGAATAATTATAGATTGTACTGCAAAATTTTAAAGAAAGTAATACAGAAGTCAAAAGCCCTTAAAGGAGAAAATAGATAAATCTATTAATAAAATGAAAACAATTCGGAACACTATAAAAAGTGAGACAAAGACAAAAGCAAGCGACACAGATGACCTAAAAATCAGGCATGGGGGTAACTTAATAGAAAATCAAAAAAGTGTGGCTGAAACTTTTAATAAACATTTCCTGTCAGTAACCCAACAAATTGGCTGTAGGCCCTCTGTTAAGGAAGCTATGACTTAATGTCAGGATGGATACTCCAACATAATACCAGAAATGTACATTAATCCTATCACTGTAGAGGAAATTCAAACAGTCATCTGGTCTTTAAAGTGTAAGAACTCTGCAGGAGTAGATAATGTATCCAATATTGTTGTTGTTGTGGTCTTCAGTCCGGAGATTGGTTTGATGCAGCTCTCCATGCTACTCTATCCTGTGCAAGCTGCTTCATCTCCCAGTACCTACTGCAGCCTAAATCCTTCTGAATCTGCTTAGTGTATTCATCTCTTGGTCTCCCTCTACGATTTTTACCCTCCACGATGCCTTCCAATAATAAATGGGTGATCCCTTGATGCCTCAGAACATGTCCTACCAACCGATCCCTTCTTCTAGTCAAGTTGTGCCACAAACTGCTCTTCTCCCTAATACCATTCAGTACCTCCTCATTAGTTACGTGATCTACCCATCTAACCTTCAGCATTCTTCTGTAGCACCACATTTTGAAAGCTTCTATTCTCTTCTTGTCCAAACTATTTATCGTCCATGTTTCACATCCATACATGGCTACACTCCATACAAATACTTTCAGAAACGACTTCCTGGCACATACATCTATACTTGATTTTAACAAATTTCTCTTCTTCAGAAACGCTTTCCTTGCCATTGCCAGTCTACATTTTATGTCCTCTCTACTTCGACCATCATCACTTACTTTGCTCCCCAAATAGCAAAACTCCTTTACTACTTTAAGTGTTTCATTTCCTAATCTAATTCCCTCCGCATCACCCGACTTAATTCGACTACATTCCATTATCCTCGTTTTGCTTTTGTTAATGTTCATCTTATATCCTCCCTTCAAGACACTGTCCATTCCGTTCAACTGCTCCTCCAAGTCCTTTGCCGTCTCTGACAGAATTACAATGTCATCAGCAAACCTCAAAGTTTTTATTTCTGCTCCATGGATTTTAAAACCTACTCCGAATTTTTCTTTTGTTTCCTTCACTGCTTGCTCAATATACAGATTGAATAACATCAGGGAAAGGCTACAACCCTATCTCACTACATTCCCAACCACTGCTTCTTTTTCATGTCCCTTGACTCTTATAACTGCCATCTGGTTTCTGTACAAATTGTAAATAGCCTTTCACTCCCTGTATTTTACCCCTGTCACTTCCAGAATTTGAAAGAGATTATTCCAGTCAACATTGTCAAAAGCTTTCTCTAAGTCTACAAATGCTAGAAAAGTAGGTTTGCCCTTCCTTAATCTAGCTTCTAAGATAAGTCTTAGGGTCAGTATTGCCTCACGTGTTCCAATATTTCTACAGAATCCAAACTGATCTTCCCCGAGTTCGGCTTCTACTAGTTTTTCCATTCGTCTGTAAAGAATTCGCCTTAGTATTTTGCAGTTGTGGCTTATTAAACTGATTGTTCTGTATGTTTCACATTTGTCAACACCTGCTTTCTTTGGGATTGCAATTATTATATTTTCTCTTGAAGTCTGAGGGTATTTCACCTGTCTCATACATCTTCCTCACCACATGGTAGAGTTTTGTCAGGACTGGCTCTCCCAAGGCTGTCAGTAGTTGTAATAGAATTTTGTCTACTCCTGGGGCCTTGTTTCAACTCAGGTCTTTCAGTGCTCTGTCAAACTCTTCACGCAGTATCATATCTCCCATTTCATCTTCATCTACGTCCTCTCCTATTTCCATGGTATTGTCCTCAAGTATATCGCCCTTGTATAGACCCTCTATATACTCCTTCCACCTTTCTGCTTTCCCGTCTTTGCGTAGAACTGGGTTTCCATCTGAGCTCTTGATATTCATACAAGTGGCTCTCTTTTCTCCAAAGGTCTCTTTAATTTTCCTGTAGGTTGTATCTGTCTTACCCCTAGTGAGATAAGCCTCTACATCCTTACATTTGTCCTGTAGCCATCCCTGCTTAGCCATTTTGCACTTCCTGTCGAACTCATTTTTGAGACGTTTGTATTCCTTTTTGCCTCTTTCATTTACTTCATTTTTGTATTTTCTCTTTTCATCAATTAAATTCAATATTTCTTCTGTTACCCAAGGATTTCTACTAGCCCTCATCCTTTTACCTACTCGATCCTCTGCTGCCTTCACTACTTCATCCCTCAAAGCTACCTATTCTTCTTCTACTGTATTTCTTTCTCCCATTCTTGTCAATTGTTCCCTTATTCTCTCCCTGAAACTCTGTACAACCTCTGATTTAGTCAGTTTATCTAGGTCCCATCTCCTTAAATTCCTATCTTTTTGCAGTTTCTTCAGTTTTAGTCTACAGTTTATAACCAATAGATTGTAGTCAGAGTCCACATCTGACGGTGGAAATGTCCTACAATTTAAAACCTGGTTCCTAAACCTCTGCCTTACCATTATATAAATCTATCTGAAACCTGTCAGTATCTCCAGGTTTCTTCCATGTATACAGCCTTCTTTTATGATTCTTGAACCAAGTGTTAGCTATGATTAAGTTGTGCTCTGTGCAAAATTCTACCAGGCGGCTTCCTCTTTCATTTTTTCTCCCCAGTCCATGTTCACCTACTATGTTTCCTTCTCTCCCTTTTCCTACTATCGAATTCCAGTCACCCATGACTATTAAATTTTCGTCTCCCTTCACTATCTGAATAATTTATTTGATTTCATCAATTTCTTCTTCATCTGCAGAGCTAATTGGCATATAAACTTGTACTACTGTAGTAGGCGTGGGCTTCGTGTCTATCTTGGCCACAATAATGTGTTCACTATGCTGTTTGTAGTAGCTTACCCGCACTCCTATTTTTTTATTCATTATTAAACCTACTCCTGCATTACCCCTATTTGGTTTTGTGTTTATAATCCTGTATTCGCCTGACCAAAAGTTTTGTTCCTTCTGGCACCAAACTTCACTAATTCCCACTATATCTAACTTTAACCTATCCATTTCCCTTTTTAAATTTTCTAACCTACCTGCCCAATTAAGGGATCTGACATTCCACACTCCGATCCGTAGAATGCCAGTTTTCTTTCTCCAGATGACAACGTCCTCCTGAGTAGTCCCCGCCCAGAGATTTGAATGGGGCACTATTTTACCTCCAGAATAATTTACCCAAGAGGAAACAATCATCATTTAACCATGCAGTAAAGCTGCATGCCCTCAGGAAAATATACGGCCATAGTTTGCCCTAGCTTTCAGCCGTTTGCATTACCAGCACAGCAAGGCCGTTTTGTTTAGTGTTACGAGGCTAGATCAGTCAATCATCCAGACTGTTGCCCCTGCAACTACTGAAAAGGCTGCTGCCCCTCTTCAGGAACCACGCATTTGTGTGGCCTCTCATCAGATAACCCTCCGTTGTGGTTGCACCTATGGTACGGCGATTTGTATCGCTGAGTCGCTGAGGCACGCAAGCCTCCCCACCAACAGCAAGGTCAATGGTTCACGGAGGGCGGGGGGAGGGGGGATCCAATAATTTATTGAAATTTTCATGTATATGGATTAGTGATATTCTGTGCCATATTTTTGATGCTTCATTTCGACAAGGCATTTTTCCTGAAAAGCTCAAGAATTCCATTGTGAAGAACCTACACAAGAAGGGTGATAGAGCTGAGCTCACTTAACTACCACCCTATTTCACTGTTAACAGCCTTCTCTAAAATTCTAGACAAACTAATGCACAATAAAATTACTGAGCACCTCATAATGACCAGACTTATCAACAAGAGCCAGTTTGGCTTTCAAAGGGGCTGTTCAACTGAGGATGCAGTGTATGCACTTACAAATGAAGTACTTGAATGTCTAAATCAAAAAATGATAGGAATTGGTGTTTTCTGTGACTTATCAAAGGCATTTGATGGTGTAGATCCCCAAATTCTCATGCAGAAAGCCAAACTACTTGGAATAAGGGGTGTCCCAGGTAACTGGCTACAATCTTATCTTCAGGAAAGAAAACAGAAAGTAATTTTAAACAGCTCAGATGAGTCAAGGGATACCTCCGCTCAGTCGGAATGGACTTTTAGTTGTGGTGGGCCTCAAGACTCAATTCTAGGGCCACTTTTGTTTTTGATGTTTATAAATGATTTACCATTGTGTGCAAGCCTGCCTTGCAAATTTACTCTTTTTGCTGACGATACCACCATCTTCATGAGTGGAAAATCAGATGTTAATTTCGAGGGGTCAGTTAACAACATACTCTCTGAAGTGATTACTGGTTCAGTGTCAATGGTCTCTTTCTAAACTGAAGTAAGACAAATTTTATCCAGTTCCATACAAAAACAAAAGAAGTGAGATAAATAAATGTAACATGTGGAAGTCAACCAATAGAAAGAATGGATGTGTCTAAATTTCTTGGAGTACATGTTGTTGTTGTTGTTGTTGTTGTTGTTGTTGTTGTTGTGGTCTTCAGTCCTGATACTGGTTCGATGCAGCTCTCCATGCCACTCTATCTTGTGCAAGCTTCTTCATCTCCCAGTACCTACTGCAACCTACATCCTTCTGAATCTGCTTAGTGTATTCATCTCTTGGTCTCCCTCTGCGACTTTTTAACCTCCAATACTAAATTGGTGATCCCTTGATGCCTCAGAACATGTCCTACCAAGCGATCCCTTTTTCTAGTCAAGTTGTGCCACAAACTTCTCTTCTCCCCAATTCTATTCAATACCTCCTCATTAGTTATGTGATCTACCCATCTAATCTTCAGCATTCTTCTGTAGCACCACATTTCGAAAGCTTTTATTCTCTTCTTGTCCAAACTAGACCCTTGTATAGACCCTCTATATACTCCTTCCACCTTTCTGATTTCCCTTCTTTGCTTAGAATTGGGTTTCCATCTGAGCTCTTGATATTCTTACAAGTGGTTCTCTTTTCTCCAAAGGTCTCTTTAATTTTCCTGTAGGCAGTATCTATCGTGAGATAAGCCTCTACATCCTTACATTTGTCCTCTAGCCATCCCTGCTTAGCCATTTTGCACTTCCTGTCGATCTCATTTTTGAGACGTTTGTATTCCTTTTTGCATGCTTCATTTACTGCATTTTTATATTTTCTCCTTTCATCAATTAAATTCAATATTTCTTCTGTTACCCAAGGCTTTCTACTAGCCCTCATCTTTTTACCTACTTGATCCTCTGCTCCCCTCACTACTTCACCCCTCAAAGCTACCCATTCTTCTTCTACTGTATTTCTTTCCCCCATTCCTGTCAGTACAAAATTTTTATATAAATTTGGAATCATCATATTCCTCCATAATTTGTGTGCATCCCCATTTCTTCTCCTTCCTCTGTCCAACAAACAATATTACCATCACTAATTCTGTAACTATTCCTGCCAGTGTCAAAACTTATTCTCTGGTTAACTTCACTAACCCTTCCACAATCACCGGTTTAATATCCAGCGTTTATTCTCCAGTTAGGCATTATTACCTGTTCGTACAACGCGTTTTCCATGCTACTTCCAGAATAGAACTTTAGCGGCTGCTAGCCGGGGACTGTATAACTGGCCCTTAATAGTGTATCGGTCTGGCCAAAAATTTTCTGTCAAAATTTCATTCTCTTGGATACACGGAGAAGACAATATGTATTCCTGTTAGTCATTTATTTCCACTTTTGTAGTCCCAATCTATGGATTTCGCTAGTAATTATAACAACGCTGATCTTTTGCAAACCCAGTCAACCACATAAACACCAATTGGCATTCACCTGTTCAGCTTTATTCCACTCAGCTCATATAGACCCGTTCGCTTATGTCTGCAAATAAGTTTACTTGTAGATGCGATGGGGATTCCCCTGCCAGAGATATCACGTATACTATGCACGCATTAAAAAAATAGCTTATGATTCATTCAGAACTCAACTTACAATTTGTTCAAAAACCAATAGGGATGCGTTCAAAACCACATGAGTAATCGATAGACCAATGTACGCTGGATGCTAGGTGCTTTGTGAAACAAGGTCTTTTTCCTCAATAATATGAATTTGCCCCCCATCCTGAAACGTCCAGGGCAGATACCCCAGTTTACCCCCATCCCCTAGTTCCAGGCCTGTTGCGCATATGCGAATCTGACAGCTTAGGCGCACCAGTGAAATTTTTCCGGATAGCATCTAGCTGCTTGCTACGTTTGCTTATACAGCTAACTGCCACACTTCTGTAGCTGAAGCGGGAGAAGGTACTACCACAGTCTATGTTAGACTGTGGTACTACTTATACGCAACTAAACTGCACATGCGCATAAGCTCGCTCGCAACCACTCGAACGAATCTAATGGAAACAGTTGTGACGCCACGCTCATCGGAGGCAATTTGTTATTATGAAGCATTGCATAGTCTTCATTAAGCCTTTGACACATTTGCTGTTGGCAGACGCTTGTATGAGCACTTTGTTTTGTTGTTGTATATGGTGCTTTTCCTTTGCAGCTTAAGTTTTATTTTCGCTTTTTTTCCTCTCATTCTTGTTGTATTGCTGCAGTATTATTCTGCAGTAGCGAGATACAGTAATATTCTTTGTTAGAGTACTGGTTCTTACCTGTCAGTTACAAAAATTTAACTGAAAACTAAAACAATAAAAAAATTCCAGGAATTCTAAAAAAAAACAAAAAAAAAACGTGTTTTTCCCGGTTTTCTCCCAGATGAAAAAATTTCCAGGTTTTTCCCGGATCTCCCGGTTGTCCCGGGTCTTATACACCCTGTTTTTATGCCATGGACAAAGTTACAGGCAAAATCTAATTTATCTTTCAAATGCTGAAGCTTTCTCTCCAACACAACAATACAATTGTAACTCATTACAGTGAATATTACACAAGCACTTAACACAATCTCTTCAAAATGTACCTCCAGGTACTTTCATCTTGTGTATCCTCATCTTCTACACCAAATCTTCTCATTTTCATTTGCACATTTTGGAGCCATGCAGTCATCAATCACTTTTTGAAAAATACCCTCACCAGTAAAATTCTCTGCTAGTGGCCAACAAAATAGTAAATCTTTCACTGAATACCAAAATATTACCCATGCTACAAGCTGTACAAAGTTTGTAGCATGAATGTATTTATCCATGAGAATTGCAAATTTCAAACGTTATTGAAACATCATGGTCACACTGGTCATTGTTAATTTCCAGAATATGTCTAGGTCTACTTACTATATCATTTAGCAGTGGAAAGTTTTTGGTTCAGAATAATAGGATTTTATAGACTTATTTTTTATTTATCTGACTGCAAGAGCACTTCAAAATATTATTGCAATAAGAAGCATGTTTTGTAAGTGGGTAACTTTAATTGTGCACGTTTCTTTCTTTCAGTCACTAAGCATTCATTACAAATCAAAGATACAAGTCTTGGTTCAGAATCTTACCTCCTTCGTAGTATCACTGGCACACTTTGAAATAATTATATTATTATTATTATTATTATTATTATTATTATTATTATTATTGTCATCATCTAACAACCATTACTAACTTCCCAGTGTGATGTGGCTTGTATTTAGTTTTGTCATAACTTGAGAAGTAAGAGGCAAAGTTAGATTCTCTGTACCTATTGAAACTGCAGCTATAACAAGCAAACATTTGTTCTACTTATGTCCTGTTGATTATCCATCTGTTATCCCTCTCATTGTTAGCACAGTTGTCTGATTGAAGATTCCTATTTGAAAAAAAAGGGTGTTTTCCCAGATTCAGTGGCATCTCATACACAGTTTTAAACAAATTTATCACAGGCTGTTCATTTGGATCTTCCACATTTTATTTATTCTTTTAGCATTTCTCATGTCAACAGAATTCGATTTAATGCAGTACTTCTTCAACACATATTTATGACATGAAATCTGACTTACAATTCATGTCACTATAAAGCATTATACCAAGGAAGATACATCAAAGAAGCTTCACTCTCAGTTCATTGAGAGCCTTTTCAGACAATAATTTTTCTTCATACTATTTCAATTTAAATACATCATGATTACTATAGTCTGTTTATGTTAAGACTTAGTTTCTGTATAAATTTATTTTTGTAGTGACTATCATTAATAATTGAGTCTCTGATTTCAGTGGTCAGTTTTAAAGGAAACAAATGAATTTTGCTTTTGTCACAAGTCTCTCAATACTCAGTAAAGCTACCAATGTATTATAATAAAGAAAATTACAAAAGAATGAAGTACATAAACAAATGACAAACTATACACGTGGGGGCTTGAACAGTGAGACTCCCCAACACAACATCTCTATCAAGCAGTGATGAGTAGATAATCTCTGCCAGTTTATTCTGAACTCAACCTGTTTTATGTTAGGAAATTCAGTCCACAACAGGGTACATACATAATGTAAACAAAGTAGTGAACTCTAATGTATGGATTTGTGTTGTATCTCATTGCACCCATCCGTACCCAAGATCCTGCATTGGTTACCCTTGACTATCGTATTGTACTGTATTTTCTCCCTTTACTGCCAAGTCAGTTGCTACACGATAACAATGCAGCTATTAACGCACTCTATCGTTACACATTTTGTGCAAACCGACAGCGATTTTCCTGCATCCTTGTTTTACACGCCACGCTACGACATAGAACCTTCTTGTGCAAACCATCAAACTGGTTCAAATCTGAAACAGTAAATCAACTGTGCAGTGTACCAACCACCCACTGCATCTACAGTGTTCCGCCATACATCACTGTGCAAGAAATAGCTCATTTGGACATGGAATATACAGCTGACAAGTTTGGTGCTCCACAAATGCGTTTTGAATGCTCTCCATGGGACTTAAATTCAGTATGAAGTGTCATTATAGTTTCAGATGAAGACACCCTATCCAACTAGTTAGATAGTTTTTTTTTTTTTTTTTTTTTTCAATGCTACTGTTTCAACTACACCATGTTCGGACAGTACACATTTTCATGATTGTGCTTTTCAGCCAAAACAGTCCTCACATGCTATTTTCTGCCCTGTTATTTTGTACAGTCAACAATGTGTAACCAACAATGGCAACCTTCTTGCCTCATTGCAATCTCCACACACCTCCCAGTGGCAAGAACCTGAACATGTATGAATGCAGCCAAATGTCACCGATCATGACATTGCAATCTCCACACACCTCCCAGTGGCAAGAACCTGAACATGTATGAATGCAGCCAAATGTCACCGATCATGACATCTTCGTCACCGTGCCATCCCAGCTGGCTGATGTATCACGTCTCCCAACCATCACTGTAGAAGCTGGTGTTGTCTCCCTGCCATGGCAGTCAGGCCATGATGTCATACCTCCACCAAGATGACATGACTGGAATGATCACTGCCTCGCAAGGGGGAGGGGGGGGGGGGGGGACACTTCCCTACAGTGGCTGTCAGATGACGTAACAATTTGTTGTGAAATGGATGCAGGTTTTTCACTATGTGCCACATGTCTATGCTGGTTCCACCCGCGATCTGGCTCTTCCACATGCAGGTACAGATGACCTTGGAGAATTTGCGACCACGTGTGACCCACATTGCACATGCAGAATCGCCTAGAGAACGCTGTTACTGTACTGAACGTGAAATTTGAACAACATAGCATGGTTTCACTGACATATAGTGGGCAACTTGTTACACACTGTTCCTTCTTGAACAAGTGGAACACTTGTGTGACCAAGTTATGAGATATAATTTGCTGGTTTCAGACAATCCTCTCTCACAGCAGACGGCAACTGCAGAGCAGGGCATGCAATCTGCTGCCCATGTCACAGTTATGAATTCTCAACCTGATGACTCATAACCTACAATCTCTGTGAGAAATGGTCCAGTTATGCCTCATACACATTTGCGTCTTCACCATATGAGAAACAGTCTGCCCGCCCATGCTCTGTCCTGCAGCCTGCCATGACACAGGTCCTCATCCTGTGCTCTGCAATAGATGGAATGGGGGAGGGGGGGAGGCTGGTCTCTGTGGGGACTTGACCAGTGAGACTTCCCAACACAATATCTCTGACTGTAGAGCATCACCTAGTGGATGCTCTCTGCCAGGTTAGTCTGGACCCAGCCCGTGTTACGTTAGGACATTCAGTTCACAGCAGTGTACATACATAATGTGAATATAGTAGTGAATTCTAGTGTATGGATCCATGTTGTGTCTTATTGTACCCATCCATACATGAGGTCCTACAGACGAAATGTTATTGAATTAACATTAATCAGATTCAGTTTCAATTGAAAAAAGCATTTTGTATTGATACATGTGTGTAAGTAGTACAAATGACTCAACTGTAATAAGTAGCAAGTAATGTATTTTGTTCTTTACTAAAACTTAAAGGTTAGTTATCGTCCAGTTTCAAAAAGGAGTTATGGAAAAAATTAAATCTATGACACAGAAAAAGTCTCACTGTACTTTTACTTTATTATATATAAAGTCACGATGCTTGCAGTTTTGTTCCTCTGCACATACTTATGGTAGCTAGATCACCCCAGCTTGGTGGGACCTATAACTTCAGTATTATCTTTTATATTGGAATATGACAGATTTTTGCAACTCATTCCATGCTAAAATATTTTAAATTCTATTTGGCTCTAACAATATTAATTTCATGAGGCTCAATAGCCCGGTGCAAGTCTTTCAGCTGGATGCAACATAAGTGACACCTGTGTTTCTGAGCCAACATCGCCTGGTTCCCAGGTGGGCACCAAACCAAATTAACACTTAACTAGGCCAGGCGTTACTTAATGCCAAGGCCGTGGGAGAACTAATATATCCATCGTGGAAAGGCCGCAGGCAGGTTTGACTTGCATAGTTGTTAGTAGTAGTAGTAGTAGTAGTAGTAGTAGTAGTAGCAGCTTTATTCATCCGTAGATCTCTTTTTACAAGGATATAGGACTTGTCAAAGTATTTAAAAATTTAGATAAATTAAAAATAAACTAATTCGTATACACATATATTTACAGACTTCTAGTTAGAGACAATCATTAGATTTACTTCTGGTACACAATACTTTTTTTTTACAAATAACTTATTAAATAATGTAATGTCACATTGTTTCACTCATATCTCACTATTAGTCACTGCACACACTATACACACAATTATTTCATAACGCTTCACTCACTACACGCACACACACGCATGCACGCACGCACACACACAGGTGATCTCATCTCTGGGCCGCAACTTACCATTTGCTATCCTGAAAAACTGAGTCAGCATCCCTCCATAATGAATGAGATGTTGAGCTCAGAAAGAGGAAGAAGTGTTAGTATTGTGCTACGCATAGCTTGGGGTAAGTATTTCTAGAAATGAAAAAAAGAAGGAAAAAAAAAAAAACAAAGTGAAGGTGTTATGTGGAATGTTGGATATTTTATAATCATTATTATTATTATTATGTATTTGTATAACATTTTTTATCAAACCCCTTACTCTGTTTTAGCTAAATAATTCTTCAATGAATAAAATGTATTGCATAACGGATACTTTTTAGCTGCCTTTTTAAATAAGTGTATTTTGGCAATTTCTTTAATCTCTTTTGGTGATTTATTGTACAGTTTTATTCCTTGGTAGTAAATGTTTTTTTGAGTTTTATGTTTATTTTTTCTTGGTAAATGTAAGTTCAGTCTATCTCTTGTTGCATGGTCATGGACAGAGCTGTTGGTGCAGTAATTACCAATGTTATTTTTGATGTGTACAAGCGACTGGTAAATGTATTCACATGGAGCAGTTAAAATCCCAAATGTTCTGAACAGATCTTTACAATGAGCTCGACTAGTATTTTTGGTTATTATTTTTATGGCTCTTTTCTGGAGTTTGAAAATTGTGTTCATATTTTGTGCATTTGTTCCGCAAAAAAGAATGTCATAGCTAAAAATTGAGTGTACATATGAATAATATGTAACTAAAATACACTGCATGCTACACACTGATGATAGGATTCTAAGGGCATAACATGCTGATGACATCCTGTTTGCAAGTACTTTTGTGTGTTCACACCACTTCAACTGAGAATCAATATTCATTCCTAGAAATTATGCATTTGTTACACAGTCTATTGAGGTGCCATCTACATTTAATTTAACATTGTCATTTTTCCTCTTCAAACTGAAATTCATGGCATTAGTTTTCTTTACGATCAATGTCACTTCATTACTTATTGACCAATCATAAACTTCCTTGAGAGTTTCATTTGCTTTCTTGGTGAGGAGTCCTCATTTTCTCAGTGACTATAATATTGCTGTCATCAGCGAAGAGGATTTTTTCACCATGAGTAACACTACTGGGAAAGTCATTGATGTATATCAGGAACAGTATTCATCCCAATATGCTACCTTGTGGAACCCCTATATTAATGTATTTTGGATCTAATAAGTGTTTTAGTAAATGTTTAGATCTATTTAAAATATGTGTTATCGCTACTCTTTGTACCCTATCTGTTAGATATGATCGAAACCAGTCGTTAGCTACCCCTCTTACTCCTAATACTTCTAATCTATTTAATAGAATCTTGTGGTTGACTGTATCAGACGCCTTAGAAAGGTCCAAAAATATGTCTGTGACACACTCATCTTTATCAAGAGCATCAAGTACAACATTTGTGAATTCTACTATGCCTGACTCAGTATTTTTGCTACTTCGGAAACCAAACTGTGATTCGCTTAAAAGTTTGTATTCAGGTAATTCATTAATCTGTCTTCCATAATTGCTTCTATTATTTTTGAGAATGCTGACAGCAGGAAAATGGGCTGGTAATTTTCTATGTCTTCTGCATTACCTTTCTTAAGCAAAGGTACAACTCTTGCCTGTTTTAACTGCTCTGGAAATGTCCCTGATATGAAGGATTCATTTATTACATTCGTTAAGGGGCCTTGCATAATCCATACGCATTGTTTCAGTACACACATTGGTACTTCATCTAAGTCTACTGACTTTTTATTTTTTAATTGTTTTATTGATTCATTCTCTGTGGTTGTGACATCATTGTATTTAGTGCAACATTATTTACAGGTGTTATATTTGCTTGGGGGAATTTTTGCTGTAACTTCGCTGCAATACTTGAAAAATGCTCGTCCAAGTGCTGTGGATCATTTATTACGTTATCGCCCTCCCTTAGCAGTATGTTATCCTGTGTTTGTTTGCCTCTCCATTTCCTTTTTTATAACATCCCAGACTGCTTTGCTTTTATTCTCTGCATTAAATATTATTTTGTCATTAAATGACTTTTTTGCAGCAGTCAGCACCTTCCTATAGATGTTTTTGTATCGAAATTTAAGAATTCTGGATCATTGCGAATCTTTTTCATGTAACTGAGGTGTTTGTTGGAGAGCACTTCTTAATACCCGCTGTCCCATCTGTTTTTGTGAGATGTTGATACAGACGTGCATACTTTTGGGAATGCCTTTTCAAAGTTCAATTTAAACAATGTGGAGAATTTAGAGAATTTCATATTCACATCGGTTTCCTTACACACTTCATCCCAGCTTTGTTTTTCTAGTTCTTTTGAAAAATCTTTTATTTTGATTTCTGATAGATGTTTGTAGGCTCGTAGTTTAGGGAATGATCCAATGCCTGACTTAACTGTTGTTATTTGACAGTGTTGAGTGGTTCTTAAGTAAATAAATTAATGAAATCAAAGTGATGTAAATAAAATAGAAAGTAACTTCCACATGGGAAAAATATATTAAAAACAAAGATTCCAAGACTTACCAAGCAGGAAAGCGCCGGTAGATAGGCACAATGAATAAAACACACACACAGAATTTCGAGCTTTCGCAACCGGCGGCTACCGGCGCTTTCCCGCTTGGTAAGTCTTGGAATCTTTGTTTTTAATATGTGAAATCAAAGTGAAGTAGAAATTAGAATATAAATGAAAAAATTGGTTTAGTTTAGAGAGTTACATACTGGCAAACACCGGGCAGAACAGCAGAGCAGAAGAGACAATGACCGTGAAGTCAGCAAGTTCCACATAATGTTGATTCAGCCGTCAGGGCATCGCCCGACCGGCTCACGTGTTTCTCAGTTGTCACATGTGAGCAAAGGCCCTTGCCTACATTCCTAGAGCCAATGATCGATGTTAAGAAGATTCTTCGAGAAGCTTTTCAATGTGACAAAAGAGGCAATGACCGTGAAGTCGTTCACCTCCAGTAAACTGAAGTGAATAAATATGCGAGACACAGTGGGCCTGAGAGATGAAGAAAAAAAGAAGTGAAGAAGAGTAGCAGTAGTTTTCATTCAGTTTTGGTGCTGAAAACCATCATGCAAGAAGAGACTACATCATGCACAGACGCACCAAGTCCGCTGCTGTAATGGAATAGCAAGCAGCAGCCTCAGCGCCAGAAGACAGAAGTTAAAAGGTAGTTGAAGACAGATTTTTACATACCCAGGAGACTCGTGAGGACGGGAAGGAGACGGCCTCACATCAGCAGTCACCTGTGTGCTGGGATGAAGATCTGACAGCCGAAGACTGGCAGGCGGGAGTCCGTTGTTCGGGTCCAGGACACTGGCCTTCCCCCGCCGCGCTGCTCCGCTGGCCGACACACAACACACGCAGCTGCTTAGGGAAGAGAAACACTGGGACGCCACATCCAAGGTATCACCATCCGATGCACGACTTCGCTCGCAATAATTAAACGGGACACCTCGCGCTGCGTGTCTCCAGTCAACTGGGCAATACGTCGACACGAGATACACAATGCCACGTGTAATCAGACGCCGCCACTGCTGCAGCAGGCTTCGCAAATGACACAGCTGCCGCTCTCCGAACCAGAACATCCAGTAAGAAACAGTTGTACAAAACTTTCAATAAAAGTTATCTTATGTAAAAATGCTGTTTCATTCTACCTCATACTGTTAAGAGAGAAAAATTAATTTATTTAGTATTTTCACCCTGACATAATGCTTTAGAATCAAATGCCCTTTGCAGTAATGCTCATCCTCACAAGTGACCAGCATCAAGAGAGAAAACCCAGTTACATTTAGTAGCAGAAGTGCTACATTTAGTATCAGAATTGTTACAACAGAGATGGTCTGATAGTCCAAGATCTTTTACAGCTACATCACATTTTTCCCTGTCCATATTTGTGGCTACATGGTCAATTACTGATGAAGTCGTCGTGATAACCCTTGTTGCAATATTGACCAATAGGGACATGCCAAAACTTTGAAGGATGTTTATGAAGGTGCTGCTGGATTCATTTATGATGGTAGTGCTGATGTTAATGTCCCCATATAGAATTATGTTGACCTTTGTACTTGAGACTTTATCTAGAACTTCTGTTAACTTATTCAAAAAGGTTTCCACACTACCACTGGGAGATCCATACACACACAAAATGATTAATTTCTTGGTGATATCGAGCCCTATTAATTCAATAGCTGATAATTCAAAGTGTTTCTCTTCACTTACGGTGCTGTGGTCATGTCATGATTTAAACTGTGTTCCTTTTCTGATAAAATGCATGATCCTCCACTCCTTGAAGTAGTTCTGCAGTAAAAGTTTGCCTTTTCATATAATGATAATACTACATGTTGGATTTCTGTGTTTACACCAGTGCTCAGTAATACAAAATACAGTGTAGTTCAAAGATTGGAGCTCAACTTATAATAGTTGTATTTTATTTTTTATTGATTGCATGTTGTGATGAAGGATTGTTAAGTCTGTGAAATGCGCCATGTTACTCTTTCCAGTGGTTTGTTTTTCTTTGACATATGGTATAAGTTATGTTTGAGGTGTTAAAATCTGTCTTGTGAGTGATTGTTTCAGTATTTTTTAAAGTGCTGGAGATACTCTTTAGGCAGGGGAACCTGTTGTCTGGATTTATCCTAAAAAAGACCTACTTTTCCTACCTATGACAACAGGTATTTGACCATGTGTAGCCCGAGATCCACCCCTATACTTTCAAGAATCAGCTGTACCAATCTTCCCTTCCCAGTCCCGTTTAGGTGTAGACCATGCCTGGTGAAACCCCATCTGTTGATAGTCCCGACGGGCACCAGAGAGACACGAGCTAAGTTGGCCGCCTCAGAGCTATCCCTAACCCCACATTGATTCGCCTCACAGCTCCATCAAGGTGTGGTTGATCATGATGCTGGAACAGCTCAACAAAGTGTACATTGGTGCCATGAGTCAGGGAAGCTATCTTGTCCAGGTCACCACCTATGTCCCCCCATCCCTGTCCAAACTGTTCCCCACTTCACCCACTATCACTATATGTTCCTCTTTAGTAAAGTCCTCACATAAAGACCCTAGGTCCTCTATCACATGATTTAGATCTGCATTTGGCTTGAAGATACTGGTGGCCTGGTACGCTGCCCCTAAACTTTCCTGTAACTGAGGCTTACACCTCGCCCATGGCTACTACCTAGCAGCAGCACTTTCTTCTTCCTGAGACTTTGTACATCCCTAGGCTTCTTGGCCTCGGTTGAAGTGTGCTGCACATTTCCTGTTCCTCGTTCTACCTGAGGCTCTTCTCCACTTAACTCTGGCAGTGGTAGATACCTGTTTTTTGTGTTTATGATAAAACTGTTAGATCTCGTTCTCTTTCTTCCTATCCTCCTACCAGCTGCCAGTTCCCAACCACCCTCCTCCCCCCCCCTATCTCCCTTGATCCTTATGAGTTCCTTCCGTGCTTCCTCCAACTGTGCCTGAAGGGCACAGATTTTCCTTTTCTGTTCCCCAATCAGTATGTTCCTACTGCATACTCTGCAGTTCCAGGAGAGAGCCTCTTCCGTTCTCCCAACATTCTCCCCACTGCATCCCCCCCAGTGAAAATATTTCCTACAAGATTGGCAACAAATCCCTCTACTCACTACCCTATAACAGCTCCCACATTTCTCACTTATGGTCAGTTTCGAAAGAATAATTAAGTCTCCGGCAGCTCACTGAGAAACTGGGTCAATATGGTAAAGATTTGCATATTTTACTCTTCGATTTTAAGAAGGCCTGTGATTGCATACATTGCAAGAGCCTGCTCAACTGTTTAAGGAAGTTTGGCATGGCAGTGAAACTCATCAATCTGATAAAGATCTGTCTGAACGAAACACATGCAAAGGTGATGTTGGGAAATCGGGTAACTGAGGAATTTGAAATTGTGACAGGACTCAGGCAAGGATAGGGGTTGTCCCCTATCCTGTTCAACCTTGCCTTCAAGAATATCGTACGTGAGACCTTCCAAGAGAATGAAGGGATTGAAATCAGTGAGAAAGAGACTGGCATACTTAGCCTATGCAGATGGCATCTGTTTACTCTCTAGGTCGGAAGAGGAGCAAATGACCAAAGCACAAAAGGAGGCTGCCAGCAAATTTGGGCTAAACATAAACGAAGCCAAGACAGAGTACCTCATTATGACGCATGGTCATTGTCAGACTGCTGGTCATCTACAATCACTGCAGGCTGGGGACCAGTCCTACAAGAGAGTGCATGAATTCAAATACCCAGGGGCACTTTTCACTGAGAACTTGTCATATGAAACAGAGATCAATGCCAGAATACAAGCAGGAATCAAATCTTACCACAGCCTAACACAATTGCTTCGGTCCAGATATCTCTCCAGACAGTTCTAAAGATTCAACTGTACAAAACCGTGATCTAGCCTGTTGTTCTATACAGCAGTGAGTTGTGGAGTATCCGGAAACAGGACTTCCATAAGCTCCTTGTTTTTGAGAGAAAAGTGCTTCGGAAGATCTTTGGTCCAGTTCTGGATGCAGATACAGGGGAATGGAGGATCAGATACAACCAAGATTTTATTGTTTATGTCATGCAAAATTTCAGGTTATGTCACGATTATCGGGACTTCTGCTAAAGAACAAGTTTTTTCAAGGACAAGTGCTGCTGGGATGCTAATATTTAGTTGTGTGACAAGAACAGACACTACAGCAAGTATACAAAACAAAGAAAATTTAAATTTGACGCTATTTCCTCTTAAATAAGTTCTTTTAGCGGACGAAGAAAATACCTGTTATCTCACTCAGCGGTCATCTTGATTCTCTGATTTATATATTATTTTGTCATTAAATGACTTTTTTGCAGCAATAAGCACCCTCCTATAGATCTTTTTGTACCTATGATAGAAATTTAAGAATTCTGGATTATTTCATATTTGGTTCTGAAATTATTCCAGCCTGTAATTCGATACCATTTACTTACTCACTTCCAACTTTGCATGCAGAAGCACCATATAAACACTAGATGACATTAAACAGATTTATGTACATCCTGCACCAAACTTGTAAACAGATAACAATTGTGATTAAAGCTGAGAAACTTGCTGCAGACCACAAACTGAGTATTCACGTTTGCCATAAACCTCAACACAGTACACGAGAGCAATTATTGGAAACTGAAGGGAGCTTTCCCGTACATCAACAGTCAACAATATTATGGAAAGGAAAGTTGCTACTCACCATATAGCGAAGATGGTGAGTCGCAGGTAGGCACAACAAAAAGACTATCACAAATAAAGCTTTTGGGCAGTAAGGCCTTCATGAAAACACACACTCACACGCACACACACACAACTGCAGTCTCAGGCAACTGCAACCACACTGCAGGCATGTGATGGTGGAATGATGGCTGTATAGTGCTGGAATGGGAACAGGGAAGGGACTGGATGGGTGAGGACAGTGACTAACGAAGGTTGGGGCCAGGAGGGTTACGGGACCGTAGGATGTATTGCAGGGAAAGTTCCCACCAGCGCAATTCAGAAAAGCTGGTGTTGGTGGGAAGGATCCATAATTCACAGGCTGTGAAGCAGTCACTGATATGAAGAATGTCATGTTTGGCAGCGTGTTCAGCAACAGGATAGTCCACTTGTTTATTAGCCACAGTTAGTCAGTGGCCACTCATGCAGACAGACAGCTTGTTAGTTGTCATGCCCACATAGAATGAAGCACAGTAGTTGCAGCTTAGCTTGTAGATCACATGACTGGTTTTCCAGATAGCTCTGCCTTGGATGGGATAGGTTATTTTAGTGACTAGACTGCAGTAGGTGGTGGTGGAGGTGGGAAGATGTATAGGACAGGTCTTGCATCTAGGTCTATTACATGGGTATGAGCCACAAGGTATAGCATTGGAAGCAGGGGTTGTGTAAGGATAGAGGAGTATATAGTGTGGGTTCGGTGGACACGGAATACCACTTTGGGTGGGGTGGAAAGGATAGTGGGCAGAACATTTCTCATTTCAGGGCATGACGAAAGGTAGTCAAAATCCTGGCAGAGAATGTAATTCAGTTGGTCCAGTCCTGGATGGTACTGAGTTACGAGGGGAATGCTCCTCTGTGGCCGTACAGTGGGACTTTGGAAGGTGGTGGAAGACTGGAAAGATAAGGCACAGGAGATTTATTTCTGTACAGGGCTGGTAGGATAATTACGGTCTATGAAGGCTTCAATGAGACCCTTGGTGTATTTTAAGAGGGACTGCTCGTCACTGCAAATGCGCGACAACCACGGGTGGCCAGGCTTCTTGGTATAGAAAGCGTGGCGGCTGTCGAAGTGGAGGTACTGCTGATGGATAGTTGGTTAGATATGTACTGAGGTACTGATGTAGCCATCTTTGAGATGGATGTCAACATCTAGTAAGGTGGCTTGTTGGGTTGAGGGGGACCAGGTGAAGCAAATGGGGGAGAAGCTGTTGAGGTTCTGGAGTAATGTGGATAGGGTGTCCTCACCCTCGATCCAGATCGCAAAAATGCCGTCAATGAATCTGAACCAGGTGAGGGGCTTAGGATTCTGGGTTTTTCGGAAGGATTGCTCTAGATGGCTCATGAATAGGTTGGCATAGGATGGTGCCATGGTGCCATGGAGATGCCCATAGCCATACCCTGTATTTCTTTGTATGTAATGACTTCAAAGGAGAAGTAATTGTGGGTGAGGATATAGTTGGCCATGGCAGCTAGGAAAGTGGTTGTTGGTTTGGAATCTGTCAGGCATTCTTAACAGTCAAGAAACTAACAATGCCATCACCTTCATCCTCACTCTGCAAAGTTACATCAATGGACATTCTGTTCATTTACATTGTAAAGTTTTTGACGCACACATAATGCAATGGTTGAATATATATTAGGAGCAAATGCATAATGTTTTTCTCCTTAAAACTAAATAAAAATTCATTTAACCAGCCATTAACATTAACAGATTATGAGCAGCTTATTTAGTCTGCCCATCATTCCCTTTTTGCGTCATCAGTGTTCTTGTTCCTATACTTAGGGCAATATTCTTCTCACTTATAACCTTATACTGCAACTAGTAACCTGTAGTCTTCATGTAAAACATATTACTGCTTGAAAGTGCTTTCATAACATGGACGTAAGGACAGGTTAAAAGGCATTATCAATAATAAAATACATTACTTATTATTATTATTATTATTATTATTATTATTATTATTATTATTATTATTATTATTCATAAAACAAAGTTCAAAAAGAATAATTCTTACAGTTCTTTACATTTATTTTTCTCATAATAGAATTACAAATATTCCCTCTAGTATGCTAAGATGCATTTATGTAATGTCTGCTTTTCATGCATTTAACTACCCTTCAACTTGGGCTAGTTCGCCAACCTCCACTGCTACACATTTATATATGTCACACAGTACATTCTGTGAGGAATAGTGGACCTAGTCCAAAAGTCTTAACTTTGGCCTTGCTCAGAATGTCTTAAGAACACTAGGACAGAATTTGGCAGCCACTTTGTCACAAAAGATATGAGAGATCCTTTGTTACAAGGAAAATGTGTTTTCAATCAGTACATGTTAAATAATTTCAACTCAAATAAGAAGCAGTGAACAAATTATTTCAGTATATTTAAATACATATAAAATACAAAACTTAACTTTTTTTCATCCACATAACAATGAGCATTTAAGGCTAGGTAAATTCAGGAATGTTTGTCTCTACAATATCCATGTTTCCTTTCAGTCTGAGTTAACTGTAGATGAGATTACAGAGATTTTAAATAATACAAGTGAATGTGACTTCTCTCAACCTGAAAATTCTTACAAATGACAGAAATTTCCCCAGACGCTACTTCTACTCCTGAGATGCTGCAAATGCAAGATATTTTTGAGTCAGTAAATCTTGAGGATGCCCTATAAGGTATAGCGATGTCATGGATTAATTGCAGAAAGTCAGTCTTTTGTGGAGCTTCAAGCAGTTGATTCTCAAGAAATCCTCCCGGTATGGAGTATTTTAAATACCTTATGATACACTGAAATGATGAAACTCATTCTTCAACAAACTAGTATTTATAGAGCTTGGAAATAGAGCAACGTTTATTGGCGTTCCTGTAATTGAACAAGAGCAGGTTTCAGGTATGTAGTTGCAAATTAGACTTTGTTCAAACACCTAATGTGAGATGTCATTCACAAACAAAGATAAATACGATCTGGCTGCCCAAGTAACAGCATGAGACTACTTTTTAAAAAATCAAAACAATTTCCTAGGCAACCTTACTGATTTTTTTTCTTTTTTGTAAGTTATGGAAAATTTACATTCACTTACTAGGTTCTCAACAGTTTGGCTGTTATTTCCCTATTTGAATCAGTGTATCGAAAAAGAAATTACAGCTTTCAAAGGACACAGCAGTCTTTGATAATATATTCAAAACAAGCCAATAAGGCAGGGCTTCAAAATGTTGGCACACACTGGTTTCTCAGGACATTTTTATCACTTGATGCATACCAAGGTGCAGCATCTAACAAAACCACTTTGAAAATGTCTTGGTTACAATATTGTAATTAAACTAACTAGAGAACCGGTAGACAATCACTTTTTTTAGTGTTGTGTGTGGGGGGTGGGGTTTCACGCGAGCATCTTTGTGCATGCGCACATGTGCGTGGGAGTGTGCATGCGCATGTGTGCGTGGGTGTGTGCATTGCAGATATCTCTGGCATTCTGAAAGGGGTTAACTTCCCTGCAGGAATACGAATTACTGATTTTTCTTACGCACCAGGAAAGTGAAGTTTAGCTAAAATAGCAGTTTCATTAGCATAAGTTACATTCACTTTTACAGATAAAAAGCCAAAACAGGCATTTCTAAACATTACAATGAAAACTTGCCTTTCTTAACCTATGAGAACATATACATCTATAAAAAAGGAAGCCATTCTTGTGATTTCAGTAACTGTCATAAATCTGATAAGAAGCAATAGAGTAAAATGGTACTCAGTGATAAACAACATACAAGTTTCCTACCACACTCAATGCAAAATGAGATATGCATTAGTCAAAACAGCAAAATCCTAGCAGGAAACAGTTTTTCTCGGATAAGGAATGTGCAAGTTTCAAATGAAAGGAGACTTTTCTCTCAAATTTAAGGTACATAGTTCCCATTTCTCATAATAAGGTACATTATTTCCATTTGTCATAATCTGAAGTTTTGGAAAAAAAAATCAATATTAACAAACATAGTCCCTAATACAATAATCAAGTACGTATAATTGAGCACTGAAATATAGAAAAAAATCTCCTTTGTCAGTTCTTTTGCAGAAGTCTTTATTTATTTCTGCTTACAGAAAAATAAAAAAATAAAAACTTCATCTATGGTCAAATTACAATAAATGCAGTTTTCTATCTGGAGAAATATCAGCCTCTTGACAATCATACTGATAGTAAATCAGTATGTTTCTCTTTTGGTTCCACTTCATCTAAAGATGGTATAACAGTTGCACAAACGAGACCTATCACTGCGACTCCAGACACAGTCTGCCAGTCGGGACTATGACGTCCAAATACAGGCACTGCTAACAAGCAGGCAACCATACGTGCCACAGCATTAGCCTGTGGAGCGGCCCTTGTCTGTGGAGCCCATAGCTGCAGACATGTTCCCAGCACTCCGCTGCACAGACAACCAATATAGAATCTTATCTGCCGCCTGTGACGGAAGTGCAACACGGAGAATGCCTCCTCCAAGTAAAAGCTTGCAGGGGCCAACACGATAACACTGAAATACACAAATACAATGTATTCATTACCTGTTCATCATTGAAGTTACAAATTAACAACAATATGCTTATAAGAGTACAATAAAAATTAATGTACGGGCATAAAACCGTGCCCTATGACTACAATGACAGCTGTACTCTGCTGCTGTATATCCAGTGTTTAAGCCATATGAGTATGGCATGTGCAACAGAATGTTTAAACACAATGTTTACAGTATTTATCCAGAGTTAAGTATATAAAATTATATAGGAGAAAATTTTCTACAGGAAGATCGACATACAGTGATACAAGCCACAAATCCCATTATTTCAAGATTTACAGTGCTAGTATCCTTGTGGAAAGGTACCATTTGTCTGCCTCGCCCTGAAAAGCCTGAAACATGACGACAAGAGACGCCGACTTCCAGACATCTTGTTAACAGGGAAGTGTAACACCTGCAAGCAGTATACCCTCAAGGCATGCAGATGTGGGTGTGTGTGTGTGGGGGGGGGGGGGGGGGGGGGGGGGAGGGGGGGGGAGGGGAGGCCACACACACTTGTAAAGGCATTTCTAGAAATAACATGCTTGTGCGATTCATTATCTAACAGCTACTAAATTCCGCAAGACTTGATTATTATGATTTTCATTCTTTATGCAGTGTGAAGACTAGTCACAAAATCTTTGGCCCACCATGCACATTGCTTCCAACATTGACAGATATGATAAAACATATAAGTTTCATAATCTCTTTCAAATAAAAACTATTCTGAAGTATCACACTAGTTCCTCTTGTGCTAAAAACTGTTGCTCTCCTATTCCCTATACTACATAAACAGTTAATGTAAGTCTTCAAATCAATATCGGCTGCCATTCAGTTAGCCGCATATTCTAATACACAGGTTGCCAGTTATGCCACCTGATTCCTACAGCTGCCATCATGGCATGAGGGTGCTGCCATGAACAATTACACCACTGCTGCCAATAAGATGCAAGCATCCCCTCTCTGGATATCCAGCAGCAGATGTACTTAAATTTACACATTTATACACTGACCCCATTTTGTATGTCTGTTATTTACAGACTTTCATACTGGCCAGGCATCTTCTGAATAAACATTCTATTGATGAGTGACAGATTTATAAATCTCTTGTATCCGTATATATTTCTACATTCAGATCTACTGTAAGCAACTGACGCAAATACAGCAACAAAGTTATGTATTATTTTTACTAGTTAATATCAGATGTAGAATAAATTAACATCAGAATTCTCTGTTCATAAACAGCATCTGTTCCTCACTCTTGTATCCACTAAGGAATCCAACAGCATGCACGGGAAGACATAACATCTCTGGCCAGTTCCATTTCCTATTGTTGCTGAGACAAAGCAGGTACACTGAACTTGCAGTTCTTAGTCATCTACCACAACTACAGTCATCATCAGTCCTCCAGCCGAGAGTGTGTACAAAAGAATAGGTTAATGGCATTCTTAACATACGAGGCAAGTCATAGCATATGAAAATCCTTGAGATATTTACCATCTGCTACCAGACACACTGACCACAGGTTGCAATTGAAGCAGTTCTCTAATAAAATCCCTGCTTGCACAATAATTTTTTCCCATGTACGACCTCACTTTCAAAACTTCCCTGTTCTCTAAATTGATGTTCCACTGTTATGAGAATTGCACATATACATTGCCATTTCATTAATACTACACTGGTTCAACTTTAATATTCTTCTATACCAGCATCTCAGGTTACCTGTTACATGTCACTATCTGGTTCAGTTCATACCATAATTGTATTATAACAAATCACAAAGTACTGAGTATGAACTGCAAGACATTAGATAATTTTAGAGATTAATGTGCTCTTATACAGAGAAACAACACACACACACACACACACACACACACACAAATCAAATCAACTAACCACTGAAGCTGCTAGTGTAACATGATTTTATCACAGATTATGCAATACATCAACCCTCTTGTCTAAACTTGGTACAGGAAATTTAAGTATTTTCCCTGCCTTTCTGTTAAAATTAGGGATTCTCTATTGGAAACTCAGGTTTCCCACATTGTGCTTTGGTAACAGTTATTTATTACCACAGATTTAAATGATCACTTCCATTAATAACGTCAGGCTATACACTTTGGAACTCAAATCATGACGATGCAAGATTAGCTTGTCCATGATCTTCTGAGTCCTGCTGTGCAGTATGGGATCTGTATCAGATAGGATTAAAGCTCCTGTCATTCAGTTGAGACCTCAATCATCCCAATAAGCCTCACAAATCCTTGTGTAACTGATACCATGAATTTAACAGTTTAGTTTGATTAGGAAAGCAAGAAATAATAATAAGTTACAAATTGGGATTGAATTACCTGAGTACGTATTCACAGGATCAATACAGTGCACAGAAAAATAATTTAGAAAAACAGGAAAGAGCCTAAACTGGAATGACAGGACTGAGATTGCGGTCGTAATTTAGCACATCATTAGACCTGATCATTATTGTCTAGGATCATGTCTCCCACGTACAAGGAATTCATATCCTTTTCATACATATTTTTACAGACATTACTTATATATCATTATGTTGTTTTCCTAAAACCATATTTCATAATACTCTATAGAACTGACTATATACAGGGTATTTATAAATGAATATCGGGGTTTTAACACTTTATAATATTTATTATGTTAAACTTACAATTATAAATGATGTGTCAAATGAAAGAGCAACTCAAGCAGTTTTACCAACAACCTTATAAATGTTCAATGTGAGCACCATTTGTCACAGGGCACACATCAAGTCTATAGCCCAAGCACTGGATAGGTCGCAAGGGGCCCAATGACAGGACTTGCTTTGCTTGGCCTTCACGTTCACCCGACCTAACGCCATGCGATTTTTTCCTTTGGGGCTTCATCAAGGATCGTGTGTAAGTTCCTCTGCTACCAGTAGACCTACCTGAATTAAGAGACTGGATTGAAGCAGCTGTCACTACAATCACTGAAGACACACTTATCAATGTTTGGGAAGAACTCGGCTATAGACTTGATGTGTGCCATGTGACAAATGGTGCTCACATTGAACGTAATAAATATTATAAAGTGCTAAAACCCCGATATTCATTTATAAACACCCTGTATATAAAGGTTAAAGCAGTGACACAAATAAACTTACCTAAAAATGTTGCTATAATACAGCTTATCTGTCTCTGTGTAGTGACTGTCAGTTATCCTGCCATGCAGAATTTGAGCTGTTATGAAAACAACATGTGCCAACAGCCAGGTGTATCCCGAATCTGCAAACTGTCCAGGTATGATTTTGAATACTGCAATAAAATGGAACAAACTGTTGACGACAACAAATTGAAATTAATATTTAATAGTATACATCAGCAATAAAATTGTCACACAGTAACTTGCAGTTCTGTTTCTTTGACATAAATCCATTTTTGTGCTAATTTCTTTTACCATAAATTAAGAAATTAACTTTCCTACAGATTATATCTTCCTTTTTAAGTGTTTAAGTAAGAAATAAGAGAAAATAATAAAAACAACTATTCTGAGCCATGTAAGCAGTCCACTTAAATTGACAGAAGATGATGCAAAGCAGTCTTCCACAATCTCTATCATCAATTCGGCAATCCACTACTGTGTTTGTGTGCGAGGGAAGGGGGGCGGGAGGTGCTACTACTTTAATTTCAGCATTCAGTACTTTCATGTTGCCCTGCTTGTCCACCTACCCATTCATTTGTTTCATTTTTATTTCTTTGATTGCTATTAATAATTACTCACAAGTAAGTCTCAGCTGTCAATTTCTTTTTTTCTCTTTCATTACAAGTTATGTCTCACAATTACTACAAGTCAAAACAGCAAAGAGACATAACTAGCTAAAGACAAACCTTATCTTTAAGAACTATGTAGCACACCAAAAACACACAAAGTGGTTTTTTACTCTTCTATTTATTTTTTTATATCTTTTTTCCGCCCATTGGCTTGACTTCGTTCTCTTCTATGTGATGGTTTTATACATTTGTGGCTTAATATAACTGATTTTCAGGGATGCTTTCAAATTTGCTTTACTAAGTTTATCTGCACTATAAGCAAGCAATATATTATTATTAGCAGCTTTAGATGAAGTTATTAAACCTCTCTCTCTCTCTCTCTCTCTCTCTCTCTCTCTCTCTCTCTCTCTCTCTCTATCTCTCTCTCTAATGCGCGCGTGCGCCCACACAAACAAACACACACACACACACACACACACACACACACACACACACCTGAATTAACTGTGTGTATTTTACTATAGCTCAGAAAAGGATCATTCCGAAAGCTATTACTTTTTTTTTTATTTATTTTTTTTCCAAGCAGAAAACTGCACTTGCCCAAGTAATGATCCTAGGTACTATCAATGTAGTCCCTTAGCTATCTCTACACAGTTTCTGGAGGTCTTGGAAGCAAGCAGCAAATTTTCAACTGTGATGTTTGTAAGCTCATTTGTTACAGCTTGTTGGATGACTGTGATATCTTGATGAAGCTTTCCTTTCAGTCAACTTTTGACTCATGAAACAAGGAAAAAATTGTAAGGCAAGAGGTTGGGCAAATATGGCGGATGAGAGATGGCAACAACAAAATGTCTGGCCAGATAATTGGTAATAGATAAAGCAGTATGGGGTCTTGAATTGTCATGCACTAAGAACTAGTATGGAGAATGCCAAAAACTATGATGATGATGCTGAATTGCTTGTCACAAACATTTCAAGACTTCGATGTAAAGAGTTTGATTTACTGTTTGAGCTGGAGGAACATACTAATGGTGAACTAATCCTTCACTAGCAAAGAATCTGATCAACATTGCCTTTGCTCTCGAAGGTTGTTGTTAGACTTTTTTTGAGGCTGGTGATACAGGACTCCGCATTCAGCACTTTGACGCTTCATGTGAGGGGATACTAGTAACACCAACTTTCACCCCCAGCAACAATCTTTGGAAAAAATATGAATCATGTCTAGCTCTATCCTAAAGTTTCGCAAAAATTCTTTGACTTTCCTCTTTCCGTTCATCTGTTAGTATGTGAGGGATGAGTTCTGCACTAATTTTCCATTTCCCTAAATATTAGCGTAAAATCTTATGACACAAATGATGAATTGAATTCAGTTCTTCTGATAATGCATGTACAGTTACATGATGGTCTTCTTGCAATAACTGCTTTACATGCTCCACATTTGCATCGGTATGTGCTGTAAATGGGTGGCCAGCTCTGGAGTCATCTTGCACTGAATCTTTCCTTTCATGAAACTTTTGTGCTACTCAAAAACACAACTTCTTGAAAGTGCCTCACCTG
The DNA here is from genome assembly GCF_023897955.1 of Schistocerca gregaria. NCBI lineage: Eukaryota > Metazoa > Arthropoda > Insecta > Orthoptera > Acrididae > Schistocerca > Schistocerca gregaria. Next base: position 121,051,335 of record NC_064923.1, read on the forward strand.
CATATGCTTACTTAATCATTGTCCACATTTCATTAGGCATTTTACCAAGCTTAATGCAGAACTTAATGTTCACTTCTTGCTCACAATCAGCATCAATTGTGTCACTGTGACTAACGCACCAAGAACCCAAACAACTTGTTACTAAGCACAGCCCTGCCACACAGCGAGTTTGTGCGGAAACATGGCCAAGGTCATTTCAAGCATGCAAACATACCAGGTAAAATAAAAACATTTGTCCCTTTTTAGTATTGAAAACTCAGAAAAAAGCCTGTCATGGAACTTTTCTGATAAAGAGAGTCGAATAAATGAATGCCGTGTCTCAGGGGCCATTTGCACAGACTATGTTGAAACTGACTCAAAAACTACTCCAGCTGTTGTGAATATTAAGTAAAAATTTATACATTTCTATTGAAATATCATCAATTCTACATACCTTGTCTTTCTACAAACTACGACTCATTTTATACACCTCACCTAGACATCACTTCCTGACAGTCACTACTTTCATTACAAACTAATTGCCTCAAACTACCCAAATATTTACAGAAGTCATCAAATGCTTTTCCTTCCACTATTAGTTACTGTGCCATTTTTCATCTTATCCAATGAAATGTCATTTCTACCCACCATAAGTTATGGGGTTGTTTCCTTCATACTCCTTTTGTTTACACTTTTTTCTCTTGTCAGACTGTAACTGTACCTTCAGACATCCTTTCAACACCATTTCCAAGTATTTCTATTAATTCAGCCTATTCTATACGGTGTCTCAAAAGAAAGTTTATATCTGATGTGTCAAAACAAAATAGAGGCTGAAGTCTGTCCACAAAATCTTCATGTATTTTTGAAATTTACAGTTTAGGAATTTAGTCCTCAAACATAATATCTTTTAAATGGAATCCCGCAAGCCTATGGCACTCATTTAAATGATGAACAAAATTTTGCATGGCGGCTTCACTGCGGATATTTTCTTTCAGTTGCTCCAAAGAAGTTGGATTATTGAAATGCACTACAGATTTGACATATCCCCATAACAAAAAACTGATGGGGCTCAAATCTGGAATGTGAGGGACCAGTTTATGTCACTCCTCCAGAAGATCAGTTTGCCAGGGGAAATTCCACAAACCCGTAGTATACACACATTTGACATGTGTGCTCTGGCTCCATCTTGCTGAAACCATATTCTTTGGTTTTCGTCGGCAAAGTTTTACAATTCAGGCACCAAAAAGTCACTTAACATCATCCCATAATGTTCTGAATTCACTGTAACTACACGACCACTCTTGTTGTCGAAAAAGACTGTCCCAATTACTCCTTGAGCTGACATCGCAGCCCATACACTAACTTTTGGTGAATGAAGGGATTCCTCATGCTTCTGTTTAGAATTCATTGCAGTCCAGTAATGGCAGTTTTGCTTATTGACATGACTGTTCTGCTGGAAACGGGTCTCATCAGAAAACGAAATGTTGTTAAATGAAGGACACTCAGTCACATTGTTAATGAACTGGAGTCTATATGTCTGGCTACCTGAAGCTTTAATTCTTGCACCAACTGGATATTGTAAAGATGCAGTTTAAGGTCTTTTTGCAGAATTTGGTGTTTTGATGATCTATGCACATTTAAAGAACCTGCACAGATGCAAATGGGGAGGTTAAGATTGTCATGAACAGATCAATTTTCACTCTCCACAGATTCGGTCGTTCTTGATAACCTTGGTCACCCAATTTTCAGTTTGGTCAGGGTTGAACTAGTCTCCTCAAATGTTTTTATCCATTTCCAAATAAGGGGAACACTTGGAACATCATTTACAGTCTCTAATCCACAATCACTGCAAAATTTCCTCCATGCGTTAGTCACCAAATCACCATTTTTATAAAATTCTCGTACTCAGATTATGCAGTCTGCCCCTGAGAAGCACTCCACATTTAGTAATTCCTAAAGGCCAAGCAAACAATGAATGTACATCCAACTCTGCTCCAATTTGCTGTGCATGCACAGAGAGCTCTTCAATTACAAACTTTCTTTTGAGACACCCTGTATATTTTTCTTTATTGTTTGCTCATAATTCTCAGTTTTTCTCAGTTTCCTCTTTCTATCTAAGATGCTTTTCTTTTGCCTTCTTCATACAGTATTTGCAACATTTTTTGGTATTTTTTAAATAACTTTGTTAAACAATTATCCTCTTCATTTATGTCCACATAATCTTAATTTTCCAAGATGCTGAACTTGTTGCTGAAATTGATATAGTGTACTTCACTATTAAGTGAATTCTCTTAATCAACATTTCTAATTTTCTGCCTAATATGGTTGCTTCTTTTGATTTTTGTGTCAATTTTTACTTTTGGTCTTAAAAGGTTATGATCAGTTGAAAATCTAAAATGTTTCAGCCTACAATATCCTGCTCGATTTCTTCACTGTCTGCTAAATATAATCAGTTACAGTCATCTGGCATGCTATTTTGTCATTTTTTTCGCTACTCTCTATGTAACATTACAACATACAACATTTGGTTTAACTTCTTTTCCAAATTACACACACACACACACACACACACACACACACACACACACACACACACACACACAATAGTTATATGACTGACAGTCATTGTTAGGATGATCAGTATTGAGACAGCAGTATATTTGATATCACTCCTTCATAAAATTCTGTGATGTACTGTCTCTTGAATAAAAAAAAATTGTTTAAGTAGTTGGATTTCTAAAATCCAAATCATTGATACGTGTAATTGTTTGTTACATTATCTAAAGTACATTAAGGTCTGACTGGATCACAACACACTTAATAAGTACTTCATCTCCTTCCACTGACAGTAAAAAATTGGCCACAGTGCTCACAAACTGCTGTTTTATTCAGCAGTGAAACAATAAATATAAAATGTACGTATCCAACTGTCTACTTTTACAATCTAAACTAACAAATAATGACTCATCTTCCACAATTCATTCAAAGCACTAGTCACCTACACAGCAGTGTTTACAACCATACATAGGCGAACCTTTGATACAGTGACAACAGAAATCCTGATGCTCGTACTGCTACAGAGGACAAATCCCATGGGCACCCAGTCACGGTGAGTTCGCTACCATCAAATATACTGCTGTCTCAATACTGATCATCCTAACAATGACTGTCAGTCATATAACTATTGTGTGTGTGTGTGTGTGTGTGTGTGTGTGTGTGTGTGTGTGTGTGTGTGTGTGTGTGTGTGTGTAATTATTTAATTAGCTGAGGTAACAAGAGAACGCTCTCTCTTCATCATGGTGACTATCAGAAATTAAACTGCACATAACTGAATACACATCAAGAAATGAATAGATATTATGGGGTGAAAAAGTGGCTTAACTCGGAACTGGGAGGAGAATCCTTAAAGGGAGTTGGAACAATGAAAATGACCAAATCAGTGTTTTTTGTTGTTGTTTTTTTTTCATTGTAGAATTATTTGGAGTTTTCTGAATAAAACAAATCAAGTTTCACCCTTCTAAGTGAATTCTTTGTGTGTTATTTATCACTGTAAAGTTGACGTGCCGTGTAAACGGTTGTAGAGACTTGGTGTGTCACCTCTGATGGTGCCGCTCATCTGGCTGTAAAAATGTGCACCATTTCAGCAATAGGGTGTTTAAGAAAAGGCACAATGAGTGGAAGAAGAAATCTTTAGTTGTCTTGAAGGGAGATGCTGCTGAGACTGCTTCACCAACTACTGCAAATGAATGTGATAGAACTTCTTCCAGCAAGAAACTTTGTGACAACAAAGAAAAATTTGAGAACTATGAAAGTGTAATGATGTGAATGAAATAATTAACATTTCCTTGCTATCTAATATTTTGAAACATAACGTATTATGCCAAGTTTGCAAGGAAGGAGGACTGGAATTGAAAATAACTTCACACATTGGTTTGGCATGTAAAATGTTATTGAAGTGTAACAAATGTGCTGCAGAAGTTTCATCTTCAAATTCTAACAGTATTCCTCTTATTGTTAATAATGGAAAGAAGGTGCATGACATAAATGTTAGGCTAGTGTACGGCTTGCGTTGCACTGGCAAGGGCAGTGTGCAGGGACAATGCTATGTGGAATTATGAACTTGCCAAAATCACCAACCAAGTTTGGATTTTATAATGAATTGGTAGGATCTTCTGTTAAAGATATTGCTCAAGCAACAATGAAGAAAGCAGTTGAAGAAGCTGTGACAGATAACGGGAATCGTAGAGATTTAACTGTTGCATGGATCATGGCAACGTGGAGGTCATAAATCTCTAAATAGAGTTGTGGCAGCTACCAGTGGAGATAGTTGCAAAGTAATTGATGTTGCAATTCTCTCAAAACATTGTAGATGTAAGGGCTACACCTAGGAACAACATAGTGAAAATAGTGAAGCAAATTTTCACAGCATGTGTGGAGCAATGGTAATAGAGGGAGTGAAAGCAGTTCTTTCCAGATCACAGGAATGGTATAATGTATGATACACTAACTATCTAGGAGATGGTGATTCTAAGGGATTTAAAGCTGTAGAGGAACTCAAACCTTATGGCAATGAAATTCACATTAAAAAACAAGGGGTGCACTTGACATGCGAGAAGCGCATGGGGGCTTCACTTGTGCAAACTAAAGCAGACATTAGGATCCCAGAAGCTTAGTGATGGTAAGACCCTTGGAGGAAGAGAAAGATTGACAGATGAAGCAATTGATAGATTGTAGAGGTATTATGGGTGTGCAATTAGGCAAAATACAAGAAGTATTGAGCATATGAGGAGAGTAGTATGGGCATTATTTTTTTATACTGCAACAACAAATGAGCACCCACAACATGCACTGTGCCCCACAAGTGATGACTCATGGAGTAAGTACCAATCAGGAAAGGAATATGCCCATAAAAACAGTTTGCCAAATGCTGTAATTAATGTAACTAAGCCCATATTCAGATATTTATCACAGCCAAGTTTATTGGAAAAGTGTTTACATGGGAAACACAAAATCCAAATGAAAGTGTAAATAATTTAATTTGGATTAGGATTCCCAAAAGAGTGTTTGTACAGATAAAAACGTTGCATTTTGGAGTGTATGATGCAGTGGCAACATACAATGAAGGAAACATTATCAAATGTGATGTGCTGAAATGTTTAGGTTTCCAACCAGGACACAAAACCATTTCCACAATGCGACTAATTGATGAAGAAAGACTAAGAGGTGCAAGAAGAAGAGACAAAAGCCTACAACATGCAGCAAAAGGGAAGAAAAGACCAGTGAAAATGAAACAACACTGGAAAAAGAAGAGGATTCTGATAATCCATCATATGGGGCAGGGATGTATTAAAAAACTTTGGAAGCCATTCCCCATAACTTTAAAATTTTCATCTTTGAGGAACATTTTCTCAAAAACTGCTAACAGTAAACCATTGAAATTTATACACAATATTGTTTTCTTCTTTTCCTTCATTTTTATAACAAATTGTAAAAAAAATATTGCATAATTCAAGAGTTATAGAAGAAAAAGTGCAAAATTTTAGAGAAAAAACAAGCACGTTTAAAAAAATTGAAAAAAAAAGAAAATATTTCTTAACATGGCATTATAACTTTGTAGAGAAATCTTCACTGAACATGTACTCCAAATTTCAGAGCAATATGTTTAACGGGTTTAGAAAAAATGTTCCTTCTATTTGCTAAAATTAACATGGAGGAGATGGACCATTCCGGCTCCCTTTAATTATACCTTAGAGAGGATTAAGGGAAACAACCATATTAAATTCCATAGTCCAATCCAGAGACACTCATTATGCATATGTTAGCCATTGTCTCCATGAATCACTTCATGGAAAACAAATACAAATGGGCTGCTCGCCAATCTGTTCAGCACACAACAAAATAAGTACTGAATGTCTGCACCTCCTTAGACTAAATGTATTATGTGCTGCCAATAAAGACTGACCGAGAAATGACAATATCAGCATGAGTTTCCCACTGACCTGCTGGCCTACAATCAGTATGTGAACTGCTCATATTGATTCAGACTTTTAAATTCAGAAACACTCAACTCTGGGCTCAGAAAGCTATCAGCCTAACTTCGCCAATATTTATAATTTTTCATTTGTCTCATGGTACTTTTTGGCCTTCCATGATAGTGTACTAGCAGTAGGGCTCTCAAAAACTGCCATAGGCAAAATTAGTATTCTGGTTCACATAAGTGACTACATGGAGGAGTGGACTGAAGGAACTTGGGCAATGGCTTCAAACACATCCAGTTATTTCTATATCCATATTTTACTGCATGAGATAGGGCTAAATTGTGATGCTGATGGTACCAATGGTGGTGGAGGTGATATATTTGTTTCACTCCATGACACCTTGGTCTTCAGCACTCTTACGATGAGATGTGTGTTGTTAAAAGAAAACAGTATTTTAGACTTGAATTAAAAGGTACGTCAAATCTCTCTCTCTCTCTCTCTCTCTCCCTCTCTCTCTCTCACACACACACACACACACACACACACACACACACACACACACACACACACACACATTAAAATCCAACCACTGGTCAGTAACACTTCCAACTAAAAGAGAAATTACACAATGACTGTAAAAAAAAATATGTAGCAAAAATCATGACTTAAGGAAGGTGAGCCAGCCACTTGAGCACACAAGACCTGCAACCTAATACAAGGGCCAGTCACAAAATTTTAAAGCACAAACCTTATTCATCTCATCATCTTCTGAAATACAAGGCAGGCCCTAACATAACATCAAAATATGAAATGAATTTCATTAAAACCACACATAGTGAAATACCACAGGTATTCAAATGGTTGGATCCTTTTACAGGAACTAAAGTCATGCCTCAGGTGCCTATGTCCTACATAAAACTGAGTGAGATTTTTTTTCGTTTTGTGTCACTGGAAGGAGGAATGCCACAGGCAGGTAGCTGCTTTCACAGACCACATATTCTTGCACACTCTATAGTGTGAGCACACACAATCAAACAGTGCGCAATACAAGTACTTACAGAGGTCACATCACAATGTGGTCAGACAGCGCAGCAAGGTTTGTGCCATGTGCACAACAGCCCCATATAAGTTCGGTGCGCTGGGCCTCATTTATGTTTAAGCAAAGTTGTTGTATGTCACCTAAAAGACTCTATATTAATGTGTTCTATAATTACGAGACTTTGGACTACTATATACTTCATTCAGTGTTATTGTGGATCTCTTCATGTGGAAGAAGAACATTGGTGGTGAGTGCAGTATTCTACTCCATGTGTTTCATTTCTGTGGTTTGATATAAAGCCCAAACGTTAATGGAAGAAGTTCTCCAATCTCTTGATGAATAACAGCGAGCTATCACTGTCCAGTGGCAGGCTATCTCCATGGCATTAAGCATTATGGCAGCCTCAGTGACATCACATTCCACAGCTGTTGACACAACCCCCACTGTTTCTTCTGTATGATGATTCTGTGGAGACTGGGACACACATGAAAAATGCCTTTGGCAACATTTTCAGGCTTTTGGAGTCACCAATAACAACTTCTGTATGGCTTTATTTTTGCCAATAGATTTCTCCTCGTGTTTATCACCTTCTGTATCAGCTAGCTCCTCTTCAGGAACCTGCCAGTCTCTCTTTTGATGAAATATGTTAGTTGCTCTCTAATTATCATTGCAAATGTACTCATGTTATTGCTGCTTGCATTGAGTTATACTACTATCAAAAATGACGGTAAGTCATACAGAGCTTGGGCAGCAGAACTCCATGGGCTTAGTGTAGTCATTCAAGAATTTCTGTGTGAATTCTAGAACCATTCAGCCTTCTACCGTCTCAGACACACAATATTCCGGGTATGAGTGTGGGATGGTAGAATCCTACCTACTGCACGTCACATGTTTGTCGCATGTTTGTGTGTGCAGGTTTAAAATCAGTCACAGGAAGAAAGTAGATGTGGCGGATGAACGGCATCGATAAGTACCTGTCGGGCAATCCATAGATATTTTAGTGAGTGTGTAAGGAAGAACCATGGAGTTTATATGCAGCTCTGTGCTTATTGGGTCATTGACTATTGTTATTAAAACAAAGGCAGTTGAAAAAGAACTCTTGACGTAACCTTGCTATAGGCAAGACTTATTTTGTGATTTATGATAAGAAACATTATGGTATCAAAACCAATTTTCTTTTAACTGCAACTCAATTTGTTTCTGACATTCGACTGTTACCGGAAGTTATATACTTATGTTGAAAGTGAGGTTTTATTGTGTATGAAAGTCAAATACATCGTTAATTGACAAAAAGGAAAGTTTGTATGTCTACTTATTTCATAAGTAGAAAGAGTCTAAGAATTCCTGTACCTAGCTTTATTCGACAGAGAAGAAGTCAACAGGGTTTCCAGCAGCCGGCTATCCAGTAAAGACAATTGGCTGCAAATTCCAAGTAAGTCACCTCGCAAATAACTGGAAAGTGGTTTCGAGGAATAAACTGAAATAACTCAGATTTGCACTCACACTTTGACTGTGATTAGCTGTCATTGCCAGTTTGTTACTGAAACCTACAAGGGCTCATATGCTGATTCAGTGGTTTGTGATGCTGTAACATGCCTGGCTCCTCCTCAGTTAGCATCAGTTAGCTCATGGTAGAAGATGATGAGTAGCAACGCAACCATGGCCTCGATGCCGCATGGGGCAGCACCATCCCAAGCAGCAGCAGCAGTTGGCATCACAACAGCAGACATGCGCTCATCTTCCATCACAACCTTATTGTTTTGTTTAATATGTACAAGTGTCAATCTGCTTCACCAGACATGAACATGGATGTAAGCAGTGTTTTCCAAGTGATGGAAGCCTCAAACAAATTCTACACTGGAGTATGTGTGATAGACAAAATGTTAAATGTGCAAATGTACACAGGTGTGACAGTAATGTTAAATTCTTAGGATGGATGAATATGGTGGATATGGGCGCTCAACAGTGTAGTCTTTAGCGCCCGAACGGAAACAACAACGGACGAGTGTCACTAAAATGCAGCAAATGCTAAAATAGGACTAAAATTAAAAGTGAAAGGCTACATAGGCAGTTTGCACGTCAACAGTTGCAAAGTGGCATGCAGCACATAAAGAGTATAAATGCAAGAGAACGTAGGTAAAAGGGTTAAAATGAAACACATAGCACATGTTTGGGACTGGCCTATTACAAGTATAAAAAGGAGTGGTAAGCCACTCGGCAACACACTAAAAATTCGAACCTAAAATTTTTGGCTGAAATTCAGAAACATCACAGTACCTTAAAACTTTCTTGACACTCGCCTCATCATCGGCTAGAATCGAGGGCAGATCCCCACTAATATTAACTTCCGCCCTGACAGAACGATATAAATCACACTCAACTAAAATGTGGCGTACAGTGATTTGTACGCCACAGGCATCACACAGCGGGGGTTCCTCTCGCCGTAGTAAGAAGGCATGCGTAAGAGGACAGTGCCCTATACGAAGATGTGTAAGGGTCACTTCGTCACGCCTAGGTGACCAGCAGGAGGAACACCACGGCTGGATGGTGGGTTTCACCAATCACAGCTTATTTTCCCTCACCGCCAGCCATTCCTCCTCCCACAATTGCATACACTTCCGTCTCAGCACAGAAACAATACCTTGCAAAGGAATAGAACATTGTGTCACCTCCGGTAGTCTGCAGGCGTCCTTGGCAGCTCTATCTGCTTGTTCATTTCCCCGTATGCCCACATGCCCTGGCACCCAGCAAAAGGACACTTGCTTGCCCTGTCGTTGGAGGATGTACAGTTGGTTGTAAATCAGCTGTTCCAACTTCTCCACTGGGAACAGGTTCTGCAGTGACTGTAATGCGCTCATTGAGTCAGAGCAAATTAGAAAGTTTTTGCCCCGAGTACACCGTATCTGCTACAATGCCTTCAGGATCGCGTGAAGTTCTGCGGAAAAAACAGTGTATTCCTGGGGAAGGCGAATCCTGATGACACGTTCGGGGAACACTACTGAGCAGCCAAGAAAATCCCCCTGTTGGGATCCATCAGTGTATACTATTGTAAAATCATGATGCCTATCTAAAATGTTTAAAAATAAAGATTTGAAAGTAAAATCTGATGTACTGTCTTTCTTAAAATTTGCCAAATCTAAAACCAGTCTGGACCTCTGGAGGAGCCAAGGTGGGTATCTGCTCCAACCTCGACATGAAACATTAAAACCGGCCACACAAAATGCAATCCTTTGCACGAATCCCATAGGGCCTTGTTGCTCATTGCCGGTTGCGAAAAAGCCTTTCCAGTGGAGGCTGAGCAACAGTGTGGTATGCAGGCGTATATGCTGAGGATAATGTTTGATAGGCCTGGCGCAGCATTAGTAGATGCCGCCGGAGGTGAAGTGACGGTTCACCTGCCTCTGCACACAGGCTCGGTATGGGGCTCGTTCTGAACGCCCCAGTGGTCAGCCGAATCCCCTCATGGTGCACCACATCCAACAGCTTCAAATAAGTGGGTCTTGCAGACCCATACACCGTGCATCCATAATCAAGCCGGGACCACACGAAAGCTCTGTAAAACCGGAGCAGACAAGTCCTGTCTGCTCCCCATGTGAGGTGACTAAGACATTTTAAAATAGACAGTGCCTTAAGAGACTGTTTTTTCAGTTCCTTAATGTGTGGCAGCCACATAAACTTAGAATCAAAAGTGAGGCCCAGAATCTTCACCATGTCTTTAAAATTCAGAACAGTGTCCCTCATCCTCAACTCAGGCAAGTCAAAAATGGAACGAGAACGGTTAAAAAGGACACACACCGACTTATCAGTTGAAAACTTAAAACCATTCTTCTGTGCCCATTCATGTAAACATCGCAGAGTGAGTTGCAACTGACGAGTTGTTGTTGCAAGGCTTGAAGAAGAGCAAAATACAGAGAAATCATCCACAGACAAGGAACACTGCACAAGACTTTGCACAACAGACGTAATACTATTAATAGCAATAGCAAAGACCATCACACTTAAAACACTACCTTGAGGTACACTGTTCTCTTGTTAAAAGCCACTAGACAGTACGTCTCCGACTCGGTACCGAAAATAACGTGGCGACAGGAAGGACCGAATAAAATTGGGAAGATAACCACGAAAACCCCATTCATGGAGCTGCCTGATGATAAGATGTCTCCAAGTAGTGTTGTATGCCTTTTCAATGTCAAAAAATATTCCCAACAGGTGATTCTGGCGCAGGAAAGCCTGTTGTATGGCTGCCTCCAGGAGGGCCAGGTTATCAAAGGTGGAGCGATACCTCCGGAACCCACACTGAAAGCAACTAAGGAGTTGTCTGGATTCTAGCATCCAGACAAGGCGGCGGTTGACCATCCGCTCCAAGGTTTTTCCCACGCAGCTAGTGAGGGCAACACTACGGTTACCCGGGCACGTGCGGTCTTCCCCAGGTTTTAAAAGAGGAATTAAAATTGCTTCACGCCATGAGTCGGGAAAGTGACCGGACATCCAAACTAGATTAAAAAGTTGAAGGAGGATTTCTTTATTTCTCCCTGCGAGGTGCCGCAGCATGCTATAGTGGATTCTATCCTGACCAGGGGATGTATCACGAGCCCCACACAATGCAGAATCCAGTTCCCACATGGAAAATGGGCAATTGTACTCTTCTGTATTGGGTGAGCGGAAGGCAAAACTGCTCCTCTCAGCAGCCACTCTGTGGGGCTCGAAAGCTGGATTCTGACTGGCGGTTGCAGTAATAGCTGCAAAAAGAGCCGCCATAGACTGGGCGATATCTTTTGAGGTCGTTTGGAGAGTACCATTCCACATTATAGCAGCCATAGGGCACCTCCCACCTCTCCCAGAAATTCTCCTGATGGTCTCCCATACAATGGAACTTCGTGTAGAACGATTAATGGTGTTAAGGAACTGCTGCCACGACCTCTTCTTGCTCTCTCGTATAATCCGACGACACTTTGCCCTCGCCACCTGAAAAGTTGCAAGGTTCTCTACAGTTGGCCGGCATTTGAACCTACACAGAGCTGCCCGCCTAGCCCTGATTGCACAGCGGCATTCGTCGCTCCACCAAGGGACAGGCTGCCGCTGCTGCTTCGGTTGTCCCGTGGACTGTGGGATGGACGCTTCACTGGCGCGGTGGATCACTTCAGTAATATGATCCACCCATTCCTGGACACTGACCCAATGTTCAAACTGGGCGAGTTGACTATACAGTGCCCAGTTTTAAATTCTTAAATGTATATGGATCTTGGATTACTGGTATTGCCTCTGTATCTCATCAGTTGGTGAGTTACAACAAACAAATAATACCCATACTGGGGCAGTTTTCAACTACCATAGTGTACAAAGCAGTTGTTCAGCCTTTCACCTAACACTACCAACTCTCAAAACTTATTTGGGTTAGATGTCTTCGAAATTTTTGGGTTCTCTATTTCTTATGAAGTGCATCTGGCATCAGATAGAGCTCTGCATCAACTACTCAATGTGCTCTGCTGGAATTTTTCCTCCCTGTTTTTTGGAAGATTTAGGGTGCGCTACCAATTTTAAGGATCATAAAACAATGAAACTGATGGCATTCTCCCCCTCACCTCCTTGTCTTTTGTGCCTGCCCAGTCCCAGCAAGTTTATGGGAGAAAGTCAAAGTGGAACTAGATCATCTTACATCTTCGAGTGCTGTCACACCTGTTCTATAGTGAATATTCTACTCTGTTGGTAAACATCAAAAAACCTGAAGGCTACCTTCAGCTCTATGGTGGTTTCACTGTTTGTTAGTGATGCTTATCCCTTACCCCATCTGGGAGAACTCTTATCGCAACTATCTGGGGGCCAGAACTTTTGCAAAACAGACTTGTCAGAAGCCTATTTACAACTTCCTCAGGATGACGATTCCAAACGTGTCCTCGTAGTGAATACCCTCTTCAGGTTATATCAATCCCAGCACCTACCATTCAATCTGTTTAGCACCCCTGCCATTTCCCAACGGTTTTTTAACAAATCACGGCCTCTGTGCTGGGGTGCAGGTTTCTCAACAGGCAAACATTTGCAGAATCTACATGCCTCGTTCACAGGTCTACTTGGGCAAGACACAATTTTTTCAGTCATCTACAGTTTATCTCTGTTTTGAAGTCTCATGTGCTGGCATCAAGCATTGACACCAGCATTATAGTCTTGATGCACTCTACCAATGTCAAAGAGTTGCAAATCTTTCTTGGAAAAATAGTATAGTATCATAAATTTCTTCCTGGTGTAGTCACAAAGGCCTGGCACCTTCATGATCTCTTACGTAAAGTTGTTCCTTTTCACTGGTCATCCACCTGCGGTCAAAATTACACTCAGCACCTTGGCAGGTGGTTCCGAAAGCCCTATTGCATATGCTTCTTTAACATTAAATCAGATGCAACAGAAAAAGAAGCCCTTGCCCTTGCCCAAAATTTTCATGTTTGCCTTACAGTTGTAAGTTTCATTTGATTACTGCTCATAAACCTTCAGTTTCTCTCTTCAGTTATTCAGCGTCTTTACAAGATAAAGTGGACCATCATCTGTTGTCATTCTGTAAAGATGAGATTCATTTCTGACCTGTAGCACAACACACTAATGTGGATGCTCTTTCTAGTTTGCCAACTGACCCTGATCCAGCATTTGAACCTAAGGAACTGTTGTGTTTCCATTTAGACATCAAAGCCCAAAACACCATTCATGGTCTTCCCATTACCAGTTCTCAGACTTTGGAGGCTGCTGCACCTGATTACACTCTCTACCACCACCTCTCAGCTCTCAATGATGTGTTACTGTTGGCTACTGAAGAGCCAGTGCCCAAGTTTGTGATCCTATCTGCAGTGTGGCGGGATGTCATTCTCCATCTGGACCACTGGGGTGTTTCTCATACAAAATTGCTGGCCTGCTGCCAAGTTTTGACCAGATATTGACAATGACATGTGTATTGTAACAGCCTGCCTGCAGTGCACCACCCATCAAGATCTCTCTTTCCCTTAGGCCCACCCCCCCAGCACCGCTGAGAGTGTAGTCATGCTGATCTTGTGGGGCTGATCATTCACTCCTTTTGGCTTGAAGTAGCTGATGCTTATGCTTCTTCAAAATTTCCTTGTGTGGTTTGTTGCCTGTCCACTTCCACAGCGGTTATGGTCACAGCCCTCTCAAAGATTTTTTTTCTTTAGAAGAACTGCAACAAACACGTGTGGCGGACAACGGCCAAAGTTTGTGTCTCAAGATTTCGTAGATTTTTGTACAAAGAGTGGCAACAAACATGTTATGCCCCTCCATTTCATTCCCAGTCCAATGAAGAGGCAAAATGACTGGTCCATATGTTTAAAACTCAGATGAAAAAAACACTCACTCTTTTCCCAAGGAAGCCTTCGATAGGTTCTTGAGTTCGTATAGGTTCACTTCAGTTGGCGACCATAGCCTAGCGGAGCTTCTTCATGGCCGCCGGTCCTGCACACTGCTTCATCTGCTCTGGCCAACACCCAGCCACCCACCAGCATCTGACTCACAGCAATTCTATATGGGCTTTGCAGTCGGGTCCACGGATTTGGCCGGTGCCCTAAGTGGGTACCAGTAGTCACCCATCACTGCTAAGGCTGCCGCCTCTTTGTTATGCGCAACTCTGGTGGCTCGGTGTCATGACACTACAACCAGCAAAGTCCGTAGGCGACTGACCATGCACCACAGAGGCCTCTGCCCCCATGGCCACTTCCACCATCTGTGCCAGCCTCCACAGTGCAATACACACCTCCTCCAGCTCAGAAGCCATCTTTGCTCTGGGTGCTGCCACCATTGGGTCGAGCAATCAGTGTCAGGCCACCTCTGTCTCTGCAGGCCCTATTGCTCCATCACCGCATGCCTGTCCGGATGTTGACATGGGTACAGCATCACCATCACCAGTGCTTCCTTACTGTCTCTCAAGGGGAGTCGGCACCACACATATCCATTCCCATGCCATTTCAGACCAAATTCTCCTGTGACAGCACGGCAGCCACTCCAGTAGTCGTCACTTACCGATGAAGACATGGACACTTTTCCCCCAAGGGGGAAGAAGTGTTGGACCTTAAGTGTGAGTGTGTGTAATCAAAAAGTGCATGATGCAAGTGCCTCCACAGCTGGCCTAGAGAAGTCACCTCACAAATTGGACAGACGGCGCAGCAAACATTGTGAAATGTGCACAACAGCCCAAAACAAGCCCGGTGCACCAGGCCCTCAGCCTCACTTATGTTTACTTGCTTATTGTATGCTCACCTAGAAGACTGTATATTGATTTGTTCCATAGTTATCACACTTTGTACTGTTCTCTACCTCATTCAGTGTTAGTGTGGATCTCTTCATACAGGATAAAACTTGGCTGGTGTTACTTCTGATATTGTGTCCATACAACAGTAAAATATCCTTCATCTCCGGTCACTCTTCCACCCACTAGTAAAGTATTTTTGGGCTCAACAGCAAGCTCACAGCCTGCACAGAAGTGGCACACTTTTCAATTCTGTCATTCCTAAAGGCTTTTATTCCCATGTGCCCTTGTAGCAAGTAGAATGCTATATCCTGTTCATGCTGTTGCAGCAAGACAAGAGTATCCTGTATATTCTTTATAATTTCTCAGTCGGTTCGACATTTTAAAATGTTAGGAGCTTTGAGGGATTCAGTATACATGTCATGATATGTGGCACTCATGTAAGCTACCGAATGAAAGTGGCACCCAGAAACCTCACTAACTCTTTAAATTTGAAAAGGTATCTCTCAATTGAAGCTCCACCATTTAACACCCCCTTTACAAACATTAAGTGTATTGTGTTGGTCAGTTACAACTGGGTGTTTGCCTAACTTTTGACATTTCAGTAGCAGTTATGCTTGCTCAACAAATGATATCTCTCCTAGGAGGATTCCATCCTAGAGGCATTCCATTGACTTAAAATTTACGTAATCAATTCTAATGTTATATGCAGTAAAATGGGGATACTAGAGGGAGTACTAGATGGAATACATTTTGTGGTACTGATTGTTTTGGGAGCTAGTCTGTTGAGCTCTCCTGTTAAGTATTAATGTCAACCAATGATCTACATCTATAATCTGCAAACCACCGTGAGGTGCATGGCAGAGGGTACATCCCATCATACCAGTTATTACGGTTTCTTCTGGTTCCATTCGTGTTTGGAGTGCAGGAGGAATGATTTTTTGAATGTCTCTGTGCATGCAGTAATTATTCTAATAGTATCCTCACAATCCCTATGTGAGTGATACATAGCAGGTTTTTGTATATGATACTATGTTTTCTCATTTTGTGAAGGACAAAACTTCACATTTCTGAACATTTAAAGCAAGTTGCCAGTCTCTGCACCACTTTGAAATCTCGTAAAGCTCTGCCTCAATATTTATGCAGTTTCTTTCAGATATTACTTCCTTAGAGATAACTGCATAATCTACAAAAAGCCTGATTTCACTATTAGTATTTTCTTCGAGGTTATTAATATACAGCAGTAAGGGCCCCAATAGACTTCCCTGGGGCACATCCGAAGTAATTGCTACATCTACTGATACCTATATCCAAAATAACATTCTGTGTCCTCCCTGTCACAAAGTCCTCAGTCCAGTCACAAATTTCATTTGATATCTCATATGATTGTACTTTTTACTTTTTTCTCTCCATGTTGGTTGGTACTGAGGAGGTCATTCTGTTCAAGATACCTCACTATGTTTGGGCTCAGCACATGTTCTTGACAGTCAAACACGTTTCATTCATTCAGCTTCTCTCTATCTACAGCCTTGTGCTTTGTCTTACATCTCAGTAATCTCTGTTTCTTTAAAAGTTTCTTTACAGTGACTGTAAACCACAAAGGGTCCCTTCCATTATGAACTGTTCTACTGGGTACATATCTATCTAGCAACTAATCTTTTTAAACTGGGCTAGAGTTGCTCTACACACTCCTGCCCTGACGGACTGGACATCTTTTGGCCAAGAAAGATATGAACCATTTTGATTCTATGAAATGTTAAGGAAATACTTGTACATACAGACAGAAGCTTTCATGTAGATATGCCTTATCAAATTGGGGAGCAGTAGGTGGCTCAGAGGCTGCTAGCTAACACTTGCTTCGTCTCAAAATCCATTAACCCCATTGGCACATAGCACAATCAGACAGAGTGTTTTTTTATCTTCATGATGTAAGCGTGCCCCCTCTGACATGCAACATTTCACCTCTACATTGCATGATGGTCATTGAAAGTTTATGGTTACCAAGTACTTACGTTATTCAGCAGTCCCCAGCTCAGAAACTAAGGATTCGGCAAACCCAGAAGCCTAGCTCCTTGAGGTGATCACAGTTTGACACAACCTAGGAGATACACATTGTTTTACAAAAGTCGTGGAGACAGTGAGCATTACACCCAAGTAAGGCTTTGTAAATTGTGTGGTTATTTGATATGTAAGTGGAGTTAAAAGAGAAATCAAGCAGCATCAAATGGGGTACAGTAGGTCACAGGTGGGCAGCACGCAGCCTACAGGTCAGATGTGGCACACGATTGGTTTCAATCCAGCCCGCAGAAGAAATTTGTGTGTGTGAGTGGGGGGGGAGGGGGGGGGGGGAGAGGGAGGGAGAGGGAGGGGGAGAGAGAGAGAGAGAGAGAGAGAGAGAGAGAGAGAGAGAGAGAGAGAGAGAGAGAAGTAAGCAAGACACTACAGAATTTTGCCAGAGGAGTTGTTAGGATAGCTATTGTCAAATGTCATAACTAAAGAAACAATGCTCACCACGTACAAATAAATGTAAACACCTGAAAATGGGGTAAACATGAAATGAATGTATGTACTCTCAAAAAATGTGTGTTTTTGAAGTGTAATTAAGGAGGTGTCATTAATATCGGTGCAATATACCGTACACACTGTCATGGGCGCTACAGTTCTGGAGTGCTGCTGTCGTATCATGCCTGTGAGCCTAACAAACGTGTAAACAATGTCCACTGGCCACCGAAGGTTAAGTCTGAGTACAGTTATCAGAAGTGCAGGAAAAAACCAACTTTGCAAGGACCAAATTGAACTAAAAATCTCATTTATCATGGAATACCAAGCAATGAAGAAGCTACATTCAATTTAACAGTCATATATTATTTCAGAATATTTCATGTGGAGATCGACTACTGCTTTACAAATTGAAACTAGGTATAAAACTAGAAAGAAACTTACTGATTAGGGAGGAAATCAAATGTTGCACAATTATTTAACAATTCTACTTACGCCAAAAGCAAAAGTTCAGATGTGTAGAAGCCAAAAGAAAATCTCAAATGAAACTAAGCCGCTATTAAATATAATGTGAACTTCACGCAAACAATAAAAGGAACACGGCAGAATACTCTGAACTAAACAAAATTATTCACAAATATCTTTAAAAGTATGCCAAAAGGGTCAATAAAAATTTTTCAGGGGAAAAAAAGATATCAGTCAGATCCTTTGCAACATGATTTGTCTAAAAGTAAGATATGAAATAGATGAAAGAAACACTGATGCACCTAATTTGATGTACACTATTGTCAGTGCCCTTCAAAGATGTGTCCAATGTTTCTCTAATCTATTTTATTTCTTGCAGATAGACAAATCATTCTGCAAAATATTTGACTTTTTTTAATGTTTTGTTCAAAAAGCATGATCTTTGTGGCACCTCATTTGCTTTTCTGGTGTCTTCTGTTCTGGAAACATCCTAAATTTAATGCTTGATTTGTAGGAAGCCACTTTAAAAATCAAATATTGCACCAAAATTTTTTTTTAACTCAAAATTACTACACTTAGAAGAGGTGACCTTTTTAACACCCCATTTGCCTTCCTAGTGTCTTCTGTTATTGAAGTGTCCTAAATTTAGTACTTGATTCAAAGTAAATCTTTCTAACAGTTAAGTACCACACCAATGTAGCTATTTATGTGTAAAATAGCTGGGCCACAAAGAGATTAACTTTCTGACACTTCATTTATATGGCTAGCAATAGCTGTTCATGAAATATTTCAGTTTTACCTCAAATCAATAATTAAGTTTTCCTTAATTACCCAGATTAGTTTCAAGCACTTGATTTTTTTTTCAATAATAGATCTCACACTGTCAATTTGACACCCCATTTGTCCATTTCCCACTCTCAGATCAGCTATATAAATTTGGACAAAAATGTATTGTGTTATTTTGCCTCAAATCACTAATTATTTTTTTATTAATTATGCTAACTTCTTTCAAGCAAGTAAATTCTATTTTGCAAAACTACACCTTACACCAGCCAATCTGATACCTTCCCATTCTTCATTTCACTAAAACAATGTAGCAATGTAGGCAAAAATCCACTGCATAATTGATAGGGAGTTTTGTTTTCGCCCCGCTCAAACATTTTACCAATAATTGAAAACAATAAGACTACAAGGAAAACAAAACAGAAACTTACAATCTTTGCTTACCTGTTTTTACCTGTTGGGTATAACAACAACAGAGAGTTAAATGTACAAGATCCCAATATTATCTTCAAGTTCTTAGTGTGCAAGAGGAGAACCAGATAGTTGAAAAAAATGTCATTCTGAATGTAATGATACACAAGATGTACAAGGCCATGGGTATGAAGGAAGGAAAAGTTCATGGGGATAATTGTGATTCAATAGACTTGTTTATAGCTCACGGAAAAATAAAACATGACAAACTTACAAAGATTTGGTTAATATCACCTGCCAATAAGGAAAAGTCTGAAAAATTCAATCAGGCAAAGCAATAAGCTGGTTCTGGCACCTATCCAGGCAAAGCAATAAGACGGTCTCACATTTAGTCAACATTAATGTCAAGTGGTCGTTATGTTTGTTATCAGTTGTTGTTGCTGTTGCTACTGCTGCTGATGATGATGATTTATTATTAATGTCAAGTGCTCGTTATGTTTGTTATCAGTTGTTGTTGCTGTTGCTACTGCTGCTGCTGATGATGATTTATTATTAGAACCTGCTCATCAGGTATACTCACAGGCAGACTCACGTCCAGCAAGATGACAGATGTAGCTGCCATTAAGCAAACCAACCCTGCAGTCAGCTGCAATGTTGTAGCCTTGATAGCTGATGACACATAGTCCAGCAGGAACACACAAACTCTTGGAAGGCTACCCACACTCACAAATACCGGAATAGGCTGTAATCACAAAATTTTCCTCAGAAAGTAACAGCCACTATAAATTAGAGTTTAATGACAATAACTACCATAAGTTAGAAAAGAGAGTGTTAACAAAATTTAATTTGCCTTGATACCTATACTATTGTTCCATTTCAATGAGTGCTTTACAATAGCAAAATAATTTATACATTACTTTTGAAACTAATGTTGGCTCAGTACACCTGTATTTACTTAAACTGGAGAGAGCAACAGAATTTTAATATCAGTGTTTGATCCTGTGTGTATTCACGTCATTTTGAGCACTGGTAGAATTTAATGAAAACTGTGTAATATTTGTACCTGCATTCATACTTTAAAATTCATTACACAAAAGCACGTGGTAACAGCTCCTGGTACAGAACTAACATACAAAGGTCCTTAATGACATCTTGGTGACAATTAAAGAAACTAACCATAGTAGATCCCAATGTCTAATCCAAATGTTCAAGCAGCAATTAGTATCCCAAGGTAGCACCTTCATGGTTTACTTTGCAAAGAAATAGTATATATGGGCTGCTCACGGCAGATGGCAATATCTACAGCCTCTTAGACTTCAAAGCATGTCACACAAAGACAGTCTGTTGCACAACAACATCAGCACACAATCGCACACAAACAAATTTTGAGCCCACACTCAGACTCTGAAGTATTCAGACTTGAGATGAGGCTGCTGGACACATGTGTTGCCAAACTCTTTGAACCATGGCAGGCTATAGTACAATGGATACTGTCATGTGCTGGTTCATATTCCTGTCTGTGTGGCAGAATATTAGGAATACCACTCAGGGAACTCACACAATACCTCTACACCATGGAACAAATTCTTTGCAGTCCTCACAAAACCTCACTATCCAAAATTGGTTTCCAAATCTATATCTACATACATACTCTGTAAGCCACTGTATGATGTGTGGTAGTGGGTACCCTGTACCACTACTAGTCATTCTGTTTCCTATTCCACTTGCAAAGTGAGCAAGAGAAAATTGACTTTTTATATGCCTCCCTACCAGCCCTAATTTCTCTAGTCTTGCCTTCATGGTCCTTATGCGAACTGTACACTGACAGCAGTAGAATCGTTCTGTAGTCAGCTTCAAATGCTGCTTCTATAAATTTTCTCAATACTGTACCTCGAAAAGAACATCGCCCATCCATCAGGGATTCCTGTTTGAGTTCTCCAAAGATCTCCAGAGGACACTTGAGCAGTACTCAAGAATGGATCACACTAGGGTTGTGTATGTGGTATTCTTTATAGAAGAACCACATCTTCCTAAAATTCTCCCAAGAAACGTAAGTTGATCATTCCCGCTCCCCACTACAATCCTTACATGTTTATTCTTTTGCAACATTATGCATAGATATTTAATTAATTGTACTGTGTGAAGCAGCGCACTACTAAGGCTTTTTCTGCAACAATAAGACGAATTCTATAAATATAACTGCTTCTGCTGCTATTTACTGAGGAACAATTAACTCCAGAAATTTGGGGATCAAAGATGGGTTATTGGAGTTGGAAGAGATGTTAAAAACATTAAACAGGACATGACAGGATTATTACAAGTGTGTGGAAGGGGGAAATCTGAACTTTGTGAGGAACTAAAAGCAAACCAATGAACAGATTATATAGGATATATCAATCCTAAACAGCTTTACAATTGCTAGTGATCATACCCTTAACACAGAGAGTTAAAATAATACTAAAAGAAACAGACTCATCAGGCAAGAAATAAGATACACAGATTATGATACTTTACTTAAAAATAGGTAAGCATACCAGATTAAATTATGCAAAAAATTGAATATCTAAGAAAATTAAGGTTACACAAATGTAAATGAATGGGGCCACTTTATAATGAAAGTTCTTATGGGAACAACATATGATGTGCCAACTATGAGAAAGGAAAAGCAAAAACACAGTGTCTCAAATTGAACAAGGCAGCTATTGAGGGGAAGTGGAGAATTTAAAAACAAACAATGAAAAGAACATGACAGATTATGTGTGAACTATGCAAAGCTTTTAGTTAAAGGCTCTGAGGCAGATCTACCTCAAACGATACATAAAATGTAGCTTTCAGTAATGTATTACAGAACTTAAATTATCAGGAACCATTCCAAATATTTTCCACATGGATTGAAATAATGAGTCAACTTTTTAGAACCTCTGGTATAGAGAGATGTTTTTCAAGCAGCTAGTAGACTTAAGGCTGCAATTACAAATGAAGGTTTGTTCCATGTAACAGATGTTGTGGGGGGGGGGGGGGGGGGTCCAGAAGGTTCAAAATCAGAGTCTAGGGCAATTGTTCAACTGTAAGGGAACAATTACTGCTACCCTTACTAATCATCGATAACAGCCACCTACTTCCAGTGGTTACTATAATGTTGGTCTTCTAGAAGGTTCCAGACAGGGCAGTTGCACATCAACAGTTGGAGAGTACCCCATTGGACTGTACGCAGTTGGGAGATGTTGGAGAGGCATCAGTGGATTACAAATAGCCAAAGGTGATGGACTGATGATGACTCGGAAGCAGAAAAGTTGTTAATCTTTCTGAACATAAATTACATGGTGAATCTTGTCACTGAGGCTAGACAGACTGAGTGACGTCAGACTGTGCGGGACTGACTAAGGACCATACACACATTTAAAAAGATAAATAAACTGTGTTAAAATTGAACGACTCTTTATTATGTTGGTACTGTCATTAAGCATAGATCCATAAAGACATAGGAAGCATTGTGTAGGTGGGTTTAGGCACACGGTAAAATTCAGTAGTTGCCTTCATATCTGTGTACCACTAAAATTAAGTGAACTGGAATTAATAAAGTAAATGAGGGGGAGGTGGGGGGGGGGGTCTACAAATGGCGCTGCATGAAACAACAGTAACTTTCGGTGAAGAAGTAATCATGGACATTGAATACAGACGATATGCCACAAAAGTGAACTAGAAACAATAGATGCCAATGGTAATGCTACACATGAGGGAAGTGTTTTCATAATCACATTTGGTTATACGCAGGAAAGAAGGACTGCAGAATCTTTACATCGCACTGCATTGCCTTTTCAGTGTGTAATGGATCTGAGAGATGTGTTATTTTCTACAGGATTTGTCGATACCAAATCTAATGAGAGAGGTTGTAAATATTTTCTTATATTTTTGTCAGAATATTTTTTGTAAATTGTAATTTGCCTTATTTTATGCTAATTTGCGTATATGTTTGAGAGTGACAGCATATTGCTTAATATTAGTAGATGTGACGAATAATATCAAAGAGACTGGTTACAAGTAGAAGCTTGTGTGTTGTGTGAAATGTCTTTGACGCTGGAGTCGTCTTTGACCATAGTCAGTCGGCTATGAAACGCATTCGGAAAAATGGTATTTGAAGCACGAAAAATGAGGCAAATGTAATGGACCAGGAAATTTCCGCAGCCAACGAAACAGCATTATGGAATCATACTTCCACTATATGACTGAAGCCAGCACAAAAAAGTCAAATATCATCTCATAAACATCGACGGAAAAGTGAGTACTGTCACGAAATATGCTAAATTCAAGTATATAAAAATAGTGGGCATATTTCAAATGCTATACACCAGCAGCCAGATCATCACCATGTACAAAGAAAATGTTGCACGTAACAGCAAAGTACATTGTGTTTCATGGCACTGTATGGTTGCTAAGTGCAATTAACAATGTACATACTGTACTGCAATTTTATTTTGTGGAATAACTTACTGCCCTTTGTTAGAATCCTTTTTATGTCATGTTGTAACAAATTCAAGATGACAAAAGCCAGATGGCCAAAATAGCAAACATACACTTAGTTATAGATGAGAATATAAAAAAGAAATATCCATAGATTTAGGTTATGGGGAATATAATATAACTGAATCCAGTTTTAGTATGAATAATACTCTGGAGATAGTGGATCAAAATGCCTCTGCACCACTACCGGGAACTACACAATACAACAATACAAAATAGATATGAGCAATCCAGTGACAGAACATGAACAGTTTAAAGAGTAAAAACCATTAGAGCATAGTGAAAACTCGGAAAGTACAGAAAAAAGTTAGGGTAGTGACCGTCTGCCACTATGTAGTATTGTGTCACACATGGTGTGTGCACGTGTTTGTAAACACTGTGCTGTCAAACATTTTGCACCAGACACCAGGGACTCTGTGTTTTATATATGCGTTTTGGTTTTGTTTATTCTTTGATTTATGGTTTTAATGTTATTCTATCTTTCATGCCTAATTATGGGATAACTTACATGTATATTGTTCCTTGTGGATTAACATTGACTTATGAACTGGTATTAAAATCCATGTAGAAGAAATAAAAACTTTGAGGTTCGCCGATGACATTGTAATTCTATCAGAGACAGCAAAGGACTTGGAAGAGCAGTTGAATGGAATGTACAGTGTCTTGAAGGGAGGATATAAGATGAACATCAACAAAAGCAAAATGAGGATAATGTAATGCAGTCGAATTAAGTCGGGTGATGCTGAGGGAATAAGATTAGGAAATGAGACACTTAAAGTAGCAAAGGAGTTTTGCTATTTGGGGAGCAAAATAATTGATGATGGTCGAAGTAGAGAGGATATAAAATGTAGACTGGCAATGGCAAGGAAAGGGTTTCTGAAGAAGAGAAAATTGTTCACATCGAGTATAGATTTATGTGTCAGGAAGTCGTTTCTGAAAGTATTTGTATGGAGTGTAGCCATGTATGGAAGTGAAACATGGACGGTAAATAGTTTGGACAAGAAGAGAACAGAAGCTTTCGAAATGTGGTGCTACAGAAGAATGCTGAAGATTAGATGGGTAGATCACATAACTAATGATGAAGTATTGAATAGAATTGGGGGGAAGAGGAGTATGTGGGACAACTTGACAAAAAGAAGGGACCAGTTGGTAGGACATGTTCCAAGGCATCAAGGGATCACAATTTTAGCATTGGAGGGCAGCATGGAGGGTAAAAATCGTAGAGGGAGACTAAGAGATGAATACACTAAGCAGATTCAGAAGGATGTAGGTTGCAGTAAGTACTGGGAGATGAAGAAGCTTGCACAGGATAGGGTAGCATGGAGAACTGCATCAAACCAGTCTCAGGACTGAAGACCACAACAACAACAACTATGAGCTTCTATTCTCTGGACCTAGTATGTGTATTCTCCTGCGACTGCATTCAACAAAATTTGTCACTGGTTGCACAAGGGACCTTTTTGTATTGCCCAATTTATCCATATTGAGATACAAGCAAGATTATATCATCAAACTACAGCCTACCCGACTTGCACCAACAAACTGGTGCGATGGCCTGTGTAATACCACTGAATTAATGACTGCTCACAAAGGAGATTTACAAAATGTCTGAGACATCTGCTATGACTAATCCTGCTATGTCACAACTGGTCATACAGCTACCACATTTCCAGCAACACAATCCGACTTTATGGTTTGTGCAGCTGGAAGCCAGCTTTTTTTAGTCCAGAATTTTGGCGGATGCTATCAAATTTGCACTGATAGTAAGTCAATCAGATCACCTGTACACTGTGGAGGTACAACATGTAATTACCTCACCACCAGCGGCTAACTCCTGTGACAAGTTTAAGGCAGAACTGATCCAGTGAATGTCAGCATCACAGAAAGAGTGAATACAGCACTTTCTCACATAAGAAAAAATCAGAGACAGGCAGTATTTGCAGCACCTACAAAGCAAAGTGGATGTTGGATCCATACTGGGCTATTTACTATTCACAATATAGAGTGGCCATTTACCACTGCCTGTCAAAGCAATCGTAGCGTCCCAGGTTGACACATCCTTGGATGTGGTAGAGTAACTGGTAGCGAAACAGGATGCAATGAGACCGGCTCCTGTCGGCACAGTCCGCACTAGTGCAACGCCAACTGTTTTGCGCACACCCCTGACACAAACTCTTTGCATGCCTAACTAAGCAGGTAATGCTTGACATTGTTCGTTATACCAAGGCAACCAATGGGCCTCCCTCATCTTGTAGACCATGATGTTTGGCTCTAGATCAACTGGCGATCACAAAGACAGTGTTTGCCTGTATGATCCATGAGGGAGTCATCCGCCCATTCAGCAGCTCTTGGTGCTCTCACTGTTACATCTAGTTCTGAAAAATTGTAGTGTGTGTGGGGTCTGTGTGACAATTATTGAGTTCTCAATGCCAGAACAAGACCAAACAGATACTATGTGCCACTGGTGCATGATCACAATTGCGTGTTGGGTGGTACCAGCATCTTCAGCATACTGGACTGTGCTAAAGCATACATGCAGGTACACATGGCACAACAGAACATCCCACAGGTGGTTATAATTACTCCTTCTGAACTGTTTGAAAGTGCATTTATGATACTTAGTCTCAGGAATGCTGCACAAACTTGGCAAAGGTTTACTGACTCGGCACTACAAGGTCTGTCTTTTTGCTTTGCCTATCTTGATGACATTCTGATTTTTTTCAGCATCTTCAGAGCTGTATCTTCAAAATGGCTGAAATGGCATGGTGTGGTCCTCAACAGAGCTAAATGTACCTTCAGTCAGACCAAGCAGATTTCCTGGGGCACAGGATATCATCTGTGGGATTGCTACAACTACCTGAGAAAGTGGCAGATGTCTTGCCTATCGCACAGCCCAGCAACACTTTGGAATTGCACCACTTTCTGGGCATGTTGAATTTATATCGTTGCCATCTTCACGAATCAGCAGAGCTACAAGAGCCATTAGCTGCAGCTCTTTCCATCCCAAAGAGTAAAGGCAACTTGCCTTACAACTTTTACGCAAATTTTGACACACTGGTGTATGATCAATGAACCGTCTCATGACAAATCATCATGTGTGGCTAGGGATACAAAAAGATTGCCATAAATAGATGAGCAGTTGCTTAAGTGTCAATGCAGAAAGATTCACAGACATGTGCCTGCAGCTGTAGAGAACTTCTGGAACTCAACTATCTGCTTCATCCATGTCCACATCGAAATCATCAGGGCATTACCACCATCCAATGACCAACACTATCTACTCATTATCATGAACCATTTCATTCACTGGCCAGGAGCTGCAATGTTAGACATTCGCAATGGGTATCATAATTCGACTGTCCGCTGCACATCACAACAGAGCATGCATGACAATTTGAATTAAAGTGCACTAAATTTTGCTGCATAATCCACCACAAAATAATGAGCTACCACCCGGGCAGCAACGAGATGACTGCAAGATGACACTGCTCACTTAAAGCAGCACTGATGTGCCACGACACAGGGTGGACTAAGGATGTCCCCATGGTCCTACTGAGCCTCAGGAACACTTATAAACCAGACTTAGATGCTTCATCGGCTAAACTAGTGCACAGTGAGTTGTTGCATGTACTTGGTGAATGTGCGGACTCTAACACTCTGCCACCACTGGATCAAGATTAGCCCAATCTTGTCCATCGGCTCGGAAACCATGTAACCCAGATCCACTTCCACTAGCCTTTCAGACATGGAACAGCCTTTGTTCATCAGGACCTTAACATCTGTTCGAATTTTATCTTACACACAGGGAGCATCAAACCATCTTTACAGCCTCTGTACAAAGATCTACATTGTGTACTCGCATGGACTGGAAAACTGCTTGACATTTTAACAAATATCAAATTGACCACAGATTTCATGCATGGTCAAGTTATCATCTATATTTCATGAAGTACTCTCGTTAGAAGTTCCAAGGCTCCAGCCTCATTCAACAGCTGCCCCACCACCACCACCACCACCACCAGTGCCGACTCCAGCGTTAATAAACCACAGGATCTGGCTAGCACATCTATTTTTTAGTCCACTTCCACTGAGTGCACTGATGTGGTGACCAACTGCCATTAAGTGATGATGTGTCACACACATCA
The DNA here is from genome assembly GCF_023897955.1 of Schistocerca gregaria. Lineage (NCBI taxonomy): Eukaryota > Metazoa > Arthropoda > Insecta > Orthoptera > Acrididae > Schistocerca > Schistocerca gregaria. Next base: position 121,079,391 of record NC_064923.1, read on the forward strand.
TATGCATGCGTTTACGAACACTGCACTGTCAAACATTTTGCAGCAGAAAGCAGAGGCCTGTGTCATTTTGTTTATTGTTTGGTTGGTTTAATGATTTAAGGAGACAAACTATGAGGTCATCAGTCCCTCCTATCTGGAGCACGAAAGTCAACAAAATTACCCAGCAAATAAGACCATTGTGCTTGAAACCCAAGGAAAGAAAACCTCATGATTTAGTGAAGGGCGACGAAACTGAGAGAAAAGACCAAGGAAGAAGAAAATGGGGGAAAGGGAGAAAAGCAGGAGAAGTGCCCCATCCAGGGAGCAGCCCGAAGCCTCAAAAGGCAGAAATTGCGATGGGGGGCACATCCCCTGTCACTTATCAGTGGTACTCCACTCAACTACACCCAATGAAGACCAGTAACATGGACGGGGCGGGGGGGGGGGGGGGGGGGGGCACAGGAAGACAGAGGAAGAGCACCAATTCAAATGGAACACATGAAAAGGGGAAAGAAGGGCAAAAGAGCAGGAAACACGAGGGCCGAGGAGGACAACAAGCCCAGACAGTTGCTGTCTGTTCGGGGCAGAGGAGGCAACAGGGCATTCTGCCAATCCCTCAATGGGCCATCAAGGCTAAGGTGCCTCCCTTAGATAGATAAATAGAGAGAGAGAGAGAGAGAGAGAGAGAGAGAGAGAGAGAGAGAGAGAGAGAGAGAGAGTTAAAAACATCCTTCACAAATAAACCATGAAACCAAATAAGCTGCTGAGGCATCTACTGCTAACAGCAGGGTAGAGAGTGAGAAAGATTTAAGAGTCCACCACAGCGTGGCTGTGTTAGGACAGTCCAGCAAAATGTGGACCAATGTCAAACAGGCACCACAATATCAGTGGGGTGTACCCTTGCGATGGAGGAGATGGCCATTAGTCACCCAAGTATGACTGATGCAGAGCCAGCAAAGGATGATGGAGCCCTTGTGAGAGGCCCGCATGGAGGACCTCCACAAATTCGTGGTCTCCTTTATCACAAGTAGTTTGTTCGGCAAACTCAGAGTATGCGATTCCGCATCCCAAATTCTTTGAACCTGACAGCATAATAACAATCAAAGATCCGATTCTGGAATACAGACCTCATGAGACGGTTTTCCAGTGGCCAATGCGGCCAGCCTGTTTGCGAATTCATTCTTTGGGACATCCAGATGTGACCTGGGATCAAAAGACCACCAAGAATCCACATTGTTCATTGCCAAAAAGAGAATTCTGGATAGTCAGAACCAAGGAATGGAGGTTGTAACACTGATCAAGAGCTTGTAAATTGCTCAAAGAGTTACTAAAAATGAGAAAGAACTCACTGTGAAGGAATAAATATGCTCAAGAGCATGAGACATGACTACCAATTCCGCAGTGAAAACACCGCAACCATCCGGCAAGAACCGGATTTCATTACATACTGCATGAATATAAACAATGCTAGTGTGACTGGCAACCATCATCAGGCCATCAGTATAGAGTAGTTCCGAACCCGGACACACTCTGAGAATGGAGAAGAATCGGCAGAGAGCCTCAGGGTGGTCAAGGCTTTCAGACCTCATGTTAGGTCAAGACAGCTGTGGACAGGGAATGCACCATGGAAATGTATGTGAGCGGACCCAGAGAACAGGTGGTAAGGGGAAAGCTGGAATTCAGAAAAAAAGGGGCCACATGAGGATGGTGATCATAACCCCAGACTTATGGGTGGTGGATCTCTATATCTAGAAAAATTAAATGGTAGTCACCTGCTGCTGGCACAAAACCCACAACAGTGGAACCCCTGTCTCCGATAGGAGACTGAGTATAGGGCTAGTCCGAGAGGTACAAGTTGCCAGTCATACCCCACAATGATGTACTGGATCCAGCATCTCTAACATCAAAGGTGATGTTCAGCTGTATGTAAGACTTCCATAATCTAGACAGGACTGGACCAAGGCTGTATAGAGCCATATCAGAGTAGAGCGGTCCATGCCCCAGTTGGTGTTGCTGAGGTATCGAAGAGCACTGAGGCATGACAAACATTCCAATTTCGTTCAAAAAGAAGGGGGAAGTCATATCAAAGACTTCTCCTAAAAACAATGACAGTCTGTCACATTGAGGGACTACCTATTAAAAAACAGATACGGATGAGAATGGACTCTATGGCGACAACAGAAATGTATAATGTAGGTCTTGGTAGTTGAAAAACGGAAGATGAGTGCGAGCCCATGATTGCGCTCAGAGTATAGCCCCCTGCAGGCTGCATTCAGTAATGCCCATCACAGCTGAACAAAACTAAATGCAAAAATCAACAGTATACAAAAAGGGGACATCACAGACCCTGCAGCCACCACTACACTGCTGATATCCACTAAAAAAGAGAGGTATGCTCAAAGCAGAATCCTGTGGAACCCCATTCTCCTGCAGATGAGAAGTGCTACCGGAGGTGCCAACCTGTACCTGAAAAGTGCAGCTTGAAAGAAAGTCCTGGATAAAAATCTAGAATGGGCCATTGAGGCCCGACTCATGTAAGGTGGCAAGAATGTAGTAGTGCCATAGGTATCATCAGCTTTATGCAGATCATAGAAGACTGCAACAAGATTTTGATGACAGGTGAAAGCCATTCGGACAGAAGACTCCAGGTGGACTAAATTACCCGCAGTACAGCGACCTTGCCAAAAACCATCCTGGGTTGAAGTCAAAAGATCCCGAGTTTCAAGAATCTAATACAGCCTCACCATATGTTCATGTAACATGTAGATAACATTCGTTAAACTGATCAACCTATAGCTGTTCATCTGAGAAAGCAGTTTACCCTACTTCCAAACTGGAATAACAACACTTTCTCACCACTGGGAAGGGAATTACTCCTCACTCCAGAGACATAAAAAGGGCTCGTATATGACACTGACTAGCCACCGATAAAAGTTGAAGTACTTGGTTGTGCATCCAGTCTGGTCCAGAAGACATGTCAGGGCAGAGAGCAATGGCACTGGGGAATTCCAACTCATTAAATGGGGATACTATACGGTTCCAGAATGAACGATAAATAGAGTTGTTCCTGACTGTTTGAGAAGATGAAACGCACACAGATAGTGGATCGACACTGAGGCCTGAGCAAAATATTCAGTGACAGAGTCCAGGCTGGTGAGGATAACATCGTTCAGGAAAATCGTAGGATACCTGCAGGAGTACAGTGGCCCAAAATGTGCTTGGTCTTTGCCCATACCTATGAAGATAGAGTATGACACTGTACAGAAGTGACAAATTGTTCCCAGCAAATTTGTTTCTGATGTTTACAAAAATAATGGGCCTGGTCACGAAGGCATTTAAAGACCTGGAGATGGTCATGAGACAGATTCCATTTGTAGCACTGGAGGATACAATGGCAATCTTCAAAAGCTGCAGCAATTTTGGGGGTGCACCACGGGACAGGTCATCCACTGGAGAGAGCCATAGGAAGAAAGAACCACTGAAGCGGCTGTCAAAATAGTGGCGCTGGTCGAACTCCAAATGGACTCATCACTGTTGTAGTGTGGTGGAGTAGTTGGGATGGCAGCTGAAGAAAAAGGCATCCCAATTCATATCAGTAAAGGCTCAACTGGGAGGGCATGCAGATGAGTGATTCTGAAGGAAGGTAAGACAACTGGAAAATGATCTCTGTCATACAAATCATCACAAAGTACCAACTGAATGGAGGGGAGGAATTCAGGGCTACAGCTGGAAATATCAATGGCCAAGAAATTCCATATGCTGTACTACAGTAAGTGGGAGCTGCAGCGTCGAGAAGGCAGAGATCACACCCTGCTTGCAGGACATCAACAATCCTGCAGTGGTCAGTGGTAGCAGAGCCACACCATGGGGCGTTAAGGGTGTTAAAATCTCCAAGGAGAAGGAAGGGGAGAGGGAGCTGGTGAAAGAGGCCAAGAAGAGCAGGAAGCATAGGAGGCTGATTTTGGGGGAGATAAAGATTGCATATTGTTACTGCAGAGTCTAAATAGATCTGAACAGTCACCACTTCCACCACAGTATGAAGAGGAAGGAACCTAGGAACTAAACGTCTGTGTGCACCAAAGTACAGACACCACCAAAGACTTGCAGAGGGCCGACCCTGTTCCAGCAGAAGGTTTGGAAGCCACAAAGAGTCAGTGAATGAGTATCTACAAAATGAGATTCCCACAATACAACATAAGCTACAGAGTAAAGAGAAAGAAGAGACTGCAATTCCAGTTGGTGATGATAGTAACCATTAGAATTCCATTGGAAGAGAGTAATATTAATGGCTGGATGGATGCTGCATAAGCCATAACTGGTCACTGTGTCGAGTCAGTGTCCACCATCAGTAAGGACAGAGTGACATCCTTGAATGTAAGATCAGACCCTGACAGAGGGAGGGGGCGACACTCCCTGGGATGTCGTGTGACCGTGTCACTAGACTTATGCAACTTCTTATTCTTCTCCTTCAGAAGGTGAGAGAAAGTATGGTCAGGAAGAGAGCAAGTCACAGCAATATCAGGATCCAAAAGAGAACGAGCGGCCTTGAGGCTCACAAAGCATGAGTCCAGTGTCCAACTCAAAGTAATAGGGTTCTTGTCCTGGAGACACTGGGAAGGCGGGTTCCTAGAGGAAGCCCAACCTTTGGCGGGTGCCAGAGAAGAGGGCTGGTTCTCTGGCTGAGGAGGAGGAGGAGGAGAAGGAGGAGGAGTGGTTTCATGAGGAGTGGGAATGGGAACTGCCAGTGAGGACAAAAGAAAAGGATGACCGGATGACGGTAAGGAGGAGGAAGTAGGAAGAAAGACTGCAACAGAGGTAAAAGTAGATGTTAAAGAGAACGGGTGGAGATGGTCAAATATCTGTTGGGCCTCAGAATAGGATAGACAATCAAGAGTTTTGAATTCCTGATACTTCCTTTCCTTTTTACTGATTAGGCAATCCAGCGAGCGAGGAAAATGTTGGCGGGAACAGTTCGTGCACTTGGGTAGTGGGGGGCAAGGACTCCCCACTTGGATAAGGTGGCCAAAATTGCTACAAATAGGATTTGCCTAACATCACAAAGACATGTGACCAAAACAGACACACTGGAAACAGTGCACTGTGGAGGTGGGATACAGGGCTACAGGTCACAATGGTAAACCGTAACTCTGACTTTTTCTGGAAGAGTACCCCCTCAAAAGACAAGATGAAAGTGCCAGAATCAACAAGCTTGTCCTTAAGACCTGTCTGAATTCACCAGAGAAAATAAATGCTGCACCGCTGCAGGTTAGTCAGGGGGGGGGGGGGCGGAGGCGGGGGCTGGGGGCGTGGAGCAGTGGCAGGGGCGGGGGGCGAAGGGGAGGAGGATGGCAAGGGGTGAGGGTGAGGGCCAGGGGGAGGGGAAGGGGGAGAGGGAGGGGAGGGTGTGGTTGAGGAGGGGGAGGGGACAGAGAGGGGGAGGGGGAGGAGGGGGAGGGGGAGGGAGAGGGGGAGTGTGGAGGGGGATGGTGAGTGAGAGGGGGTGGCAGAGGGAGAGGGAGAGGAACAGGGACAGGGACAGGGGGAGAGGGACAGGGGGAGAGGGAGAGGGACAGGGAGAGGGAGAGGGAGAGGGAGAGGGAGAGGGAGAGGGAGAGGGAGAGGGAGAGGGAGAGGGAGAGGGAGAGGGAGAGGGAGAGGGAGAGGGAGAGGGAGAGGGAGAGGGAGAGGGAGAGGGAGAGGGAGAGGGAGAGGGAGAGGGAGAGGGAGAGGGAGAGGGAGAGGGAGAGGGAGGAGAGGGAGAGGGAGAGGGAGAGGGAGAGGGAGAGGGAGAGGGAGGAGAGGGAGAGGGAGAGGAGGTGGGGTGGCTGGGGGTGGGGGTGGGGGTGAGGCAGAGGCAGAGGCAGAGGCAGAGGGAGAGGGAGAGGGAGAGGGAGAGGGAGGTGGAGAGGGAGAGGGAGATGGAGAGGGAGAGGAGGGAGTGGGAGGAGAGGGTAAGGGAAAAGGAGAGGGAGAGAGGACCAAAAGGAACAGAGATACCAAGGAAATGCCCGAGTCGTCAAAACAGGAAACACCTAGGAAGAAAGAGGGAGGGGGCAGGGAGGGTCAATGGGGAGAGGGGAAAGTTACAATGGGAAGAAGTGGATACAGGGACAGTAATGCAACTCCAGGGAGAAGAAAGGCTCCTATAACTCAGGGCCCCATGCTCACTGCATACAAACCCACTAAAGAGCTGTGGACCCCCAAGGGGGGTGGGGTGGTTACACTTTGGTTAATGCTTTTTATGTTTCTCTATCCTCCGTTTCTTGTTATTAGTGTATAGTTATGGGATAAATATTACATACTGTTCTTTGTGGATTAACGTTGAGCTGTGAGCTTGTATTCTGGAAGTTATTGGCAACTGGAATAAAATAATAATTGGATCCTTTTACCAACATCTTAACTCAGGTGGTACAATTGTTGAAACAATTGAGTCTATTTCAATCACATACCCGACTCATACAATTATAGTTCCTGGTGACTTCAAACTACCCTTGATATATTCATGAAAATAAATGTTTAAATCTGGAGGTACGCATAAAATATCATCTGACATTGTGCTAAACATGTTCTCTGAAAATTATTTCCAGCAATTAATTCATGAGGCCACTCGAATAGTAAACGGTTGTGAAAACAAACTTGACGCCTAAGCAACAAATAATCCCAAGCTAATAACATGTATCAAAATGGATACAGGGATTAGTGAACACAAGGGTGTCACAGTGAGACTGAATTCTGTAACTCCTAAACCCACCAAAATTAAAAGAAAAATATAAAAGAAAAATATAAATGAAAAATATATCTATTCAAAAAAGCAGATAAAAATTCGCTTGACACCTTCCTGAGAGAAAATCTTCACTCCCTCCAATTTAACAACGTAAGTTCAGATGAGATGTGACTTGAAATCAAAGAAATAGTATTGACAGCAATTGAGAGATTTATATCAAATAAATTAACAAATGATGGAGCTGATCCCCCATAGTATACAAAACAGGTCAGAATACTTTTGCAGAAAAAAAAAAACAGAAAAAGCATGCCACATTTAAACAAATGCAAGAAGTGGAGATTGTCTCTCAGGAAGGCATCAAGTGAGTTTTTATATGCTGTTTCTAATAGGTATAAGGTGTACAACTTTGCTTCTGCCATTTTTTCCCCAACATTTAAGGCTTTAATGAAACAAATTGTTTACACATGTATCATTCAAAGTATTTTCCATCACTGGCCACTACTTTCTCCCATTTCTTGGGCAGTGTATGAGTGCCATGTCGAAAATATTGTTCATCTTTTGAAGTGATCCATGAATCGGTCCAATTTGTGACTTCTTCATGAGATCGGAAGTGCTGGTCAGCCAGGCCATGCGCCATTGATCTAAACAGGTGATAGTAGGAGGGATCAATGTCTGGAGACTATGGTGGGTAGGGTAGGACTTCCCATTTTAACATTTCCAAGTACATTTTGACCTCTTTTGCAACATAAGGTTGAGCGTTGTCGTGCTGTAAAATCACTTAACTGTGCCTCTTACTGTATTGTCGGTATTTGTCTTTTAATGCTCTGCTCAAATGCATTACTTGCATTCGATAACGAGCACCTGTGATTGTTTCACTTGGTTTTAACCCCTCATAGTACACGACACTGAGTTGGTCCCACCAAATGCAGAGCATGTTCTTGGAGCCAGGAATATTTGGTTTGGCCATCGATGTAGAAGCATGGCCGAGGTATCTCCATGTTTTTTTGCATTAAGGGTTATCGTAATGAACCCATTTTTCATCCCTGGTCACAATGCGATGCAGAAATCCCTTCCGTTTTTGCCTCTGAAGCAACTGTTCACAAACACACAAATGCCATTCAATGTCGCTTGGTTTCAGCTCACACGGGACCTAAGTTCCTTCTTTCTGAGTCATGCCCATAGCATCGTGCCAATTCTTCTTGAGTTTGGCGTAAGTCTTCACTCAGCAATGTCTCCAATTCTGCACCTTCAATAACATTCTCTCTTCCACCACTATGTCAGTCTATGATGTTATAATCACCATTCTTGAAGCATTGAAACTCACTAATAGCATCGTTACCATACGTACTTCTTCATACTGAAACAAAACAGTAACACCTCCCACAAACGACGAGAATTAGGCCTGTAAACTGACATTTTCAATCAAGAACAACTTTATGAAGCATACACAAATCGACTAATGTTTGAACGAGGTTATGTTGACCGAGGTCCAAACTAACTACCTGATGTCTGCAATCTGTTTCTTTCAACCGCTACTTACCATTGTCACCACATATCGGCAAATGACAGAAGCAATGTTGTGCACCTTGTGTATTTTTCGTTTATTTTTGGAGGATTTTGGAGGATTTGGGAGTTACAATATTCAGTCTCACTACGACAACCCTGTGTTCACTAATCCCTGTATCCATTTTGATGCTCGTTATTAACTCAGGATTATTTGTGGCTAAGAGGTCAGGGGCTCATGAACAAAATGCTTGAAATAATTTTTCAGAAAATGCACTTGGCATAATTTCTAATGATGTTTTATGTGCACCTCTGGAATTAAACAGATATTTTTGGCAACATATAGAGGGTAAATTAAAGTCACCAGCAACTATAATCATATTCCTCGAACCTTTCAGCTGAATTGGGAGGTCAGTAAACGGATCCAATTATTATTTTATTCTGGTTGCCAACAATGACCTCTGCCCATACTAACACACAGTAACTATCTATTTCAATTTCACGACAAGATAAACTCCTTGTAACAGCAACAAACACATGACCACCAACTGTGTTTAACCTATCCTTTTGGAACACCATTCGGTTCTTCGCAAAAATTTCAGCTGAGCTTATATCTTGCTTTTCACTGCCTATAATGATTTGAGCATCAGTGCTTTCTATCAGCACTTGCAGCTCTGGTACTTTCCCAACACAGCTACAGCAATTTACAACTGTTATAGCATTGGTTCCTGTATCTACATTCTTCCTGTGTTCGGCCTGCACCCTTTGTGATGGAAGCCCTTCTTGCTTTTTCCCCGAGACCCTTTAATCTAAAAAAACTGCCCAGTCAACACAAAACAGCCCCTGCTACCCGCGTAGCTGCCTCCTGTGTATAGTGGATACCTTACCTATTCAGCGGAACCCAAAACCCAACCACCCCTTGGCACAAGTCAAGGATTCTGCAGCCTGCACAGTCACAGAATTGTATGAGCCTCTGATTCAGACCCTCCACTTAGCTCTGTACCAAAGGTGTGCAATCGGTCCTGTCAACTATGCTGCAAATGGTCAGCTCTGCTTTCATCTTGCAAGCAATACTGGCATCCTTTACCATTTCTGTTAGCTGCTCAAAACTAGAGAGAATCTCTTCTGATCCAAAGTGACATATATCATTGGTACTGAAGTGAGCAGTTGGCTGCACACTGTGCTCTTCATGGCACCCAGGAGGACCGGTTCTGGTATGCAAATGGAGCGCACATTGGTTTTCTTTCACTTCTTGGCAGCCATGTCCCTAAGGAGCCCCGTAATGCGCCTAACATTGGAGCTCCCAACTAGCAACAATCCCACCCTCTGTGATTGTCTGGATCTCACAGGCTGAGAGGTTTCCTCTGAAACAGGACATGCGACAGCATCTGGCTCAGTGACAGTGTCAGACACAGACAGTACCTTGAACCAATTTGTCAGACAAACCGGGGAGAATTTGTGTGTGACTGCCTGGGAAGACTTTCGCCACCTGCTACAGCCTGGGCCAACCTTCCACTCAACCATACGTCAGGGGTCAACCTCAGTGCAAGCAGTAACTGAGCTGGCCACCGGTGAGGACTGACTGGAGGACTCGGACATGCTGGATGTCCGTTGTATCCCCACGCCCCACGGCTGGCTCACAACAGTGGTGCCCATAAACTGCAGCCTCAAGCTGTGTAATCAAAGTCATCACAGCCTGAAAGTGAGAGCGAAGTGCAACTAACTCGGCTCACGTCCACACACACACACAACAATTGCAGTTCCCGCCCATACTAAAGTTCATGGAAAACTAAACTATGCAGATAAACAGACTATAGGCACGTGCTGCGCAACTCTACTGTGGACCCTGTTGAAAACACAAGAACTATGTCTAATTAATTAAATTAATACACAGAGATTCAAAAACCTAATTACCGAAGCACACAGGTGAAACTACGTAATTCGCCCCTGATTACGAACTTGTAATATGTCACAAAACTGGTTTACTTCCAGAAGCAAAAAGCTTCCACATGACAGAAGGATGTGGCAGTGCTACTTCATCTGCGGGATCACCTCCGAACAACAATGTTTGTGCTCTACCCCCCATAGCTGGTCAGTCGACATCAAACAGCTGTATGATGTTATGACACCAACCCTGTGCAGGGTGCTGCCATGAAGACAACATACCTATGACACAGCTTCCAACACTGTCACCGGGCCTCGAACCTTGAACTACTATCTAACTGCCCAGGCTCTTTGCAGTCATGTACTCTGCCACCAATGTGGGTCTAATCATTAGGATCCAGCCACCCTTATGTGTTCCAGGGCCTGAACGACAGTCTCTGCAGCCCTGTATTGATGGTACCTGATGCAGCCAGCTGAATCTATCCATTCTTCAGGACAGAGTTCACGGCACTGGATACTGTGTAGCCCTGTAGTCACTTGGCCGAGACTGGGACAACAACATGCATTGCAGCTGAGCCCCCTATGAGCTCAGGTAAACGGGACATTTACATACAGCTGAGGCTGTATCAGCAGTCAGTCGGTAAGCAATACTGCTGACAATGATGGCACTACAAGGACACTGTGCCAGGAGGTGCTGCAGCGGTGTATTTGGCAAACTCGCTGAGGTCTCAGAAATGAACACCCATGGGCAACAGTACAGAATGACTGTAAATACTAAACAGTAAACGGCTTTATATCCAAAGGCAGCTGGCAGCTGCTTTCTGCTGCACCCATATACATCTCAGGCACAGAATCACTTGTCCATTCCAAGCCATGCCAACACCTCTTCACGAAAGTACCCAGATATATAAATTCCTTCCCCTAACTTTTTACGAAGGCTAAACATAGGAAGAGAATTGTTTGAAGACCATCCAGAAAGATAGAACAGATGAGCACAACACTGTCAGTCCCCCTTTTCATCCAAGCCTTCGAGATTGAAAGCAGTTCAGTGTAGATAACAGTGAATTCAGATGGCAGGTCTCTCTTGAAGATAAGAGGCACAGGAAACAATAAAGCAGTCAAGGGAAATCTTTCACTTAAGATCTTCTGTGTAGTTAACCTCAGGGCAGTGCAAAAATCCTGTTCGAGTACTGTATTTCTATATTCATGTAAATCTCAATTTACTGTGGTCTGCCAATGGACCCAAGTTGGGAAATTAATGCATCCCTTGGCAAAGAAATTAACTGTTGTAGGAAAGGTCTTGTACAGTGTAAACACTTTTGGATTAAAGGAGGCTACTCACCTGAAAAGCAGAAGCATTGTTTTGTCAACAGGCGCACACAAAAAATAATGCTTTGTTTTTTGGTAGATGGACAAGTTGTCGAGGGGCTAGTGTCAGCTGGGGTGGGAAGAGGAAGAGAGAGGCAGGAGGCAGAGAGAGGCAGGAAGCAGAGAGAAGGGTTGGGTGTGGGTGGCTAGCAGCTCAGAGGAAGGCAGCTGGTTTGCCTGCTAGGAGTGCAGGAGGGAGCTTTGGCAAGTATATGCGTTATGCATTTAACATACAATTGTAGTGACCAATGGGGAGCAATGGACACTGAAGGTGATCAGAGGATGTGGTGACAGTGGGTTACTGAAGATTAAGGCCAGGGCGACTACGGGAGCGGAGGATGTGTTGTAACGATAACTCCCATCCGCATAGTACAGAGAAGCTGGTGGTGGAGGGACAGATCCAAATGGTCCGGGCTGTGAAGCAGCTACTGAAACTAGCATTTTTTGCCCAGCTGTATGTTGTCCCACCAAGTGGTCAACTCTGTTCTGGGCAACAGGCTGGCAGAGGCCATTCATCCTGGTGGACAGCTAGTGAACAGTCATACTGACATGAAAAGCTGTGCATTATTTGCAACAGATTTGGTATATGATGTGGCTTCTTTCACAGGTGGCCTGCCCACTGATGTGGTAGGATAAGTTTGTCACAGGACTGGAGTAGGGGTGCCCGGTGGGTCAATCGAGCAGGTATTTCATCTTCGTCTGCCACAGGGATATGATCCCTGCATCAAGGATTTGGTAATGGGAGTAACATAGGGAAGGTCTAGGACATAGTACAGGTTTGTTGGGTGATGGAATACAACTTTAGTAAGGGTGGGAAAGATCTTGGATATGATCTCTCTCATTTCAAGGCAGGATGAGGGACAAGCAAAGCCCTGGCAGAGATATGGTTTAGTTGTTCCAGTACAGGATGCTATTGGGTGACAAAGCAAAGGGAACACTACTTTTTAGCTGATTCTTGGTGTGGTTGGAGGATATGGCATGGGAAATCTGTTTATGGACTAGGTTTTGGAGGGAGGGGGGGGGGTGTCTGCTTGTCTATGAAGGCCTTTGTGAGATTTTCAACATATGGGGCAAGGGGGTTCTTGTCATGGCACACTGTAGATACGTCATTCAAGAGTGAAAGAGCTACATGGGAGTGAGTTTTTAGTGTGGAAAGCATGCCAGATGTCAAAATGTAGGTACTGACAGCAGCTAGTGGATTTAGTGTGGACAGAGGTGTGCTTGGAGCCATCAGAGAGATGGATTCCAGCGTCCAGGAAGACAGCATATAGGGTAGAAGCAGACCAGTTGAAGTGAATGGGAGAGAAATTATTGAGATTGTGAAGGAATGCAATGGGTTGTCTTGGCCCCAAGTCCAGGCTGTAAAGATATCATCAATGAAACTGAATCAGCTAGGGTTTGGCAGTTTTGGGAGACTTCGAAGGTTTCCATTAGAGGGCTCATACACAGGTTGACTTATGAATGTCAAATGCAGATGCCAATGGCTGTACCACGGATTTGTTTGCATAACTTCCCTTCAAAGGAAAGGATATATATGGTAAGATGTATAAGGATTGAGGTGGTGGGTTTGGAGGCTGAAGGATGGTGAGAGAAGTAGTGTTCGAAAGTAGCAAGGCCATAAGCATAAGGGATGTTGGTATATAAGCATAAGAGATGTTTATAAATAGGGATGCAGCATTAACAGTGACTGACCGACTGACTAATTGAGAGGATTTATAGGACCAAACAGCGAGGTCATCAGTCTCACAATTCTGAAGTTACTCACAGAAAAAAAGAGGGTCCGCTAAAAGTGGATGAATCCAGTCAAGGGAGTCAAACTGTAAAATAATGAAGTTAAAACATACACAGTAAAAGTCATAAAAGGTGAGACCAAACTAGAAAAAAGGGCAGTTTTTCCATAGGGGAGTGGTCAAGGGGGTCCAGACTGAGATGACATGCGGAGAGGTTTGAGGACCAGTTCAACCATCAGTGAGATGTCTGCTGATATTAAAATTAAGGAATTGAGAAGACTATAATTAGCACAAAGGTCCAAAGAAGGGGACATTCCACCAATAAGTGGGACACCATCAGTCTGGCTCCATGACCACATGGTGGGGGTGGTTCATTACGCAGAAAGAAACAATGGGTGAGCCTGGTATGACCAGTGCATAGGCAGCATAAAACAGGTGAGTCCTTCAGAGAGGAGCAGAAAGAAGAGCGTCAAACTGCAGTAGACTCCTTGACTGTGAGGAGTTTATTACTATGAGCAGTAGTGCACCAGATGTCATTCCATTTCCAGACAAAGAGAGATTTAAGGTGGATCTGCAAATCTGGAGCTGGAATCTTGGAAGGGAATGGGGGAATGGAGGGGGGGGGGGGGGGGGTAAGCATTAACAGTGATAAGCAGGGATCCAGGAGGGAAAGGGATGGCGCTAGTGGAAAGTCAGTCAAGAAAGTGGTCAGGATCTTTGAGATGCGAGATTAGGTTCCTGGCAGTTGGTTGGAGGTGTTGCTCAACAAGAGCAGAAATTCTTTCAGTGGGAGCACAATGGTCAGCTACAATGGGATGCCCAAGATAGTTGGGTTTGTGGATTTTGGAGAGCATATAAAAGATGGGTTTACGGGATGATGGTGGGCTGAGGATGGTGATGGATAGTAGGGACTGGAAGTTATGTAGGGCTTCTGGGACATCATCACTCTTGCCAGAGCTTCTAGGTAGAGAAGTTGGGGGAAAGGAGCATCACAGTTGGATGGTGGTTTGAAATGGGAGAGGTCAAGTTCAATGTTGGGATTAGGAGGGCTTTGGTTTGAGGGATTGGTGGCAAAGTAGTGTTTCCATTACAGTGATTGGGAAAGAGTGAGTAGGTCTTTGGCAAGTCCAACATGGTTCAACTTGGTTGTAGGGCTGTAGTGAGGCCTTTGGATTAAACTGAAATTCCTGTGGAACTGTGGTTTTTGGCGGAAAAGTTAATAACAGTGTTATGGGTTTGCTCGAGTTCTGAGTTCTGTGGGGTGTTAAGAGGTAGATTTGCAGGATGTGGTAAAGTGGGGTTATCAGTGACGCAGGATCCGGGTGCTATGAGGGGTTGACGCTGGGTTTCACTGTGAGTAGGGTGGGTGTGGATGGATAGTGGTGCCTGAAGGCAGGAGCAGGGTGTCAACAGGTTGGAAAATGAATGGAGGTGGTGTGTGGAATGCTCTTCCATGTGTTGGAGTGCAACAGTTCTTATTTCAGAGATGATGTGTATGTAGAGATAGTAATGTAATGATATTATCTTGAGGAGGTAGTAGAAGTGGTTCTGGGCTGCCTGTGGCATGGAGACAGGTTTCTGCAGTACCAGGTTTGTGTGGAATAGGGACTGGTGGAATCTGAAAATGTGAAGGTGGGTGTGAAAGGAGGGATGAGATCCAGAGAAGAGGATTTTCATGGTTAGACCACTGCGTGGGCGGATTCCATGGTTTAGACAACATTTAAGAAACAGGATATGATACTTGGTTTTATCCAGGGAAAAGGATACCTTTCTGAACTCTTGCAGATAGAGCAATGGCCCATTAGGGTAGGGATGGTGTTCAGGAAACAGGAAATTATACAGGAAATGGATGACTGAAAGCGATGGGTTGTTATAAGGGGAACTCGATAACATAGCCTGGGTTCAGGGAGTGAAAAGGGTGGAAGAAATTGCGCTGGGAGCAACAGGATAGTTTTGTGGTGTCAGCATATTTTGCTGTACTCAAGTTATCATCACGTACGGGGAAAAACGAAAGATTTAAAATTCTGACAGGAGCAATGTGGGAGGAGGACTGAGTGGTTTTGGTGGTTAAATTTAGTGGTTAGTTGCTGGAAATTGTTAAGACTGTGATCCTATTGATGGATGGTATGTAGAACAGCAACCAACATGCCACTCGTCACCCAAGTCCAAGTCCCTGGACTGGAACATATGAACCATATCTTTCACCAGGTCTTTGTTTATCACTCATTCTGCCCTGAAATGAGGGATATCCCACACAAGATATTTCCCTTCTCTCCTAAAATGGTGTTCTGAAACCAACACATCATCCTAGTCCATCCACACGCAACTCCCATTCCCATTGTTAACATAGGTATCGCATCCCTGTGGCAGACCAAGGAGCAAGACCTGCCCGATTCAATCACCCAGAACCTCCTACTCCAGTCTTGTCATAGGCTTATCCTACTCTACCAGCGGCTGGCCGAGAAAGCAGACACGTCATATACCAACTTTGCTGCAAATACTACACAGGTTTTCATGTCGGTGTGACCACCAGTCAGCTGTCTACCAGGATGAATGGCTGCTACTACTACACTAGTGCCAAGGACAAAATTGACCATGCTGTGGCACACCATGTAACTGGGCACAACATGCTCAATTTCAATGGCTGCTTCACAACATGGGTCATCTGGATCCTTCCCAACAATACCAGCTTCTCTGTACTACGCAGATGGGAGTTATCCTTACAACACATCCTCTGCTCCCATAACCGTCCTGGCCTCAATGTCCCGACACAACCAGTCCACATGCTGAGAAACAAAGCATTGGGACTGTTAGCCCCTGCGGCAAATGTAGGGGCAGAGAGGTGAGAGGCAGAGTGTCTGTGTGTGAGTGTGGTAGCTCATCAAAGGATAACTCTGAAAGCTAACAAGTTTTCTTTCCTTTGTGTGTGCCTATCTACAACTCAACACTTCTGGTTTTCAATGAGTGGTCTCCTGAAATCTGAAAGAGTTTACAAAGAAATTAATCCTATAGATATCAAAAGTAACTGCCAAATGGTCTCAAGAATAACTTCTTAAAGTCTTCCACTGGCGTAATAAGTATGTTACATTTGCTATCCAAGACCTACAACCGAAGCATTTCAAGACATTAAAAGCTTCCAATAAGCTTGCTTTCAATTCTTACACAAGACACCATGTCACTGAGAAATCCAGATATACAATCAATGTCTTAAAATTAAAATCTCCTCACAGGAGTTACATTAATAACTGGGTCCCTCACCTGAATTTTACGTTGGTAAAAACATGCTTAAGGTAAACATAAGTCTTCCCTTGAGGAATTTAAAGCTAGTGGCCCCTGTCCATTCTACCTGCTTCTTAATAACTATTTGAAACATAAAAGTTATCACTTAAAGGAGGTAAGAGGGGCAAAAAACTATAAAACTACCACTGATGAAGTGCATAATATGCTTTAACATAATAACTAAATATGTGCATTATCACGTTGACCACTACGGTACAGAAAGTCACACTTAACATGGAGTGTTGAGGGATATCATTCTCTCATTAAAAAAGGCTCTAAAGGATGAAGTTGACAACTACTAAAGAAAATGAAAGCAGAAACGTCTACAGATTGTGTAGATCATGAACCGCACTTTAGGAACTATTACTCTCAAAAGTGACTGCAAAAAATTCATACGACTGGCAGTTTAAGATGATGATTCATAAAAGTTTTATGATTTAAAAATTAATTTTAAGCATAGCTCAAAGCCAAATTTAAAAATTATACTTACCAGTTTTGATAATGCTTTCGATCCAGCAACAATACCACCAACAAAGAAGACGCAGTGTGGCAGCAGCTGCAAAGCTGCTGATCTATCCAACGGAACAACATCGAGCATTTTCTTTGCATTCAAGTATTTAAAAATGACTGCTCCCACTAAAGTTTGCCAAGCTTGGAACACTGTGGGGTATGTGAAACTTAAAACAGAGAGAACATACTGAAAAAGAAGAGGGTTTGTGTTAAACGTGGTACAAACGATGCAATTCAGTGTTACACAAATGGAATGTAAGCAGAGCTACTGCAAAATACACTACTGGCCATTAAAATTGCTACACCAAGAAGAAATGCAGATGATAAACGTGTATTCATTGGACAAATATATTATACTAGAACAGACACGTGAATAAGTTTTCACGCAATTTGGGTGAATAGATCCTGAGAAATCAGTACCCAGAACAACTACCTCTGGCCATAATAATGGCCTTGATACATCTCGACATTGAGTCAAACAGAGCTTGGATGGCGTGTACAGGTACAGCTGCCCATGCAGCTTCAACACAATACCACAGTTCATCAGGAGTAGTGACTGGCGTTTTGTGATGAGCCAGTTACTCGGCCACCATTGACCAGACGTTTTCAATTGGTGAGAGATCTGGTGAATGTGCTGGCCAGGGCAACAGTCAAACATTTTCTGTATCCAGAAAGGCCCGTACAGGACCTGCAACATGCGGTCATGCATTATCCTGCTGAAATGTAGGGTTTCGCAGGGATCAAATGAAGGGTAGAGCCACGGGTCGTAACACATCTGAAATGTAACGTCCACTGTTCAATGTGAGGTCAATGCGAACAAGAGGTGACCGAGTTGTGTAACCAATGGCACCCCATACCATCAAGCCAGGTGATATGCCAGTATGGCAATGGCGAATACACGCTTCCAATATGCGTTCACCACGATGTCATCAAACATGGATGCGACCATCATGATGCTGTAAACAGAACCTGGATTCATCTGAAAAAACGACTTCTGCCATTCGTGCTCCCAGGTTCGTCATTGAGTACATCATCGTAGGTGCTCCTGTCTGTGATGCAGCGTCAAGGGTAACCGCAGCCACAGTCTCCGAGCTGATAGTCCATGCTGCTGCAATCATCGTCTAACTGTTCGTGCAGATGGTTGTTGTCTTGCAAACATCCCCATCTGTTGACTTAGGGATCGAGACATGGCTGCACAATCCATTACAGCCATGTGGACACCTGAACCCTTCAATTACATATTCTGCTAACTGTCATTGGATCTCGACCAGCGCGAGCAGCAATGTCGCGATACGATAAACTGTAATTGTGATAGGCT
This sequence comes from Schistocerca gregaria, assembly GCF_023897955.1. NCBI lineage: Eukaryota > Metazoa > Arthropoda > Insecta > Orthoptera > Acrididae > Schistocerca > Schistocerca gregaria. The sequence continues at coordinate 121,097,686 of NC_064923.1, forward strand.
ACAATCCGACCTTTATCAAAGTTGGAAACATGATGGTACGCAATTCTCCTCCTTACACGAGGCATCACAACAACATTTCACCAGGCAATACCGGTCAACTGCTGTTTGTGTATAAGAAATCGGTTGGAAACTTTCCTCATGTCAGCACGTTGTAGGTGTCGCCACCGGTGCCAACCTTGTGTGAATGCTCTGTAAAGCTAATCATTTGTATATCACAGCATCTTCTTCCTGTCGGTTATATTTCGCTCTGTAGCATGTCATCTTCATGGTGTAGCAATTTTAATGGCCAGTAGTGTAGTTCTACAGTATATTTCTTCTACAAGGAAAAATAAGCATAAGGTTTACAAAATGTTTCCAGGATGGAGAAAATGTCAGGGGAGAGGAAAGCCACAAACTAACATCCTAAAATTATGATGATGTAGAAGATTTCCATAAACAGAAACAAAAATTGATAAATGACAGTAAATAAAGTAAAAGCTAATAATGTGTGTATTTAACGTGAAATTAGGACAAATAAGAGAACAATTATCCATCAGGAGGAAACTTCAGAATTGACTGAGATCATATGCTAGCAGAATTTGCCGAGAACAACAAATTTTGTTTTTGGCACATTCTTCCATTTGAAGAATGAAAAAAAATATGGCTGGAGATAATGGTGTTACAACAGAAATGAGTGAACCTGGAGGGATGCTAACTGAAAAAGAACCCTGCAAAATTAACTGCTGCATCTCTGCATAGGAAAACTACTTCGCGTGGATAGAAAAACGTTGTAATTCGAGTACTTTGCAGAAAAGGAGACAGACAAGGCTACAGTTATCAAACTATCACTTTGGTAAAATTCTTAGATTTCGAGATTGCTACTACTGATTCACCTCCAATAAAAGCTGTTTTGCCAGTCCTTGACATACAAGGTACTACATCTATTTATGTTGCTATGCTGAATAATAGCTACATCAATGCTGCAGCTTCAGTTTCACTATGTAAGGATATTGAAAAACTTAACACTGACAGATTAGACATGCACCCAGCATTTGTATCACCAAAATTATTCTCAGCAGTCCTAGAGGAAAGTTTCAGTCTTTAAATAATAAACACAGAAATTAACAAAGATGCTACAGAATCAGTTGAGGAGTTCTTGCATTTGGGGATGTTGAAGAGAACCACTGGATGAGCTGCAGAAGAAATAAACAGAAGAGTAAAAGTGACCTGGACTTCTTTTGGTCACCTAAATAGAACGTTCATAATTAAATTTCCTGGGTGTCTAAAACAAAGTTTGCAGCAAGGACACGTTGACTTTTTATACAAAAACAATTCAAAACTTTAATATCTCTACAAAAAATAATAAATTTTTATGTAATTAGATTGCTAAAAAGTTTGCTTGCCAAGTGGCAGCAGGAGAACACAAACACAAAGGTATTGAAATTTGCAAACTTTCAGAGCCAGTGGTTCCTCCTCCGGGAAGAAGGTTTGAAGGAGAAGAAAGAAGGGTGGAGGAAAAGGATTGGTGAGGGTAAGGACATTAGAGAAATTTGGGAAAGTCACCCAAGGGTTAGGAGAGGCTTACCAGATGGGTTGAGAAGGAAATACTGATTATTGCGGACTGCACCAGACAAAAAGCAAAAACGCAAGAGCTTAAAGCTGTTACACAGGGTAATGTGCAAGACAGGGACTGCTGACAAAACATTATGCTCAAGTTAATAAGAGCAAAAAGCTAAATGCATTGCATGTAGTAGAGATAGGTTGTGGAAAATGGACAGGTCAGAAAGTAAAAGAGTTAGAAAACTAAAAGGGAGTGCTGAGAGGAAATACTGAGACTGAATAACATAACACAATATTAGACTAGGTGGCTGATGGGTGCTGAGAACCGAGACGTGTTGTAATGCCAGTTACCACCTGTGAAGTTCTGAGAAATGGTTTCTGGGAGAAACTGCTTCCTCATATGGCACTTTCTTTTTGAATATTTATTTCCTACATACTCTTTTGCTCATTCTTTCACATCATGTCGAACCAGTATTGATGTTGAAGCCAGTGGCAGAATTAAGCTTCAAGAGCTCTGCAGGCAAGAGCTGGTGTTACAAGAAGTCCTTGGTTCTTACTAAACACCTGGCCTTAACTTACATAATTTCTTTGATCAGAGGAATGATTCCGTTCTTCATTCCCTTTCAATTCTACATCTTTTATTTTCCAAATTGTCTATTTTTCCTTATCCCTCCCCACCTCTACCACAATGTAAATTAAGATGGTTGACAGTAATCTCTGTCTTGCACATTACCCTTTATTCCACTTTTAAGATCTGAGGTTTTTAAATCTTAACTGATACAGTCCCAACAATCAAGTTTTTGTTTTCACACCACCTAGTAAGTTTCCTGTGCACTACCGTTCCGGGCAACCTTTCCGAACTCTTCTGATTCCCTAAACCTCATTAGTCCTTTTCCTTCACCCCTTGTCCATCTCCTTCAATTCTCCTGCCAGGAGGAAGAGCTCCTGGCGCCAAAAGCTTGCAAATTTCAGTACCTTTATGTGTGTGTTCTCTGGTTGCCACTTTCAAAAACTTACCATCATTCAGTCTGCAATGGGAAGATTAATTACCACAAGATGCAAATTTATCAGAGGACAGCCTGGAGCAGAAGATGTGGTTTGGGGGAGATGGTGTAGGTTGGAGGGCTGAAGATGACGTGTGTGTGTGTGTGTGTGTGTGTGTGTGTGTGTGTGTGTGTGTGTGTAATAATTGGGGAAGGGTGTGGGAGGGGGAAAGGGGGGGGGGGGGGGGGAAGGAGGGTGTGGTCAGTTTGGGAAGCACCTGTGGATAGTTATGTTTCTTAGGCTGTTCATGCTAGCGTGGATGGTTGGCCAGAAAAGATTTGTGCATCGGCAGCTTAGGTTAATGAGTATTTTTTGTAGTGTTGTTTGATTCTTAGTGTATGACATGTGAGTTGTGTTTGTAACTGTGTGTTTCCTGTATATCGATTTCAATAGCAATGCTAGCTTTTATGAATTTCTGGCTTGCGCTGTTAAATCGATTGTGTTGGATTGAGATTGGTAGGTATGAAGAACATAGTTTTATCAGTGCTAGTGAGATTACATTTTCAGCATTTGTATTGTGCGCAAAATTTCGTTTTGTGGTCTCACAGACTTCATTGGAATTGTATAGGTCTAGTGAAATCTCTGATACCACTATGTGTGTGTGTGTATGTGCGCGTTTCTCTCTCTCTCTTTTTCCTCTTTCTTCTGAGAATTTTGTTTGTTTCATTTCTGCTTTCATACTTGTTTTGGTACGTTTTCAGTATTAAAAGTGTCATATATTTAATTTATTATGTCACTGCCAAAAGTTCCTAATTATCACAGTTGTGTCAATAATTCCACTGTATTTCTGTAATAGAATATTTCACGTATTGTATGTCTGTCTCAGGGGATGTTGTGAGTGATGTCACAGTCATCGTATGAGATATGTTTGAGAGAGAGGTGTCTGCAACCTTGATGTCACTGGTCAAAACTGTTGGGTAGTACCCCAATCTTCGGTTTTGACAATAATTGAGGGGGGCATTCGTAGAAATTAGTGAATTTTGTTTTAGGAACATTTTTCTCATTTCTCTGTGCATTTATTGGAGGTTGAAGATGTGGTCTGAATATAAGGTAGAACAACATCCTCAACTTAGTTTACAGAAGATTAAAAATCGCAAGTGTAAGCCAATGTCAAGCATTCAAGTTTTTAGTCTTCTGTTGCTCAGGACAGGCATGCTGCCACTCCACCAGACGTTATTAAAGTGAATTTAGAGGAGGAAAGTATGACATATTTTGACGGATAGACCACTAACGGAAGGTTAGATGGCCTAAACTATCAGCAGTTTATCGTTAATCATCAGGTGGAGTCCAACAATTTTGAATTTTGGAGCATGTACACATGCTGTAAGGTTTTACTGGCTTGCAATTAGGGAAGCTGTTCTGAGGGGCATCACAGAACTACACAGCTAACGTATTTGTACGAGTATGTGTGGCAGAAATGTGTGAATATAGGCGAATGGTTTGTAAATTTAAACTTTTATTTCATTTTATTTATTGGTAGTCAGATCAGTGTGCTGACGTATAATCTTCATGTGCTTGTGGGTGTGGTGAGACGTATGCATCTTTAAGGTCAAGGGAAGTGTCCGATTCCAATTTTCGTTGTTTTATGTGTTCGTTTCGTGGTATCGATAGCTGCGGAGTGATTATAATTTTTGGAGTAGTTGAGCTAGGGGAAACAATGCAGTTCATATAAGCTGCTTCACTTGGAGATTGCATACTTTGTCACATTCAGCACCTGTGAAGTTTCTTCTTTCCTATGGGATCTGTGAAACACGAGGGATGAATTAACAACCAGGTAGCACATTTGTTGATCACTGGTGTTTGGTCGTTGATGGAATACATATTAAGACTTAGAGTCGACAATCTTCTGCTTGTGGCGTCGACATACTGTTCGACATTAATTTAAAACTGCCGCCATCAAACACCGGAACAAGGGGTAAAATAATAGTTAGATTTTGTTTTCCATCCAGCTCTACTTCAGATCAGGCCTTATCTGAATGCCAACAAAGCAAAACACATGTGGTGATGTCATGTATTTACCAGTACTCACCTTGTTTATAAAGACTGTGGAAACGAAAAGAAAAGAATGAGTTACAAACTCTGAGTAAACTACTTTTTCCGCACAGTGCATTTTTTTAATTAATGCACAATAAAGCTCCATCATTCTTGCCATATGAGACCTTGCTTCCACATGACAGGTGGACATGAAAACAAATACGTGTTGTCGTGTTTACAACGCTGAATACTCCGCGTCTCTCTATATCGATAGTTATGTTATCGATTTTACTCCGACTCTAAAATTGATCGATAGTCCAACTCCCAATATAGCCGCAGCGAGATTTTAAATTTCTGCTAGGGAAACTGCATAGTGTTACAACATTTCTTTATCTAGTAATCGACGACTTTTATACAAGTCTGAACTATTTATTTCACATTTCAAAACTTGTTCCTGAATTTGATATATACTTAAGGGGGTTCTTAGTCGTTATGTGAATTGCCCATTTGTATCATTTCATAGAAAGACTGTTTACCCAACTTTAATTACGAAAGATTATACGTAGATTGTCCTCGGACTCTGAATTTCATAGGCGTCAACCTCCTCTAGAAGACAGGTTATGGTTTCCAATTTTGTATTTTTTGCTCCAGCGATGTCCTTCATTTCAATTCCTAGTAATCCAAGAGCTACACATACACCATTCTTTTGTTCAGATGTCACACTCCTCAGTTGTTGCCTCTAACGTCACTATAGCATGAATATCCGTCCTCTGTTTTCTCATACACTTTTCGATAATTTCTCGCTTATTCTTCCCCGTTTTCCCGCTTCGAAACTTGCGGTAACTTATTCTTTAGAGTAATATGATCAGACACTTTTTATCTCTTTTTATTTAATACTTGACGCTCAACGCATTACATCTCGAATATGTATTGAAATAATCTTGAGAAGCGGCATTCCATACGACTTTTCTTTGTCTGCAATCTCCTAAGGCGTGCTTCTTTTGGAGTCAACATAACTTTTGCACGTAAATAACTTCACAGCATAACCTCAGTATACTACACGATGAAGCACACATTAGCCCCACCTACCTGTCGTCTGCAAAAAAAGCGCATAGATTCCCACCGAAGGTCGGTAGCAATGCGCTAATCGCACGGCCTCCATGTTCAGGAAATTACGCATGCGAATGCACAGTTGCGCTGTTGGAAATTTCTGCGCGTGCGCCAAGTTGAACAGAAGAAACACATCACGTGGATGCCCCTTTAAGTACGGCTCACTGATCTAACAGTGTACACCGCATTTCGGTAAGCCTCGGATTCGATCTTCCGATCGGCCCTCGATCTAACGACTCCTGTTGCTACTGTTTGCACGATGTATGTGGCACTCTGAAACAGCTTCTGCCATGAACCTCATGACAGTTTGCCGAGCATAGATGTAGATGTAGAACTGTGATGTGCTGATTGCAGTATCTTCTAGGGTGCTGGTAATATGTAACTAACAAATAAATAAAAGATAAGAATCACGATGCAGTCCAGTTCCCGAGCATTCGTCCATCCCACTATCTAGTGACCTCCGTTGGTACTGTCTCCACGACGAGTCTTGCAACTGTAATTTTCTCTCGTGATAATGATCATAGTCAGCATTGTATGACTTATTTTGTTGATTAGGCATTTAATTTTCTTCCTTTTTCCTCTGAATGTTACCATCTTGTTTTCAAGCTGATTAAGGTCAGTAATGTTTCTATCCATTATTACAGCATAATACTGGTATGCGGACAGGGATCGAAATTCTCCTTTGCAGTGCACTTCATAAATCATTACAGTCTCTCATTGCCTGGTGTAAGCTGTCACCAGCATACTAGTTGGAAAAATGAAGGCAAAGATCGATAGTAGGCGCTGGATCAAGAGTCCTATCACGAGAGACGCCAGATACACACTGAGAAGCAACACCCCACCAACGCCCTCTCGACGGTAGGTATTTAGGCCGCTGACCGGAGGACCCCACTCATCTCACTCTTCCAGTATGGTGTCTGTCAGTAAAGTCGCAGAGTGAGCTCAGTTCACATCACAGGCTACAACAGTTCATAGCGACCAGATCAGTGACTACAGCGAGACTAAAGTTTGTAATAGCAAGGTTACCGATACTGTCTGCAAGAGGACTATTACTCATGAGCACATGGACTCTATTCCAGTTAAGTAAATATTCATGTAAATAAAGAACTGTGTTAATCCACATGCGGCTTTGTGTTGAAGAAAGAGGATGAGGGCCATCCACAACAACATGCTCTCCTTTGCTTCTTTGCAGTACAAGACTCTACACTCATAATCAAGTAAAAACTTATGCTTGGTTAAGAATCAAGAGATATTTTCTGAAGGACAACATTTTCGCCTCGACTAACACCTTTACTTAAAAAGTAGCATAAATGTGTGTATATCTATAAATACCAATACTGTACAGTAACCCTCTTGTAAAATTTTTCAAATACAGCAAGAGTCTGTAAGATGGAAAGATTTCATGCTATTTCCTCATGTGTTTCACGAAATTGTCAAAATTTAATGAGAGCTATAACCTATAGTGGCTAGTCACAGTTTCTCACATTCGCGCCACTTGAGTCAAATGGCACGTGGATGTTCGAGCAGGTTTGATACTGTATCGAGCTCTGCAATGCATCGGGAAATCTCAAACCCATTCGAATGTGAGAATCATTTGCCCAGCCGTAATTCCATCTATATTTGTCGCTGAACTGCTTATCACTTCTGCCACAACACAGCTGTTTACAATCGTTGGACATTTATAATATGTATGAATTTATTTTTATAAAAAGAAGGTAACGGAGAGTGTCTCATATGGCTATGAATTGAAAACACAAAATGATGGACACTACGAGAAAAAGACAGAAGCTATAACGATTAGAAAATTGGCATGTAGAAAAGAGAAGTACAGCAGGGGTGATGGAGCTGTTGGGACCTCACCATTGATGACATAAAATATTAGGAAACAAGCCTCTTTGGGAGCGAGTTTAAACTCCTACAGGGAGAATATTTTCACAATCCACAAGACATATGGTCCCAGGGATCTCATTCACTGCCGCCATCAGACCATCAACCCCAACATGTCAATAACAAAATTACTATAGAGGATATATACAACGATGCTTTCTTCTAAACTACCGCCCTTTCAACCACAAACCTGGCAGCATGGTACACAATCATCGACTTCATACTACACAGCCATTGCAGCTTCAAATGGTTCAAATGCCCCTGAGCACTATGGGACTTAACTGCAGAGGTCATCAGTCCCCTATAACTCAGAACTACTTAAACCTAACCTAACCTAAGGACATTACACATATCCATGCCCGAGGCAGGATTCGAACCTGCGACCGTTCCGGTCGCGCGGTTCCAGACAGTAGCGCATAGAACCGCTCATCCAACCCGGCCGGCATTGCAGCTTCGATGATACTTCTAAGTTCATAGTCTACTAGGCAACATAGTGGACACGCCCACATCATCAGCGATGTCATACAAGCACCACCAGCTGATACCGAATTTGTCTCTTTCAAGGCAGATAGGGCAGCCAGTCACCATCTCAGGTTTGGAGTCATCGCAGTACACGAACCAACTCAACTCTCATGACGCGGCTCATTAAACTACTGCCTCAGAACAAGTTAGCAATGATCTCGTATAAAAGCAAAATGATGGAATGCGAATTATTCCAGGTTGATGGACTTATGCTATCCTACAGAAACAACAATACATGAATGTGACAGATAAAATTGATTGCCATCAGTAAATTCCCTGCACTAACTGCTGCCATAATCAGCCAACACAAACTGAGTGATTCTGTACACTTATGAGAGTGATGTCACTAGACCCCCCTGCAATGTGGTAACATTAGGTCATTCGCAAAAGTCATACCCACAGCTGACAAAAACTTTCCTCTTACAGGCGAGCTGATGCAACCACAGTTGTGTTGGTTTCACAGTCTCTTTGGCGAGAGGGCACACAACTGCTCTGTGCCCTGCATCAGCCCAAACTCAAGACATCATCTGCAATAGGCACTCCAGATCGCCACAGGCCCATAAGTTGGGGTTATTTGAGGAAGGAGACCAGACAGCGAGGTCATCGGTCTTATCGGATTAGGGAAGGAAGTCGGCTGTGCCCTTTCAAAGGAACCATCCTGGCATTTTCCTGGAGCGATTTAGGGAAATCAGGGGAAACCTAAATCAGGATGGCCAGACGCGGGATTGAACCGTCGTCCTCCCGAATGCGAGTCCAGTGTGGCACGTAAGTCTCCAACAGCTAAAGCATTTGGGCCAAGCTAGTTTTATCTCGTTTTTGAGTGACAGTATTAGACTGTGTGTGCTGAAGTACATTAACACTAGTGTGACTTGCTCCTAGTCGCTGTGCAATTGTGTTTGCCTCATATGCAACTAGAGGTACACGTGGTAGCATCTACACTGCCTCCTCAATATGTTCATGCGAGTGATACTGTTTACATCTGTGTTCACACTGGGCACCTCTACTTCTCTGTGGGGCAAATTACAGCTGCATGGCTGCCAGCCGCAAGGCGCACAGGTGTAAAGGCATCTTAAGGCAATCTAGCAAATCAATACTGCCTGATAGACACCAGCTCATAGAAGAGCGTCATCACCATACAATAACGATAAACACAGCTTATGGCACCTGCTGTCCAATTGCAAGCTGCAAATGATACTCACATCAAATTTTTCGGAACTGTCACACACGCTGTAGACTTTGCATGAGAAGCTTGCATGGCAGTTTCTGGTCATAGATGTTAGAGAACCAATATTGGGCACGGATTTTCTCTGTCGATTTCATCCTGATATAACATGAAGTGTCCTCAGAAAAACCAGCAGTGGAGAGTCGGTACCTGGTTTCACCCATAGTCCAAGAGCACCTACCTCACTACATAAACATGACACTTGTTCACAACCCCTTAGTGACAGGCTTTAGAATCAGAAATACAAAATGTGATGATGAATTATGATGTAGTGAATAAGGAGAAGCTCAGGTTACACAATGATAATCTCGAATTGCACACCAAAATACTTACGTCAGGGAAAGTGAACTGGATGCTGTACATGCTTACATGTGTCACATAAAGCAGGAATGACATTACCGGCTCCAAATACCTAGTGAGAATGAGACAAAACCTGCTGTGATGCTGACGAATGACACGCACATACTGTTGCATGTACCACACCACAGGATTTATCACAAATACAGGTCAGCACAGTGAACTTTTCTAGCAGTGTGCATGCATCTCCGAAATATGCTTCCCATGTTCCCCAGGAAATGTGCAAGACATTTAAACAGAAAGGTGTTAGACGTGACTCTGTGCAAAAAATTAATACTACACTGGGCCCAGCTGTTGCACCACAAAGTGCACGGACTGGCACCAGCCAACTACGAGAACCTATGATTGCTACCGACGAATTAATGCAAGCTGGCATATTCATGCAGTCATATAACATGTGGGCTTCATTAATGTACTTTGTTTCCAAGAAAGATGGAACATACAGATTATTTGGTGATTATCGGGCACTCAGTCCACGCAGAGTACCAGTTGGTTACCTGATACCGAACATCCAAGATTTTACTCACACTTTAGCAGGTACTCCAATTTTTAGTGCTGTGCCGAGGACATATCGAAAACAGCGACAATAACATCGTTTAGAACCTAGAAATTTTTGTTCATTCCTTACAGTTCGAAAAACATAGCCTATAAGTGCCAACACATCATTGATAATTTTCTCTCAAAATTTATATTCTGTTACCCATATTGTAGACGATATTTTAGATTTTCGACATTCCACAACAACATAAGGAACATCTTACACTGATTTTTGTACCCTTGAACATTTCGCCATAATGATAAATGAGAAGTACCAACTTCGAAAATCTGAAGTAACATTTCTGGAACATTCTGTTAGTAGAGTAGTGGGTTCGACCCACAACCCAACGCACATAACTTATTCATCACTTTCCATGGCACAGGATTTATCATGAGTTACTGCGATTTCTCAGAAAAATTACTGCGTACAGAGGTTATTTGCCACAAATGGCATCTGTACAGTTATCATCGACAGATGCATTGGCCGGCAAAAACACACATGGGAAGCAGACTCCCGCTTGAACCCTTCAAATGAAACAAGTATTGGACCAAATGAAGTTCAGCTTATTACACGCTACTACATTAGCCCACCCAATCGTTACAGCTCCCTTGTCAATTATCTCTGATGTGAGTGACACTGCAATTGGAGCTGTGCTTCAAAAGACAGTTGCAGGCGAGCAAATGCCACTACCCTTCCTCTCACAAAATGTAACTGAGTGTCAAAGTAAGTTTTCAGCTCGTGGTAGAGAACTGCTTGTTCTACACGAGACAGTGAGGCTCTTCAAAGACGACATCAAAGGCAGACCACTCACTGTTTACATGGAGCACCAACCACTGGCAGATTCCGTACATAATCCAGCAAAAGACCGTTTCCACCATCTTGATTATGTTGTACAATTTACTACTGATTTTCAGCATTTCAAGGGTGTGTAAAATGTCATGGGTGATTACCTATCTGGAATACATATGCTATCAGTTGATACGAACAACAATGAAGTCGCCAAGAGCCAAAAACAAAACACACAACAATTCAGTCTCCTCCAAGATACTATGGTTTGAATCTTGAGTGCACTATCTCTGGTTCATCTGCACATGTCTGGTGTGACGTGTTACAAAACCGCTGCTGCCCACTGGTCCCTCTCACTATGAGGAAGCCTATTTTCGACTGCTTTCACGGCAAGAGATGTCAGAGCTGTGATTATGCCTCGCTACTGAACTACTTATGGACCAGACCACTCACTGTTTACATGGAGCACCAACCACTGGCAGATTCCGTTCATAATCCAGCAAAAGACCGTTCCCCATGCCATTTCCACCATCTTGATTATGTTGTACAATTTACTACTGATTTTCAGCATTTCAAGGGTGTGGAGAATGTCATGGGTGATTACCTATCTGGAATACATATGCTATCAGTTGATACGAACAACAATGAAGTCGCCAAGAGCCAAAAACAAAATACACAACAATTCAATCTCCTCCAAGATACTATGGTTTGAATCTTGAGTGCACTATCTCTGGTTCATCTGCACATGTCTGGTGTGACGTGTTACAAAACCGCTGCTGCCCACTGGTCCCTCTCACTACGAGGAAGCCTATTTTCGACTGCTTTCACGGCAAGAGATGTCAGAGCTGTGATTATGCCTCGCTACTGAACTACTTATGGACCAGTTTGCCTGGCTGGATGAGAAGTGAGACTGCAAACTGTGGTCCCAAACCTACATTGCCTGCCAGTGCTGCGAGACTGATCGACACGCAGATCCAAAATACAGGCGATATGAAATACCCAAATGTCAGTTACAATATGTGAAGCCCAACCTAATGGGCCCCCTATCGGAGTCTGAAGGTTTCTAGTATATTCTTTCCGCGATCGATTGCGTCACCCATTAGGCTGACAGTGAGACAGCATCCTTGTCGGACATAAAGGAGAAAGCAATGGCGAGGACATTTGTGCAACTGTGGATATCATGCTTCAGCTCCCCTGCACCCATCGCTACCGACCAAGGCTGCTTCTTTGAGTCAGCACTATTCTCCAAATTACATAACCTTTTCGGAGTACAGTGCTAGCGGGCCAGAGCCTTCCATCCACAGAGCAATGATTTGGTGAAATCCTGGCATCGAACACTCAAAGCTGCATGGAGACCAGAGGAGTCCTTACTCTGGGTTGTTTTGAGAGTGCACTTCGCATTCAAAGATGGTGTCCGAGTCTCTTTGGCAGAGATTTTATACAGCGAGCTGCACGGTTCACCAGCAAATTTAGTGTAGTCTCGAAATCTTAAGTGTCTTACAACTGCCAGTTGCACTGGAAGAAGCTTTGAACGATTTTCAGCTCAAGGGAGATATCCTTAAAGAATAACTCATAATGTCTTCTATCTTTCAAAGTACGCTATCAGTTTTTGAATGAACTGAAATTAATGATTCCAATTGGAATCAGTTTATGTAGTATGGAGCAATTACAAATTGAGCAGAAATTGATGTGAGTGAAAAAGATTGCTAGGTGTAGTGCAAAGTCATTCTTTATGCAGGGAATAGCGATCTGCAGGTAGCATATCTGCTTATGCCTCTGCAAGTGCTGAAATTAGTTCACATACTGTGAGCTATATTTATCAAACCAAACTGTTGTTGATTGCTGCCAGTCGTACAGCACATTTGTGTTAAACTTCCTGAGACAGATCGAGAAATTCTATCGAGATCCATCTGAAGCTATGACAGGAAACTAATAGATCGATAAGGGAAAGTTCACAAAAGCATGCGAAAGACAGGGAGATAGTTGTTTGAAGGTGTGGAGAGAGGATTTTAGAAACATTTTTTCAAGATTGTGTTCACCAGACAAAATCAGTAGTTCTCGATGTTATCAACCAAAACCTAACACATAACACATCCTTCACTTCCTATTGTTTCCAATAATACAAGCAGCTATCTGACGTTTGTTTCAAACTCATGAGTGGGAATAATACAGCACTTTCAAAGATGTTGTCACAGATACTCAAATGAACATCTTACTAACACCTGAACATCAATTAAAATATCACTATGAGCTACAAGGAACTGCAAAAAGCAGTTCTATAGTTACTGTTTGAAAACACCTGAAAGAAACTGCGAAGAAAGGAAAGAGAATCTTCATGTAGTTCATGGCAGCTGCTGCATCTGCTTAAAATGCTAATGCATTAAATTTCCCCTGTTAGTTGATACAACTGCTTCTACCATAAATCATTATGATATTTTTGAAAATATTACACAGCCTAAGGCTATGGATACATTGGAAAACGAAAGGTTTCCTTAACAATTTTCACCACAACAACTTTTTATTACTATTTTGTTATGAACATCATACTCACAGACAGATCCTATCAAACAGCAGAGAGGAACTTTACACATGGGTGTGTCTGGAATATCGCCCCTCAGTCTGCCACATCGTACACAACATTACTGGCATTTGAATGCACCTGGTGAGAGGTACCAGTAATTGCATGGCTAGTTACCAGAACCATCTCGTTTGACGAAATCAGTATTCATTCAAGCCCAGTGATTTGCAACTGCGTTTACTCGTTTTTTTTTTTTTTTAGGGAATAATCTCCATGAAGACAGAACGGAAAAATATGTCTTTGTAATGGAAACAGCTACTAGCAAAACAAATCACTCTAGATTATAAAAAGTCATGAATCTTAAAGGATTATAATGTAGTAGCTATTTCCATGAAGAACAGACTCGTCCTTAATTAAAAGGATTAGCTTCAAATTTCCACAGAGAAAAATGAAAGATCAGATGGAACGTCATCGAATGTTTATCAGAACATCAGATGAGAACAACTGAAATCTAACGGATACCTGTATACACAAGCAACTGGCATGGAGCCCAATGGAGGTACTAATTCACAGAGTAAATGTAGCACATGATACAAAACCTACAGTGCCACAGCCACACTGCCAAGTATTTGCAGCATAAATAATTAGCAATTCAGGGTTAGAAACTATTGTTTAGGGTTACTTGCAAATGGTCGGGCTATGAAGCACTGGAAATTATTGGTGAATGACATAAGATTATGTTTATCTTCGAATGTTTGAAGCCTACATTCGTATTAACTTAAAATTATTCAACAACATTTTACATATTAAAAAGAGCAAAAGAGTTCTATTTATATTTTCTGTTCTACTCCGATTTTTAGTGGTCTATTACAAACTTGTACCATAATACTCCTTGAAAAACAGACAGCTAATCTGACAGGACTGAAGAAACAACGTTAAGTGAGATGGGTCATCATTCAAGAAAATACCAGACTATCACAACTTATACCATAATACTGTTAGTAGAGGTCTTTTCCTTACATTGTCAACAAAGTTCATTTAAAAATCGTTTGTTGATATACCATCACATGAAACTATGTAGGCCACTAGGTAACAACCAGAAAACTCCCAAGCCTAACAGCTCTAAATTGAATTCAGGTTAGTGATGACCCATCTCACTTAGTGTTGTTTCTTCAGTACTGTTGTAGATTTGTGTCACTGATCTGTGGTCATCCACGTGTGCATTCCAGTGTACAGGTTAAGTATACAGTTTTGTGCAGTTTTGCTTATTCTCCCCAGAGAGATAGACTATACAAGGTGATTTTTTTTAAAAAAACGTTTGCAACACTGATCAGTAATCACATAGGAACCAGGGCTCGCAAACACCACGAAAGGGCAGTACGATCAAGAGAGGTCGTTACTATACAAACACGGGTAGAGCGCATGGAGGCTGCCGCCATTCACATCGCGGAAGCGTTGGGAGTAACACGAACCTCAAAATGGCTGAGATGTATTTGATTTATGGTGCCGCCAAATGCAGTGGACGAGAAGCCATGCAGTTCTATAAAGTTGAAAAATCAAGTAATGAAGGTACAATATATTTAAGGTGATATTACTGAAGGGTAGTTCAAAAGATTTGGTATTAATACAGGTATATATGCCAACCAGCCAGCATAGAGATGAGGAAGTGAAAAAATATTATGATAAAATACAAGAACTCATCGAGAAAGAAAATAGAAATGCCTGCGTTATCATCATGGGGGACTGGAATGCAGTGGTGGGTGAAGGAGGAGAAGAAGATGCAGTAGGAAAATTTGGATTATGAATAAGAAATGAGGGAGGTGAACGGCTAATTAGTTTCTGTAAAGAAAATGCATTAGCAGAGGGTAACGCATTATTTGAACACCACAAAAGGAGACATTACACATGGATATCAAATTTGAATAGGGAAAGATATCAGTTGGACTACATCCTGATAGAAAAAAGGTTTAGGAACTGTTTGAAGAATGCTAAAGCTTATCCAGGAGAGGATATAAATTCAGACCACAACCTAGTAATGGGAGAAATACAAGTAAAGTTGAAAAAAGTCTGGCGAGGTAAAGCAAAGGAAAGAATAAACATAGAAAGACTCAAAGAGGTAGGAAAGGCATCAGATTTGGAGAAAAGATTTATGGCAAAATGGCAATGAGGTAGTGTTGATGAATGAGTTAATGACAGATGGAAAACATTGAGAGAAGGACTCATGGACTCTGGCAAAGAAGTACTAGGAATTAGAGCTTCTTAAAGTACCAGGAAAGAATGGATAACAGAAAACATGTTGAAAAAGATGGAAGAGCGGAGAAAGTCGAAAAGTGTAGAAACTGAAGAAGGCAAAAAGAGGTACAGGAAACTGAATAATGAATTAAGAAGAGAAACTGAAGAGGTAAGAGAAAAATGGATGAAACGAAAATGCAACGAAATAGAGAAAATGGAGAAAGAGGGAAAGTATGACATGATGTATAGACTGGATAGTAAGATAGCTTTTGAACATAAAAGGAAAAGGAATCACAGGGAAATAGAAAGAGTGGATGGTACTCTAACAGAAGAACCACAGGAGGTTTTGAACAGATGGCAAGAATGTATTGAATGTCTGTATAAGGGGGATGAAATGCAAAGCGAAAGGTTGAAGAGGGACAATACGTGCCGGAAGATGGAAAGGATTTTACCATCTTGGAAGCAGAAGTAGAAAAGGCGCTGAAGGTGATGAAGAATGGGAAGGCATGTGGAATTAATGACTTGCCAGCAGACCTGTTGAAGAGTCTGGGAAACAAGGCAAGAAAAGGAATAGTCCCCCTCTGTAATGACCTATATGACAAAGGGGAATGGCCAGAGGACTTCCTTGCAAAAGTTATGGTACCAATAGAGAAAAAGAGAAACACTAAAAAAAAAGAAGAGCACCGGACCATCAGTCTAATTTCTCATGCAGCTAAAGTGTTGCTGAGAGTGTTGAATAGATGGCTATATGGCAAGCTGGATAGAGGGATTGTAGAGGAGTAATTCGGATTTATAAGAGGAAAAGGAACAAGAGATGCTATTGCCCTGTTAAGAACTATAGGGGAAAGATATATGGAAAAAGGTAGAGAAATCTTTGCTGTGTTTATAGATTTAGAAACAGCTTTTGACAGAGTTCAGTGGAACAAGTTGATGGATATTTTGAAGAAGAAAGGAGTAGATTGGGAAGAGAGACGACTGATACGGAATCTATATTTACACCGGAAAGTAAGGATAAGGATTGAAAATGAAATGTCAGAAGGAAGCAATGGACGAGGTGTTAAACAAGGTTGTTGCCTTTCCCCACTGTTGGTTAACATATACCTTGAAGAGATTATTGCAAAAAGCTTAGATGGGAAAAGAGGAGTATGTATTGGTGGAAAGAGAATAGAATGTATAAGATTTGCTGATGACATGGTATTAGTGGCACAAAGTGAGCGGACACTGAATAACATGCTGAGAGATCTGAATGAAGCTTGCGTGGAATATGGAATTCAAATGAACACAGCAAAAACAAAGAGTATGGCCTTCAGTACAAAATGTCGACTGTCCAATATTAAAATAGGACAACATACCATTAACCAAGTAAGTGCATTTAAATATCTTGGAAGCACAAAGACTTCACCAGGAGGTGAAAACTCGAATTGCCATAGCGAAGGAGGCATTTAACAGAAAGGGGAGACTCTCATGTGGCAAATTAAATAAAGGACTAAGAAAAAGGCTTGGCAAATGTTTTGTCTGGAGTGTGGCACTGTATGGGGTAGAAACATGGACGCTGAGACGAGAGAATGAAAAAAAGGTTAGAAGCATTTGAGATGTGGATGTGGAGGAGAATGGAGAGAATAAGCATTGCAATAATAACGGAAAACCAACTGTCCTCAACTGAGTATTAACGCATTAATGGGTTAACACTTCTGTATAATACTTGTGTTGTCCTCCATGTTATCGATTTCCATGTAATGTGATTGTCCAATTTCTCCCGGCGTATTTCTTGCTCGAACAGTCCACAGGTGTACTGCTGGTCCATAGAGTCCAACGGGCACCTGACGATGGCGACATGTCTGATCGCCGAAATATCGTGCCCGTTCGACACTATGGACCAGCTACACCAGTGGACTGTTCAAGCGATTTCCATATAGCTCACAGGGAGCAACAAAGTGTGTATGTTATGAGAGCTGGGATACAATTAACTGAATCCAGGAAGCTACTTGCAAAACAATCACTGTCAAATGTATATAACAGGTTAGAATATAACACGCATTTCCGACAAATGCATATACACTGGTAAACTAAATACAACACGATATGACGCCAATAATTTGCATACAATACTGACTAAGTTAAAGACGCTATGTGTACACTGTAATTGTAAAGTTTCCTTTTAAAAGAAAACTGTCTAACAAGTGGAGAAAAAGTGGAAATATTTCACTAATTACTTTATTACTCTGACCGCTGTTATGGGGGAAACGATTCTCCAAACCCGATGTTGCTGCTGAAATCAGTAGAAAACGCTTCTGTAACTCGTAACCTTCGATTTACTGTGAATAGTATTACGTATAACGCTCCCAAAACGTTGAAAACTTCTCAAAAATATACTACTATTCACTAGATACATACTAAAATTGTAGTCTGAATGAGGATACTGTAATCAAAATTTGTATAAAGCAGGAATATAGATTGCAGCTGATAATATAGCATGAATTATACGTTTCGAAGCCCTCATTCTTCTAAAATACACAATATGTAGTATCAACACAGAAACACGAGTAGTCACACAATCACTAAAAGACAGTGAGAAGACAACGAACAACGTGATTGCATTGTATGTATGAGATGTAGATTTTGAATGTGAATTTATCTGACACAGGTAATATCACGAGCTAAATAGATGAATTTGACATCTACACCACCGTGTCAGAGATGAACGCTGCAGTGTTCTTTTATTCCACTAAAATTAGAGAATATCGTGCAGCACAACAAAGTGCGTTTTCTGCATCAGGCAGGTTATGTAGCTGAGTCACTCCACAACTTCTCTCACTCCCTCGAAGTCGAATAATATGCTTCAATAAATATACCACATATCTCACGTCATACAGTGAGTCGATATCATTCTGCACTAAATCTGTAACAAAAAGTTCATACAAAACGAAGATGTCACTATTTTAATGTAATTTAACTTGTCCTCACTAGCCAACCACTACACAAAAAAAAATCTCTAAAAAAGTACGGAAACATATTTAAATTGTCATTGTTTATAAAGTCTCCTTAGGAAAAGCATTTCTGATAATTCGATGGCGTCACCATTTATTGGAGTTAGCTACATGTATCACAGATCATTTGAATAATTCTTTAATCGAAGTGATGTGGAACGAGTCAGCTTACAGGGTAGGCATATCTAACATTCTGCGTGGTGTCTGTTCTAAGTCGTGTCTCCCTACCACTTTCGCGCAACGACGCCCTGACAGTGTTTTTTAGAGAATTAACTAGTTTGAACCTGGGGCCTTTTGCTGGTAAGGAGACGTCAGACCACACATGACATGTTGAGTTCAAAAGAGTTCAGTGAGACTAGCGATGATATAATCAAATAATTAATGATTTCAGCGTCAGCTCCACTGCACTCCCTGTAAATGAATATTAATACTAACCAAATTTAGTGGAAGGGGTTCAAGGCTTTCCTGTTTTTAGTTGGCTGGTAAAATAAAGTCGAAAAAGCAGTTAAGTTTACCACTGGAATTTTTATTCTACTCACAAAACATTGTTTATAAATTGCACTAATGATAAAAGGAAATATTTTAATACAGGATCATAAAAACCAACTGCGTTCAACAAAAATGTGAACGAATATTCACTGAATGGGTTTCCATGTTCTACAATGGATCGAAGGATGACCTATGCCATATCACATCTATAATCTACGTTTAAATTAAATTTCATAAAAGAGAAAAACTATCAAAACTGGTCTACAGTAACCCTCAATTATCTTCAATTATTTATTTAACTTCTCGTAAATTACTGTGGCTGATGTGGCTTCTCAATAATTATATAACAGAAAAATCATCGCGTTTCAGATTTTAACTTCAAGTAGTGAATACCATGAGCTTTAATTGACGATCGACGTTAGTATTATGCAAAAAGGGGATGTAACAGATGAGAGTTCTGAGTTAAGCCTTACGCGTCATCACATGCGTTCATTACCTTGTCGTTGGTTAGGCAGTGTCAGGGGGCAGCGGGCGCGCAGCTCCACACACCTCGCCATCTCAGAAGCAGCTTTCTGACTTCTCTTTACTACAATTTTGCCGAAGTTGGCTTAAGAAAAGGTATCTGGTTGTGTTTTCAACTGACCAATCAGGGTCTCAATATTAACCTTAAGCTCTGCCTACCAAAATTCTGTCTATCCAATGAGAAACGTTATACTTTTCGTGGTGGGGCAATATTTTTAATGTTTGCTACATGACACAGATGCGTATAGTCTCACGCTGAAACTTGCAGCTGGTGTGTCCCTTTTAGTGTAATCGTAAGATCTATACTGTTCTTCTGGAGGGCTCTATCTTTTCACTGGGGGGGGGGGGGGGGGGATGGTCTTGGCGGTCGGCTGGCGACGTGGGTGTCCGTCCCTTATCGTAGCTCCTTCTAGCTTAACACGGTTCTGCTGTCGGCTTCTGTTCTCGTTTCTCCCCTCGGAGCTACGTCTGTTCCACGGTGGGAAGGTATGACATGCATTTAGGCGTTCTTGTGTTAGTATGTGGTATTCGATTTGTTCACTCGTTGATCGTATTACTTTGGTTAATTTAATGTCAGCTATGTGACATACTGCCGGATTTGCTATCATGCCAGGGTTTTCATGGAGGGTGTTGGATTTGCCTGACACCTTACACATATATAAGCAATGTTAACATCAATGACACACTATTTTTTAGTCCTACTCACGCAATTACGCTTCAAAATAGTATCTAATTAATACAAATTCGTCCATGGAATAGAAAGAATTGTACAGGAGAAATTATTTTAAGTTACATTTAAAACTTACTTTGCTGCCTGCCAGACGTTTTATGTAACTGGGCAAATGATCAAAAATACACCTGAACTCACTTCCGAGCCACTGAGAGCATAACGACAGGTAATAAAGATCATTTTTCCTCCAGTTTTTTAGATGTAGACATCACTATTCTTCTCAAATTGTGGTGGATTATACCCTGAAGAGCCAAAGAAACTGGTATAGGCATGCTTATTCAAATACAGACATATGCAGGCAGAATACTACGCTGCTGTCGGCAACGCCTGTATATAGCAGAAAGTGTCTGGTGCAGTTGTTAGGTCGGTTACTGCTGATACAATGGCAGGTTATCAAGATTTAAGTGGGTTGAACGCGGTGTTATAGTCGGCGCACGAGCTGTGGGACACAGCATCTCCGAGGTTGCGATGAAGTGGGGATTTTCCCGTACACAATTTCACGAGTGTACCATGAATATCAAGAACTCGGTAAAACATCAAATCTCCGACATCGCCGCGACCAGAAAAAGATCCTGCAAGAACGGGATCAACGACGACTGAAGAGAATTGTTCAGCGTGACAGAAGTGCGACCCTTCCGCAAACTGCTGCAGGTTTCAATGCTGGGCCATCAGCAAGGGTCAGCGTGCGAACCATTCAACAAAACATCATAGACATGAGCCCTCCTGTGTGCCCTTAATGACTGCACGGCAGAAAACTTTACGCATGACCTGGGGCAGTTAACACGAAGATAGGACTGTTGATGACTGGAAACATGTTGCCTGGTCGGACAAGTGTCGTTTCAAATTGTATCGAGGGGATGGACGCGTACGGGTATGAAGACAACCTCATGAATCCATGGACCTTGCATGTATCAGGGGACTGTTCAAACTGGTGGAGGCTCTGTAATGGTGTGAGGCGTGTGCAGTTGTAGTGCTGTGGGACCCTGATACTTCCACATACGACTCTGACAGGTGGCAAATCAGTAAGCGTCCTGGCTGATCACCTGCATCTACTCATGTCCATTGTGCATTCCGACGGACTTGGGTAAGTCCAGCAGCACAGTGCGACCCCACAGGTACAGAATTGCTACAGAGAGGCTCCAGGAACACACTTCTGAGTTTAAATAATTCCACCGGCCACCAAATTCTTATTGAGCATATCTGGGATGCCTTGGAACGTGCTCTTCAGAATAGGCCTCCACCCCATTGTACGGATTTATGGACAGCCCTGTAGGATTTATGGTGTCAAAACCCTCCAGCACTACTGTGGACTTTAGTTGAGCCCATGCCACATCGTGTTGCGGCACTTCTGCGTTCTTGGGGAGCGGGAGGGGGAGGGGGGAGGAGCAGAGGGAGGGGGGGGGGGGGGCTACACGGTATTCGGCCAGTGTATCAGTTTCTTTCGCTCTTCAATGTATATGATGAATTTTATCCGCGAATATGTGTATTGTTATGGTTCGTACAAATGTGTAGTTCCTTGAAGACGTACGTACTGTAACACTTCCGACACTAAATGTAACTGGTCTTTTTTCTCTTTTGACGCTAGTCAATTGTCAGGATGAGCATTACTGCAATGGGCATTTGATTCTAAAGCACTATGTCAGGGTGAAAAACACTAAATAAATTACTTTTTTCTCTCTTAATAACATGTGGGCAGGGTGGGTCCTTCCTTGGCTCGGGTATGAGGTGGAATGAAACAGCATTTTTAAATAAGATAACTTTTATTGAAAGTTTTGCACAACTGTTTGCTTACTGGACTGTTCTGACTGGAAGAGCAGCAAGCTGTGTCGTCTACGAAGCCTTCTGCTGTGGCAGCGGCGGCGTCTGATTCCGCCTGGCAGTGTGTATCTCGTGTCGCCGTTTCGGCCAGTCGACTGCAGACGCGCGTCGTGCGGTGGGCCATTTAATTATTGAGAACGAAGTCGTGAATCAGATGGTGATACCTTGGATGTTGTCCCAGTGTTTCTCTTCTCTAAGCGGCCGCGTATGTTGTGCGTCGGCCAGCGGAGCGGCGCCGAGGGGGAAGGCCAGTGTCCTGGACTCGAACAACGGACTCCAGCTTGCCAGTCTTTGGCTGTCAGATCTTCATCCCAGCTCACAGGTGGCTGCTGATGTGAGGCCGTCTCCTTCCCGTCCTCACGAGTTACCCGGGTAGGTAAAATTCCGTCTTCAAATACCTTTTAACTTCTGTCTTCTGGCGCCGAGGCTGCTACTTGCTATTCCATTACAGCGGCGGACTTGATGCGTCTGTGTATAATGTAGTCTCTTCTTGCATGACGGTCTTCAGTACCGAAACTGACTGAAAACTACTCCTCTCGGGCCCACTGTGTCTCGCGTATTTATTCACTTCAGTTCACTGGAGGAGAACGACTTCACGGTTGGAGGGGGGGGGGGGTTGTTTTGAGGGAAGAGACCAAACAGCGAGGTCATCGGTCTCATCGGATTAGGGAAGGATGGTGAAGGAAGTCGGCCGTGCCCTTTCAAAGGAACCATCCCGGCATTTGCCTGGAGCGATTGAGGGAAATCACGGAAAACCTAAATCAAGATGGCCGGACGCGGGATTGAACGACTTCACGGTCATTGCCTCTTCTGTCACGTTGAAAAGCTTCTCGAAGAATCTTCTTAACGTCAGTCATTGGCTCTTGGAATGTAAGCGAGGGCCTTTGATCATATGTGACAATTGAGAAACACGTGAGTCGGTCGGGCGATGCCCTGACGGCTGAATCGACAGCTCTTGGAATGTAGACTAGGGCATTTGGTCACATGTGACAACTGAGAAACACGTGAGCCGGTCGGGCAATGCCCTGACGGCTGAATCGACAGCGTCCGCTTATGTGAGGATAACGTTCTGACTTGCAAGCGCCGGACGTTACCACTGCTGCTCTGTCCGCTGTTCCCCAGTGTGTAATTCCTCTAAAAAGTGGTTCAAATGGCTCTGAGCACTATGGGACTTAACATCTGAGGTCATCAGTCCCCTAGACTTAGAACTACTTGAACCTAACTAACCTAAGGACATCACACACATCCTTGCCCGAGGCAGGATTCGAAACTGCGACTGTAGCAGCAGCGCGGTTCCGGACTGAAGCGCCTAGAACCGATCGGCCACAGCGGCCGGCCTAATTCTTCTAAACTATACTAAATTTTTCATTTATTTTCTAATTTCTACTTCACTTCGCATTGATTTCACTAATATATTTACTTATCTTAAGTACCACTCAACAGTACATATCAACCGTTGGATGAACACGATATGTTATTCTTACTGCATACGTTTGTGCAATGAATAGTCCGCAGCTCGTGGTCGTGCGGTAGTATTCTCGCTTCCCGCGCCCGGGTCCCCGGGTTCGATTCCCGGCGGGGTCAGGGATTTTCTCTGCCTCGTGATGACTGGGTGTTGTGTGATGTCCTTAGGTTAGTTAGGTTAAAGTAGTTCTAAGTTCTAGGCGACTGATGACCATAGATGTTAAGTCCCATAGTGCTCAGACCAATTTGAACCATTTTTTTTTATTTTGCAATGAATACGTTATTTTTAAAAATTAGTCACCCCAGACAATCACTCCTTAATGCATTATTGAGTGGAAATACGCAAAATATGTTAGGAAGCTTGATGTTGTTTCAAATCATTCTGGTTCGATACAGACAAAAAAAAATTTGGAAATTTGTGGTAAAATCCTATGTGACCAAACTGCTGAGGTCATCGGTGCCTAAGCTTAGACGCTACTTAATCTAACTTAAACTAACTTACGCTAATGACAACACACGCACCCTTGCCCGATGGAGGACTCGAATCTACGACGGGGGAAGCCGCGTGGACCGTGACAAGGCGCCCTACACCGGGCGGCTAACCCGCGCGGCCTCGATATAGATAAGAAAAGAGACGCGGTATGGCATCTTCTGCATCGTCAGCATTCTGAAAATGTGTTCTTGGCTACTGAATATGCACTCTTGAGTTATGGCACCTATTTGTTGAGCTGAAATGCACTCCCTTCCTCATGGCGTCATTCTGATGGTTCAAATGGTTCAAATGGTTCAAATGGCTCTGAGCACTATGTGACTTAACTTCTGAGGTCATCAGTCGCCTAGAACTTAGTATTAATTAAACCTAACTAATCTAAGGACATCACACACATCCATGCCCGAGGCAGGATTCGAACCTGTGACCGTTGTGGTCGCTCGGTTCCAGACTGTAGCGCCTAGAACGGCACGGCCACTCCGGCCGGCGCGTCATTCTGATGAATCGACACAGGAGGCATACATTACAATGGGCAAAGTCATGATACAACAGCATCATCCCTAACCAGAGAACACAGGAGGCATACATTACAATGGGCAAAGTCATGATACAACAGCATCATCCCTAACCAGAGAACGTGGCATTACCAGATCAGAGGTTGCAATTTATAACTGCAGAATGTATGGTCTGTTTTATCCTGCACAAACAAACGGTGTTTAACATGTGCTCTGCTGTAATGTGCAAGATGTTTCTATATTGTGTAAACTATCAGACAGCTTACAGAACAGCTGCTGTGTTATGTTTAACAGTATTCTGCAATGAGTCCACTGGAACCGTAAGAATATGCGAAAGTAGACTAATAAACCTTTCAGACAATCGAGACCGAAAAGCCGGCCGCGGTGGCCGAGCGGTTCTAGGCGCTTCAGTCCGGAACAGTGCGGCTGCTACGGTCGCAAGTTCGAATCCTGCCTCGGGCATGGATGTGTGTGATGTCCTTAGGTTAGTTAGGTTTAAGTAGTTCTAAGTCTAGGAGACTGATGACCTCAGATGTTCAAATGGTTCAAATGGCTCTGAGCACTATGGGACTTAACAGCTGTGGTCATCAGTCCCCTAGAACTTAGAACTATTTAAACCTAACGAACCTAAGGACATCACACATATCCATGCCCGAGGCAGGATTCGAACCTGCAACCGTAGCAGTCGCGCGGTTCCGGACTGCGCGCCTAGAACTGCGAGACCACCGCGGCCGGCCTTCAGATGTTCCATGGTGCTCAGAGCCACTTTTGGAACCGAGAAAAATTATAAAATATGTTTTTTTATGCTAACAGTTCTTATTATTTACGTGTAAACTATGTCGTAATTGATAACACAAGGAATAACATAGGTATTTTATGGAGATGTTATGTTGAAGCTGGAGAAGAAAATGTCGAACTGGGAACGGTGGACACAAATAACATTATTTTGGAGCCCTTTAAAAAAAGAACCCAATGTATCGAACAGACCTAGAACATTTCTGATTAAAGAAATTACTCCTTTAAGTGTAGTTAATGTGTTATGTGTACGGTAAATAAAACTGGAAATGGCCGAGAAAAACGAAATCTGGAGCATTTGTCGACAACTGCTATAAGGGAGGATGAATTGAGACTGGCCAGACTGGAAAGCCAGGGCAAATGACGTCAAAGTTCCCAACGATTAGGCCAAGCAGCCCCAGCCTGCAGAGATTCACAGGCCAGTGGCCAGACTGGAAAGCCAGGGCAAATGACGTCAAAGTTCCCAACGATTAGGCTAAGCAGCCCCAGCCTGCAGAGATTCACAGGCCAGTGGCCAGACAGGAAAGCCAGGGCAAATGACGTCAAAGTTCCCAACGATTAGGCCAAGCAGCCCCAGCCTGCAGAGATTCACAGGCCAGTGGCCAGACTGGAAAGCCAGGGCAAATGACGTCAAAGTTCCCAACGATTAGGCCAAGCAGCCCCAGCCTGCAGAGATTCACAGGCCAGTGGCCAGACTGGAAAGCCAGGGCAAATGACGTCAAAGTTCCCAACGATTAGGCTAAGCAGCCCCAGCCTGCAGAGATTCACAGGCCAGTGGCCAGACAGGAAAGCCAGGGCAAATGACGTCAAAGTTCCCAACGATTAGGCTAAGCAGCCCCAGCCTGCAGAGATTCACAGGCCAGTGGCCAGACAGGAAAGCCAGGGAAAATGACGTCAAAGTTCCCAACGATTAGGCCAAGCAGCCCCAGCCTGCAGAGATTCACAGGCCACGGGTGCTGCTCTCTGAGAAACACCAGCCAGCCCGGCTCATACACCGGCAAAAAGAATCGCAAAACCAAGAACGAGTTGAGCTACATAAACAAAAGTTGGTAGGCGTCTTTCTACACCCGAAAGATGTTTATTCCTATTTCACCCAACTATGTGGAGGCAAATCATGTTTGCTTTAAATACACGCTGTAACAATTGTGAGCGTTAGTTGCCTTTGAGATTGGACGCAGTGAGTTCATGTTAGTCAAAAATGCCTTTAAGGCGACGAAGACACCATTACCGAGTTCTGAATCAGGTCGTGTAATAGGGCTACGAGAAGCTGGATGTTCCTTCTGTGATACTGCAAAAAGGCATGTCAGGAATTTGCCAACTTTACATGATGGCAGCAGTGGTCATTAGAATGTACGGCTCAAAGAAGACTGGGCTCTGGATGACCACATGACACTACCAAGAGGGACGAGATCGTGTTTGGCGTACGCCTCTGTCGCATCGCACTGCACCTTCAGCAGCAAAATGAGCAGCAATTAGCACCACAGTGACACAATGAGCTGTTACTAAGCGATTACTCCCAGGACAACTCCAAGCCAGACGCCCATTAGCGTGCATTCCAATTGATCCCCAACCAACATCATTTGCGACGTCAGTGATGTTAAGCGAGAACTCATAGGAGGGCAGGGTGGAGGTGTCTTGTATTTTCCGATGAAAGCTGGTTCTGTCAATGGGCTGCAAGAAACCTTTCTGAGTGCTAGACGCAATGGATCTACACCTAGATTTGTGCTCTGGTGTACCATTTCATATGGTTATGTAAATTTGCACCACAGTCCGGTGGTTCGTCCTGTTGTGCTGCCATTCATGAACAGCATTCCAGTCGGTGTTTTCCAACAGGATAACGCTCGCCCACATATCGCTGTTGTAACCCGTGTTCTACAAAATATCGACGGGATGTCTTGGCCTCCTCGATTACCAGATCGGTCTCCAGTCGAGCACATATGGGACACCATCGGACGACAACTCCAGTGTCATCCGTAAACAACAAACAACATTAACTATCTCTGTGTTGACCAGCCAAGTGCAAGACACATGAAGCCCAACCCCCAAACTGATATTCTACACCAGTACAACATATTGCATGTGTTGTGGTTGGCAGGAGAGCCAACACCGTGCCACTAAAGGACGCCGAAATGCACGCGTTTTAGCTCACGCAGGCTGGCGTGAGGTCTGGAACAGGACAAGGAAATTAGACTTCAGAAAAACGGACGTAGCTGGTGGAATACTTAACTTTAATCCATTAATGATTAACGTCGCTCTTCACGTTACATATTTCACAATATCAATAGTACTGATAATGGCGCCTTGCTAGGTCGTAGCAAATAACGTAGCTGAAGGCTATGCTAACTATCGTCTCGGCAAATGAGAGCGTAATTTGTCAGTGAACCATCGCTAGCAAAGTCGGCTGTACAACTGGGGCCAGTGCTAGGAAGTCTCTCTAGACCTTCCGTGTGGCGGCGCTCGGTCTGCAATCACTGATAGTGGCGACACGCGGGTCCGACGTATACTACCACACCACGGTCGATTTAAAGGCTACCACCTAGCAAGTGTGGTGTCTGGCGGTGACACCACATTCCTCCCCCGCAAATCGGCGAACAGTTGTGGCATAAGGCTTCCGCCCATAGCGGGAAGGACCGCATGTTGACGTATGCGACGAGGTGGGGAGCCTAAATACAGGCGAGGCTGTGACACCCGCACCCTGCCATTCGGACCGCGGGGAGCTAGGAAACGCCTGAAAACCTGCTCCAGGGTGCACGCCAACATGCGGTGTATGCGCCCGTAGAGAGACAGGAGGGGCCGAAGGGTCGACCTCCATCGGGCCGGGGCACCCGACGGGCGAAGACGACATATGGTCCGGAGCGGGCAAGAGTTCCATGTCGGAGGACAACTGGTCACGGGAAGCGATCGGCGGCGCGTGGCCCAGGGAGGCGCCCGGCGGTTGCAGCGACGCGTCCACTGCGGGCGTCGCCAGCGGGAGAACAGGCGGCGGCGGCTGTGGAGGCGGCGCGTCGCCGTGGGGCACAATGGAAGGCAGCGTCGGTAACACCTGGGGCTGAGGCGAGCCAGTAGATGGGTCCCCAGGGCGCTGACCGGACGGCACCGTCGCTGAAAGCAGACGGCGAGCGGCAGATCCCGTGCGACGACAGAGGCGCAGCTGATTGAGATGCCGACGCACCTCACCAGAGGCCCCCAAAATCAGATACATAGCGCGTCCGAGGTAGCGAAGAATGCGCCCTTCGAGCCAACGCCGTGAACCTCTATAGTGCCGATAGTAGACAACGTCGCCTGGAGCAAAAGCAGGTTTCTGCCGCTGCACAGGAACCTGATGCGGCGGATGTAGCAAAGACATCAAGGTTCGATGATGACGACCGTGGAGCAACTCAGCCGGCGAGCGACCATCTCGGGGCTGAGAGCGATACGAGGACAAAAAGAGCAATAACGTGTCCTCCCGAGAATGCGACTCTTTCAGCTTCAATATCTGTGACTTGAAAGTCCTGACCAATCGTTCAGTGACACCGTTTGATTGTGGCGAAAACGGCGCGGACGTCAGACGTTGAATGCCATTGGCCTTGCAGAATGACTGAAAATCTGCGGACATGAATTATGGGCCATTGTCGGAAACAATAGTCTGTGGAAGACCTTCAATGCAAAAGATAGCGGATAACGCTTGGATGGTGGCAGATGACGTCGTGGAAGACATCCGGACAACAAAAGGAAAATTACTGAATGAATCTACCACAACCAATCATCGAGCATTCCAGAATGGACCAGCAAAATCGATGTGTAAGCGTTGCCAAGGGGAAGTGGCTTTTGGCCATGCAAAGAATTTCCGCGGTGGTGCTGATTGTTGTTCAGCACACACCATGCAAGAAGAGCACATATTCGTAATCGCGGCATCGATTCCGAACCAAGAAAAGTGCTGACGAGCAAGTTGTTTCGTTCTCACTATACCCCAATGTCCTTGGTGGAGAAGCTGTAAGACAGAGGACCTGTAACGAAAGTGGTACCACGACCCTGGACTGATCATTATCAGAACGCAACAGGAAAACACCACGTCCTACAAAAAGTCTGTCCTTGTGAGCAAAAAATCGGCGAACCAACGGGTCCCCGATACGTGACTTTGACAAGGGCCATTGCGTGGCAACAAAACGCAGAACGGGAGCAAGGACAGGGTCGGCAGCTGTGGCTGTAGCTACACGACGAAAATCAATCGGAAACGATTCGACCACGTCATCGGTTTCTCCATCAATGAAGATGCAAGCTAGTTCGGAGGAATCGAATGCCCTATCCTCAGCAACAGGCAAGCGGGACAACGCATCGGCGTTTCCGTGCTTAGCAGTGGACCGATACAAGATATCGTAGCGGTACTGCGAGAGGAAAATAGACCAGCGAATGAATTTCGCCCAGTACGTGGAGGTACTGGCTTGGTCGGATGAAAAAGCGATGTCAAAGGTTTGTGGTCTGTGATTATGGTAAAGTGACGACCATACAAGAAATGATGAAACTTTGTAACACCAAATACGAGAGCCAATGCTTCTTTCTCGATCTGTGAATAATTTCTTTGCGCAGACGAGAGCAATTTGGATGCAAAGGCAATAGGGCGATCGTGCGATCCATCTTTGTGCGCAAGCACAGCACCGATCCCGAAATCCGATGCACCCACCATCAACAAAAGGGGCCTCGGGGGATCGAATGGCGTAAGGCAAGTATTGGAAAGCAACGCCGATTTTAACCGGCGAAAGGCGCGTTCGCACTCCGTCGTCCAGACGGCGTAAGCGATGAGGCGGAGCTGAAATGGAAGAGGCATGCGGCACATTTTTATGATAATAGTTGATTTTTCCCAGCACACACTGGAGCTGCTTCAAATCTGCGGCGACGGCGAGTCTTGTATGGCACTGAGGTGCGTTGGAATGGGATGTATGCCTTGGGCATTGAGTACATGTCCCAAGTAGGGCAAGTCACGAGCAAAAAACACACATTTGTCCTTCCGCAAGAGAAGACCATTTTGTCGCAAGACCTGAAATAACGTTCTGAGATTGGCCAAATGTTCTTCCGTCTTCCCGGAGATCACAATATCGTCCAGATAATTTGCTGCAGTAGGGACCGACGCACCAACAGTTTGTAGATATTGCTGAAATAATGCAGGGTTGATGCACACCCGGATGGCAGTCGTTTGAATTGATACAACCCAAGATGCGTGTTAACCACCAAAACGCGCTGGGATTCTTCGTCCACCGGTATTTGCAAGTACGCATCTGCTAGGTCCAACTTCGAAAAATATTTGCCCGGGCACAGTTTCTCAAAAAGATCTTCCGGGCGGGGTAAAGAAAAAGTTGCAATCACTAGTTGTGGATTCACTGTTGCCTTGAAGTCCACACGAAGTCTCAACTTTCCGGAAGGTTTTGGCAAAATTACTAAGGGTGATGCCCAGAGAGAAGGCTGTACACGTTCAATTATACCTTGTGATTCCAAATCGTATTATGTTTCTGCGACCTCATCACGCAATGCGTGGGGAACATGGCGCGCTCTGATAAATTTCGGTTGCACGTTTACTTTCAGTTCCAAATGTGCTTTATAGTTCTTAGCGCAACCGAGGCCCGGTGCAAAAAGTCCGCAAATTCTTCACATAGACGAGAAACACTGTTGAAGGCACAGTCTGGTTCACTGATAGGACCTGATTTACTATAGACAAGTTAAACAACTGAAATAAATGGAAACCAAACAAGTTCACTGCAGAAGAAGAACTAAGGACGTAAAATGACACAAGTTTTGTTTGTCCTTTGTATGTTGCAAGAAGGCTGCACTGTCCTAACTTATGAAGTATCTCTTGCATTTAAGTACGGAAACTTAGGGATGGTAAAGGTATTAGAGAGAATGGGCATTAAGATAGGAAATTTCACTCAAGACATCTTGAGAAAAAGAGTTTTTCAGCACCTATCTGCATCTAAAAAATCAATCGAAGACCTGATAAAGGAAAGAAGTCAGAAAACAAGAAACCAGAAGAGAAGCCTTGAAGGGAAAGAGGACCCTGAGTACAATCTGGGGCCTTCTAAAGAGGTGTCATAAGAAAAAACATGTTGAACTTAAAACTGCTTTTCCTGAAAATTATGTTTTTAAAAGTTTATATATCCCTTCTTAGAATCTATGAAGGCTAAAATTATGAAATACTGTATACTTGTTTCTATAAACCCAGTAAATTTTGTCTCAAGGGTAAATTTTGCATTTCTGAGTGAATGATGAGATACGGAGCAAAGTCCTTTGAATTTTGCTTGAATTTTATATTATACTTACAAAATTGTAATTAAGAGAATATTGGAATTCTTCTATTCGACATATTGAAAAAATCATAAGAGACTCTTGTTGTTGTTCTGGTCTTCAGTCCTGAGACTGGTTTGATGCAGCTCTCCATGCTACTCCAGAGACTCTTACTATACGCAAAAAGGTTAAACGCAAAAAAATTTTGTAGAAGCCTTTTGAATAATCATTGAGAAAACGGTACATATATTACTTTTTGAGAATAAAATTTTTAAATACCGTGAAAAAAGTTAAATATATGTGATTCAAGGAATATAATAGTGAATATACTAGTGAATTTGCGTTGTTACGCATATTACAAAATTTCATGGCCTCATCTTCAAAATTGTGGGTTTAGCGCCTCTTTTAGATAGTGTGTTTTTTCATGAATGTGCCCCCTTAAAGTACCTATACCTGCGTTTCAGGCAGGATCCCCAGTTTTGTTCGATACTAATCTGCTATTCCAATACAGTTGGAGAACCTCTGCAGTGCCGTTCGAATTAATAGGGAATTCCAAGAGGACTGAAGTGTGAATGGGAATTTGGATTGAGGAGGAAGGCGTGCTAGGGTAGCCCTTTCGGTTGTGCAAGGTCACTGCCAGGATAGCATAGTGGTTAGCGCATCCGCCTACTGAGCAGGAGACCCAGATTTGAATCCCAGCCTTGGTAGAAATTTTCACTTGTCGCTTCAGCCTGCTTATATACATTAATAACATGGACTGTAGTGATTACAGTTTCGAAAATAAATGTTTGATGCGAGGTCTGATTTTTGTAACACTCACTCACACCGTTTTCTTTCGACCTACTACGTTTTTTGTGCCGTATTAGTCATTGTGTTGTTTCGTTTCTTCCGCAGTGGAGACATTATTGAACTTTTCCGAATGTCACCAAAAATAAATACGTCTCTTAAATCCCTACCCGAGGCCATCTTGCTTTCCTTATCCCCACTGTTGTCTTACCTCCACTTTCAGGGAGCCTGACGGGGGACGGGAGGCGTATATTGTTTAATGCACGGTAAACGTCACTTTGGTAAAGCGAGTTAAGAGCGTTGAAGCTAGTACTGTGGGCCGAAAACTCCGCACCGTGACTACGTAAGGAACAAAAGTCAAAAAATAACGTCCCGTGAGACAAGTTATTCTTCCGAATCGGGATCCCCCTACCCAGTGTCAACCACACTGAGCCAACGTCACCTAGACTGAGAAGGCCTGTGCGCTGAGCACCCCACATTCCAAGACTAGTCCAGCAAGTCTTGTCCACCCAAGAACACTTCTAGAAACGTTTTTTTTCTAGCTAAATGTTATATTTCTAGTTACAACTGCTATCCTCATACATTCTTTTAATTTCAGGAGGATGAAAATGCTGTTTACACCCCTACAACCAATGGTCTCCTTGGCAGTTACGCAGGACTGATTGGCATGATCCTAATAATGAAGAAATAATATTAGTGTGGGACTAGTCTAAAATAAGTTTTCTCAAAACTTTAATATATGTAAATGCTCAGTATTACATTTTATAAATATTGCTGGTAGGTATTTATGAATTATTAGCTGAATTATGTTAACAACCTCGGCGTCCGGCCATTCATATTAAGCTAACTGCTCTTTCCCAAGTCACGTTATTCAAAAAGCACCGTTGTTAGTCTGGAACAGCCACATAACATCAAAAGAGAGCCCCTTCTCTAATCGCTTGGCGACAAGACACAAACTGTGCTCTTTTTTGTCTTACTGTTAACTGCGATTCGAGAACCTTGGCGTTAGTCTGCTGAACTACTAATCCAGCTAGACAACGTCGTCATAAATTTCTACAAGTAGCTCCGTTGACATACTAATAACCCCCCCCCCCCCCCCATGTGTAGTTCTTTAAATTAATAACAAGATAATCTCTCTAAACACGTTACTTGGATCACGACAAAGCACACGGTGGTACGTTCCTTATCCCTCCAGTTTTCACTTTCATAACAAACAAAAAACTAAAATGGAACAGGAAATAATAACACGTTGTAAGCAAAAATTCGCAGGCAAATGTTACACACGGAACCCAACAAGAAATTGGTGTTTACTGTCCTGTAACTTCTGTGGATACAGCAACGAATGAAAACATTTGTGAAAAATCAAAATTCCGAACTACAAAATTTAAGACATATTAATGACGATGATAATAATACAGTACTGCCAAAACAGTGACACAGAGAGTACTACGTGACGTGTAACTCTAAGGTTATGCTTCACGCTATTAACTTCATACAACGGTATAATCATAAAGCAGCTTAAATGATTTACCTAGGTTGTTTCCCTGTTAGTTGAATTTACCGTTTCCATTTTTGTAATAACTGGTCTTCCTTCGGAAAAGAAAAAACTTGCACTTCCGGTCATGTCGGATAATTTGTTGAGATCTGGTGACGTAACATCTGTCGGATATTTTGTCTGTTACTAACACAAATTTGAACCGTGCATCAATGAATAACATTAAAATGTTCTCTAGCAGTCACGAAGTGCGATATTCACATATTCCCATGCTCAGCACAATGCTACACAACACTAGTCTATGCTGTTATTAATGGCTGCTCTTGTTATACACATCATGCTGTTCGCAGGCAGCGGTAGATGAGTGATTATGCGTTGGACACTTTTACCGAGACTCGAGGGATAGAATCCACTTGAGGATGGCGATTATTTTTTGTTTCAGACTTATAAATCTACTGCACTTTAGGCCTATATGGTATAAGGATACAGCTTACCTCTAATATACTCGTGGTCATCCTACATTCCCATACCCAAATTGTTGCTGGTAGAGAAGGCATGGAAATTAAAATGTCAGGAATTCGACATCTTGGTAGCACAGACATGAAAATGTACACTGTTGGGAATGCGAATGCTATATTTTCATACGATAATTGACAGTTAGTAAAAATTGCTATTGCTGTATGTTGACGTACAATAATCCAGCCTGTTTCTTAATCTGTTGTTGTTTTGCTACTCTTTCATTTCATGATTAAATCTCACGGACTTTCACTGAACGCACCTTCGACTCAAATAATTGTTTTATGGCCTACCTAAACGATATGATATTAAAACTGCAAGATGTTGTGTTCTAGAAACGGGTAAGAACATTCTATCATAAAGAGGGTGGCAAACATGTTACTAACCTAGTGCGTCGAAAACCTGTAGTCAACAGTGGTTATAGTGGAACAATACACAGGATTGTATAGCAGAGGCGGATACATAGCCTACGTACTCCACCGACGCATTTCTGGACGTGTGACCAAGTTCTTATATTCTTATAAAAACCATTATGTCGGTCTTGGGAAAAAGTGGCCTATCGTTCATCTACACGACAACATGACAATAAGAGGATATATCAGGACGCGTTTCATTGAAGTTGACGTTTTGTCATAAAAGGGGCCGTCTTTTAAGTTTTTGCAACAAAAGATGAAAGAAAACTTTATTTAGTACAAATCGATTAAGTGTTTATCAAAATATTCGTCGTTAGAGCTTCTACAGTTTTGCATACATTCGAACAATTTCTAAAAACATTTTGTCGTTGGAATGTCGGTTCTTCAGTACCATTGATTTGGAAGGAGTCAACAGCCACCTGAGATGATGCAAATCGGCGTCCACGATTTTCTTGTTTGACGTAAAAGAACAAAACGAAGTCATTAGGCGATAAGTTATGTTATCTTCAAGGGGATGTGACAAGATATAAAGATAATGTGGTGAGAGAAGTGAAAATAATGAGCAGTGTGAAAAGAGAACAGGAACTTCTGTTGTGTAGACATCAAATTTCATCAATTAAGACAGCAAATGGTACAATAACTGATACTAGAGGCAAAATTATGAAAGCAGTGTTGGGAAAGAAGTGGGATTATGTGCAAAAACCTTGAGAACAAAACGTTAACGGAGGCTGTCGTAAGACATCTCGTCATTTATTGTCTAAATAATGAATCAGTAGTTTGGTACTTTCCAGGTGCGAACTCCGTATTTCCAGGCAATAAAGAAATTTTAAGTGAAAATCATTGCGTGATCCTTCCAATATTGTGCAATAGCTTTGAACTGTTTTAAATGGCAAATTATTACATTTCATAATTTTTTTCAAACATCTGTCATACTGTCTGGTGCCACATGAATAAACTGGCTGAAACGTGCGCCCTGGGTTTACTGCATTACGTGTAGTGTCAGAAATAGATAGAAGAAATCTTAGGCAATATTCAGCTGCCTGCTGATGCTGAAGTCTGCAAATATGAGCACAGTTTAATGGGTGAGATCCACTGACACAGTAGACGTACACAGTTAATACAGGTACATGTAAGGTCAGTGTTACACTAGTAGGAGGGAATCAGCCAGAAACAGTTCATGCAAATCCCAGAATTAGTGTAGTCAACTGACAGCAGCCAGTAAAGTGAAAGTTCCGTGTAAGCAAGCACACGACAGAATGAATGCTCCGAACAGTGGGCGCACGGTTATCGCCATTCAGTGGTCATAGGGGCCCGCCAGATGACATGAATTGCGCTCCAGAGCCATGGATTCTTCGCAGAGCTTCACTTGAAGTGACTGCTTGCAGATCATAGCGCCACCGGTGGCGAAGACTGCAAGTAAGGTCGATCTCCGACAGCTGTCATAGCTCCAAGTCGTCGCTGTCGGAACCGGTTACAGCATCCCTCTCCTGGAGAAGGCATATGAGGCAGGGTTGGCCCGGCTTGTGACTGCAGCATGACGGTTGGGGGGGGGGGGGGGGCGCTGCACCTGGAACTGGATCTGGGAGCGTCTGCGTCTCAACCTCAAAGACTTCAGGCTGAATGGGGGCAGACACAGCTAGGTCCACATCACTCGTCGAAGTTAGGTCTGCGGCTGCTGATGCTGTAACAGAGGAAGTCCAGAGTCTCATAGTCCAACCAGTGCCGACTGATCACATGGAGATCTGGTGTTGGCAATGGAGGAAGGAGGCAGTTGTGGCTGATGAGGCCGGCGCCACAGGTTGCACCGACAAGATGGGCACACTGGCAGTCTCTTGGAGTGCAGCTGTTTCTGCTTGTGCCTCCAGAGGTGGCTCTCGGTGGAGGCGTCAAACATCTGGTGGCCTTGTGAAAATTAGACGATGGCCAAAACACACACAGTGTCCAAACAATCATGCTCACTCCAGGATGCCGGCCTGGTTCTGGTGATGGCCTGGAGGCCAGGATAGACGAGTGTCAGGGGGTGAGAGCGGAGAGAGAAGGATCCAAGGCTGCCTCCCAAGGAGCAATTCGGCTGGGCTCTTTCCCATAATTGGAGTGGCCCTATGTGGTAAATGTCCAAGAACAGGGTGAGAACATCTTCAATGGGGGTGATTTTGCCAGGGCTCTTACCTTCTTTTTGAAGCCCTGCACTATCCTTCTGCCAACCCATTGGATTGGGAGCGTAATGTCGGCGAGAGAAGTCGTTGCATCCCTCGCTTGTCACAGAAATGGGAGAACTGGTAGATGATGAACTGCTGGCCACAGTCGGAGATGATGGCCTTCAGAAGGCCATCAAGAAATGTGAAGACATCTTGATCACACTTGCCATTGTTGTGGAGCACTGGGGTAGACACACAAAAATTTAGAGTATGAGTCTACCACAACGAGCCACACCTGACTCAAGAAAGAACCAGCAAAATCGATATGGAGGTGCTCCCAAGGACCTGATGGGGGCCAGGGTGAAAACACTTTAGGTGGATCAGATTGCTGCTGAGCACACATGGTGGAAGAATGGGCCATAGTCTTGATGTGCTTGTCGATGGCTAGCCACCATGCAAGACAACATGGGAGCTGTTTCATGTGGAATGTGCCCCCAGTGTCCCGTGTGTGTGCACAAGTTTAGTGGGCGCAGCGCTGGAGGAATAATGAGTCTAGGCCGTTCGAGTTCTCTTTGCAGAATGGTGGATGATCCTGTTCTTTCAGGCACAGACTTCTTGATCAGGCTATGTGCCAGCGCATATATATGCTAGAGCCATCCTCACTTAATCTATTTGGCAACTACCCAGAGAACAGGGTCCACTTTCGTCTGGACCTCGATCAATGCAGCATAGACAGGAAAGTCGTTATAAAAGTCAGGATCCAGGTCTTCTGCAAGCCAAGACAAAGCATTGGCTTTGGCGTGACGCCTTGTCAGCTTACAGATGGTATCGTAGCCAATGGTAAGAACAAAGCCCATCATTGCAGCCTTTGTGCTGTCCTGTCCAGGAGGTTACAGTGTGGCTTATGGTTTATTCGCAACTGGAATTTGACACCATAAAGACAGTTACGATATTTCTTAACGACGGAAACAAAATAGAACTCCTCTTTTTCAGTCTGGGTGTAATTATTTTCGGATGTGTTGAGTGCCTTTGAAACGAATGCAGTAGGATTTACGGAGACATCAGCTTTCTTGTAGGACAGCAACGTGCCCACCGCATGCTGCAAGGCTTCGGTGGCAAGTAGAGACTTTCGAGGCGCAAATGGGGTGAGACACAGCGCCGATTGGGGAGCTCTTTTAAGTGTGAGAAAACCCCTTTTTTTCACAACGTGTTGAGTGGACAGCATATTTTTGTGACGTGGGGAATGAAACAGTCGTATTTTTTTCCATAAAGGATTGCAGTTCCTTGAGATTGCGTGGCCTGGGAATGTCCTCCGTGGCACGGGTGTTCTGCTTGGTAAGATGAATGTCCTACTGCTAGCCACTCATAAATCTAAGGTATTTAAAGGACAATTGAAAAAAAACGCACTTCTGGAGGTTTCAGTTGAGGGCTGCATTGGTTAATTGAGAAAACAAAGAGTGTAATTTCCGAAGCTGCCGACTGACAGGTGTGTGTCACTACAGTATCCAAATAACTGCATCATGAAGGAATGTCTTGTATCAGTTGCTCCTGTTCAGTGGTACTTAAATAAATAAATTAGAGAAATCAAAGTGAAGTAGAAATTAGAAAATAAATGACAAACTTAGTTTAGTTTAGAAGAATTACAAAATGGCAAACAGCGGGCAGAGCAGCAGAGCAGAAGAGACAATGACCTTGAAGTCAGCAAGTTCCACATAAGCGGACGCTGTCGATTCAGCCGTCAGGGCATCGCCCGACCGGCTCACGTGTTTCTCAGTTGTCGCATGTGAGCAAAGGCCCTCGCCTACATTCCAAGAGCCAATGACCGACGTTAAGAAGATTCTTCGAGAAGCTTTTCAACGTGACAGAAGAGGCAATGACTGTGAAGTCGTTCACCTCCAGTAAACTGAAGTGAATAAATACGCGGGACGCAGTGGGACCGACAGACGAAGGAAGAAGAGAAGAGTAGCAGTAGTTTTCAGTCAGTTTCGGTGCTAAAGACCGTCATGCAAAGAAGAGACTACATTATACACAGACGTACCAAGTCCGCCGCTGTAATGGAATAGCAAGCAGCAGCCTCGGCGCCAGAAGACAGAAGTTAAAAGGTATTTGAAGACGGAATTTTACGTACCCGGGTGACTCGTGAGGACGGGAAGGAGACGGCCTCACATCAGCAGCCACCTGTGAGCTGGGATGAAGACCTGGCAGCCGAAGACTGGCAAGCGGGAGTCCGTTGTTCGAGTCCGGGACACTGGCCTTCCCCCGCCGCGCCGCTCCACTGGCCGACACACAACACACGCGGCCGCTTAGAGAAGAGAAACACTGGGACGCCACATCCAAGGTATCACCATCCGATGCACAACTTCGCTCTCAATAATTAAACGGACCACCTCTCGCTGCGCGTCTCCAGTCAACTGAGCGAGACGGCGACACGAGATACACACTGCCACGCGTAATCAGACGCCGCCGCCGCCGCTGCCGCAGCAGAAGGCTTCGCAAACGACACAGCTGCCGCTCTCCGAGCCAGAACATCGAGTAAGCAAACAGTTGTACGAAACTTGCAGTAAAAGTTATCTTATGTAAAAATGCTGTTTCATTCTACCTCACACCCTAGCCAAGGAAGAACCCACCCTGCCCACTTGTTGTTAACAGAGAAAAAATAATTTATTTAGTATTTTCACCCTGACATAATGCTTTACAATCAAATTCCCTTTGCAGTAATGCTCATCCTGACAATTGACTAGCATCACAAGAGAAAACTCAGTTACATTTAGTACCTGTACTGTTACACTCCAGGTAATGCTGCAATACAGATGGGGCACTGAAAATACTACAGGGCAGCCGGCTATATCCGCAGAGACCGAGGAGGGTGTTGAGCATCAGCAGGTCCTAAGATTCCATGTTTAACCGTAACTACAAGTACGCTTCCAGCAAATCAACCTTAGTATGACAGTCACTGTTTATCAGATTGGGAAACAGGTCTTTCGGGTGCGGAATTGGGAAAGTATCGACAATGACTCGGGCGTTAATGGCCTTAAAATTGCCACATAATCAGAGAGAACCATCTAGTTTCTTACGATTGCTAGGGAAAAATCCATTTGCCTATACACGTGGTAATTCAGATCCCACTATTAATGCCACCGCGTTTTAGATGTGCGAGCATTCCCATTGCTAACTACCTTAAGGAACACCTCGGCTAATGAACGTTTCCTGGCTGTGGCACGCGTAATGGAGAATTCGAAATTCTGTAGAATACGTTTGGCAACTACGTTGCCGTTTATTTCCTGGGCTGGTGCAGAATTTTCCTACAAAATTACTCGCTAATCACAGTTTTTTGTTATTTCGATAAACATCCCGAATGATTGTCACATAAGCGGTGACAATTCATGCTTTTGAGTCCAGAAAGCTCTATGCAACAGAAACTGCAGATAATTTTTCTATTTTCATTGCGAAATTGCCGGTTTATTCATGTCTGGGGTAATAATAGAGGGCTGTTTGCCTGGGTTGTCCGCTAGCGTAGTGAAAGGTGTTTGCTACTGCAAGGGAGGTCTGGTTTGTTTTGGGTTTTAATCTCGATGGAGGCAGATAGACTATCAGTAAAGGAATTTTAAGAAATTCTTGCACCCCCTGTGGTGTCACCGCCAGACACCACACTTGCTACATGGTAGCCTTTAAATCGGCCGCGGTCCGTTAGTATACGTCGGACCCGCGTGTCGCCACTATCAGTGATTGCAGACCGAGTGCCGCCACACGGCAGGTCTAGTCTAGAGAGACTCCCTAGCACTCCCCCCCGTTGTACAGTCGACTTTGCTAGCGATGGTTCACTGACTACAGACGCTCTCATTTGCAGAGACGACAATTTAGCATAGCCCTCAGCTACGTCATTTGCTACGGCCTAGCAAGGCGCCATATTCAGTTACTATTGATATTGATTTTGTGAATCATGTACCGA
Source organism: Schistocerca gregaria (assembly GCF_023897955.1). Classification (NCBI taxonomy): domain Eukaryota; kingdom Metazoa; phylum Arthropoda; class Insecta; order Orthoptera; family Acrididae; genus Schistocerca; species Schistocerca gregaria. The sequence continues at coordinate 121,138,774 of NC_064923.1, forward strand.
CAAGAGCGACGTTCATCACTAGTGGATTAAAGTTAAGTATCAATCTACTTACGTCCGCTTTCTGAATTCTAATTCCTTGACATGTTCCAGACCTCACGACAGTATAGTTCTTCCCTCCTCACGCCAGCTAAAACGCGTGCATTTAGGCCTCCTCTAGTAACACGGTGTTGGCTCTTCAGCCAACACAACACCCCCAATACGTTTTATTGCTACCTTTACTTTGTACCGGCGCCCCGTGGATGCCGATATGAAACTCTTGTAGAAATTCATACTTGTTACTGCCTACTTTTTCCGATTCTGTCAATAATTGAATTGACTTAAGCGTGGCACAGAATGATTTTTAACTGAATTTCATTATGAATCTTCAGGCATTGCTAAATTTGCACACTTTCATGTTAAGTGGGCAACGGCAATCGAGTATGACTGGTCTGGACGTTAACACAGACCATTTCGCGCATAATATTTTGCTAATTTGTAACGATTTGAGATACTTCCTCTTACTAAAACAGTTACGTTATCTCGATAAGCTGAAATTCATTTTTATTAGTACAGTTCATACTAATTAGCATTTTTTCTTTCACTTATATCTTATATTTAGGTGTTGTGGTTAAGACACTAATCAGCATTGATATAGTCTTACACATGATTGAAAACAGTCTGAAAAATTTCGGATAGTATTTCAATTTCACATCTGTGCATAATATGTCGGTAGCACTTCGTCGCCTTGCCTGTTATGCTGTGTAGCAGACTTTAAAGCTGTGCGGATCAGCATAACGAAAAGGCGAGGGGTCTCGCTCGTTTTGTCCACGACTGTACGATGTGACATGTGAAATCTGACACACCCACAAAAGCGCGCCATGGATCAAGGTTTGTAAATTAATTTTTACTGGCGCATCTATAGCCGTGTCTAACCCAGGAGTAAGCAGGTCGGAATATGAGACAACTGATTCTTCAATACTGTGGAACAGAATCTCCGTGGACACCAAACAATTTTCCGAAATGGATAAACCAAAACGTTTGAATGCAGCTAACTAAATATGTTTTCCGCATTACCGGAGGTAACAACGAAGAATAAAAGCCTCCACAAAAATTTACTATAAGAGACTACTGGAGAAATAACATCTTTCTTTCTCCTGTATCTCTTTGCCACTATATGCAGTTACGTCTCTGCGAAATGGTTGTAGCAGAGGGGAACCTATTGCAAAATACGTAGATCTTTTCATGACAGAAGAGGATGCACCAGTAACCACCTAAAAAGCGGCCTCCAAATCATTCGCTCCAAAGTACATTAAATGTATTCGCATTTTCAAATAAGGAAACAGCTGTAGAATGGAATGACGACAATGAAAATACGAGTATGTGCCTGGTCGGGACTAGAAACCGGATTTCTCGCTTATGGTCGTCCTACCATTTTTTTATTTATTTACTTTTTTATTTTTTGTTCGTTATATTTGGTCGTAGCGGACGTCACATGACATCCGTTGAAGTACTTTGTTGATCCTTTCGCTAAGTTTGTTTTATTACAGAGGCAGCCAGCTCTCTGACCGAACACGCTGAACTAAAGTTCCGGCGCCAGCCAGGCGTTTACGTTAATCTTTCTCAGTGGAAGAGTAAGGCCTGTGAGTTCTGGCGTTTTAGCCCGTGTTTTCCATAACAGCTGTAGTCGCCGCAGTGCCTGTTGCATCATAATCAGAATAACACAGGCACTGCAATATCGTATTCACTTGTAGCGTTGAAAACAATTTGACTTCTTTATCCAAATACTGATGAGTCAATGTTTCAGTAGAGTGTACTACTTCATAAGGCGATAATCAATGAGGTCTGTCAAAGGAAGAAATGGTAGAACAAGTCTCTGCAGTATGCCATTGCCACCGCATACGGGGCGACTGATGTCCACTAACAATCTAACCTTTAATGCCACATGACAAACAAGTAGCAGATCGATGTGGGCAGTGGGAACGAGGGTGCCAGTGGATACACTGAGAGCAAGGGGGTAAACGACGCTGCTTGAAGTTCCATTTAGGCAGAGAATTCTCGAAAATGATGTATGAGAGGGAGAACATTTGGAAAGACTTGAAGTTTTGCTGTCCCGTTCTTTTTGTGGCGACACTGGTTCCTCACATGTCGCTAAGCAAATATATATATAATGACTTTATGCTGTGTTCTTGTAAGCTTTCTTGGTAGAAGAGTAAAGCCTGTGAATTCTGGCGTTTTAGCTCGTGTTGTTAGAATGTGGCGAGAAGGTTCAGATTCAAACTTAAGGTGTTGGGCAGACGACAGCGGAATTCTGGGAGCTTTCTCACCCAAGGCAGTGGACATGAAATGCGCTGCTTTGGGTATCTATTAAGCAAGTGTACTTCAAAAGCACCTTTCAAAGCAGTGCGAGTCACGTGAGTTCCTATGAAAATGGCACAAAATCCCACAAGTTTTCCTATATTTTGGTGCAGAAAAGGATCCAATGCAATCTTTCCGTAAATAGCATGGGAAGTGAGTTGCATTTTCGTACCCAGACATCTTTTCACTAATCATACAGCGAGAATTAATACACAACCAACCTTAGTTTGTTACCAGAGAACATAACAAGGGCCGGAGGAATTAATTCTGCAGGCTTTCCCTGTATGCAGGAAGAGAGACAGCAATTTTCAGTTGTCATTCTGGCAAAACTCGCAGTCCTCCCCTCCTGCGGTAATTTTCAGGAGAGCCGAGAGTTAGTCAGTAGTCGCTTCGGCACGATTACACGGTTTCTTTTTTTTTTTTTTATTGTTCCGTGGGACCACATTAAGGAGAAGTCTCCATAGTAATGGAACGAGTCAATACATGAAATTATAACACGATTGTAGAAACAGATAAAATGAAATATAAGAAACATATTCAGTTGTAGATTGTAGAAACAGATAAAATGAAATATAAGAAACATATTCAGGCGACAAGTCGTTAGTTTAAATAAAGAAAACCAAGAATCTAACACTGGAATTTGCTTAATTTTTTAGCTCTTCCAGGAGCTCCTCGACAGAATAGAAGGAGTGAGCTATGAGGAAACTCTTAAGTTTAGATTTAAAAGTGTTTGGGCTACTGCTAAAATTTTTGAGTTCTTGTGGTAGCTTATTGAAAATGGATGCAGCAGAATACTGCACTCCTTTCTGCACAAGAGTCAACGAAGTGCAGATTTGATTTCTGTCTAGTATTAACTGAGTGAAAGTTGCTAACTCTTCGGAAGAAGCTAATATTGCTAACAACAAACGACATTAAAGAAAATATATACTGTGAGGCCAATGTCAAAATTACCAGACTATTGAATAGGTGTCGACAAGAGGTTTTCGAACTTACACCACACATAGCTCGAACAGCCCGTTTTTGAGCCAAAAGTACCCTTTTTGAATCAGAGGAATTACCCCAAAAAATAATACCATATAACATAAGTGTATGAAAATATGCGAAGTAGGCTACTTTTCATGTTGAAATGTCACTTATTTCAGATACTGTTCTAATGGTAAATAAAGCGGCATTTAGTTTCTGAACAAGATCCTGAACATGGGTTTTCCACAACAGCTTACTATCTATCCGAACGCCTAGGAACTTGAACTGTTCCGTCTCGCTTATAATATGCCCATTCTGTCTGATTAAAATATCAGTTCTTGTTGAATTGTGAGTTATAAACTGTAAAAACTGAGTCTTACTGTGATTTAGCATCAAATTATTTTCCACAAGCCACGAACTTATTTCATGAACTACATTATTTGATAATGTTTCAATATTACACACAAGATCCTTCACTACCAAGCTGGTGTCATCAGCAAACAGAAATATTTTTGAATCACCTGTAATACTAGAAGGCATCTCATTTATATAAATAAGAAACAGCAGCGGCCCCAGCACCGACCCTTGGGGAACGCCCCATTGGGACTGAACACCACTACCACTCTCAATATTGCGGAGAATTACCTTTTGCTTTCTGTTCTTAAAGTAAGAGGCGAACCAATTGTAAGCTACTCCCCTTACTCCATAATGGTCCAACTTTTGCAGTAATATTTTGTGGTCAACGAAGTCAAAAGCCTTCGTTAAATCAAAGAAAACACTTAACGTTCGCAACCTTATATTTAATCCGTCCAAAACCTCACAGTGAAAAGAGACTATAGCATTTTCAGTTGTTGAACCAGTTCTAAAATCAAACTGTACATTTGACAGCAAAACATGTGAATTTAAATGCTCCAGTAACCTTGTATATACAACCCTCTCGATAACTTTAACAAGCACCGATGTCATAGAAATAGGTCTATAATTGTCAACATTATCGCTGTCTCCCTTTTTATGAAGTGGCTTCACTACCGAGTACTTTAATCGGTCAGGAAACCGACCACTCCTAAAGGAAAAGCTACAGATATGGCTAAGTACTAGGCTAACATACATGGAACAATACTTCAGTATTCTGCTTGATACCCCGGTCATATCCATGAGATTTCTAGGTCTGAAGTGATTTAATTATTAACTCAATCTCCCTCTTGTCAGTATCATGGAGGAGCATTTCTGGTAACAGCCTCAGAACACTTTTTTTTCTACGAGCGCTATATGATTCCCTGTTGGGACTAGGTTTCTATTTAGTTCACCTGGTATATTCAGAAATTGATTATTAAATACTGTACATATATGCAACTTATCAGTAACACGGACATTCCCACTACACACTGATTCTATATCCTCGACCTGTGTCTGCAGACCAGCCACTTCCTTTACGACTGACCATATGGTTTTAATTTTATCCTGAGACTTAGCTATTCTATCTGCATACCACATACTTTCTGCCTTCCTAATAACTTTTTAAGCACCTTACAATACTATTTGTAATGGGCTGCTGCATTTAGATTGTGACTATTTCTACGGTTTTGATATAATTGCCACTTTGTTCTACAAGATATTCTTATCCCTTTAGTCAGCCACTCAGGCTGCCTGTTTGTATCAGCACTATAAACATCTTGCCACTCTTGTTCCTTGATAAGGTTTACAAAGGTCTCTACAGCAACTGGATCAGCTTTCCTAAACAGCTGATGACTATATTTAACACGTGTTGCAGCACAAAAATCTTTTAGAGTTAAAATTTGTGCATCATGATCTGAAAGGCCATTCACCTTTTTGCTAACAGAATGCCCTTCTAGTAATGAGGAATGAATAAAAATATTGTCTATGGTTGTTCTACTGTTCCCTTGCACTCTCGTTGGAAACAATACGGTTTGCATAAGATTATATGAATTAAGGTGTTCTACCAGCATCCTTTTCCTTGCACAATCACTTATACAATTAATATTGAAGTCACCACATATAACAAACTTTTTGGTATTTCCTATAAAGTGAACCAAGAACCTCCTCTAGCTTTGGCAAAAAAGGTTGTGAAATCAGAGTCTGGGGATCTATAAATAACAACAGTAAGAAGTTTAGCTCCACTAAATTTAACCACACCTGTACAACATTCAAACACCTTTTCAGTGCAGTACTTTGAAACATTAATTGACTCAAATGGGATACCGTTTTTCACATACATGGCTACTCCCCCACAACGCAAAGAGCTCCTAGAAAAACTACCAGCCAACCTCCATCCTGGTAAAGGAAGCCTCTGAATTATCTCCTTTTTTAAGAAGTGTTCAGATATACAATAAATTTCAGAGTCAACACCTATAAGCAGTTCACAGATATTATCTCTAATACTCTCCATATTTTGATGAAATATACTAATTCCCTCAATAATCGGATACCTAAGCTTTGTCGAAAGTGGTTTCTTTGTTAGAGAGACTTCCCTTAAGCAGGAATACCTATCAGCTGACTTCAGTGTAAAAAAGGTACAGACGAACTGTCCGCCTAGGAGATGTCCAATGCCCAGTAGCGGAGCATGCCCTTCAGCATAATTCTAGGGACCTAGGAACCTGCTACACCGTATGTGCCATTTGGCTTCTCCCACCCAACACCACTCCCTCTGAACTGCAGAGATGGGAACTTGCACTCCAGCACATCCTTTCATCCCGCCATCCTCCTGGACTGAACCTACGTTGAACAACCTCACTCCCATTTACTTTTCAGTCTTCTCCTCTTTCCCTTTCCTCTTTAGCCATTCATGCATCTATTCATCCTACATCTTTATACTATACACCTCTTTACTTCTGTATGCATCCTCTTTGGTTTGAAGCTGGCACAGTACCTACAGTAGAATATCTTTGGCTTCCCTCTGACAACCATGCCTCCATCCTTGCTACCCTTCCTGTTTTCCTTTCCCTGTTGCTTCATAACCTGGGTTGTGAGTAACTAAATCCACTTTCCCTTCTTCCCTTTCTTTCCCCTCTCTCCTCCCTGATGAAGGAACATTTATTCCGAAAGCTAGGAACTTAAATTTTCGGTTTTTTTTTTTTGTTTTTCTATCGGCTGTACTGAGCTGAGGTAAGTACTGTCCAGCCCCTCTATCTCTTTGTTAGTAATTGTTTCACATCTTTATATGAGATTTTCCATTAATTAGTTAAAGGTACAGCTCTAACACCCACAACTACCGGAATTTTCCCATGAGTGATCCCACCACCCCCGTGTCTCTGGGTTGATTACATTGTGGCTTCCCGTGTCTCGTCATTGGAGAGTCGCTGTTCGGTGCCAGGCTTCAGCCTGGTGCTTCTTTAGCTATAATAATAATAATGTCGAGTAAGGAGGGCCTCCCGTCAGGTAGATCGCTCGCCTGGTGCAAGTCTTTCGATTTGACGTCACTTCGGCGACTTGCTTGTCGATGGGGGATGAAATGATGATGATAAGGACACCCAGTGCCTGGGCGGAGAAAAACTCCGACGCAACCGGGAATCGAACCCGGGCCCTTAGGATTGACAGTCTGTCGCGCTGACCACGCACCTACGGAGGGCGGACCACTTCTTTAGCTGTTTTGGTATAAGTGCCATGTATAGCTGTTGTGTTGTCTTTGCGCTGCATAGCTCGCAATTTGCAAGTCTGTTTCGCAACTAGCGAGCGATTGCTTTTTATCGATAGTTCTCTGTCATACTGGGTCAAGGGTCCATTCGGCATATTGTTGGGCCCATCTTTACCACGGTGCATGGTGTCGTGGTTGCAAAGATAGACCTCGCCATGGACGTCGGGAGTGAAGTTGCGCACCATGCAGCTTATTGCGCACATTTTGAGTCGAAACACGACGTCCTGTGGCTGCACGAAAAGCATTATTCAACATGGTTGCGTTGCTGTCGGGATTCCTCCGAGCCATAATCCGTAAGCAGCGGTCATCCACTGCAGTAGTAGTCCTCGGGTGACCTGAACGAGGCATGTCAGCGACAGTTCCTGTCTCTCTGTATCTCCTCCACGTCCGAACAACGCCGCTTTGGTTCACTCCGAGACCCCTGGACACTTCCGTTGTTGAGAGCCCTTTCTGGCACAAAGTAACAATGCAGACGCGATCGAACCGCGTATTGACCGGCTAGGCATGGTTGAACTACAGACAACACGAGCCGTGTACTTTATTCCTGGTGGAATGACTGGAACTGATCGGCTGTCGGATCCCCTCCGTCTAATAGGCGCTGGTCATGCATGGTTGTTTACATCTTTGGCCGGGTTTAGTTACATCTCTGAACAGTCAAAGAGACTGTGTCTGTGATACAATATCCACAGTCAACATCTGTCTTCAGGTGTTCTGGGAACTGAAGTGATACAAAACTTTTTTTGATGTCTATATGAGGGTTTTTCAATAAGTAATGCAACATATTACCGATTCTCCATGGAGGATAACACCAAGCCAAAGAACCCCTTCAGGGTCCCAGAAGACCATCGCCATGACTCTACCAGCTGAGGGTATGGTTTTCAACTTTTCCTTCTGAGGAGAGGTGGAGTGGCGCTACTCCATGGATCATGGATTTCCCTTCTGTATCCGGTTCGAAGTGATGATTTCATGTTTCATAGCGTGTGACGATGTTCGAAAAACGTTGTCACGATTAGCCTCCTAAGGCACAAGCAGTTCCATCCAGATGGTCCTTCGTTGCTCTTTATGCTCTCCAGATAGGCACCAAGAAATCCAGCGGGCACACTCCTTTCAGTACCCCAACTGGTGGATGGGTGTGTCAGCACTACCAACAAAGCTGTCCAGTTGTTCAGCGAGGTAATTGATTGTGATCTATCGATCACTTCGAATGTGTGTGTCCCCAACATTGCAAGAGCCACAGCTATGTGGAGCCGGCTGGCACGCGGGAGGTCGGACAGGATTGTGCGACTACGTTGCGATGTTGACAGAAGCCTCGCCCAACGAGTCACCGTGCTTTTGTTCATTGCCAGGTCTCCGTAGAAATTCCATAGTGATCTGCGATGCTCTATTTTTCCGCCAAAAGAAGCTAACAGCTCTCTGATAAACCTCCGTTAAAGACACAATTTTGAAGGCTATGTATATTGCCGCCACCTATCGGAACTTCATGAAGCTATAAAGGCTGAAGAGGGGATATTCCACGACGTCCCGCAAGTCAGCATTTTTCGAACCGAAATTGGGCGAGAAAAAATGTATTGCACTACTTACTGAACGCCCCTCGTACACTACTGGCCATTAAAATTGCTACACCAAAAAGAAATGAAGATGACAAACGGGTATTCATTGGACAAATATATTATTCTAGAACTGACATGTGATCACATTTCACACAATTTGGGTGCATAGATCCTGAGAAATCAGTACCCAGAACAACCACCTCTGGCCGTAATAACGACCTTGATACGCCTGGGCATTGAGTCAAACAGAGCTTGGATGGCGTGTGCAGGTACAGCTGCCATGCAGCTTCAACACAAAACCACAGTTCATCTAGAGTAGTGACTGGCTTATTGTGATAAGGCAGTTGCTCGGCCACCATTGGCCAGACGTTTACAATGGGGAGAGATCTGGAGATTATGCTGGCCAGGGCAGCAGAGGAATATTTTCTGTATCCAGAAAGGCCCGTACAGGACCTGCAACATGCGGTCGTGCATTATCCTGCTGAACTTTAGGGTTTTACAGGGATCGGATGAAGGGTAGAGCCACGGGTCGTAACACATCTGAAATGTAAGGTCCACTGTTCAAAGTACCGTCAATGTGAACAAGAGGTGACCGAGTTGTGTAACCAATGGCACCCCATACTATCACGCCAGGTGATACGCCAGTATTGCTATGACGAATACACGCTTCCAATGTGCGTTCACAGCGATGTCGCCAAACACGGATGCGACCATCATCATGCTGTAAACAGAACTTGGATTCATCCGAAAAAATCACGTTTTGCCATTCGTGCACCCAGGTTCGTTGTGGAGTACACCATCACAGGCGCTCCTGTTTGTGATGCAACGTCAATGGTAACCGCCGCCATGGTCTCGGAGCTGATAGTCCATGCTGCTGCAAGCGTCGTCGAACTGTTCGTGCAGATGGTTGTCTTGCAAACAAATGGTTCAAATGGCTCTGAGCACTATGGGACTTAACATCTGAGGTCATCAGTCCCCTAGAACTTAGAACTACTTAAACCTAACTAACCTAAGAACATCACACACATCCATGCCCCGAGGCTGGATTCATACCTGCGACCGTAGCGGTCGCGCAGTTCCAGACTGCAGCGCCTTTAACCGCTTGGCCACACCAGCCAGCTCTTGCAAACGTCCCCATCTGTTGAATCAGGGATCGAGAGGTGGCTGCACGATCCGTTACAGCCACGCGGATACGATGCCTGTCATCTAGACTGCTAGTGAAACGAGGCCGTTGGGATCCAGCACGGCTTTCCGTATTACTCTCCTGAACCCACCGATTCCATATCCTGCTAACAGTCATTGGATCTCGAACAACGCGAGCAGCAATGTCGCGATACGATAAACCGCAATCGCGATAGGCTACAACCCCACCTTTATCAAAGTCGGAAACGTGATGGTACGCATTTCTCCTTCTTATAAGAGGCATCGCCGGGCGGGGTGGCCGTGCGGTTCAAAAAATGGTTCAAATGGCTCTGAGCACTATGGGACTCAACTGCTGTGGTCATTAGTCCCCTAGAACTTAGAACTACTTAAACCTAACTAACCTAAGGACATCACACACATCCATGCCCGAGGCAGGATTCGACCGAGCGGTTCTAGGCGCTACAGTCTGGAACCTCGCGACCTCTAAGGTCGACTGTTCGAATCCTGCCTCGGGCATGGATGTGTGTGATGTCCTTAGGTTAGTTAGGTTTAAGTAGTTCTAAGTTCTAGGGGACTGATGACCTTAGAAGTTAAGTCCCATAGTGCTCAGAGCCATTTGAACCATTTTTTATACGCTGCATCACAACAACGTTTCACCAGGCAACGACGGTCAACTGCTGTTTGTGTATGAGAAATCGGTTGGGAACTTTCCTCATGTCAGCACGTTGTAGGTGTCGCCACCGGCGCCAACCATGTGTGAATGCTTTGAAAAGCTAATCATTTGCACATTACACCATCTTCTTCCTGTCGGTTAATTTTCACGTCTGTGGCACGTCATCTTCGTGGTGCAGCAAATTTAATGGCCAGTAACGTATAATCACCACATTGAAAATAAAATTGTTCAAATGAACCATGAGTCACATAATGAGTCGATGTATTTTGCACTTAGGGAGATATTAATACAGAAGAGTGGTGCGAGTGGACGCTGTATGTGAGTTGGTTAGGGGAGCCAGGCAGTCAGTAGTTGAACCTGGCGGCCGGGTGCCCCTGCAGGCCGGTGAACACCTGCGCGACGTACTCGAGCAGGTTGGTGTAGTGGCGCAGGATGAGCCAGTCGCGCATGCGCGCCGCGGGCCCGCGCATCTGCCGGCAGCCGAAGCTCATGGCCTCCCGGCCGACGGGCCGCGGCTGCTCCAGCCGTCGGAATCGCACGCCCACGTCCAGCGCCGCCAGCACCTGTCCCAGGGTTGCAGCTCAGTGGCTGACACGTCAAGCACTTCCTTTCTGAAACTGTTCAATACTCGCAAGTGCCGTACTACACCCTTAACGTCGAGTCACACTAGTCGTCGAGAGAATGGGACGGAACGCGCCGTCACCGTCGAATACAGATGTATTCACCAGTGCTATGCTGGATCACGACTCGAACGGCTTGAGCAGTTTACATCACACCCATGGGCACCCATACTCGGAGGCAAGGATGCGGTGTCCACCCCCTACCCCTCCCTCTACCTCTTAAAGAAAAGAAAAAGTACAGTGAAGTCAGGTGGTTTTCTTTCAAGATGGTATTGCTCAGGTTTTTAAGAGGGTCGCAACTGGAACTTTTTTATGGCTACTTATGAGTCACCATTCCCCTTCCAAAATACGGAAAATGCACCATACCCGCAGGTGTTTCCCCTCCCTCTCTCACCTACAAACTATCCAATTGCCTTCTTCATCACACCTCGAGAAATCTCGTATGCTGCTCCAGTTTTCCGACTACTCGCGATCTGGCGGCTTCTGTTGGTGCTATCGCTAAGCAGGTCTTTAGGGTTATTACGTGCTATGGCTTTTAACAACAGAAATAATCGTAAAACACGGACTGCCATGTCTTCTAGGCTGCAAGTGACACGTAACAACAGTAACAAACAAAAGATTGTAAGCACGATTCAGTTCAGTTCTCGAGTTTTCGTTAGTTCTACAATCTAGTGACATGTGTTAGTACCATCTCCACGACAGGTCTTCCTACTGAAATTTAATCACGCGATAGCAGTTACAGTCAATTTAATTTGATTTATCTCGTTCATTAGGCTTTTAATTCTTCCAATCCATATATGGCATACAGCAAACCAGTGCTTAACAGTATTGGTTAAAAACTGTCTTGGTTGCAATTTTAGTTATTTATTTTTCAATGACGCGTTTCACCTTATGTAGGCATCTTCAGGCTATCTACACAGAAAACAGAGAACGAATACATCTATTTAAGAACCGCGATCGCGTTGTGCAGACTTGGATAACCTATAAGCATGTATAAACAGATCAACTACTGAAAGAGCAAATACCTTAATTTGGTATTTATTAGAATAATCCTTTAGTCAGTGTGGGGGCATCGTCGAATATATCAGGCCAACATCGCCTTCGTTAAACTCACTAAAAACAAGAAATATAAAATAGTAAAATCATTACCTTTTCTAGATGGACACGGGAGGCACCAAGATCTGCGTAACGCGTTCCCGTTCACAGGAGTGAGTAACAGAGTAAGATGGGGGCCCAGGTAGTAAGAATAATGCGCCACAGCGTCGAATGCCAGTACTGAAGCCTAATACAGAATCACCTAAATAGGTGGCGCTGCCACGCAGTAGTGATAAGAATGAGAGATCGCAAACTGGATATACACACCCACTAAAACTTTATAAATGTAATGCACATAAAACATTGATAAGATGGAATTACTAGGGGCTACACCTGTGCAATAACTTTCTGCTAAAATTTTGACGAAGTAAAATATAAATGAATGCGGTAAATTTAAAATGAGAAAACTAGGTGTATAATACTACACACAGATACAGTACATAAACAGATTTTTCGTATCATATATCACTAGAACGAGAACATTAAAAACACAGGACCGTAATTTCAGATAAAGAGGCTGCCCATATAACACTCAGTACTGCCTCATTCGGAGATAGAACTTCTAGCAAGAAAACTTTTTTTTATAAAATACAAGTAAAATTATTAGGCTTAAAAAATACACACCAACGTGGAAGACCGACGTTATGCGGGTAAACTCCGCTATGGCCCCTATGGCCGACTTGTCAAGCTCCCTTTGTTTTATATGGCGCTTGTGCTCGGTACAACGCTCCGCAACCGTGTGAATTGTTTGTCCGATATACAGGGTATTACAAAAAGGTACAGCCAAACTTTCAGGAAACATTCCTCACACACAAAGGAAGAAAATATGTTATGTGGACATGTGTCCGGAAACACTTACTTTCCATGTTAGAGCTCACTTTATTACTTCTCTTCAAATCACATTCATCATGGAATGGAAACACACAGCAAGAGAACGTACCAGCGTCACTTCAAACACTTTGTTACAGGAAATGTTCAAAATGTCCTCCGTTAGCGAGGATACATGCTTCCACCCTCCGTCGCATGGAATTCCTGATGCGCTGATGCAGCCCTGGACAATGGCGTATTGCATCACAGCCGTCCACAATACGAGCACGAAGAGTCTATACTTTTGGTACCGGGGTTCCGCAGACAAGAGCTTTCAATGCCCCATAAGTGAAAGTGAAGAGGGTTGAGGTCAGGAGAGCGTGGAGGCCATGGAATTGGTCCGCCTCTACCAATCCTTCGGTCACCGAATCTGTTGTTGAGAAGCGCACGAACACTTCGACTGAAATGTGCAGGAGCTCCATCGTGCATGAACCACATGTTGTGTCGTACTTGTAAAGGCACATGTTCCAGCAGCACAGGTAGAGTATCCCGTATGAAATCATGATAACGTGCTCCTTTGAGCGTAGGTGGACGAAACTAAGATGAGCTCTAACATGGAAATTAAGCGTTTCCGGACACATGTCCACATAACATCTTTTCTTTATGTGTGTGTAAGGAATGTTTCCTGAAAGTTAGGCCGTACCTTTTTGTAGCACCCTGTATATGCTGCCACATTCACAGGGTACACAATACACGCCGGATACTCGAAGAGCAATGTCGTCTTTAACAGAGCGCAACATATCGCGTTATCTTGGAGGCGGGCCGGAACACTGGTCTTAGCCCATGTTTCTGCAGCAGACGTCCTAACTTGCTGCTAGTTGCTACACAGTATGGCAGGAATGCAGTCCGTTTTTCCTATTCTACTGATCCACCACGTGCCTTTCATCGGCGGCCCTTGAAAGCGTTTGCAATTTCTCTTTTACTGTATCCATTTTCCCCGGAAACACGTTTTAAGTTCTGCAATTCGCACTGTAGGTGGTCGTCGTCAGAGATAATCTTGGCTCTATGAACCAACGTGTTCAACACCGCTTTCTTGAGTACAGGATGGTGGAAACTAGTGGCGTTCAAGTACCGATCAGTGTGTGTTGGTTTTCGGTACACTGAATGACCAAGCTGGCCTCCTGCCTTCCGCTCAACCAACTCAGCCAAGAATGCTAACTTACCGTGCTCCTCCATCTCGACAGTAAATTTAATGTTGGGATGGACACCATTCATGTGATCGACGAACAGCTGTAGTGTATCTTCACCATGAGACCATATCAGGAAGGTGTCATCAACGTATCGTGGAAAGTAAGACGGCCTGCTCCTCAAAGTGCTCCATGAAGAAATTTGCGACTGCTGGAGACAGTGGTGATCCCATAGCTGTGCGGTCCGTCATCTCATAATATTCATCGCAGTACAAAAAGTACGTTGTCGTTAGGACGTGACGGAACAACTTAATGATTCCATATGGAAAATGTTGGGCCAAAAGATCCAGCATATCTCGTATTGGCACTCTCGTAAAAAGTGTCTCAACGTCCAAGCTAACCATTAGATCGTTTAGGTCTATCTTCATTCTCTTGAGTGTCTCAACAAATTTCTGCGAGTTGACAACATGGTGTTCACCATGTCACACTTTTGGTGCTAATAATCCTGCCAGATGTTAGCAAGGCTGTGGGTGGGCGAACTGATTGCACTAACAATGGGTTCAAAAAATGGTTCGAATGGCTCTGAGCACTATGGGACTCAACATCTTAGGTCATAAGTCCCCTAGAACTTAGAACTACTTAAACCTAACAAACCTAAGGACATCACACACACCCATGCCCGAGGCAGGATTCGAACCTGCGACCGTAGCAGTCCCGCGGTTCCGGACTGGAGCGCCAGAACCGCACGGCCACTAACAATGGGCCTCAGAGGAACACTTTCCTTCTGTATCTTTGGCAATCCATAAAGCCTGGGAGGTCTGGCGGCACGAGGCGTTAATTTCTTCACCACTTCATCTGGTAAGCCAGAATCCTTCAATAACTTCGCTGTCTTTCTGACAATGGCCTGTGTGGGATCACGACTAAGCTTGCGGTACCCGGCGTCTTCTAATAAATGTAGCGTCTTCAGGTGGTAGTCTGCAGAGTTCAGAACCACATTTATATTATTTTTTAAATATAGGATGGTCGCTCAAATACAATCTCACTTCTACCGTTCAACTGAACAGCAGAGAGTCCTCACAGCTCAAGCAGTTTGGCACCTTTGGCACTGATATGTAAATGAAAACGACCACTCGCGACATGTGAGACTCATGGCAGGAATAAAACGCCAGGGGCGCTGCTCTAGACTCACTTGCATGAGCTGTCGATTCAGACAAGAAAGTTTCTCGTGTAACAGCGGTTCAACTTCCGGTGTTAGCAGACTATGCCACGCCCCTCAACCAAGTCAACGTCAAACTTTCTTCCCGAGAAAGTTGACGTTATCGTCCTGTTCTGTTGACAGCTTTATTATACGCAGCCATTTGAAATGCATTGTTGAATGTTTTGAAGCTACGTTCTGTCAAGTGTGACTCAACCTTTAGGGTGTCATGATCATATAATCAACATCTGGAATTTAGAACTGACAGGCCATTCACGTTATTTCAGTCGGAGCCTCCGTGTTGATCTGCTTGAAGATGGAGTGAGGGAAGTTCAAACAGCTGGTACATATAGTCCCCCATTAGCGTTGCTTCTCGAATCCCACATATAGGGTCAGACATGTAATTCAACTTAGAATTTTTGATATCCTAAAAAATTGTTAGTTTATTTTCAGTTTGACGAATAGTAACTATAACTTCACAAAATAAAGAGTAGCATTGTATCTTAATCTTACAAACCACTGAGAATGAAATTCGTTTTTTCAAATGAAACTGTGCAACATTTTGGTTCCAGGATATTATTTCTAGATGTATTCTGCAGCTATTTGTTCGGTCTCCACGAATCAGTACATTTTCAAATAATTCAACATTGTTGTTGTTGTTGCTGTCTTCAGTCTGAAGAATGGTTTGATGCATCTCTTCATGCTACTCTACGTCGTGCAAGCATCTACATCTCCGAATAACTATTGCAGCCTACATTCTCCTGAATCTGGTTACTATATTCATCTCTTGGTCTGCCTCTACGATTTTTGCTCCCACGCCCCCCCTCCCTCCCTCCAATACTAAATTGGTGATATCTCAAAATGCGTCGTATCCACCAAGCCCTTATTTTAATCAAGTTGTACCACAAATTGTTCTCCTCGGTTATATTCAGTACGTCCTCATTAGTTATGTGATCTATCCATCTAATCTTCGGCATTCTTCTGTAGCATAACATTTCAAAAGCGTCTATTCTCTTAAACTATTTATCATTCATGTTACCCTTCCACACATGACTATACTTCAGACAAATACCTTCAGAAAAGACTTCCTAACACTTAAGTCTATATTTGATGTCCACAAATTTCTCTTCTCCAGAAACGCTTCTCTTGTCATTGTCAGTCTACATTTTATACCCTTTGTCTTTCGGCCATCAATTATTTTGCAAAACTCATCTGCTACTTTAAGTGTCTCGTTTCCTAACCTGTTCCGTCAGCATCACCTGATTTACTGTGACTACATTCCATTATCGTTGTCTTAATTTTGTTGATGTTCCTCTTATACACTCCTTTCAAGACACTGTCCGTTTCGTTCAATGGCTCGTCCAAATCCTTTGCTGACTGACAGAATTACAATATCACCCGAAAACCTCAAAGTATTTATTTCTTCTCATCGGGTTTTAACTCCTACTCCAAATCTTTCTTTGGTTTCCTTTACTGCTTGCTCAATGCACAGACTGAATAACATCTGGGATAGGCAACAACTCCCGTCTCAAGCACTGCTTCTCTTTGATGCCCCTCGACTCTTATAACTGCCGTCTGGTTCCAGTACAATTTGCAAATAGCTTTTCGCTCCCTGTATTTTACCCCCGATATGTTCAGAATTTTAAAGAGATTAATCTATTCAACATTGTCGAAAGCTTTCTCTAAATCTAAAAATACCATAAACGTAGGTTTACCTTTCCTTAACCTATGCTCTAAGATAAGTCGTAGGGTCAGTAATGCCTCGTGTGTTCCTAGATTTCTCCGAAATCCAAATTGGTCTTCACCGAGGTCGGCTTCTACCAGTTTTTCCGTTCTTCTGATTTTTCTGTAAAGAATTCGCGATAGTCTTTTGGTATCATGACTTATGATACTGATAGTTCGGTAATTTTCACACCTGTTAGCAACTCCCTTCTTTGAACTGGAATTATTACATTCTTCATTACTAAAAATTATATTGGCCTCAAAACTGCTGATTTACACAGACTTCTGTTCTGGTGTACTTCATTTTCACACCTGTTAGCAACTCCCTTCTTTGAACTGGAATTATTACATTCTTCGTTACTAAAAATTATATTGGCCTCAAAACTGCTGATTTACGCTGACTTCTGTTATGGTGTACTTCATTTTAATCATCAGGAGGACAATAGATAATTAATCTGGATCTCCCATATCGGCGAAGCATTTTATTGTTGAGATAAGCACAAACTTCGGGGTGGTCTAAGGCGCTACGGTCATGGACTGTGCGGTTGATCCCGGCGGAGGTTCGAGTCCTCCCTCGGGTATGGGTGTGTGTGTTTGTCCTTAGGATAATTTAGGTTAAGTAGTGTGTAAGCTTAGGAACTGATGACCTTAGCAGTTAAGTCCCATAAGATTTCACACACGTTTTTTTAAGCTTCAGGGTGGTGTGTACTAACCTCGCCGCAAGAAAATCAGGGAAATCTAATTTTAAATACATTTTACTGGGCAATTTCTGCCTACACCTACTAAATTTTTATATCGCTCAATTACGATGTGTACACTAATTATGAAAATGCGAGATAACTGCAAAAGGTATCCCTACAAAAAGAAGATACATGTACACATCTGTAAAAGTTTCAACAGGTTTGAACAATGTAACCAAAGTTGTATGACAGGATAGGCAACCTTCAAAGAAGTCATATCACCTGGACTCAAACCAACAAGCACAGATGACACATCGTTCTTCCTTATATAGGCTTGGTGAAACAGTCCGGTTTTGGACTGGACTGCGGTATGCTTTCGATGATTCGACTGCAGGATGATGTCAAAGCGTCGATTCTCACGCATACAACGTTCCAGCTAACATAGAAGCAAAAATTATCTAGTGGCAGCATGCTACAAGTTCTTAGCCCGTCTCATGGTTGCACTTCTATATGGTATATGTACGTATTAATCTTTAACCTACGAATTCCTCAACCAACTATTCACTGGACTTCTGGCTCATTAGCTTGATAATATTTTAGGTTAATGTTATATGATATGGATACTGCGTACATATTCATGAATGTCTTTGGTCAGCACTATTACTCACCGTATGGTTCACAATCTTTAACGCTGTAGATGAAACAACCTATATCCATAGCATATACCAGAATTACTCAGCTGGATTTTTGCAAATCCACGCTGGAAGAAGTATATGTACAACATTTGAGAGGTCATATACAAACATATACAAACAATTCATGTACTCCAGTATAATCATAGCCATCTGTAAAACAGCAAATTCACAGTGAGGAATAGTATCTAATTCAGTTTTGGGATTGATATTTAAGTTTATCGCTCTATCATGATAGTTTGTAAGCCCTCGTTATATATTTTAGAATAATAATGTTCACTAGACTTTGTGAGACCCAGACAAGTGAAATGTGTTTGTTACATCAGATTGGCAGGCGGCTATAGAATTGATTTGTGTGTCTAAACCGACCTCTGCACAGCATCCTAACTTGTAGGAATTATGTTTAATGAATGTTCTGAACTGATTAAAGTTTCGTAATTCAAATACAGCTTTATTTCACATAGTTTATGGGTCCTGATCAGTCCCTCTCCGTCCAATATCACTCAGCCTGCTTAGCCACATAGTAAGTTCTTTTGATCTAGTAGGTATTTCATCTGTTTGGTTGCTCCTCCTTCCGATTTCCAGCTTTTATGTAGCGTGAGATATAGAGAAATTAGTTTGTCATATGCTACTAATGGCTGCCATACACGTATCACTTGGCAATCTTGAAATTGTTCACGGTTCTTCATAATTAGCTTAACAAATTACTACCCACGAATATTCAGTGACCGTCACGACCCAAATAATCTTCTTGTCACTTTCAAACTCTTTGTTCTTCAAAATGTACCTTTTTTCCGCGCTTTTATACCGTAGTCAGACGGCCACCGTTGGCCACTGGCCACCGACTGACCAACTTCAACACCGGGAAAGCGCTTTCAGTCTACCTAGGACTCCCCGACCGTCGATATGAAACTCTTAACTCCCAAGTCCTTCCTAGCATGACAGTATATCGCACCCACAGAAAATAAGCTGCTACACACACCAAAAAAAGTTTTGCATCGCCTCGGTTCCGAGAGTTCCGGAACCTGTCAGAAATTTGGAATAGAGATCAATATAAATATCATTTCCACCCTTTCTATTGCTCATGAAAACCGCAAATTGAGTGTTGTACCACCATACAGTGAGACTTTCAGAGGTGGTTGTCCAGATTGCTGTACACACTGGTACCGCTAATAACGAGTAGAACGTCCTCTTGCATTGATGCATGCCTGTATTAGTCGTGGCATACTATCCACAAGTTCATCAAGGCACTGTCGTCCAGGTTGTCCCACTCATCGGCGCCGATTCGACGTAGGTCCGTCAGACTGGTTGGTGGGTCACGTCGTTCATAAGCAGCCCTTTTCAATCCATCCCAAATGTTTTCGATAGCGTCTATGTCTGGAGAAGACACTGGTCATTCTAGTCGAGCGATGACGCTATCCTGAAGGAAGTCATTCACAAGATGTCCACGATCGGGGCGCGAATTGTTGATCATGATGACGAATGCCTCGCCAATATGCTACCGATATGGTTGCACTATCGGTCGGAGGATGGCATTCACGTATTGTACAGCCGTTACGGTGCCTTCCATTACTACCAGCGGCGTACCTCGGCCCCACATAATGCCACCCCAAAACAGCAGGGGACTTCCACCTTGCTGCACTCACTGGACAATGTGTCAAAGGCGTTCAGCGTGACTGGGCTGCCTCCAAACACGTCTACGACGATTGTCGGGTCGAAGGCATATGCGACACTCATCGGTGAAGAGAACGTGATGCTAATCCTGGGCGGCCCATTCGGCATGGGCCCATCTGTACCACACTGCATAGTGTCGTGGTTGCAAAGATGGACCTCGCCATGGACGTCGGGAGTGAAGTTGCACATCATGCAGCCTATTGCGCACAGTTTGAGTCGTAACACGACGTCCTGTGGCTACACGAAATGCATGTTGTTGGGCCCATCTGTACCACGCTGCATAGTGTCGTGGTTGCAAAGATGGACCTCGCCATGGACGTCGGGAGTGAAGTTGCACATCATGCAGCCTATTGCGCACAGTTTGAGTCGTAACACGACGTCCTGTGGCTACACGAAATGCATGTTGTTGGGCCCATCTGTACCACGCTGCATAGTGTCGTGGTTGCAAAGATGGACCTCGCCATGGACGTCGGGAGTGAAGTTGCACATCATGCAGCCTATTGCGCACAGTTTGAGTCGTAACACGACGTCCTGTGGCTACACGAAATGCATGTTGTTGGGCCCATCTGTACCACGCTGCATAGTGTCGTGGTTGCAAAGATGGACCTCGCCATGGACGTCGGGAGTGAAGTTGCACATCATGCAGCCTATTGCGCACAGTTTGAGTCGTAACACGACGTCCTGTGGCTACACGAAATGCATGTTGTTGGGCCCATCTGTACCACGCTGCATAGTGTCGTGGTTGCAAAGATGGACCTCGCCATGGACGTCGGGAGAGAAGTTGCACATCATGCAGCCTATTGCGCACAGTTTGAGTCGTAACACGACGTCCTGTGGCTACACGAAATGTATGTTGTTGGGCCCATCTGTACCACACTGCATAGTGTCGTGGTTGCAAAGATGGACCTCGCCATGGACGTCGGGAGTGAAGTTGCACATCATGCAGCCTATTGCGCACAGTTTGAGTCGTAACACGACGTCCTGTGGCTACACGAAATAATGTTGTTGGGCCCATCTGTACCACGCAGCATGGTGTCGTGGTTGCAAAGATGGACCTCGCCATGGACGTCGGGAGAGAAGTTGCACATCATGCAGCCTATTGCGCACAGTTTGAGTCGTAACACGACGTCCTGTGGCTACACGAAATGTATGTTGTTGGGCCCATCTGTACCACACTGCATAGTGTCGTGGTTGCAAAGATGGACCTCGCCATGGACGTCGGGAGTGAAGTTGCACATCATGCAGCCTATTGCGCACAGTTTGAGTCGTAACACGACGTCCTGTGGCTACACGAAATGCATGTTGTTGGGCCCATCTGTACCACGCTGCATAGTGTCGTGGTTGCAAAGATAGACCTCGCCATGGACGTCGGGAGTGAAGTTGCACATCATGCAGCCTATTGCGCACAGTTTGAGTCGTAACACGACGTCCTGTGGCTACACGAAATGCATGTTGTTGGGCCCATCTGTACCACGCTGCATAGTGTCGTGGTTGCAAAGATGGACCTCGCCATGGACGTCGGGAGAGAAGTTGCACATCATGCAGCCTATTGCGCACAGTTTGAGTCGTAACACGACGTCCTGTGGCTACACGAAATGTATGTTGTTGGGCCCATCTGTACCACACTGCATAGTGTCGTGGTTGCAAAGATGGACCTCGCCATGGACGTCGGGAGTGAAGTTGCACATCATGCAGCCTATTGCGCACAGTTTGAGTCGTAACACGACGTCCTGTGGCTACACGAAATAATGTTGTTGGGCCCATCTCTACCACGCAGCATGGTGTCGTGGTTGCAAAGATGGACCTCGCCATGGACGTCGGGAGAGAAGTTGCACATCATGCAGCCTATTGCGCACAGTTTGAGTCGTAACACGACGTCCTGTGGCTACACGAAATAATGTTGTTGGGCCCATCTGTACCACGCAGCATGGTGTCGTGGTTGCAAAGATGGACCTCGCCATGGACGTCGGGAGTGAAGTTGCACATCATGCAGCCTATTGCGCACAGTTTGAGTCGTAACACGACGTCCTGTGGCTACACGAAATGCATGTTGTTGGGCCCATCTGTACCACGCTGCATAGTGTCGTGGTTGCAAAGATGGACCTCGCCATGGACGTCGGGAGAGAAGTTGCACATCATGCAGCCTATTGCGCACAGTTTGAGTCGTAACACGACGTCCTGTGGCTACACGAAATGTATGTTGTTGGGCCCATCTGTACCACACTGCATAGTGTCGTGGTTGCAAAGATGGACCTCGCCATGGACGTCGGGAGTGAAGTTGCACATCATGCAGCCTATTGCGCACAGTTTGAGTCGTAACACGACGTCCTGTGGCTACACGAAATAATGTTGTTGGGCCCATCTGTACCACGCAGCATGGTGTCGTGGTTGCAAAGATGGACCTCGCCATGGACGTCGGGAGAGAAGTTGCACATCATGCAGCCTATTGCGCACAGTTTGAGTCGTAACACGACGTCCTGTGGCTACACGAAATAATGTTGTTGGGCCCATCTGTACCACGCAGCATAGTGTCGTGGTTGCAAAGATGGACCTCGCCATGGACGTCGGGAGAGAAGTTGCACATCATGCAGCCTATTGCGCACAGTTTGAGTCGTAACACGACGTCCTGTGGCTACACGAAATGTATGTTGTTGGGCCCATCTGTACCACACTGCATAGTGTCGTGGTTGCAAAGATGGACCTCGCCATGGACGTCGGGAGTGAAGTTGCACATCATGCAGCCTATTGCGCACAGTTTGAGTCGTAACACGACGTCCTGTGGCTACACGAAATGCATGTTGTTGGGCCCATCTGTACCACACTGCATAGTGTCGTGGTTGCAAAGATGGACCTCGCCATGGACGTCGGGAGTGAAGTTGCACATCATGCAGCCTATTGCGCACAGTTTGAGTCGTAACACGACGTCCTGTGGCTACACGAAATGTATGTTGTTGGGCCCATCTGTACCACACTGCATAGTGTCGTGGTTGCAAAGATGGACCTCGCCATGGACGTCGGGAGTGAAGTTGCACATCATGCAGCCTATTGCGCACAGTTTGAGTCGTAACACGACGTCCTGTGGCTACACGAAATAATGTTGTTGGGCCCATCTGTACCACGCAGCATGGTGTCGTGGTTGCAAAGATGGACCTCGCCATGGACGTCGGGAGAGAAGTTGCACATCATGCAGCCTATTGCGCACAGTTTGAGTCGTAACACGACGTCCTGTGGCTACACGAAATAATGTTGTTGGGCCCATCTGTACCACGCAGCATGGTGTCGTGGTTGCAAAGATGGACCTCGCCATGGACGTCGGGAGAGAAGTTGCACATCATGCAGCCTATTGCGCACAGTTTGAGTCGTAACACGACGTCCTGTGGCTACACGAAATAATGTTGTTGGGCCCATCTGTACCACGCAGCATAGTGTCGTGGTTGCAAAGATGGACCTCGCCATGGACGTCGGGAGAGAAGTTGCACATCATGCAGCCTATTGCGCACAGTTTGAGTCGTAACACGACGTCCTGTGGCTACACGAAATGTATGTTGTTGGGCCCATCTGTACCACACTGCATAGTGTCGTGGTTGCAAAGATGGACCTCGCCATGGACGTCGGGAGTGAAGTTGCACATCATGCAGCCTATTGCGCACAGTTTGAGTCGTAACACGACGTCCTGTGGCTACACGAAATGCATGTTGTTGGGCCCATCTGTACCACACTGCATAGTGTCGTGGTTGCAAAGATGGACCTCGCCATGGACGTCGGGAGTGAAGTTGCACATCATGCAGCCTATTGCGCACAGTTTGAGTCGTAACACGACGTCCTGTGGCTACACGAAATGTATGTTGTTGGGCCCATCTGTACCACACTGCATAGTGTCGTGGTTGCAAAGATGGACCTCGCCATGGACGTCGGGAGTGAAGTTGCACATCATGCAGCCTATTGCGCACAGTTTGAGTCGTAACACGACGTCCTGTGGCTACACGAAATAATGTTGTTGGGCCCATCTGTACCACGCAGCATGGTGTCGTGGTTGCAAAGATGGACCTCGCCATGGACGTCGGGAGAGAAGTTGCACATCATGCAGCCTATTGCGCACAGTTTGAGTCGTAACACGACGTCCTGTGGCTACACGAAATAATGTTGTTGGGCCCATCTGTACCACGCAGCATAGTGTCGTGGTTGCAAAGATGGACCTCGCCATGGACGTCGGGAGAGAAGTTGCACATCATGCAGCCTATTGCGCACAGTTTGAGTCGTAACACGACGTCCTGTGGCTACACGAAATGTATGTTGTTGGGCCCATCTGTACCACACTGCATAGTGTCGTGGTTGCAAAGATGGACCTCGCCATGGACGTCGGGAGTGAAGTTGCACATCATGCAGCCTATTGCGCACAGTTTGAGTCGTAACACGACGTCCTGTGGCTACACGAAATGCATGTTGTTGGGCCCATCTGTACCACACTGCATAGTGTCGTGGTTGCAAAGATGGACCTCGCCATGGACGTCGGGAGTGAAGTTGCACATCATGCAGCCTATTGCGCACAGTTTGAGTCGTAACACGACGTCCTGTGGCTACACGAAATGCATGTTGTTGGGCCCATCTGTACCACACTGCATAGTGTCGTGGTTGCAAAGATGGACCTCGCCATGGACGTCGGGAGTGAAGTTGCACATCATGCAGCCTATTGCGCACAGTTTGAGTCGTAACACGACGTCCTGTGGCTACACGAAATGCATGTTGTTGGGCCCATCTGTACCACGCTGCATAGTGTCGTGGTTGCAAAGATGGACCTCGCCATGGACGTCGGGAGAGAAGTTGCACATCATGCAGCCTATTGCGCACAGTTTGAGTCGTAACACGACGTCCTGTGGCTACACGAAATGTATGTTGTTGGGCCCATCTGTACCACACTGCATAGTGTCGTGGTTGCAAAGATGGACCTCGCCATGGACGTCGGGAGTGAAGTTGCACATCATGCAGCCTATTGCGCACAGTTTGAGTCGTAACACGACGTCCTGTGGCTACACGAAATAATGTTGTTGGGCCCATCTGTACCACGCAGCATGGTGTCGTGGTTGCAAAGATGGACCTCGCCATGGACGTCGGGAGTGAAGTTGCACATCATGCAGCCTATTGCGCACAGTTTGAGTCGTAACACGACGTCCTGTGGCTACACGAAATAATGTTGTTGGGCCCATCTGTACCACGCAGCATGGTGTCGTGGTTGCAAAGATGGACCTCGCCATGGACGTCGGGAGTGAAGTTGCACATCATGCAGCCTATTGCGCACAGTTTGAGTCGTAACACGACGTCCTGTGGCTACACGAAATGCATGTTGTTGGGCCCATCTGTACCACGCTGCATGGTGTCGTGGTCGCAAAGATGGACCTCGCCATGGACGTCGGGAGTGAAGTTGCGCATCATGCAGCCTATTGCGCACAGTTTGAGTCGTAACACGACGTCCTGTGGCTACACGAAATGTATGTTGTTGGGCCCATCTGTACCACACTGCATAGTGTCGTGGTTGCAAAGATGGACCTCGCCGTGGACGTCGGGAGTGAAGTTGCGCATCATGCAGCCTATTGCGCACAGTTTGAGTCGTAACACGACGTCCTGTGGCTGCACGAAAAGCGTTATTCAACATGGTGGCGTTGCTGTCAGGGTTTCTCGGAGCCATTATCCGTAGGTAGCGGTCATCCACTGCAGTAGTAGCCCTTGGGTGGCCTGAGCGATGCATATCATCGACAGTTCCTGTCTCTCTGTATCTCCTCCATATCCGAACAACATCGCTTTGGTTCACTCCTTCGTGGTGGAATGACTGGAACTGATCGGCTGTCAGACACGCTCCATCTAATAGGCGTGCTCATGCATGGTTGTTTACATCTTTGGGCGGGTTTAGTGACATTTCTGAACAGTCAAAGGGACTGTGTCTGTGATACAATATCCACAGTCAACGTCTATCTTCAGGAGTTCTGGGAACCGAGGTGATGCAAAACTTTTTTTGATGTGTCTGTTATCGATAATGATACCCCTACAATTTGCAATGGCTGACCAATGTAATACCATAGCGTATCAAAATATTATTACTGGCTTTTCAAAATTCGATTTGTTCGTTACCTTAAAAATACATTATTCAGAAGATCACTTCGCGAATTAACGTTTGGTGGTATTTAAATCAATAAAATTCCCAACCAGAAATTATGGTTGAATTTCACCACGCCGTGGATTTAAATTAGTTCCATTTAGAAAGCGAGGTACTGCTGGAAATTCTTATAACGAGGTACAAACTGTTCCCTTCAGAACTACACTCCTGGAAATGGAAAAAAGAACACATTGACACCGGTGTGTCAGACCCACCATACTTGCTCCGGACACTGCGAGAGGGCTGTACAAGCAATGATCACACGCACGGCACAGCGGACACACCAGGAACCGCGGTGCTGGCCGTCGAATGGCGTTAGCTGCGCAGCATTTGTGCACCGCCGCCGTCAGTGTCAGCCAGTTTGCCGTGGCATACGATGCTCCATCGCAGTCTTTAACACTGGTAGCATGCCGCGACAGCGTGGACGTGAACCGTATGTGCAGTTGACGGACTTTGAGCGAGGGCGTATAGTGGGCATGTGGGAGGCCGGGTGGACGTACCGCCGAATTGCTCAACACGTGGGGCGTGAGGTCTCCACAGTACATCGATGTTGTCGCCAGTGGTCGGCGGAAGGTGCACGTGCCCGTCGACCTGGGACCGGACCGCAGCGACGCACGGATGCACGCCAAGACCGTAGGATCCTACGCAGTGCCGTAGGGGACCGCACCGCCACTTCCCAGCAAATTAGG
This sequence comes from Schistocerca gregaria, assembly GCF_023897955.1. NCBI lineage: Eukaryota > Metazoa > Arthropoda > Insecta > Orthoptera > Acrididae > Schistocerca > Schistocerca gregaria. The sequence goes on from NC_064923.1 coordinate 121,165,598, forward strand.
GACACTGTTGCTCCTGGGGTATCGGCGAGGACCATTCGCAACCGTCTCCATGAAGCTGGGCTACGGTCCCGCACACCGTTAGGCCGTCTTCCACTCACGCCCCAACATCGTGCAGCCCACCTCCAGTGGTGTCGCGACAGGCGTGAATGGAGGGACGAATGGAGGCGTGTCGTCTTCAGCGATGAGAGTCGCTTCTGCCTGGGTGTCAATGATGGTCGTATGCGTGTTTGGCGCCGTGCAGGTGAGCGCCACAATCAGGACTGCATACGACCGAGGCACACAGGGCCAACACCCGGCATCATGGTGTGGGGAGCGATCTCCTACACTGGCCGTACACCTCTGGTGATCGTCGAGGGGACACTGAATAGTGCACGGTACATCCAAACCGTCATCGAACCCATCGTTCTACCATTCCTAGACCGGCAAGGGAACTTGCTGTTCCAACAGGACAATGCACGTCCGCATGTATCCCGTGCCACCCAACGTGCTCTAGAAGGTGTAAGTCAACTACCCTGGCCAGCAAGATCTCCGGATCTGTCCCCCATTGAGCATGTTTGGGACTGGATGAAGCGTCGTCTCACGCGGTCTGCACGTCCAGCACGAACGCTGGTCCAACTGAGGCGCCAGGTGGAAATGGCATGGCAAGCCGTTCCACAGGACTACATCGAGCATCTCTACGATCGTCTCCATGGGAGAATAGCAGCCTTCATTGCTGCGAAAGGTGGATATACACTGTACTAGTGCCGACATTGTGCATGCTCTGTTGCCTGTGTCTATGTGCCTGTGGTTCTGTCAGTGTGATCATGTGATGTATCTGACCCCAGGTATGTGTCAATAAAGTTTCATCTTCCTGGGTCAATGAATTCACGGTGTTCTTATTTCAATTTCCAGGAGTGTAGTAGTCAACAACCTGAGAAGTTCGGCAGGCCTGCATACACTGGACATCACTGTGCTGGTCGTGCGACCCGTAAAGATATGCTGAGACCACTTCTTCCGAGTCCTGTGGCACAGTCATAAAATATATGCCACTTTTTTCTTTTCTTTTGCTACTCCCATGTGTGTGCCATTGGATCGTGGGAAGTCTGCAGTAGGTGGAAATTGTTTCAGGGCAGACATGCACAGGTTGATACCATCCAAATGCAGGATGTAACAATGATCGATGGCTGCGTCATACAGTCCCATCGTTTGTTTGTTACATTATCATCCCTCGTTCAGAGTTCCCCTGTGCAATGTTCAGCGTCAAGGATTAAAAGAGTTACAAACACGAAAATAAAATAACGTGTCATCGGGTAGGCTGATAATATTTCTCGATACTGTTCTTACTTGCTGCAGAGTGTATAGATAGGTGTTGTACTTACTTGTTGCGAGGGGCAACGCTCTTCTAACGATCGATTCCAAACATGTATCATACTCGAAGCAGCCTACCCTTGGTATGCCGAAATGTTACTGTGTAAAAAAAACCATTTCTTGAAAAACGATCATTTTGCTCCGACTAAGCAAGCCAATACTGCGCTCTTCGGCGTCGATAAGCAATACAACATTTTCTTTCATGCTTCTACATCTACATTTATACTCCGCAAGCCACCCAACGGTGTGTGGCGGAGGGCAATTTACGTGCCACTGTCATTACCTCCCTTTCCTGTTACAGTCGCGTACGGTTCGCGGGAAGAACGACTGCCGGAAAGCCTTCGTGCGCGCTCGACTCTTTAATTTTACATTCATGATCTCCTCGGGAGTAGGGGGAAGCAATATATTCGATACCTCATCCAGAAACGCACTCTCTCGAAACCTGGACAGCAAGCTACACCGCGATGCAGAGCGCCTTTCTTGCAGAGTCTGCCACTTGAGTTCGCTAAACATCTCCGTAACGCTATCACTCTTACCAAATAACCTTGTGACGAAACGCGCCGCTCTTCTTTGGATCTTCTCTATCTCCTCCGTCAAACCGACCTGGTACGGATCCCACACTGATGAGCAACACTCAAGTATAGGTCGAACGAGAGTTTTGTAAGCCACCTTCTTTGTTGATGGACTACATTTTCTAAGGACTCTTCCAATGAATCTCAGCCTGGTACCCGCCCTACCAACAATTAATTTTATATGATCATTCCACTTCAAATCGTTCCGCACGCATACTCCCAGATATTTTACAGAAGTAACTGCTACCAGTGATTGTTCCTCTATCACATAATCATACAATAAAGGATCCTTCTTTCTATGTATTAGCAATACATTACATTTGTGTATGTTAAGGGTGAGTTGCCACTCCCTGCACCAAGTGCCTATCCTTCTACTTAGTTTCGTGGCTTTTTAGAGACTTAGCGTAATACTGACATTTCGCACCACGATTATTCACTCTTCTTCAAGTCCTCCGATTTTGAATTCACTTGGATTGGCCTTTCTGGTTGTTGGAGTGCTGGAATGTTCATCAATGTAAGTGTCTTATCTCTCATTGCGTAGAATCTGGACCAAATGGCTGGTACTCACACAGAGGAGGCGGTGCTCGGTGTCCTCAAAGTCCTGAGCGAACTGCGTGTGCAGTTCCTCATGGTCCCAGGCCAGCTGTTCCAGAGCCACGGCGTGTCTCTGCATCAGGTTGTAAGTCTTCACCAGCTCCGCGTCTAGCTGCAACACACGCCAAAGCAAAGAGAGTTAGTGAACATGTGCAGGGAAATATTATCCCGAGATCTGCAGATGGACAAAGTGCGATTACATATGTAATCCACCAGCATTTTGCATGACGTTTCATATTCAGAAAATTCCTAAATCCACTGTCTGCTAAGCTATTTGCATAAATTAGCAAATGAAATCTAGAATTGAACTTTTTGCACCACAGGTCTTTGAATATTTATTATTACCGCTTTCAATATTTCTACAATGATATGACACAAAGCATATAAAATCCAGATCACAGGACGTGACTAGGTAAACGTAGAAACGAACACTTGAACCTTAAATGTAAATAAACACCATAGATAAATCATACTCTAATCACTATGTCAAATAATATCTACGGACATTACACATTATCCTCTTCACTCAGTGCTCAGTGCTTCACTTTTCATTCTTCATCAGGATCTTTTTTTTTTTCTCAGGTGTGACTACTGCCACGAAAGCAAAACTTAAAATGTCAGTACATACGTTATAATACAAAACCACGTAGAAAATGCAGAACGCTAAAATTGCTTAATGTTGCAAAACGTGTTACGTGTTTGCTGATTCGAGGCATGCTGCTTCGGGATGTTAGGTTCGCAACTGTATAATATTGAGGAAATTTGATAACTTTTTATTTTGTCCGTCTCAGCTCATGAGTGTACAATTTTTTGCTGCAGTGGCTACCGGTTTCGGGCTGACATGCCCATTCTCAAACCATGTAAAAATTTCAAAGTACATGTACATTGTACAGCAATGTTTACACACAGCATGCTTGTCCATATTTCAAGTACTTATACAGGGTGTTACAAAAAAATACGGCCAAACTTTCAGGAAACATTCCTCACACACAAATAAAGAAAAGATGTTATGTGGGCATGCGTTCGGAAACGCTTAATTTCCATGTTAGAGCACATTTTAGTTTCGTCAGTATGTACTGTACTTCCTCGATTCACCGCCAGTTGGCCCATTTGAAGGAAGGTAATGTTGACTTAGGTGCTTGTGTTGACATGCGACTCATTGCTCTACAGTACTAGCATCAAGAACATCAGTACGTAGCATCAACAGGTTAGTGTTCATCACGAACGTAGTTTTGCAGTCAGTGCAATGTTTACAAATGCGGAGTTGGTAGATGCCCATTTGATGTATGCATTACCACGGGGCAATAGCCGTGGCGCGGTACGTTTGTATCGAGACAGATTTCCGGAACGGAGGTGTCCCGACAGTAAGACGTTCGAAGCAATTCATCGGCGTCTTAGGGAGCACGGAACGTTCCAGCCTATGACTCGCGACTGGGGAAGACCTAGAACGACGAGGACACCTGCAATGGACGAGGCAATTCTTCGTGCAGTTGACGATAACCTTATTGTCAGCGTCAGAGAAGTTGCTGCAGTACAAGGTAACGTTGACCACGTCACTGTATGGAGAGTGCTACGGGAGAACCAGTTGTTTCCGTACCATAAAGCGTGTGCAGGCACTATCAGCAGCTGATTGGCCTGCACGGGTACACTTCTGCGAATGGTTCATCCAACAATGTGTCAATCCTCATTTCAGTGCAAATGTTCTCTTTACCGATGAGGCTTCATTCCAACGTGATCAAATTGTAAATTTTCACAATCAACATGTGTAAGCTGACGAGAATCCGCACGGAATTGTGCAATCTCGTAATCAACACAGATTTTCTGTGAACTTTTGGGCAGGCATTGTTGGTGATGTCTTGATTGGGCCCCATGTTCTTCCACCTACGCTCAATGGAGCACGTTATCATGGTTTCATACGGGATACTCTACCTGTGCTGCTAGAACATGTGCCTTTACAAGTACGACACAACATGTGGTTCATGCACGATGGAGCTCCTGCACATTTCAGTCGAAGTGTTCATACGCTTCTCAACATCAGATTCGGTGACCGATGGATTTTAGACCAATTCCATGGCCTCCACGCTCTCCTGACCTCAACCCTCTTGACTTTCATTTATGGGGGCATTTGAAAGCTCTTGTGTACGCAACCCCGGTACTAAATTTAGAGACTCTTCGTCCTCGTACTGTGGACGGCTGTGATACAATACGCCATTGTCCAGGGCTGCATCAGCGCATCAGGGATTCCATGCGACGGAGGGTGGATGCATGTATCCTCGTTAACGGAGGACATTTTCAACATTTCCTGTAACAATGGTTTGAAGTCACGTTGGTACGTTCTATTGCAGTGTGTTTCCATTCCACGATTAATGTGATTTGAAGAGAAGTAATAAAATGAGCTCTAGCATGGAAAGTAAGCATTTCCGGACACATGTCCACATAACATATTCTCTTTCTTTGTGTGTGACGTATGTTTCCTGAAAGTTTGGCCGTACCTTTTTGTAACACCCTGTATACATACCTCGATATTAATGGTAACTAGTCACACAACATGATGTCAAATGGCACAAATAGCATATGTACAGAAACTCAAATTGTGAGCAACAAATATTCTCACTCATAAAATAAACTATATGTCAATAGTTACACGTGTAAGACACAACCAGACTGACAAATATAACTCTTAGCAGGCAACAGGACACCTTGGTTAGCGTCACAGCCACACACATACGAGTGTGTGCATATGACTGTCTTTTAGGCTGCTATGGTGCTTCCGCACCCACTGTCATTTATTGATAACATTTTTGTAAAGTAGAAAAATACCAATTAAACAAGAAATGTTAACAATGCATTACAAAATAAAGTAACATCCAAATGAAAGATACAAAACCAGGAGGTGACGACATAGTGCTCCTCAAACTACTGGAGTATTGTCAGTTTAGTTGTGTTCAGGCGAATCAATAGACTCATTAATGAGAGAACTTGTTGCTCACAGTTAGACTTTCTGTGGTTTGAGAATGGCCGTGTCAGCCCGAAATCGGTAACCACTGCACAGAAATTGTACATTCGTGTAACTGAGACGGATAAAATTAAAAAAAAATATCAAATTACATCAGTATTACGTACTGTTTCCCATTTCTTTCTGAAATAAAATAGATTCTACACAGGATGTTCGGGGAGAAAAGGTCAATATTTTACACAGTGATAGTATAGGAAATTCTGAACAAAAAATGTTATATGAACATAGGTCCGCAAATGCTTCTTTAGGAAGGTATGGGTACTGAAAGGAGCTTTAATTCTGCAAAATTGATCTACACAAAGTGAACGTATATGCAATACATCTGGGCCGTAATGTGATTTTCTTGAAAACAATGTTACAGAGAAGTACAGTTATGTTACACAATTTTGCATAATGTTTATTTACTTTTGCATTTAGTACGTAATGCATTTCAACATGCATGTTACATGTATTAAGTTCAAAAAGACATAGCACGTCTTTTAGAATCAGCTTTAACACTGATCGTACAGATGTATTACAGTTCACAGAATAGGTTCGAATAAGCCAAATGAACGTCAATGCACTTTTGCGCTCTAGCGATAACATGTTGTGTTGCTTGTTCAATTGCCTGTGGTTGATTCCTAATCAATTCAGCAGCGTCCATGATCCGACCAAGCAGTTCATCTCGTGCATTTACCTTCACTTTGTGCACCTCTGATTTCATCCAACGCCATAGACAGAAATCTGAAGGTGTAAGGTCAGTTGATCTTGGAGGCCAGTTAATAGCACCGCCACGATCAGTCCAGCGATTAGGGTAAGTGCGATTGAGATGGTCCCTCACACGCAAGGTTACTTGCGGAGGGGTACCGTCATGTTGGAAGTACATTCCAGTTCGATGACTAAAGGAACGTCTTCCAATAGTTCCACAAATTAAATTTCCAAAAAATGCAGGCACCTCTCTCCCGTCAATCGCTGACTTATAATAAATGGACCTATCAAAAGGTTACCGATCATGCAGCACCAAACATTTATGGCAAAACGAACCTGGAAATTGCTATCCACTAAAGCGTGTGTATTTTCCCGCGTGAAAACTGGACTTCGTCAGTGAATAGTATATATGGAAGCAAATGACTATTCTCAATTACCCAGTGACCGAATTGAAGTCGTTGGGCATTGTCGCCAATGTGGAGATTGTGGACACGCTTTTTGTGAAATGGATACAGGTTTTCCGCATGTAACGTTTCCCATACACGTGTCTGTGGGACATTCATACACAGGGACATTCTTCGTATGCTCGTACTGGCATAATGTTACAGAGAAGTACAGTTATGTTACACATTTTTACATAATGTTCATTTACTTTGCATTTAGTACGTAATGCAAAAAAATGGTTCAAATGGCTCTGAGGTCATCAGTCCCCTAGAACTCAGAACTACTTAAACCTAACTAACCTAAGGACATCACACACATCCATGCCCGAGGCAGGATTCTAACCTGCGACCGTAGCGGTCGCGCGGTTCCAGACTGTAGCGCCTAGAGCCGCTCGGCCACTTCGGCCGGCGTACGTAATGCACTTCAACATGCATGTTACTTGTATTAAGTTGAAAAAGACAAACCACGTCTTTTACAAACAGCTTTAACACTTTTCGTACTTCCGATAATTTCTTCCTGTTATTGCAAAGTTTGTTGACGTGCAAGTTCGGACGAAAAATGTCTGTCCGCAGCTCGTGGTCGTGCGGTGGCGTTCTCGCTTCCCACGCCCGGGTTTCCAGGTTCGATTCCCGGCGGGTCAGGGATTTTCTCTGTCTCGAGATGACTGGGTGTTGTGTGATGTCCTTAGGTTAGTTAGGTTTAAGTAGTTCTAAGTTATGGGGGACTGATGACCATAGATGTTGCGTCCCATAGTGCTCAGAGCCATTTTTGAAAAATGTCTACGTGGAAGTGAGCCTGTTCCACGGAAAGTGATAAATACTCTGATGAACACCCTGCGATCAGGTAATCGTTGAGCGCCTGTGGTATTCTTCTCTTGCAGCGGTAGCTCTACCATCGCAGAATCCATAAACATACACCATATCTGCGTATTCCTCATTACTGTAGACGTGTGGCACTGTTAGCAGTTAACACCAGCTAACAGATCCGCCGCCGGTACACTACACAATGCGGCTTACACGGCACAACTGCCCAAACAACGGGTGATTGTACTACGTACGTCACATGACCATAATACATGGTAGGTTGCATAGCGTAAAAATGGCATGTACCCGTGCATTGTTTGCAAGAAAATCAGGTTACGGTCCAGTTTTATTGCGTATACGTTCACGTTCTGCACATCAAGTTTGCAGTATTAGAGCTCCTTTCAATACCCATACCACCCTAACGAAGCATTTGTGCACCAGTATTCATATAACACGTTTTGTTCAAAATTACTTATACTATCAGTCTCTAAAATATTAACCTTTCCTACACAAACACCCTGTATAACTTCTTTTCAGGAAGGGCACTGCAGATTATTATAGGTACACAGCAAGCGTTTTTTTCTGATATATGACCTCCCTATGCGCTTCTTACTGGGAATCTACAAACCATGTCAGGAAAATGTGAGATACGTAACAGGGCGTATATCAATTTAATCTACAGCTTCACTGCTGTCGTAACCTATAAGCAGTTTCCTTAGCAAAATGCGTATGATATATGGCCAAAATGGTGTACGTTTTCCAGTGAGATTACAACATAGAAAGTTTGAAATACTTTAATTATATCTTTAAGGATGAAACTACTTTTTCGTGTGAAAAGGAAATCAAGACTATAATTGTACATACTACCTACAATATAATCATTGGAGACAATTTACGTCCAAAACGCTCATTGTCTCGAAAATGATAGCTGCGTTAGGTACTTACGGAAATGTTATAAAAGTATTCTGAGTTCAGTGTTTCTCCAAGACTTTTTGGTACTTCTTCTGGGGTGTACAGCCACCCAACGTAAAGGGATTTCCATGGGCGATCCACTTGATCAAAATTCATTCCGTGTATCACTTTCGTCTGTAAGAAAACAGAAAAGGTAATTCAGTAAAGTTAATAATTTTCTTTTTTCTTCAAATTTCTGGACCTGACCGGCCGGTGTGGCCGAGCAGTTCTAGGCGCTTCAGTCTGGAACCGCGCTTCCGCTACGGTCGCAGGTTGGAATCCTGCCTCGGGCAGGTTAGTTAGGTTTAAGTAGTTCTAAGTTCTAGGGGACTGATGACCTCAGAAGTTAAGTCCCTTAGTGCTCAGAGCCATTTGAACCATTTTTTCTGGACCTGTAATTGGTGGCACCTGCTCTATCTGATTAAAATTATCTGGACACCTCTATGTAATGTCAAAATGACATCTGATGTCACAAGAGGTAGACGAGTCAATATAAAAGATTGAGGAGGGGGATATTTTCTTGTCAGTAGAGAAACAGTAACAGCACAATCGGTCGGTCATGAGCGTTCAGTGACTTGGATCGTGGGCTAGTCATCGGATGTTACCTGCGTAACAAATCCACGCTTCTAAAGCTGTCCAAATCTATGGCTCGTTATGTGATTTTGAAGATGAAACGTAAAGAAACAACCGTAGCTAAGCCAAGAGCAGGTAGACCACATGTCCTAACGGACAGGGACCGCCGAGAAATGCGGACGGATAAAAAATAAATAAATAAACACTTCATGAAATCAGAGGAAGAAATCACTGCCGGCCGGTGTGGACGAGCGGTTCTAGGCGCTTCGGTCTGGAACCGTGCGACCGCTACGGTCGCAGGTTCGAATCCTACCTCGGGCATGGGTGTGTGTGATGTCCTTATATTAGTTAGGTTTAAGTAGTTGTAAGTTCTAGGGGACTGATGACCTCAGATGTTAAGTCTCATAGTGCTCAGAGCCATTTGAACCATTTGAAGAAATCACTTGTGAGATCCAAAGTGCTAACAACAATCCACCTAATACAATGACTGTCAGGAGGGAGTTAAAAAGTATGGGCTACTATGGTCGAGCAGCTACTTATAAGCCACAAATTTCTGGTAGTAAAGGCAAAAGGTGCTTGAATGACGGCACTGGACAGTGGTGACTAAAAATTAGTGACTTGGAGTGCTGAATCATGCTGTACCCTGGGCCATCCGATGAGACGGTTTGGGTTTGGCGAAGGGTTGAAGAACGTTAACTGACATCATCTGTAGTGACAGCAGTGAAGCGAGAAGAGGGTGGTTTTAAGGTGTGAGGTATTTGTGGTTAGGATGTAGACCCGTTATTGTCGTTAGGAAAACGTTGCGGATGGATATGAACTCATTTTACAACATTGTGCACAACGTATGGTGGAGAAACAGTTCAGAGGCGATGACTGGTTGTATCACCACGTCAATGGACCCTGTCATAAAGCAGGACCTGTGGGGCAGTGGTGAAATGCACTGGCGTACCCATAGTTGTGGTATGAACTCAGTGGAACACATTTGGAAGGAGTTGGAACGTCGATTTCGCTCCAGAATACAGTTTCCAACATCGCTACTCTCTCTTGTTCCGGCTCTTGCGAAAGAATGGGCTCCCATTCCTCCACAGACTTTCCGAAACCTCATTGAAAGTGTCCCCAGCAGAGCCCTAAAAGTGAAAGGTGGACAAACCCATATTAATGTCCACTAATAGATATCCGGATAATTTTGATCAAATAGTATATGTTTAGATTTCATAGTGGAATTTTTTACATTTTTTGACTGAAATGTGTGATACGTTCAACAAAACTCAACGACGACTTCCAACCCGGAGGCGAACTCCAGAATCGTATAAGTTCACAACAGTACATTGCCTAACCGTTGTAACTATAAAATCACGGTCCGCAGCTCGTCGTCGTGCGGTAGCGTTCTCGCTTCCCACGCCCGGGTTCCCGGGTTCGATTCCCGGCGGGGTCAGCGATTTTCTCTGCCTCGCGATGACTAGGTGTTGTGTGATGTCCTTAGGTTAGTTAGGTTTAACTAGTTCTAAGTTCTAGGGGACTGATGACCTTAGAAGTTAAGTCCCATAGTGCTCAGAGCCATTTGAACCAATTATAAAATCACGTGAGAGCAAAGACAGCAAGTCCGTCCATACCAACAAGAAGCTGATACTGAGCGAACGTCACACACGGGAGCTCAAAACGGAAGACATACACTCGACGTTCTAAAGCGGGATCCGACTTCTTTTATACACCTGTACACCGCCGATGCTGTCCATGCCCGAGGAAGAGGAGACTCACAGTTTTCCTTGGCCCATTTGCGGCTGATGTAGGTAAACATCAGGACGCCCAGCGCTGTAGAGCACAGGGAGTCTTCTGGGGAAAAATTACATCTCATCTCACCGCAGCCTCCGCAAAGATGCCTTCGTCACTCGGCGGGGAAGATGCCAAACAGCCAATACTCGGATGGCCGGTAGATGGGTAAATGTAAGACTCCCAGTAGAGCTGTGTTTCCTGAACGCACCTGAGGCCAGGCACAAACCCTGATCTGGAACGACATGAAGATACATATCGTCTGGGAACTAATGGCTGCAGACAAGAATGATTTTTACGAGGTGTTTCCAGAAAATTATGGGAATTTTTATTTATTTAATTATTTGCTTTTTTTAAACAAATCTACTAACTCGGCTAGCCTCTTGAAAATAGTTATATTGCCATCAGATGTTGTACGCTAGTAGTAATGATATAGGTGGGTTCTGGTCAAATAGGAGGCATTGATCTCTTTTATAAATAAACCACGCGGTTGCCCTAGCCCAATTTAATAACCCTTATGTAAACAAACTGGACGCTTGTGTCCATGTTTTGTTCATGTAGGGCGTACTTAATGGGCTATAACTGACATGATAATGACGATTGATGCTCAATAATTGTCAAGTTAATTTCCATAATTTATGTGCAAGACGGCAACCGAGTACAGGACATGCGTTCTTTTTCACCCAGGTGTTGTACTGATTTTAACAAAAACTGGTAATTGTATTTAGTGATGGTAATTTATGAGCCAGAAAGTAGCATGCTTCCTTCCCCCACCACTGAACTCCCATTGGTCCTTCCCCCACCACCCTTTAGTCTCCCCAGCGTCCTGAGACAGTAATTCATTGTGTGGACCACGCTCGAGCAACAGCAGCAGCGGCAGCAGCATCATCAGAAAATACAGGTGATATAGCAAGTTTCCACGATAGTGTAGCACCCAGCGATACTGGCCTGATTTTCGCGAATTTTTGGGTGAATATCACACCCAACGCTATTTTCTGCAACATAAAATACCATTTACGGTTTTGTGGTTAATTTTATCGATTTGTTAGGAAGATACATATTTCATTGCTATGTCACCAATTTTGTCCCCATATTTCAAGAAGATACTGGTACATGGAAATAAGGGTTTCGTTGCTGGTTTCTCCCACATTATAAGAAGATGCAGCTAAGTATGGGTTTCGTGACTAAGTTTACAGACTTTTTTAAGAAGTCTCATGTGAAATATGGGTTTAGCTCCTATTTTATCCATTTTCAGGAACCTTCCATAAAATTTAAATGTTTAAACTACATCAGAACTAACCTATGACGTTATTTAATGTTTTTAGGCAATTCGTTAAAATTTTATCGATTCCACCCCCCACCCCCCTCCCCCTTCCAAGCTCTCTGCAAGTACCTACTTTTTCAGGAAGGCTCACAGAGTGTATGACAACCAACATCATTGACCATACTCTGGAAACATAAAAATACACTCCTGGAAATGGAAAAAAGAACACATTGACACCGGTGTGTCAGACCCACCATACTTGCTCCGGACACTGCGAGAGGGCTGTACAAGCAATGATCACACGCACGGCACAGCGGACACACCAGTAACCGCGGTGTTGGCCGTCGAATGGCGCTAGCTGCGCAGCATTTGTGCACCGCCGCCGTCAGTGTCAGCTAGTTTGCCGTGGCATACGGAGCTCCATCGCAGTCTTTAACACTGGTAGCATGCCGCGACAGCGTGGACGTGAACCGTATGTGCAGTTGACGGACTTTGAGCGAGGGCGTATAGTGGGCATGCGGGAGGCCGGGTGGACGTACCGCCGAATTGCTCAACACGTGGGGCGTGAGGTCTCCACAGTACATCGATGTTGTCGCCAGTGGTCGGCGGAAGGTGCACGTGCCCGTCGACCTGGGACCGGACCGCAGCGACGCACGGATGCACGCCAAGACCGTAGGATCCTACGCAGTGCCGTAGGGGACCCCACCGCCACTTCCCAGCAAATTAGGGGCACTGTTGCTCCTGGGGTATCGGCGAGGACCATTCGCAACCGTCTCCATGAAGTTGGCTACGGTCCCGCACACCGTTAGGCCGTCTTCCGCTCACGCCCCAACATCGTGCAGCCCGCCTCCAGTAGTGTCGCGACAGGCGTGAATGGAGGGACGAATGGAGACGTGTCGTCTTCAGCGATGATAGTCGCTTCTGCCTTGGTGCCAATGATGGTCGTATGCGTGTTTGGCGCCGTGCAGGTGAGCGCCACAATCAGGACTGCATACGACCGAGGCACACAGGGCCAACACCCGGCATCATGGTGTGGGGAGCGATCTCCTACACTGGCCGTACACCTCTGGTGATCGTCGAGGGGACACTGAATAGTGCACGGTACATCCAAACCGTCATCGAACCCATCGTTCTACCATTCCTAGACCGGCAAGGGAACTTGCTGTTCCAACAGGACAATGCACGTCCGCATGTATCCCGTGCCACCCAACGTGCTCTAGAAGGTGTAAGTCAACTACCCTAGCCAGCAAGATCTCCGGATCTGCCCCCATTGATCATGTTTGGGACTGGATGAAGCGTCGTCTCACGCGGTCTGCACGTCCAGCACGAACGCTGGTACAACTGAGGCGCCAGGTGGAAATGGCATGGCAAGCCGTTCCACAGGACTACATCCAGCATCTCTACGATCGTCTCCATGGGAGAATAGCAGCCTTCATTGCTGCGAAAGGTGGATATACACTGTACTAGTGCCGACATTGTGCATGCTCTGTTGCCTGTGTCTATGTGCCTGTGGTTCTGTCAGTGTGATCATGTGATGTATCTGACCCCAGGAATGTGTCAATAAAGTTTCCCCTTCCTGGGACAATGAATTCACGGTGTTCTTATTTCAATTTCCAGGAGTGTATATTACACTGATCACGGTTTTCAGCAATTCCTTAAAAGCTTTTTCTTGTTCTTCCAGTACTTGTCAAATAGCCACATTTTTCAGGAACACACGTCACAGCAAGAACTGCGCAGCACGTATACGTGCATTTTAATAAGTGGGTCGTCATCCATCTTTAATATATGAGGGCTGCTCTTTCGTGGATGTTACCGGCTATACCAACGTCCTCACCTTTAACAGTTCCTCCAACGCAGCAGTAATATCGTCTTTCTTTCCTATTCCATCCTTCACGTTTATTGAGAAGACCAAAGACAGAACTTCAGCTCTTAAATGTCTCTTGGTAAAAGCCTTCGTACTAGCCTAAATTTTCTCTGCCCAGTGGGAGGGAGTAATATGCATGTTCAAGAGTCGGTAAAGTCACCACTCAGCTCCCCTCGCTTTTGTCAGAGCATCGCTAACACTCCCTCACCCCCATATTCTCACCATTGGCAAATCTTCCAGTCTTCGACATATCGCATTTTCACTGATACATTACAGTTCAATGATCATTCCAAGAACGTTCTCTTCCCTCGTTATTTTACTATGTTGGTAACATCTGTGAAATTGCTCGGTTCTTATGGTGATGAAAAACCGTTTTTATATTACAAAAGTTCATTTACTTCCTGTTAGCTCCCAAGACTGGTGTCGTCCGATAGCGGATCTAGGGTAGGGTGGTACATATCTTCCCCCAGACGGGGAAAGTGACGGTTCTTTTAGAAACATTTCTTTCCAAAGACAGAACCGAATTGTTGTGTAGTAGCATGAGGATAGCATTTATCTGGTACACACGCACAAACACGCTCACGCACACACACACACACACACACACACACACACACACACACACACGTATGGGATTATCTGTCGGAGTCTTGCAATTTTGCGAGAAATTCAGTCTTTTTCCTTCTTTCCTGAAGCCCCAGCTGTAATGTTTCATTACTAGCGTAAGCAGGTTCGTACTTTACAAGAATATTAGCCGCAGTCCGAACAGAAGGGGAATCCCATTCTGGATTAGACGTGCTCTGAAGAATGTGTAGTAACTCGTGTCTATTGCTACCCCGTCTGCAACGTGTAAACGACGGTCTTCTGGGGGGATCGCTTGTAAACTACTATACTGGCGCCACTGTACCACTGCGTTTCTGCTACTTATTTTTCAATGCCTACTTTTCCTTCGCTTTGAGTTTATGGATGTGGCTGGATGTAACGAAGTATCTAGTTCCCATTGTGTGTTGCGGTCTTTGTGAGGATGCCCACCTATTGTCTTTGCTGAATGTTTCATTACGCTTGTATCCACATATGTTCATCGCAGTTTTATGCCACAATAGCTGCTTTATCTCTAAACTGACTGGGTTATGGGAGCTGATGGCACAAAGATTCAGAATTGGTCTAGATCTTGTCCAGTCCAAGCAGGCTGACAAATGGAGGAACTTCCACAGCGGCCACTGCTTCTGCCGTACCCTCTGACGTACTCTGGAGGTGGGTGCATAGTTGTTCTACTTGGAGATCAGAACAGACGAAAGCGCAAGCCACATATGATTGTTGTTGTTGTGATCTTCAGTCCAGAGACTGGTTTGATACAGTCCTCCATGCTACTCTATCCTGTTCAAGCTTCTTCATCTCCCAGTACCTACTGCAATCTACATCCTTCTGAATGTGCTTAGTGTATTCATCTCTTGGACTCCCTCTACGATTTTTACCCTCCATGCTGTCCTCCAGTACTAAATTGGTGATCCATTGATGCCTCAGAACATGTCCTACCAACCGATCCCTTCTTCTAGTCAAGTTGTGCCACAAACTCCTCTTTTCCCCAATCTTATTCAATACCTCTCATTAGTTATGTGATCCACCTATCTAATCTTCAGCATTCTTCTGTAGCACCACATTTCGAAAGCTTCTATTCTCTTCTTGTCTAAACTATTTATCGTCCATGCTTCACTTCCATACATGGCTACACTCCATACAAATTCTTTCAGAAACGACTTCCTGACACTTAAATCAATACTCGATGTTAACAAATTTCTCTTCAGAAACGCTTACCTTGCCACTGCCAGTCTACATTTTATATCCTCTCTACTTCGACCGTCATCAGTTATTTTGCTCCCCAAATAGCAAAACTCCTTTACTACTTTAAGTGTCTCATTTCCTAATCTAATCCCCTCAGCATAACCCGACTTAATTCGACTACATTCCATTATCCTCGTTAAACAGTTATTTTCGACCCATCAGTGAATTTTTATCCCCATCTGGCCACCTCATTTGCACGGGTATTATGAATATATCGTTAACGTCTGATCTTCTATTTTCTGCGAGCTATCGGCCATCCACAAACTCTAAAGCTACGTTACAAGGAGCACTTACAGGCTGTTTCACTAAGATATACTGACCTTCCCGCAGAGCTCCTTTTTAATCGGTGACGATGCAGTGCACAGACACGTCTGGCGAGTGTTTTATTTTCCACTGAATGCTTTAACACCTTACGCTTTACAGAATTAGCAGCTACTGTAACAAATGAAAGAAATTCATGCTAACAGATGCTACGCAAAACACCGCAAGCTTCACTGCATTACTGGACGCGATCTTGATTCTTACAAGGGGACCTCCCTACCCCCTCAGATTTAGTGGTAATATGGCCTAGTGGATAGCTCGTAAAAAATTGGACACAGATCGAGCATGAAAACAGGAAGAAGGTGTACTGAACTGTGAATAAAGAAGCAGAGTAGAAAAAGTGAGCGGTTCAAGCTCAAGATAAGCAACATCGAGCTTGTTTTGTAGCCATGGTGCTACAAAGCGGGAGACCCGTGCTCAAATCTCCCTCGCGCTCATTTTTAATCTTCATAAAATTTTGAGCTGTCAGCGCAGTCATAGACGTATCTGTTCGCTGTATTCAGACGTGTCTGTGTCGTGGTGTAACGTCCTTTTGTAACGGCGAGGTGTAAGGAAAGAACCTGTAACGAAAGTTGATTTCGC
The DNA here is from genome assembly GCF_023897955.1 of Schistocerca gregaria. Taxonomy (NCBI): domain Eukaryota; kingdom Metazoa; phylum Arthropoda; class Insecta; order Orthoptera; family Acrididae; genus Schistocerca; species Schistocerca gregaria. The sequence continues at coordinate 121,182,228 of NC_064923.1, forward strand.
ACAAGATATCACACCGCGGTTATCCCGCATCGGACCTACTGCTTACAGCGGGTTCGAATCACTAGCAGGTTTGTATCCGAGATCTTGTATGCTTTCACTGGTACTCGACAATGGGATTCCGTGATTCCAACGCAGCGAGCCTGTAGACGTACGTACCTCCTATTTGTTCTACACAAGTACCACATGTTATAACTCTTGCGTTCCGTTTTGGAAGTTCTGACTCTTGAATTTGCTTGTTGTAATACACCTGTTTACTTGTCGTTTTCATTTCTGTGAGAGTTCTATTCGGCATCTCGCCTGGTCTCACTATACATCACATTTACTTGCGACGGTAATACATTCTTACCACATAACTCACATTCTATAACCAGTGTTGAGTATGATAATTGTCAATGCTACAGAGAGAGAATAGACACGTCAATGACCGGGAGGACAGTTCATAATATTGAAGAAAAAAGAGGGGGGGGGGGCATGAGGGAGTTTGCAGTCCAACACAATGACTACACACCCACGACGTCATAGCTTTTCGAGCTAGCTCGGTCTTGCAGATCTTTAGCTTGGACCGTTCACTGTTTCTATTTTGCTTCACAGTTCAGTACACCTTCTTCCTGTTTCCATTCTTGATCTTCAATTATTAACAGTCTGTCCACTGGGCCACCTTACCACTAAATCTGAGAGGAATGTGACGGGGAGTAGATGTCCTGAACGGCAGTTGAAGCGTTCTTGCACCCATTTCTCCCACCACAGTCGCCTCTTGCTCTTCTGTTTACAGGAAATCTATAATCAATGTTAGCCTGCTCGGTTGGCCGTTCGGTCTAACGCACCGCTTTCCGGGCGGAAAGGAGCGCCTGGTGCCCGGCACGAATCCGCCCGGCGGATTTGTGTTGAGGTCCGCTGAATCGCCCAGTCTGTGCATGGTTTTTAGGGGGTTTTCCATCTGCCTCGGCGAATGCGGGCTTGTTCCCCTTATTCCGCCTCAGTTACACTATGTTGGCGATTGCTGCGCAAACAAGTTCTCCATGTACGCGTACACCACAATTACTCTACCACGCAAACATAGGGGTTACACTCGTCAGATTCTAACTCGACAATATTGTATTTTGTCGATTGTACGAAATGACACAAAAAAAACTCGAATCGTCCTCTAGTAAATGCTACACCAGCATTAGAAACAACTCAGCACTTTTTGCTGGATGTGCAATCCATCTTGTTTTAGCGTCGGTGTGCTTTCTACTTAGAGTGGATAAACGTTTCTCGCTTTCTTATAGGTTCGGCAATAGATGCCGGATATGTTGACTATCAACTCAGCCGATAGTCATACATTAGTCCCACGAATCATGTAGAGAAGTGAAACCAAGTCTGCTTTCACTACTAATTGAACCTCTAGTTTTCATTTAGGTAGAAAAAACAAACAAGTGTAATTTTAAAAACCTAACGTTGTGTTGAAAAAAAATGGTTCAAATGGCTCTGAGCACTATGGGACTTAACATCAGAGGTCATGAGTCCCCTAGAACTTAGAACTACTTAAACCTAACTAACCTAATGACATCACATACATCCATGTCCGAGGCAGGATTCGAACCTGCGACCGTAGCAGTCGCGCGGTTCCTGACTGAGCGCCTAGAACCGCTCGGTCACAAGACCAGCCAAGTTTTTGTAACAGATTTTCTAAAATAAACGGAGAGTCTCAATATGCTCTCGTGGACTTCATTATTCTTCAACCTACAGAGTGCATTTACATTAGTTGTACAAAAGTAACCTTTAAAAATGAAAACGGTAAATAACTTACAGAAATGTTTGCTACAGTACCAGCATCATTTTCTTTTATATTTATTACGGATGTACCATAACTTATAGCGAAAAACGCGTAAAAAAATTAAAAAAAGTAAAAACACTAGACTACTTGCGCACGTCACATACTACAGTTTAGTGCACATACTGCGTGTAGAGGGAATACTGCACTCTCCTCTCAAAACTCAGATATATCGTAGTTCACTCTTCAAGTTCTGCGGCTTTATCTGCGGAGTTCGTAGCTCGTGATCTAGAGGCTAGCATTGCTACCTCTGGATCACGGGGTCCCGGTTTCAATTCCCGGGCGGGTTGGGGATGTTCTCTGCCCGGGGACTGGGTGTTTGTGTGGTCCTCATCATTTCATCATCATCCTATCATCCTCATCATTCGTGACAGTGGGTACTTTGGACTCTGAACGGGCGCTGATGACCGCGCAGGGGGGCGCCCCACAAAACCAAACTTCATCCTCATCATCATCATTCATCAACGGAGTTCTCGGAGCGTATTGGATCGTTAGATGAGGTCTCACATAAGCAGTAAAATATGCCTGCGCCCCACATTCTCCAACCAGAGACCATGAGTGATATTTGAGCCGAATTAGACGGGGACTTAATCAAAAGGTTTGCATTTCATTCCAATTATATCGCAGACAGTTCGTTTGTTTCCGTTATAGTATACTTTCACTTGTATCAGGTTTCGTTATTAATTTGTAACATCCTGTTTATATCGCACAATGACCACGACACTAAAACTGTAAAAACTGAGATTCAGGCTTCTTATGCCTGAATCTCAGTTTTTACATTTCTTCCAGCATACCATTCTTTATTAAAAATATCTTTTGGAAAAGAAAATGTATAACTGGCGTTGTATGAACCTCATAATAATTTACAATAGCGCAGTTCAACCTTGGAAATGGTAGAGTAGAGTATAGTGATTACAGGGAAGAATGCCAAATAACACCATATAAAAATAGTTTAAAATTTAGAATAGAACATACGTACAAGGTTATTCTGTTTAAGCAGTCGAAGACTGACGAAATGTTGCGATGGCGCAACTCTAGTTGCCGATTGAGGGTATGCACTGGGAGACGCTTTTTACATCTTAATATCTCGATTTCTCCGAAAATTTTGAGATTATATCCCTTTCTTTCCCAATGAAGAATTTTTAAACGATCTTGAGCAAAATCCTAGGGTCGATTAAAGAAAATTGAGCAATTAAGAGATGGCACAACCTTGATCTCTACCCTCAATTTGAAAAGACACGGTATGATTTGTCGAAGAGGATTGTTTTCTACAGACACATTGCCCATGTGAGTCATAAAGATCGAGAAATCGGATCTTTCAACAGGGAAACCAAATAGACATGGTTCACCGAGGTAGAAAATGACATGCAAGAGATGGGGATAACACTAGACTATTCCAATAAACGAATTCCGCTCAAGAGTAAGATCCAAGAGCACCTTGATTTCAAGGGAAAGCCAAAACAAAAAACTGGCAAAATGTAAACGAAACGAGGCAGGAAATGAATTTGAGATTAATAGGCTAAAGTTAAAGTCCAGGCACAAAGAAAAGTAAATGTGCAGTTGAGATAGAATCGCCCGGATATGCGAAAAGAAGGAGGAGAAGAAGAATGGTAGTGGGACCCGATAGGGAACCACGTAAAACACCAAGAAAAAATGATTTCATGTCAATGCTAATGGAACTATCTAACATGCCATCGGCGTGGACGATTTTATGAAACGGTTCTCACCGGATCACTGAAGTTAAACAACCTTGGGCCCAGTTATTATTTGGATGGGTGACCGCCAGTGAACTCTAGTTCGCATTGGCTCAAGGACACCCAAGTTGCCGAAATGGCTTCCAACTAAAAGACTTGCACCAGGCCGTTGCATCGTAATGTATTTGTATTGTTATTGTTGTGTATGCAGTCATGTGGTACACAGCAAAACCAAAAAGGGTGGCACTTCGGCCGTGGCGCCACACTTAAGTTGCTGCCTAGAAGGTGCTCGTAGACTGGAACCAGTATGTGTTTCTGCCACGAAACCTTCCGCTCAGGCGACACTGATACTCGGAACTATCCTCTGTTTTCGCCCACGACGGTCACAGATACAAAATTATTCCACCGGTAGCGGATAAACGAAGACGCACCGCACAGACTTCACCAACTCGCCGAGCAACAACTTCACTCTACATTTCCAGCTGATAATTATCATCCGTTGGCGCCATTATAGCCACTATAAACGAGAGATCATCCGGCAGCTAAACGCTACGTGCCAAGTGTCAAGCGAAAGTAAGTAGTGAGATTTATACCCAAAACTGTTAAATTACAGCAGTGCTTACTGAACATCTATAGACTAGATACTTCACTTTCAATGTGCGAGGTTACCTTAGCGTTAACGTTGGGACTTAATTCCAGTGCCATGCACTTTCAATACTGAGAGCTGGGTAATCGGTACAGTTATTTTAATAAATGTTTATTACATGTCTCATATTGTGTTGCTGTGAGCGCACACAGTAAGGTGACAAAAGTCATGGGATACCTCCTGATATCGTTTCGGACCTGCTTTTGCCTGGCGTAGTGCAGCAACTGGACTCTGTAAGTCGTTGGTAGTCCCCTGTAGCAATATTGAGCCATGCTGCCTCCATAATCGCCCATAAGTGCGAACCTGTTGCCGGTGAGGATTTTGGGCACGAATTGACCTCTCGATTACGTCCCATAAATGTTTGATGGGATTCATGTTCGGCGATCTGAGCGGCCAATTCGTTCGAATTGCCCAGAAAGGTCTTCAAACCAGTCGGCACCGACTGTGGCTCGTTGACATGGCGCTTTGTCATCCATAAAAATGCCATCGTTGTTTGGGGACATGAAGTCCATGAGTGGCTGCAAATGTTCTCCAAGAGCCGAACATAAACGTTTCCAGCCGGCCAGAATGGCCGCGCAGTTAGAGGCGCCATGTTACGGACTGTGCAGACCCTCCCGCCGGTGTTTCGAGTCCTCCCTCGGGCATTAGCGTGTGTGTTGTCCTTAGCGTAAGCTAGTTTAAATAGTGTTTAAGGCGAGGGACCGATGACCTCAGCAGTTTGGTCCCTTAGGTATTCGCACACATTTGAACCATTTCCAGTCAATGATCGGTTCAGTTGAGCCTGAGGACCCTGTCCACTCATGTAAATACAGCCCATATTGCTATGGAGCTAACACCTGCTTGCACAGAGCCTTGTTGACAATTTGGATGCATGGCTTCATATGTCTGCACCTCACTCGAACGCTACCATCAACTCTTACCAAGTGAAACCAGGACTCATCTGACGAGGCCACGGTCTTCCAGTCCTCTATGTTCCAACCAATATGGCTACGAGCCCAGGAGAGGCCCTCTAGGAAGTGTGGTGGTGTTAGCAAAGGCACTGGCGTCGATCGGCTGCTGCCACAGCTTGTGTTGTGGTATAGCCCATTAAAATCAAATTTCACGCCACTGTAGTAGATGTAGTAGTAGTAGTAGTAGTAGTAGTAACTTTATTCATGCGTAGATCTCTTTTTGCAAGGGCATAGGACATGTCAAAGAATTTACAACTTTAGATCAATTTAAAATAAGTTAATTCGTATACACATATATTTACATACTTCTAGTTAGAGATAATCATTAGATTTACTCGTGATATACAATGCTTTTTTTTTTTTACAAATAACTTACTAAATAATTAAATGCCACACTGTTCGCTCATATCTCACTATCAGTCACTGCATACACTATACACACATTGTTTCATAACACTTCACCCACTTTTTACACACACACACACACACACACACACACACACACACACACACACACACACTGGTGGCCTCTGGTCCATTTTCTGCACCGCTGTCTAAAGGATACATTCGTCATAAGTCCCACATTGGTTTCCGCGGTTATTTCACGCAGTACTGCCTGTCTATTAGCACTGACGACTCGGTCGTTAAGTGAAGGCCATCGGCCGCTGTGTTTTCCATGGTGGGAGGTAGGGCCTGAAATTTGGTATTCTCGGCACGTTCTTGAGACTGTGGACCTCGGCATATTGAACTCCCTAACGATTTCCGAAACGGAATGTCTCATGCGTCTAGCTCCAGTTAACATTCAGCGTTAAAAGTCTGTTAATTTCCATCGTGCAATCATAATCACGTCGGAAACATTTTCACATGAATTACACTACTGGCTATTAAAATTACTACACCAAGAAAAAATGCGGATGATAAACGGGTATTCATCGGAAAAATATATTGTACTAGAACTGACATGTTATTACATTTTCACGCAATTTGGATGTATAGATCCTGAGAAATCAGTACCCAGAACAACCCTCTCTGGCTGTAATAACGGCCTTGATACGCCTGGGCATTGAGTCAAACAGAGCGTGGATGACGTGTACAGGTACAGCTGTCCATGCAGCTTCAACACGATATCACTCTTCATCAAGAGTAGTGACTGGCGTATTGCGACGAGCCAGTTGCTCGGCCACCATTGACCAGACGTTTTCAATTGGTGAGAGTTCTGGAGAATGTGCTGGCCAGGACAGCAGTCGAACATTTTCTGTATCCAGAAAGGCCCGTACAGGACCTGCAACATGCGGTCGTACATTATCCTGCTGAAATGTAGGGTTTCGCAGGGAACGGATGAAGGTTAGAGCCACGGGTCGTAACACATCTGAAATGTAACGTCCACTGTTCAAAGTACCTTCAATGCGAACAAGAGGTGACCGAGACGTGCACCTAATGGCACTCCATACCATCATGCCGGGTGATGCGCAAGTATGGCGATGACGAATACAAGCTTCCAACGTGCGTTCACCGCGATGTCGCCAAACACGGATGCGACCATGATGATGCTGTAAGCATAACCTGGATTCATCCGAAAAATGACGTTTTGCCAATCGTGCACACAGGTTCGTCGTCGAGTACACCATCGCAGGCGCTCCTGTCTGTGATGCGGCGTCAAGGGTAACCGCAGCCACGGTCTCCGAGCTCATAGTCCATGCTGGTGCAAACGTCGTCGAACTGTTCGTGCAGATGGTTGTTGTCTTGCAAACGTCCCCATCTGTTGACTCAGGGATCGAGACGTGGCTGCGCGATCCATTACAGCCGTGCGGATAAGATGCCTGTCATCGCGACTGCTAGTGATACGAGGCCGTTGAGATCCAGCATGGCGTTCCGTATTACCTTCCTGAACCCACCGAATCCATATTCTGCTAACAGTCATTGGATCTCGACCAAAGCGAGCAGCAATGTCGCGATACGATACACCGAAATCGCGATAAGCTACAATCCTAAAGTCGGAAACGCGATGGTACGCATTTCTCCTCCTTACACGAGGCATCACAACGTTTCACCAGGCAACGCCAGTCAACTGCTGTTTGTGTATGAGAAATCGGTTGGAAATTTTCCTCATGTCAGTAGATTGTAGGTGTCGCTCCCGGTGCCAACCTCGTGTGAATGCTCTGAAAAGCTAATAGTTTGCATATCACAGTATCTTCTTCCCGTCGTTTAAATTTCGCTTCTGTAGCACGTCATCTTCGTGGTGTAGCAATTTTAAGGGCCAGCAGTGTACCTGAGTACAAATGGCAGCACCGCCAGTGCACCGTCCTTTTACATCTTGTGTACGCGATGGTACCACCATCTGTATATCCACATATCCAATGACGTTTGTCACTTCATTGTACGTTGCGAGTGTGCAAGCAGCACCGACTCAAAGGAAGGCCTCGTCGCTTGTTGGTGACGTCACGTCAGCTAGGCACGGCGAACGCCAGGTCTGTTGCAGGCATACTCATAATGGTGGTGTCACCCTCTCTGACACAGGAAAATGTGAAACTGTTGGCGGTAGTTGACCAACACACATTGTTCTGAGAGATTTCTGCAATCAATTAATTGTGTAATTTGTTACACTTCTAAACAAATAGTGTACTCCTGAACTTAAATTTCCGCCAGTTTTAAGGATAGAAAAACAACTTCACGGCCCAGCAGCAACAGAATTCGTGCTTCTTTACCTTATTTGTAAATCTGAGGAAGTTACGTTTGTACTGGGTTGCTTTTACAAGAAACTGTGAACATATTGGTGCTCTTCTTTAGGTATCTTGGTTAACTATGGGGTGAGGAGCACTGAGTGTTAATGAAATATCTTGCGTTTGTACACGTTTGGGGATAGGGTGGGTGACAGAAGAAGAGGCAAAAGAGAGATATTATTTTATCAAATAATTTTTTTTTATCTTATGAAGTTTCTCCTTTCAGTTGCAAGAGGGGAATATATATCTTTTCTAAGGCGCATGTTTAAAAAAGTTTAAGCTCAGCAGTATTTTCGATGTTTGAAGCTATTTTGTTTCCTGTTTAAACTTCCTTTCGTTGAAAACTGCTGTAGTCTAATGACTGGCAACAGTTGGACATTTACACATGTAAATTAGTTCACATTTCCAGTGACGATGTCAAACGAAAATAAATAAATAAATAAAAGAAACGAGTTATTGTAAGGCGGTTGGTGTAAGTTTCGATAACAAAATGGATCAAGTAGATATAGTTACTTGAAAGTAAAATTTCCGAAGCTTGCAATGGGGCAAAGCATCTTCTCATGTTGATCTACGTTTGTTTCGGCAGGATTCAGTAATACAGAACTATGATCTTCATTTGTAGCTTTACGATAGTAATAAAATCTTTCATCTAAATAAAACTGCAGAATCTAAAACAATACCAAACATTTTGTCCAAAAATAAGAGATTTATAGTGATAAGCACGCCCAAGCGTTTCTGCATGCAACAGAACTGGCGTTAGCCGTGCCTAGCTGACGTGACGTCACCAACAAGCGCCGAGGCCTTCCTTTGAGTCGGTGTTGGTGCAAGCCATCTATCCTGTACAGCAATGAACAGCTGTGATAGGGGTTCACTTCCTGCTATCTTGGATGTTGGGCGATAGACTTGCTTTAGTGAATAAACGTTACAGTTATTATTATTATCTCAGCTTTCATTTAGTTGAATACGAGGCATATTACTGGTGCCAGTTAACATCGGAAATAATGTTGTTATTTGTGGTGGAACAGTACTCACGTATCTGTTGAGGAAGTCCCTCAGCTGGCCGAGGGCATCGTTGGCGGCGGCGACGACGCTCTGGCAGACGTCTGTGGCGCTCTTGAGCGGCACGTCGGTGATGGAGGTGGCGTGGGCGGAGGGGGCGGCCAAGGGCGGCCAGCGCGCTGCCTCCCACGGCTTCTCCCACTTGGCGGGCCTCGCCATGCGGACCATGACCGACGGCCGCACGCGCATCCAGTCGTCTGGCCTGGAGCAAAGCAATAGAAAACTCAGTTTGCCTCACACCCACTGAGCCGTGGCTCATTTCGATAGTGCCACTCTGGTGGTTTGTCTTTGCTGCTACGGTCAGGGCGGGAAGCGGCGCCCTCTGGGGTCTACGCGAGGAGTAACGAGGAGAGGTCCTGGGGTAGTGTGCTCTGGGACGTGGTGGAAGACGGTTGTCTGGTTGACGCAGCGAGTGGGGGGATAGGACCAATCGCATGGAGATATACAGGGTGTTACAAAAAGGTACGGCCAAACTTTCAGGAAACATTCCTTACACACAAAGAAAGAAAATATTTAATGTGGACATCTAAACATTCATGGTGGTGTCTGATTGTACTATATCGTGTCTCCCTACTACTTTCGCGCAACGACGATCAGAGCGTGTTTTTTAGGGATTTAACTAGTTTGAACCTGGGACCTGCTGCTGGTAAGGAGACGCCAGACCACACATGACATGTAGAATTCAGAAGAGTTCAGTGAGACTAACGATGATATAACCAAATACTAAACGATCTCAGCGTCAGCTCCACTCCACTCCCTGTAAAAGAATCTTAATTCTAACTAAATATAGTGGAAAGGGTTCAAGGCTTTCCTATTTTTAGTTAGCTGGTAAAATAACGTCGAAAAAGCAGTTAAGTTTACCATTGGAAATTTATTCTAATCACAAAACATCGTTTATAAATTGCACTATTGATAAAAGGAAATGTTTTAATACAGGATGGTAAAAACCAACAGCGTTCAACAAAAATGTGAACGAATATTCCCTAAATGGGTTTCCAAGTTCTACAATCGATCGAAGGATGACCTATGCCATATCACATCTATAATCTAGGTTTAATTTAAGTTTCACAAAAGAGAAAACTATCAAAATGGTCTACAGTGACCCTCAATTATCTTTAATAACTTATCTAACTTGTCGTAAATTACAGTGGCTGATGTGGCTTCTCAATAACTATATAAAAGAAAAATCATCGCGTTTCAGATCTGTTCTTCAAGTGGCAAATGTGAACACCATGAGTTTTAATTAACGATCGACACTAGTATTACGCAAAAAGGGGGTGTAACAGATGAGTCTTCTGCAGTTCTGAGTGAAGCCTTATGTGCTCAAAAATGCGGCATCGCGTGCGTTCATTACCTTGTCGGTGTTTAAGCAGCGTCAAGGCGGCAGCGGCCGGCGCAGCAGCCATCCAGCCCGCCGTCTCGGAACCAACTCTTCTAACTTCTCCTTACTACAATTTACCGAAGTTAGTTTAAAAAAGCTAGCTGGCTGTGTTTTCATCTGACCAATCAGGGTCTCAATGTTAACCTTACGCTCCGCCTACAAAAATTCAGTCTATCCAATGGGAAACGTTATACTTTTCGTGGTGGGGCAATGTTTTTAAAGTTTGCAACGTAACAGAGACGCTAAAAAGTCTCACGCTAAAACCTGCAGCTAGTGTGGTCCTTTTAGCGTTATCGTGAGATCTATACTGCTCTTCTGGAGGGCTCTATCTTTTAACATGGGCTGGGGAGTGATCCTAATGTAACAGACATGCGAAAAAGTCTCACGCTAAAACTTGCGGGTGGTAGTGGCCCTTTTTGTGTTATCGTAAGATCTATACTGCTTTTCTGGAGGGCTCTAGCTTTTAACATGGGCTGGGGGTTGTCCTTGACATACCTGAGACGCGAAAAAGCCTGACGCTAAAACGTGCGGGTTGTATAGTTGTACAGGTAGGCTCACGGCGTGGGTGCCCAGCCCCTCCCTTTCCTAGCTTAACACGGTTTTGCTCTCGGCTTCTGTCCTCGTTTCTCCCCTCGGAACTGCGTCTGCCTCACGGTGGGAAGGTACGACATGCATTTAGGCATTCTTGTGTTAGTCTGTGGTATTCCATTTGCTCACTCGTTACTCGTATTACTTTGGTTAATTTAATGTCACAATTTATTCGGAGCTATGTGACATACTACTGGATTTGCTTATCATGTCAGGGTTTTCATGTAAGGTGTTGGATTTGCCTGACACCTTACAGACATGTATCCGGAAACGTTTACTTTCCATGTCAGAGCTCATTTTATTACTTCTCTTCAAATCACATTAATCATGGAATGGAAACACACAGCAACAGAACGTACCAGCGTGACTTCAAACACTTTGTTACAGGAAATGTTCAAAATGTCCTCCAGGTAGCGAGGATACATGCATCCACCCTCTGTCGCATGGTATCCCTGATGCGCTGATGCAGCCCTGGAGAATGGCGTATTGTATCACAGCCGTCCACAATACGAGCACGAAGAGTCTCTACATTTGGTACCGGGGTTGCGTAGACAAGAACTTCCAAATGCCCCCATAAATGAAAGTCAAGAGGGTTGAGGTCAGGAGAGCGTGGAGGCCATGGAATTGGTCCGCCTCTACCAATCCATCGGTCACCGAATCTGTTGTTGAGAAACGTACGAACACTTCGACTGAAATGTGCAGGAGCTCCATCGTGCATGAACCACATGTTGTGCCGTACTTTTAAAGGCACATGTTCTAGCAGCACAGGTAGAATATCCCTATGAAATCATGGCGGTGAATCGAGGAAGTACAGTACATACTGACGAAATTAAAATGTGCTCTAACAAAAAATTTAAGCGTTTCCGGACACATGCCCACATAACATGTTTTGTTTATTTGTGTGGGAGAAATGTTTCCTGTAAGTTTGGCCGTACCTTTTCGTAACACCCTGTACAAGTTGGCTCTGAACAGAAGGCGCCGTAGCAAGCAGAGGGAAGCGGGCAACCTGTAATTTGTGTGACGGAGTAACGATTTTGCATTGGATGTCCCAGTGGTTCCCGAGAGTTGCAGCCGCTGCTTTCGGAGAAGAGAATTGGTAAGAGCTTGTGTCTACGCTCTTTTCCGTACGTTGTTGCTGCCTGCCGTTATAAACGGGTGAAAATCAGGCGCTTGTATTGACTATACGGAGACTGGTGATGTAAAATTACATTTGTGATTGAGTCTCACTTGTACTGTGACAATTTAGAGGCGGAAACTATGGTGGTTTCATTAGGTCTGGTTCTTTGCTGTGCAACTAAGCGAGTCAGTTATATGGGGTAACTGAGGGAACACCATCATGTTGGTCTAAGTGATACGTTCCCCACGTTTTGTCTATGGCTTGATAATCGAAATCGTGGGGGAGTACATGTGTGAGTAATTTGCTTTTGTATTGATGGTTATGTTGTAACGACTGTTCTCTGGTGTGTTAAATCACGTGCTGATTTGTAGCCAATCTAAGCAGAAGTTACCATTGCTACTTGTTTACGTGATACTGTCCTTATGATTGGCGTTATTTGTCTTTTGATTGTGGGTGTGCTCACGTTTAAAAAAATTACGGCTACTATCCATAGGGGTTGTCTAGTGAGGAAATTGCTTAAGCCTTTATCATATGCTGGTCTGTTTGCCCATCACATTGGCTTTCTATGCAGTAACTGAAGGAACGTGTATGGTGGTTCAAGATTGTAGGCTGACTAGTATTTGAACTGGTGTTGAGGTTAAGGGCGAGATGAGCATCCCGCAATCCCGCACGCTGGGCGTGGTTAAATGTTCCGCTATTGGGGAGCCGGCTCTCTGTTCTTGGATTGTGTAAGGATACGTGATGAGTGCGTCGCTGTAGTTTTTCGCGTGCTAAATTGCGGGGTGTCGGTGCCGATCTAGGGCTAGACTTGTGATGTATGTTATGTTGAAAGGGAATTAACTGTACCAAACTTAAGAGAGCTTTTAGTTTGTTTTAGGTCTGTACATGGAATGATGTTCATATTTTGTCGATTGCGGCAATAACTCCCTATGTGGGGAGACCCTCTGAGGGACTTGTACTGTTGCAGTACAGTCCATCTGAAATGTGCTGCTTAAAACTTGGGACTGCCGCTCTCTGATGTTATATATTATTGTTTAATCTTAAATGTCTTGGATTTAATATGGTTGTTGAGGATTACGTAATTAATTTTGATCGTTGGTTCCTTAAAGGAAGTATTTCGTTTTAAAATATGTGCTCGGTCAGAGCCTATTTAAATATGATTTTAACTTATCATTCAAAATTTCTTGTCTTGCTTTCTTCAAAGGCTTTCAGTTAAATGATTGCTATTTGCCTGTTTAAATGTTTGAGTGACTTAAAAGAATAGAATATTATTTTGTAATTTTGTACTGATTGTTCCTTTTGGGTAATACCTGACTTATGTGTTCAATAAATGAGTGTCTAGTCAATGGTGATGCACTGTTCTATTGGTAGCCTACCCCTTCCACTCCACAGCCTATTGAGCTGCTTTGTGTCGAAATTGTGTTCAGAACACCCCTCTGATCTGACACCTCACCCATTTTCATGTGTTCAATAATCTGTGTTGTTGAACTGAGCTCTAATATTGAATATACAGGGTGCATCAAAAAAAGTATACACACTTTGAACTGTCATAGACAATTTATTCTAAAAGGTTAAATATCTGTGAGAAAGTAATGTTATGTTTCTTCAACAGGTGGCAGCAGTGGCAAGGAAGTAACTGCAACATGGCGAACGTGCGTTTGAGCTTCGAAGCGCGGAAGCAGATGATTAAGGGGTACTGTAAGTTTGAGAATGTAGCTGCGGCTCGAAGCCAGTGGAGAGGTGAGTATGGTACAGAACCACCTTCAAAGTTAACAATTACACGTCTACGAGACAAATTCGAAATTCGTGGAACAGGGTGTGATGTGCATAAAGGTCGATCAGGACGACCTCGTACAGCTACAAGAGATGATTCCACACCTGTGGTCTTGGAATGTTTCAACGTTCGCCTCAAAAATCTTCGAGGCAAGCGGAACGTGACAGTAATGTAAGTGCTAGTAGTGTGCTACGCATTCTGAAGAAAGGTAAGTTTTGTGTGTACATTCCAAAGCTGGTGCAACAGCTAAGTGACGACGATCCAGATTGAAGGTTAGAATTTTATGAATAGGTTCAGGAGATGGTGAGACGTGAACCGGGATTTATGGGTAGCATAATTTGGTCATATGAGCCCAATTCAAACTCAATAGAACTGTCAATAGGCACAATTGCGTGTACTGGGCTGAAGATAATACTCACATTACAGTTGAAAAGGCTGTGAATATGCCTGGTGTAAATGTGTGGTGTGGTTTGTCTGCAAGGGGACTCATTGGGCCTTTCCGCTTTGAAGGTACTGTTACTGGAGAAACGTACCTAACAATGCTAGGTGACTCCATATTCCCTGCCATTCGTGCATTATACGGTAATGATGAGTTTTATTTCCAACAAGGTGGCGCCCCCCCCCCCCACCCCCGCACTATCATAGGGACGTACGAGCATACCTGGATCACAATGAGCCAGGCCAGTGGATAAGATGCAGGAGACCAATCGAGTTTCCTGCACGCTCTCCGGACCTCATGACGCTGGATTTCTTCCTATGGAGCACAGTAAAAGATGAGGTGTACAGATGTAAACCACGTAACCTGGACACACTTTGTAATGATATTCAGGCGGTGTGCGCAGAAATCGCATTAGACACTTTGGTACGAAGTACGGAATCAGTGGTGACTCATACTCAGAAATGTATTGATGCTTAAGGCCACCAGTTTGAACATTAATCAAATTTGCAAAGTACATTTATTTTTCTAACTGGACTTAAAGCTTTCCATTTCCAGAAATTTAACATTGTAGAATGGGAAATAAATTTTCTATGACGCTTCAAAGTGTGTATATATTTTTTTGATGGACCCTGTATACTCTCTGGATAGATCCTTTCCCTATTGTAAAAACTTCCTTATATCTCTGAAACGAAGTCCCTTACCTTGGGGAGTTTGACAATGATTTAGTGTAAGAAGTAGATTTTTTATAAGGCATCGGATGCAGTAAGAAATTAATTTTTAATGCCGTGGTGAGTAAAAGCTTTTTCTAACCTTCCACACAGAAATAAATGTGTTTTTTTGCAATCACTATCGTAAGGGATCATTATCTTTTAAGTAAAAGTAATATTACTATATCAAAATTTTTGAAAAATTGTGTACATGCTGAATTTCGCCAAAGTGAGTCGCGTTCATCTTTCATTGGTGACGAGGAGAACCAAAAATTTTTTAAAATCACTCTCGATTTGTCAATGAATTGCGAAAGGGCGCAGTAATTATTATTATTACTATCTGAGAAACCAAGTATCGATCAGATATTTATGTATAGCTGTCGTCGAAATTTCATAAGCGTGGAATTTATTTTTTTACTCATAAAACTTCTTTGTACAGCATGTTTCAAGTAGCATGATAGGGGACACAAACAAAGAGCTTGTTTGCTGGCCATGTAAAAACTAACTGACACTCAGGTGCTCGCCCCCAACATGTAGCGTCTGTCCTTGTGCTTTGTTCATGGATGTGCCATACCACGAGCTCACCAGGAATTGTACATGTTTAAAGCGAAATGTTAAATTGTCTTGAATAAATGGCTTCCATTAAAGCTCTCCACAAAGAAACTCATGCATGACATCGTGGATGAAGTCATGGCAAAGCTAAACAAGAAAAAAATATCCTGTTGGTATATTTTTTGACTTTTCCAAAGTCAATGATTATGTGGATTTCAAAAATTCCACTTGGGAAACTAAAATTTTATGACATTAATGATAATTTTTGCACATACATAGTTTCATCTTCATAACAGAAGACTGAGTGTCCTCTAACAGACTGGAATAAAACTAGGAATAAAACTAAGGTCACAACATAGCAACATTACAAGTAGCATCCCATTAGATTCGGTTCGCTCTAGCTCTTAATCTAAGTAATATTCCAGCGACTGTAAAGGAAGGTTCAGAAACGGTATTGATTGCTGGTAGTACAATAATACTAGGTTGACTATTCAGCTTCTGTACGAAATTATTATTATTATTTTGTAGTGGATGGTGGGAACGCAGCCCTCATATGATTACCAATCTATATTCATAAAAGGCAATGTCCTGATTGACTGCCTCATCATCACCCAGCCCAAACCGCTAAGAACACAAATTTGAAATTTGAAGAAATCTTATACTGCAGGTGTCGTTTAAGAAGGGTGTTAAATAGAGGATAAAATGTTTTTTTAATATGTCGTACTAAGGCAATTTTGAAGCTAGAACTAAAAAAATTGTATATGATTTCTCAGTGAGGAATAAAGAAATATGTGTTTCAGCAATTTTGGGGGTGAAATAGTGGATGAAAGTTTTTTTAATAAATTATTAAAGAATTACTGATTTTAAAGCTACATCTACGAAAACTGATATTTGATTCTTGGTTAGCTGTAAAAACTATGTGTTTCAGTGTTACTGTATATTCAATACCCAAAGAACTCAAGTAGGAGTTGAAAAATTTATGAAATTATTTCATTAAGAAAGCGTTTTCAGGGTAAATCTATGAAAATTTGTATTCGCTTTCCCTGATAGATAAAAAAATGTGTTTTTGACTGTTTTTGAAAAATCAACCCCTAAGGGGGTAAAACAGAGATTGAAAATTTTTAATAAAGTATTTCGTTATGTTAAAAATTTTTGAGGTTAAATCTATGAAAACTGGTATTTCACTTCCGGGTTAGATATAAAGAAATATGTGTTAGAGGATGAAATTTAATATGGAAATATTACCACAAGAACTCAAAAGACATAATTAACAAAAACCTTTGACTCAGCTACCATAACTGCTTTTTGTTGAGTACATTCAGAAGAGAATTTTAGTTTAGAAGGAGTTGCAATTTGTGGACAACATAAAAAATCGATTAAAGACAAACAAACAAACAAAATCTCTGCAGACCATACAGTCTACGTGAGCGAAGCAGCGGGCACTAAGCTAGTTATAAATAAAAAAGCCTAATAAAGGGACCAAACTCAATCTTATTAGGCACAGAGTAGATCATAACTGAACATCTCTACATCTGGTTCAAAGCAAACAGTTTTAAATTTACCGGTAATCCTACACAGACTCGTATTATGCAGTTCCAAACAAGTAGACATAACCTGCTAATTTCGTAACAGATTATCCTAGTGGGAGAATGTTGCAACACAGTAAGTGGCCAGAAAATACAAACCGAGGAAGTTAAATGTGAAGTCAAAAAAATCGTCAATAGCATATGACGAACGCCTAAATAGCAAATAGAGAGAATACCCCAGAAGAAGCGTGTTACAGTGGCCAAATAATAATATCAGCGACTGGAAAGTTTCAGACACATAAACACAACTAGCTGAGGAATGTGCACTCACTTTCCTCGGTACCTATAGCGCCAGATAATGGTTCAAATGGCTCTGAGCACTATGGGACTTAACGTCTGAGGTCATCAGCCCCTATAACTTAGAACTACTTAAACCTAACTAACGTAAGATCATCACACACATCCATGCCCGAGGCAGGATTCGAACCAGCGACCGTAGCGGTCGCGCGGTTCTAGACTGAAGCACCTAGAACCGCTCGACCACAGGGGCCGGCCGGTAGCCAGAGAATGTTTCCAACTCTGGTGCTGCCCACGCCACGTGTGGTGTGACCTTTAAACCGTCCATCTTTGAATAGGCAACGCTGAAGCATCCATTTCGGTATGAGTGTCCAAATCCAGCGACTATAGTAAAGCTAACATAACTAGAGGTAATTAATGGCCATCGGCTAAATGAAACGCTTTGTGTGAAATTCATTGCGGCCCACCTAGATCAACAAATAGATGGAGTCAACATATAGATGAACGAATCAAGAAGCTCAGCTCATCATAGAAACGTCGTCAAGGAACCCAAGATGCAAGCCAGCAGGCAATATACCAACAAGTGGCCGCAATAGCCTCAATAATCTTACTGTTTTCTTCAGCTGAATAAACCCTTCATTCACTTTTAGTACACAGCCCAAGGGAAATTTTCACATTACACTGGAAGAGAAAACATGCAAAATAAGTCACCACACTTGTCCTCTGCCCTCAGGTCAACTCAATGAACAAAACTTGTAAGACATGCTGAGCTGAGTTTCTGATCTACACCTTTGTTAATCGTCTTTTTACTATCTTCTCCTTCACGGACTTCCAGTAAAAGAATGTTTACGTTATTAAGATTCACTCTACCTTTGACAAAAACTAAAATCTTAAACATGTAAATTTCTGGTCCTTAAAGCAGATCTTCCTCAAAATATTGGCTTTTCTTCACTAAGCTAGTAACCTATTTAATCATAGTGAGTTGCCTAGCTTAAATGGTTATACTATAATGAGATTTATTAATTTTATGATTTCAAATTAAGCTGTTGGTGAAAGGCACATAATGTGATGTTAATAGCCTATTGCCTCTTCTACTTAACCTCTGCTACTTGTGTACTACACGCACAAAGTTGACACTCGTCGCGATGGCTGATGGGAGTCACCGTAAAGGCATTTCCCATTTACATTCGCTCCCATCAGCCATCACGCCGGGTGTCAACTTCGCTTGTGCGAACAATACTCTGCATTAAACAAAATCGGGGCTGTCAAGATGGGGACAATATTATATAACCGTGCATCGTGCTTTTCCATTGGAGGAATATTTGCCTAACTTTCAACATTACTAAGGACATTTTTTCAGTATTTAAGCAGTGGTTAGATTCGAAACTGGACCCAGGGCGTTTTTATTTCCACTTAAAGACGCTGCTCTAGACCACAGATATTAGGTGAACTGCCATATTAAGGAGTGAAGGCGGAACAGGATGATAAACATATGATAAAAAATGGGGAAATAACTTCCACGGTACTAAAGGGAGCTGCAGAGAGTACAAAATGTAGGGGAGGATGGAACAAAATCCGAAAAAAATAAACAAAGGCTACTGCAGCGCTTTTTTTGGAAATGCGTTTTATGTATCAGAAGTAAACCGAAGTCGTTTATCACAAAATTAAATGTAATTGTGTTTATAGGAAAGAAAATGATGATAGTACCGAAAAAAGCTTCGCAACCGGTGAGCAGAACATTGAATAGAGTACAAACTAAAATATTTATCACAAAACAATCGAAGCTAGTATCATGTAACAAATTTTAGCTGTCTAACTCAAGCAGTGAGTACGATAAACGAAAACGAACGTATGTATGGATAGAGAAAATGTAAATGGCTGTTAGAAAAAAAGTTCAACAATATTTATGGTAAAGGGAATGAATTATCTTAGAAATACTCTATTTCTCAAGTGGAGACCACAATCCAGAGTACGAACTAAAGAAACACGTTTGACATAAAATAATCGAAGCTAGTATAGCCATAATAACTTAAGCTCTCCAGTAGAAATGGTATCAACGATACACAGACGCAAAGACATGTATACATCAGTAGTAAATACAAACAGTACTTGCAACATGATATTAATTTTTTTTAAGAAGTTAACTGAGGTCATTGTGTTTCTGATCGAGTCACCCTGTTTCATAATAGTGGAAAGCACTTAAGAAGATTCGCGATAAACACTCCTGCCATCTTGCAAAATACGAGCAGAATCGGGCACAGTCCTCAGATCTTCAATAACCTTCATTTTTCTCAGTAAAGAAGACTGACAACTCGATGTAATCTACAAATTACTGCCTAAACACAAAATAGTGTTTTTTGGGATCCACAGCAGAGATAAATCATTATTTGTTTCGAAGTAGTGCCTAAGCGAAAATGTGAAAAACTATCGATCCAGATACGGTACAATACAATATGATCCAGAATATATTTTTCATGGTCTCCTAAATTTTAAAGAAATTCAAAATATAAATCAATAGATGACGTCACCCATTAACTTTATGTCGCTGGTCAAAGCCACTGGCATTTTTTGCAAATTCCTGTTGACTCTTACATCGTAGCTGAACATGTTCCATATCAAACAAAATTGAGTAATTAAAAACAGTTCATTACAGTTGAGCTTTTCTTATATATTGTTTATAACATAATAAGGCTAGAAATAGCTTCATGAATCTTCGATGCAATATACTCATAAGTCCACGTTAAGTCTAATGTGAAGTGTACCATACGAAAATCTATCGGCTGACTGACATTAACAGAATGTGACACAAACACGTAGAGAAAAGCATGCCGGATGCCGACTATGCATGAAACAACTGATTTCACTGCCAGACAGAAGATAGTTGAAAATTAAATCTACATAAAAGACTTACATTTTTGATCATCCAACTTGTAAATTTAGCAATACAGCAGAAACTGTGAACAGAGATGCTCTTTACTGATGTTTGAATGTTGCAGTCACATATTTCATGATCGTTGGAAGATGTCAGTACTTTGCACAGGGTTGAAACTTATATGGGAACTTCCAGTAATGCGACCTTGGTTTGTTGCCACGCCACTTGGAGCGCTACAAGTTTAACCATCCGTTTGTCGTTTTCTTATTGGTTGAGTTCTCTACATTTGTTTCAGTTGCGTTCTAAGCAGCGAGCGAAAATTATGCAGAATATGAGCAACATATTCAAACTGCAATTCAAAGACTGCAGCACAACGAGAAGGCCATAATTACGAGACGGAGTGTGATGAAACTAGCTCTTGTGTCCTGAAATGTCACATGATTTGTAGGTTTTGACAAGTGCCAAACTGCAATTATTGCTAATTGATAATGGCCACAAGTCGAAACTGCAATAATATTTGGTTTTACAAATAAATAATTGTACAGTAAAAAGTTATCACGATTTCATTTACAAAATTTTACATGTCTGTAACCCCAGTTACAAGAAGTCAATCTTAATTTTTGAGTGAATATATCAGTTTGCAAGACAACAAAAACATTTCCAAGTATACATTTTACCACCTGGCTCAGCCATAAAGATAAACGAAAAGTATTATCACCTAACACTCGCATTTCTCAAAGCAAGAATACCCATTTTCGAGCTATATTTTCCCGTAAAGTTCGCTGACAGGCCACTAGGAGCGCTACTGTTCTTTGTTTCCATATCGTAACATGGTCGTTGCACTTCTTACAATTTGGTGTTTTTTGATACTTTGTACGCCGTAGGATAGTTATCTCATTACCCTGCTGATTTAGTTATTTCGAAAAGTGAAATGAAAACTTCTCAAATGTCTTAAAATTCGACTGTTAAACAAGACAGAAGTTCTCAGCTCCCTTGTTTTTCTAGTAAAGAAAACAGAAATAAGCTTCAAATATTTAAAGAATTTTCAAAAAGACTCGAAGTATATTTGTAATTTGTTCAGCAGATCTCCAAAAAATAATAATCCACCTTGAATGGCAGAGGGATCTTTGCATCAAAGTTAACCTCCCTGTCCCACCGCCCAAGCTTTGTGCGAGGGAAAAGCGACTTGCCTCGTGTCACCTGTGCGCTACAATGTGATGTACGCGTTACGTAGACAGTACGACTGTTTCAAAGCCTACTTCGAATATAAGTTTTCTAAATTTGGGATTGGATCCCAATTACTTCCATTCAACTTCCCTTATAGTCTCTGTTATAATCTCGCATGTGCTATGCCTCTTGTCGTCCTTACAGTGTTACGTTTCAAACCCTGCTGTTAGGCCTAGGGGATAAGTTCCCCAAACAAAACACTACACTTGAACAGCTAGCGGTACGATCATTAATGGAGTTCTCTATCAGACGAGCTACACTTTCACTGAATACTCACACAAAATCTAACTCTTTCATTCGTCTTCTCTACTATTGATGAGTTCTTCTGCTAGTGATTTCACTCGTGGGAGCAGTACAGCAGTATGCAGGGTGGTCCACTGATCGTGACCGCACCAAATATTTCATGGAATAAGCGTCAAACGAAAAAAATACAAAGAACGGAACTCGTCTAGCTTGAAGGGGAAACCAGATGGCGCTATGGTTGGCCCGCTAGATGGCGCTGCCATAGGTCAACGGATATCAAGTACGCTTTTTTAAAATAGGGGCCCCATTTTTTAAAAAAATATTCGTGTAGTACGTAAAGAAATATGAATGTTATAGTTGGACCACTTTTTTCGCTTTGTGATAGATGGCGCTGTAATAGTCACAAACTTTGGCTCACAGTTTTAGACGAACAGTTGGTAACAGGTAGGTTTTTTAAATTAAAATAACAGAACGTAGGTACGTTCGAACATTTTATTTCGGTTGTTCTAATGTGATACATGTACATTTGTGAACTTATCATTTCTGAGAACACATGCTGTTACAGCGTGATTACCTGTAAATACCGCATTAGTGCAATAAATGCTCAAAATGTTGTCCGTCAACCTCAATGCATTTGGCAATACGTGTAACGACATTCCTCTCAACAGGTAGTAGTTCGCCTCCCGTAATGTTCGCACATGCATTGACAATGCGCTGACGCCTGTTATCAGGCGTTGTCGGTGGATCACGATAGCAAATATCCATCAACTTTCCCCACTGAAAGAAATCCGGGGACGTCAGATCCGGTGAACATGCGGGCCATGGTTTGGTGCTACGACGACCAATCCACCTGTCATGAAATATGCTGTTCAATACCGCTTCAACCGCACGCGAGCTATGTGCCGGACATCCATCATGTTGGAAGTACACCGCCATGCTGTCATGCAGTGAAACATATTGTAGTAACATCGGTAGAACATTACGTAGGAAATCAGCATACATTGCACCATGTAGATTGCCATCGATAAAATGGGGGCCAATTATCCTTCCTCCGTTAATGCCGCACTATACATTAACCCGCCAAGGTCGCTGATGTTCCAGTTGTCGCAGGCATCGTGGCTTTTCCGTTGCCCAATAGTGCATATTATGCCGGTTTACATTATCTCTGTTGATGAATGACGCTAAGTCGCTAAATAGAACGCGTGAAAAAATCTGTCATCGTCCAATAATTTTTCTTGCGCCCAGTGGCAAAACTGTACACGACGTTCAAAGTCGTCGCCATGCAATTCCTGGTGCATAGAAATTTGGTACGGGTGCAATAGATGTTGATGTAGCATTCTCAACACCGACGTTTTTGAGATTCCCGATTCTCGCGGAATTTGTTTGCTACTGATGTGCGGATTAGCCACGACAGCAACTAAAACACATACTTGGGCAACATCGTTTGTTGCAGGTCATGGTTGACGTTACACATGTGGCTGAACACATCCTGTTTCCTTAAATAACGTAACTATCCGGCGAACGGTCCGGACACTTGGATGATGTCGTCCAGGATACCGAGCAGTATACATAGCACACGCCCGTTGGACAGTTTGATCACAATACCCATACATCAACACGATATCGACCTTTTCCGCAATTGGTAAACGGTCCATTTTAACACGGGTAATGTATTACGAAGCGAACACCGTCCGCACTGGCGAAATGTTGCGTGATACCACGTACTATTACAGCGCCATCTATCACAAAGCGAAAAAAGTGGTCGAACTAAAACATTCGTATTTCTTTACGTACTACACGAATAAGTAATAAAAATGGGAGTTTGTATTTTAAAAAAAGAAACCACAGTTGATGTCTGTTTTACCTATGGCAGCGCCATCTAGCGGGCCAACCATGACGTCATCTGGTTTCTCCCTTCAAGCTAGACAAGTTTCGTTCTTTGTAGGTTTTTCGTTTGATGGTTAGTTCGTGAGATATTTGGCCAGGTCACTATCAATGGACCACCCTGTATATTTCTCATTGTGAACTATAATTAGAAGCTGTCATTATTAGTTCCTAAGCCATCGCTTTCGTCTCAACACCGGAGATCTGTTAACAGAAATCGGACGTTCTTTAATAGTGGTAAGTCCTTCTTCCAACACCATTAGAGCAAGGCAGTCTTCTAAAAAAAGTTACAAAAAATTTACTTCCTTCATATAATTTTATAAGGGTAGGATAAAGCAACACTTTCATTATCTCTTCTGAATACACATTTAATTTTCAGTTGCGTTTTATTGTGCATAAACACGATACTCTCACTTTATATTTTAAAATCATCCCTTATGTAAGTCCTCTGCTGGCAGAACGTTCTTTTCTGGAATTCACAGTGTAGTGTAGTGTAGTGGCAGTCTAAAGTAATAGTGTCTCCCAAGTTAGCATCTAGCTGCTGGCTCTGTGTAGTAATATAACATTGCTTTGTTCCACAATACTGGAAATTCTGCTTCCATATGGAATCTCCGGAATAGGATGAATGAACAACTACAACTTGGTTTTACATGATGCCTATATTAAATACTATAAGACAAAGTGAGGTATACTCGTGATGATCACATACGACAGACATTTGTAGGTAATTTCGTGGTATGGATAGATAATTTTGTGATAAGTGAAGGGTAACTTCATGACAGTAGAAAGATGATCAGCAAAGTACAGGCAGGCCAGTAATATCTACTAACAGTGATAGCTGTGATCGAAGTGAGTAAACAAAAAATGTTTGCGAAATTACCTGTAACACGAAAATACTTCCCTTTACTTTAAAGGCCGGCCGTTGCGGACGAGCGGTTCTAGGCGCTTCAGTCCGAAACTGCGCTGCTGCTACGGTCGCAGGTTCGAATCTTGCCTCGGGCATGGATGTGTGTGATGTCCTTAGGTTAGTTAGACTTAAGTAGTTCTAAGTCTAGAGGACTGATGACCTCAGAGCCATTTGAACCATTTTTACTTTCAAGTTGTTGTGCTAAGCTACATATTAGTTATCGGTAGCGACGTCGATACCATTTCCAGTTACACTTAACTTATTGCGTGAACTAATAAGATCAGCCGTCGCCTCAGCACATTGTCTGCCAATTTCATATTAACAGTAGCGGTAGCAGAAGCAATCGTTTCTCTAAATAGCAACCAGTACATATGTTGTTGTAGTTGTAATCTTCAGCCCGAAGATTGGCCTGATGCAACTCTCCACGAAAGTTTTCCGTACAATTCCCTTCATATTTGAAGGACTTCTGTAACCTGCACAGTGGCGGATACAGAAAAACCTCATGGAGGGGGCGCTAAAGATATCTTGAGCTACCTTTACTTTTAGCGCAATAAAAAATAATCAAGTTACATGCAAACTTTAAGAAAGTTTTATTGAAACTGATTATACACATATACCAGAAAAAAGTTACAAAAGTGGTTCTCTTCCTTAAATGATGAATTGTATGCAACTATTCTTCCTGACAAATTGGTCAATTATGTCGTCAATAAGACAATCAATGTCAGGGTGAGTGTTCAACGGAAGTAAGCCATTACCTGGCTTTCTACCACACTGGGTACTATCCGCTCTGTCGCGAATATTGATGTGAATAAACTATATCTAGTAGCGGTCAAAGACAATAACTAATATGCCACTAGTAAAGAGACGAACTCTGTCTTTTATCGCTGCCTGATTTCAATTATTTTCGATGTTCAGCTATTTTTTTCTTTTTTCTTCTCGACAGCACACAGTGTATTCATGTAATCTGTCTCTCCTGTTTTTGCAGCGATAAAGTGTAGACGTTGCTGCGTGGTAGTCCTTGGTTCTACGTGTTTAATAATCTGTTTATTATATTTCATTGTAAATTCGGGCATGGATAGCAGTTTCTATATAAAGATTGATATGTTCATTTAAACCCGAACAAGCCTCTGAAGGTCCAACGGTACCGACCGCCTTGTCATCTTCAAACGACAGGCGTCACTGGATGCGATATGGAGGGGCGTTTGATCAGCATACCGCTCTCCCAGTTGTTGTCAGTTTCTGGACCGGAGCCGCCACTTCTTAGTCAAGTAGCTTTTCAATTGACATCACCAGGGCTTAGAGCACCCCACTTGCCAACAGGGCTGAGCAGACCCAGAGGGTCGCCCATTCAAATGATAGCCAAGCCCGACAGCGCTTGGTATCGCCGTCTAACGGTAACTGGTGTTACCACTGCAGCAAGGCCGTTGGATATGTTTATTAAGAGAGAACGAAATTTTTCGTTTAAAAAGTGGAAAGGTAAAATTCAACTCCTAAACATCCTTTAGTAAATGCTTTTGTATTATTTGTTATATGTCCCCACAGTTAATAAAAAGCTACGATTCGACCCTGCATTCACGATACGAGGTCCGTGGCGATTCCGAGCACTCAGCTGGAATATTTAATTACTTAAAAGTGTCTATAAATTGTAGCAACTAATAAGTTAAGATAATAAAACTAGAGACAGAGAGAACTCGCCTAGTTTATTTCACGAATCTTAAAATGACCACCGCGATGTCTGTGGCTGTACGCTCATTTCTCTGTTATACGTGTGTTGGAGCTTAAATAGTGGCAACTATTTATTCACAACCGATCTTTGTTTTTTGTAAGTGTGCCACTAAAAAACCACTACTTATTAGTCGAAAGTTGAAACATTTCAGCAGATACATTCTCAGATTAATTTTTTGTAATTTTCAAATTCCGATTATCAGACTGCAGTGTATCCCTTTTCAAAAACGATCTTTTGTTTGTTATATCTAAGAAACATTTCAGTTTTGAATTTACATTGATTTAAATCAGCTGTTTTGATTTTGCTATAAATGTAGATAAAAAAATTTCTATGTTTTAGCAGGCAAGCTGTGACAGATGAGCTCTGCTTCCCATAACGAAGAGATCCTTAAATACTGAGGAATGAGCAAGTTAGCTGTTGATAATTTGACTCCACTGTGTCCTCACTAATTTCTTTGACTACAGGACGGCAGAGCATGTATGACTCTGTCCCATTCTTTCTGAATGTACCCACAATTCACTGATTGTCTTTGGTTTTCTACTGCCATGTTCGGTTGCATTGGTCACTTGTTGAGTTTATACAGTTGTAGATATGTACCTGCAGAACTATGCTAAGTCTCCATAGGCCTCCAGTGACTTCTTATGATTCCAGGCTATTCATACCAGTAAACATAAGTGCACCAACATCAGATTTGTATTTCTGTTAGTATGAGTTGACTGAGACAATTAAAGAAGATCAAGTAGAACTCAGTCTATGGGTAGACACATATTGTCCCTCTGCTACAGAGAATTCACGTTGGTTACATATTCACTGCAAAAATCGCATGAAAGTAGCGTCCTGTGACTGCATCATTAATGAATGGCTTTTAGAATCTATAATCCCAGGAAAATAAATGAATGCAAGTACGCCTGTAGAAATTATTCCAAGGGCGGAGGAGGGGGGGGGGTGACAAGATTCAAAACGTGCCACTTTGGAGAACTAAATTTTACAAGAAATAGGTCTACATAAAGTTTATTGTATCTCAAAAAATTGATAATTGTCTGGCTAATATTTTAAGGTAGATTAGTCTTGTACCTAAACGTAAGCATGTTTCAATAGTAAATGAAAAGTACATCTTTTTATGTTATTGACTTGAATATGGATGCCACCTTTTTCATTCAACAATCTGAAATTACATCACCATATGAATAAATCTACAGTATGCAACGAGATGCTGGATGGCAACAAAAGTGCCACAATAATACCCTTCGAAGTGAAGAAAAGTGTTATCTAATTTTGATGTCATCTATAACATTTCGTTTGCTGTTCATACTGACGGATTTACAGCATCAGTTCCATTATTCCTATTTTTAGTGCTGACTTGTATAACTGAAGTAGAACAAACGTGTTTTGAAAGCTGCAGTTATTTGGGTTGGTTAGATCACGTGCAGTCTAAGGCCACTATACGAGTAGATGAATGAGGGAAACACTCCAAAACTACCCTCAAATTGGCCAGTAGAATCGTCTTTTAGCAGCCTATAACTACACCTGGTCTCTCAAGTCTGTCACATTACTGTGCAGCATGCCGATCGCAATGCTTTTTGATTGTATTTGACACTGTTGCAACCACAGACTGTAGAAAGTTCCTAAGCCTGGAAATCAAACTTTTTCCTCCTCGAAATATCTCACTCCCCCCCCCCCCCTTTCTAGCCCAAAAAGGTAGCATTTTCTTTTTTCTACTGATGTGCTTTGGGGTCAATATGTAATCATCTACAATCAGCATGGCTTCGTTCTTGCGAGTGTTCTATAATAACTCTGTTGTGTAAAACGAAACAGAATCTCAAGCCATCCTGAGTTTTCTTTTTCCACAGACAAATGGAAAACTATTGATTTGATTCCGTTGCGCATTAATGAGGCGTCCTGATGGGAACTCAGGACTGATGACTGGTACGTATACAGCTGCTGTGTTTGTGCGTTGGGATTGGGAACGGGTGAGGGAATCCGCGGACCAGGGAAGCGACGGAGCAGATATTGAATAAAGTGAACCAAACGACTTCGAATTTTGAAGCTTAAGATTGGGAATTTGGGATTAAAATACGAAGCAATAACTTGTGGGGAAAGACCAATACTTGTCCTTCGCCTTGAGCTCTGGCTTCGGCCTCATAAGAAAAATGTATGAGTAAAACGAAGCTCTGGCCTCATTCTGGAAGCAATAGCTTCTAAAATGTGAAGGCTGGACAATAACATACCCACGTTTGCAGAGTGTAGATGCGGCTCAACTTGCAGCGTGCAAAACGCTGTGAAAAATGCTACAGACCACGTCGATGTCCACCTAGAGAGCATAATAAAGATCTATATCCTGTCAACGAGGAAGAAGTTAAAATGAGCTGCGAATCATTTCTGCCACACATAGGGACAGGACGGGGTGAAGAACTACAACATTACCATTTCAAAATGTTGTCCACATATTGGCACAAGCAGAGAGTTTATTTGAGAACAATGTCGACATCTCCTGTCAATCTGTGGTACCTCAAAACAAAACTGGATGTGCACAGCCACATGGATGCTTCCAGTAATCTTTGTACCTCCCATCAGCCGGTTAATATCTTCTGAGTTTACGTAAAAAAATTCGTCTCTCGGAACGAAAAATAATTGACATATTTATAACTCTATACATGTCTCCAAATGAGGACATTTGTGATTGAAAGGTTGCAATAGCACAGAAATTTGGGGTATTATTTCGCTGTCTTTTTAGTCATCTTAGGTGATTTCACAATGCGCCGTGTCGAAGACAGACGAAGGCAACTTACAGAAGAAGAAGTTAAAGAGTTCTTTAATTCATCTGAAATTGACGATTGCGAAAATTTTTGAACAATAGGGCAATGATGGAGGTAATGTTAGACGTTTTATATCATACACCATATTGTAAGCTGAGAAGCCTAGACGCAAAGCCCGCTAACTGCATAATAAGTGACACTGAGATAATCGGAAACATTCGTCCCATCTAAAAGACAATGCATAGGAAGCAAGAGTGTGTTGCATACAAACTTGTTACAGCTCAGCTGTTCTTGATTCGAATTATGGAAATATTTACTTCGTCTTCTTTTGTGAAGGAATTTCAGAAGGCTGTCTTTAGTTACTCTCCTCTGGCAGCAATGTCGTCTATAGCATTTCCATCGTTATCACGCAGAAAAGGCATTGTGTCTTGTCGTTAGCATACTTTTCACACGACAAATATTTCTTTGAATTTTCTGCCAGGTTTCGAAACAAAGTTTCGTTGTGGAAACTATTACAAGAATCTCGCATTGAAGTCCGCGCTAAATTTCGAGCTTGTGTAAAAGATCGTCAATTTCTGAGATATTACGAACGTTTAAATTTGGCATGTTTTTCTCGTTGTTTCTGCAACAGTGTGCTGATCCGTTTCGTGTACCAAGGAGGATCAGCTCCGTCGTAAGTTAATTTATTTGGTATAAATCTCTCAATTGTTGCCAATACTAATTCTTTGAATTCAAGCGCCAACTGATCTACACTTATCAGGAGACTGTCTCCCAAAAAGGCATCAAGTGAATTTTGATTTGCTTTTTTGAATAGGTATATTTTCCGTTTATTTTTGGAGGATTTGGGGATTACAATATTCAGTCTCGCTACGACAACCCTGTGTTCACTAATCCTTGTATCCGTTTTGATGCTTCTTATTAGCCCAGAATTACTTGTTGCTAAGAAGTCAAGAGTGTTTTAACAACCTTTTCTATTTGCGTGGGCCCATAAACTAACTGCTCGATACAATTTTCAGGAAATGTGTTTAGCACAATTTCGGATGATGTTTATGCGTACCTTCCGATTTGAACATATATTTCCGCCATCATCTCGAGGATAAATTAATGTCACACCAACTATAATTGTATGAGTCGGGTACGTATTTGAAATTAAACTCAAGTTTTCTTTGAACCTTTCAGCAATTGTATCATCTGAATTGGGACGTCGGTAAAAAGGATCCAGTTATTATTTTAGACATTAAATTAACACTCACACTCAAGAAATTAAAACTATAAAAACACACAGATGAAATTATACCATTTTCTACTGTTAAGGGACTTCTAAAAGACACAAAACTGGTTACTTCCCTTGTAACGCAGCAAGTTATTACGAGATGACATTCGTTGCAGTAAGGCACGCAGCCATCTAGTATGGTAGCTAGAGGATGGTTATGGTTATGGGTATGGCTATGGTTTTCTTTCTGCTTTGCTCACAGCACAGCTGACGCTGCCTGCCGTGAGAACTGCATAGCGTAACATTCAGTCGATACGAATATTCATACCCTCTACGAATCTAAATAATCCATATTAGTTACTATCAGATTTTGTTCAAGTTTGGTACACAACCCTTTGTTATTAATTGAATGATGCTGTCAAAATTTCAGATTTTTATTTACTATGGTTCTAGACATAAAGAGAATTACCTAAAAGTCCTAAAACCTACGTTTTCTTTTTAAAAACAACTTAGGAACAATAACAGATTGACTTTCATTATCATTTAAAGCAATTACAAAGTCATCAGTGCATAAAAAAACCAATTAATTAAAACTATCTTTCTAAAACTTCAGTCACTATGCATTAAGTAATATAAAAGTCAGACAAAATAATTATTATATTTTGCTGAGTGAGTGTGTGAGAATGATTGAGAGAGTGTATGTGGGACATACATTAAAATTTAATGTAATATGTCTGTGTGTGCTTGCTTTTGAATAAAATTTATTTATCAATTTGAAGAATATTTCGTACTTCGGTTATTTCGATTAAAAAAAAAAAAAGAAATTGAAGTTTCACTGACATTAATTGGTATCAAATAAGTGATTTGATAAGACGAGACTTGCCGCCAGAATGATCTGGAAGGACCGTTTTCATTTCCCATTTAGATCAACAGCCAATCAGAATTAAGCTGTTCCCATGCGAATAGAGGGCATATAGGAGAGTACCTCTAGAAGAGTCGCTTGCTAGATAACATGATGTCAAATCGCTCCTTAAAAATATTCTGTAAGATGAGGAAATAGTGAGCTGATTTCGGTACGAACATATCGTGACTGAAGCAACTAGAGTTAAAGTGTGGTGCATCTAAGTTAAATAGTTTGATAAATATGAGGGTGGGAACTTTCTGGTTGTTGTGGCTGAGAAAGTGCGGCGTGACCAAACGAACACCGGCCCATGAACAAACAAACGACTGGAAAGAACAGATGAAACAATGACAGGCGATCGAGCGAGATCTTACGACGACAACATGCAAGAGGCAACGGGGTAACAAAGAAAACCAAACGAATACAAGACGTACACTAGTAACAGAAACAAAGAACAGTAAACACGCTGTCTGTTGTTGAGGCGATATGTCAAGAGAGGCACTCAAAGATTAGACTGACTGCCTTGGGCTTAACTTTTTTTTTATTGTGATTTCATTCCTCTGCCCCATACGGGCAGGGGAGGGCTGTCAGTGGCACAATCCGCCGCTCTTCAGCCGAGTGACACTACAACTAAAACAAGAATAAAATGATACATACACAAGGAGATAAAGAAGGGGAACATAAAACAGAGTAAGGGGAGAAAATGAAGATAAAATATACACTGACATGGAGACGTTCATGGGGGAGAGTTAAAAAAGGTCACCAGAAAGTTTGGGCTGAACGAGAGGCAGGCGCTGAAATACATGATCGGTAGAGCCGCTAATGGCCGCTGGGACCACGTGTTCCACTGTGTCGCCCTCACATTAAACGTGGACCAAGAGGCACGCGCCGCCACGGCTTACGGCGCGATGGTGCAGAGACCTCTAGCGGTCTTCGATGTCCATTCCGTCTTGCGCCGATTCAAATTCCGCGGCGCGCGGTACCAGACTGGTCGTAGTAACAACTCTGCGTGTCGTGTTTCGTGCTTTGTAAGGAATATTTTGGCGAGCACCTCTTGCGAAGAAGACCACTGAAACGACCGATTGTTTAACTCGAGAATAGTAGTGGGTCTGTGACTGGTAGAAGGTGAAAATTAGTCGGGTCAGTCTTATTAAAATCCTGGCTGCTTTTCGAGTGAATATTTGTTATACAGACAGTGAACTTTGAATGATAACGTTTACCATATTAAATACGGACTTTCATGTGTTTCAATATGAATAAACAGCAGAGTTACTCTCATTTTAAATGCTTTTCTGCAAGTAGACAGAAGATCCCGAACGCCCGATTTTTTAATCATGAGCTTTCAGGAACAGACTTTCAACTAGAGTTACACGGCTCCTATGTGGTAGGTATTGGGTGGTGGTTTCATCAACCCTGCTTTACAGTGCCTAGCACATATCTGCTACCACAGAGTGAAGGGAGATCGGCAAGAATCCTAACGAGGTAGGTGGACTGAATGATAGCGTTAACAAGCACGCAGACGACCGACCCCGCCCCACCGCACTCTGTTGCTGCTTCTGTCTCGGCTGGCTGCTGCTGCCTGACTAATGCCGACGAGCGGTCACTAGCTTTCAAAACAAACGAACAAACGACTATCGAGTCGCACTATGGATCTCTACTGTAGACTCTGTTAAAGGCTCAATAACTATGTGTAATAGATTAGGTTAATACATGGATATCCAAGAACCGAACTACGAAAGCACTCAGGTGAGACTAACAAATTCGCTTCTAGTTTGGAACTTGTAATATGTCACAAAATAGGTTTGCTTTCCGACTCAAAATGTATCTCTTAGATGTTAAATTAACACATCAGCAGTGTTAACCCTAAGCTGTATTCGTGGGGTAATTTATTACCCCATGCATTACTCTTTTGTTTACAGTTCCGTTCCTATTGCAACATTGCCCCTATGTTTCTATGCAAGCTTAGTACTGGCTGTGCATTTACATTGTGCAGACGTCTGCTAACCAACGACCATTATTTCCGAAGATACATACCGGCTGTGGTCAAAGTCTACCCCCATGAAGTTATAAACGTTACTTTTATTATTTCTAATTACAAAATATTGTTGGTTGTTTTGGACAGAATGGAGTGACATTTGAGCAATGATCGAGTTTTGGAGTCATTGTTCGCTAGTGAAGACTCTGATTCATAGGGTCACCAGTTTCTTTTCAAGTTTCAGCTGAGTTTACTGACAAAGAAACAGAAATATCTGTTCATGAAACTGACCGTGGAATAGAAGACAGTGAAGAGGCAGAGCAAGAGAATGTTTATTAAGAAAATGAAGAAACAGTAGGAAAATCTGGCTATTTTTAGGAAAGAAACCGTTGTCAATAAAAATAGCGAGATAGTGGATCGAGATTTTTGAAAATAACTGATCAAAGCAAGTATTTAAGAGAGGAAAATGAATTCCAGATTTTTTTCTATGATTTTTCAGACTGCAATGGACGAAGTTCTTTGTAAAATTTTTGAAAATAATAGCAAGGTCGACGAATCTGCAGTGGAAGTGCTAACGGGACCGACTCAGCCAAAAAAAGTCGAAGATGTCAGGATGCCACATCTGCCCACACCTTAAAGACACGAAAACCACAAAAACATGTTATAAATGTCAAAAGTGCCTGTGCAAAATGCATTCCACAGGCAAAAAGAGAAGTACTGACTTAGATAAATGAAAATAGATGCTCAGTTAATCCATTCATGTATCTAATATTTATTTTTTCTTTATAGTCTACTTATTTGATCATTATTTGGTCTCAGAACATGTTTTTGAACTTTGTTGGATTACATTTTATTTGTTTTTTAAGGAACTTCCAAAAACTTCAGTTAAGAGGTCAGTATTAATGTAAGATCATTTATTGTTGTAAGATTTATTTTCTTTTTTGATAAGGGCTGATCTTTCAAAAATAGAAGCCGTTCTTTCATTAATTCTTTAACAAGGGTTTAGAGACACATGAAAGTAAATAGTGAGTGTAGTTAAGGGTTGAATCTGCAGTTTAGCGAGGTAGGGGAAATGAATGGTAGGAATCAGAGAGAATTCTCAAATGAATAAAAAAACTAGTGTCCAGATTCCAGGAGGGGTCAAGTGCCATCCCTTGCCCCCTTGCCCAGGCCTGAACCTAGGTGTTACAATTTGCAATGGAATGATCACGTAAGCTCAAACTTAGGTTGGGCAAGTGGCAGATTTCAGTTCATTTGTAGAATACTGTAAATATGCAGACAGTCTACAAAGAAGATCGCTTACAAATTAGATGTGTGCCCATCTTAGAACATTGTTCAAGTTTGTCGGACCCCATTAATCACACTAGTGGGAGATATTGAACTTATGCAGAAAATGGTAGCACCTGTAGACATATGCTTCTTTGACTCTCCAAAATCCTTAAAAACGTGAACTGGAAAACGCTCAAAGATGGACACCTATTATGCTGCGACAGCCTACTTAAGAAGTTGCAAGAATCAGTATTAAGTGGAAAATCGTCACCTTAGGTATCGATCCAGTAGGGATCGTGACAACTAGACCAGTTACACAGCGCAGTCGGTGTCATTTAAGCAGTCATTCCTTCTGCACTGGAGAAGTGATTATAACATGAAGAAAGCCTGAAATGTGGTAGCATGCTAAGTACCCTCTGGCATTCACTTTAAAGTAGAAAATAAGATTGTGATATTTGTGTAACAGGGAATATACTCAAGGTTCATGAGAGGAGACTGAAACAGTCTACAGACAACTCCATCCAAGCCCAATCTTCTCTATCAATTTTGAGCTATTGAAGTGGTCAGTGGGACTGAAAGGGAGTAGGTGCATGTTTTGTTTTATCTGCATCGGGCTGGGCACCATACAATGACCCACATAGTCTGGTCATTCCATCTGGGTACTGTGGTGCACGCTGCATAGCCTGGACTAAAGAGTCCGGATACTGCTCCCGGGTACTGTGTACATCATAGTATCCTGTCTGGATACTGTGCTGTGATATCCCATCTATAGATGTGGCATTCATGGGGTACAGCCTCTTCCCTCCCATGGATATTTTGTTTAATTTCCCTGTACATACCTTTCTGTTGTTCAAGCACATTTTTGCAGTGAGCATTGACATTTCTGATTGCCTATCTCAAGGGGGTGAAGAGGGACAACCAAAATTCGAAACTGATAACTGTATGCTAATCGCCTTCCTTTTAGATCCCTACTTACCTGTGGAAAGAAAATGCGCTCATATAAGTTCATACATATGCTTAGTGTTATAGATCAGCCAGTAAGGTGATAGTTTCATAAGCAAAAAGTAATCTACCTCTATTACAACTCATCAAACTGACAGTAATTTATTAAGACAGATTCAGACTATAAAAGGTCACAAATCCCCATAACAGGTTGGACTGTAATGACGACACACATTGCGTCTTTTCTAATCATGAATGGCTCTGTCTAATAAGAACTGAGAATATATGAACTGCCAAGTCTCTCTAAAATAGCAACAACAACTGAAAATTATGAACTGTGTAAGTCTTCCTGTCTCTCTCTTTCTCTAACACAGCAGTTGAACCATTAAGTTTATTCTCAATTAAAACGTGGAAAATCTCTATGACAAAGCAACAACTTGGACTGTAAAATCTCTCTAGGCATAGTGTTACACCTTTACATCTGTTGTGCAGTGGTCACTGTTTCTTTGAAGTTTCCTGACAGTGACTGAACAGCACGGCCTCTCCCATTGCTGGCTCATGTGGCCGTGCGGTTCTAGACGCTTCAGTCTGGAACCGCGTGACCGCTACAGTCGCAGGTTCGAATCCTGCCTCGGGCATGGATGTGTGTGATGTCCTTAGGTTAGTTAGATTTAAGTAGCGCTAAGTTCTAGAGGACTGATGACCATAGATGTTAAGTCCCATAGAACTCAGAGCCATTATGAGCCTCTCCCATTATGAACTGTTGTACTGTGTATTCACATATCCAGTGCATAATCAACTCTTCGTTTAAAGTTGAGGTACAATTCTTCTACATACTCCTGTCCATAGGCAAATGTTCTCAGTGCATCCTTTTGATACGATTCTTGAGTACTAAATGTGTAAATCATTCTGGTACCAGTTTGTACTTTAGTAATTGTAGATACATATGAAAGATGCATATGGTGTTGTTGGCTGGGACACCTGATTTGTGATAGTTGAACTGCCTTGTGCAAGTATTTTTGTTTGACGTCATTTAGTCCACTTCTGCGCCGAAACGATGAAACGATGAGGATAACACAACACTCGGCCCCTAAGCACATAAAATATACGAGTGAACTGAGACTCAAACCCAGTACCCTGTGATCAGGAGACAGCAATACTGACTACTAGACCACGAGCTGCAGACATAGATATGTATGTTGGAAACTGAGTGCACTGGAACACAGATTAGAGAGAGAGAGAGAGAGAGAGAGAGAGAGAGAGAGAGAGAGAGAGAGAGAGGAGCATTTATTCATTTTAATCTAATATCATACAAACTAGTTCAAGTATGCAAATAATTGTGTACTAACATGCAGCACAGATGCTAAAACATCATACTTATATCGGAAAATCACTTTGTTCGTAAATTGCTTTCATTACATGACACAGTTTCACTTGAAAATTACATGCCACGTCTTATCACCAGGACATGAGGACAAGAAAAGGTAAATAATACTAAAACTAATAAACGATAGCGTAAAACTTCTTTTGTCAGTCAGTGTTAAATACTTTTCAAGTACATCTTTGGTGTGAGAGTCGAATAATTTTCTATACATTTATCAGTAAGTAAAAATTATTAAGTTCCTTTATATAAACCAAGCCCCAGACTCATGAGAAATACTTAAAAAGTCGCTCAAATAAGTGTTTTGTAAGCCGCTTTTCCTACTATTTGTCTTGTCATTACACTCTAGATCAGTCTGGACAGTTACTTCTAGGAATTTTATTACCACCACTGATTTATCGGCAATAGTGTAACAGAACCGTAATGGGTTTCGCTGCCTATTTATGTGCAGTATTTACATTTTTGTGCATCCATGTCGTCATAGCATTCATAAATCCTATGCAGTTCGCTATCTTCTTATAGACTTCATCTATGGCCTTGCACAGCAAAGTGATACATGACGAAAACCCTATCCTACATGCAACGTTTTTGTTGACTGCGATCCCTTACAGGAATCAATGATTAACTGGCGAAGTCTTCTTCTGGATCCATTGAGAAGCATTCCCCTCTCTAATCCACACTTGCACCTCCGTATATAGCGTCATCTCCCTCCTATATCGTTTCATAATCTTATTTGACAGCGTATACTACCAAGCTTTGTTCTACACATGCACTATGTAAACTGGTAAGTAATGTAGAATGCTTCATTGTCTTCCCTTATAGTAAAGTACATATACGTGATGTTATCTACCTGTTATACATCCAGTACTTGCATTAAAGCTCGCTATCTTCCGTTATAAATTCTGATTACTTCCTGTGTGTTCTGTTTTTTTTTTTCGAAGTGTCTCCATAAATCACAGTAATTCGACACTTGTAGATATAAAATTATAATAGCTATGTTACAAGCGTTAATGGAATCGAATATTTCTCCATGCAGTACGCACTGACATAGCATCAAGTCACTACTAGCTCAGTGGAGTGTACAAGCCGCCTCTGGCATACTGTTCCCAACATCACAAAGCACACTTGTTAATAAATGATATTGAAATGTGTAGTATAGGCAATTTTTTTTGGGGGGGGGTTTAAGAAAATAGCCATCATATCAAGAGATGACCTATCTAGGTATGACTTGTCCAAATATAGACTGCTCATTTCTCACTTTAACAAAAAACAAATACAGCAGAATCTCGCTAATCCGAGTTCATGTGGTCCGACTCACCAGTTAGTCCGACCATTCGATTTCCGATGTTTGTTTGAACTTGTGAAGAAATCGTTGTCTACAGTATGCATCAGTAAGCACTTGATTGTTGATAGGTCCAATAGTTCGATCAGTTTTAGTATGAAATAATTTATTTCTAACTCGATCAATAAGTTTTATTGTGCACACACGTTTTATAAATTTGTGACATTGTTTTTCCTACACATTAAAATGTGTAAAACTGAATTATGGCATCAACTAAACGTAAACATGTGACTCTCTCATTAGCTGAGGAATTCAAAGTGTCTGTGAGGCTGGGCAAAGGCGAGTCTCTTCACAACAGTGCAAGTGAGGTAAGAATCGGCGTAATAACTGGCAAAGACTTGTGAAAAATTAGGAAAATCGTTGAAAGTCACACAGTGGCGACTGATGATATGAAAGAACAGAAAATATGCAATATACAATAAGAACTCCAAATGTGACATTCTTGACAATATTTTGCGGGTGTGGTTTGGGCAGAAGAGAAGAAAAAGAACACCACCATATGGATCAACCATAAATGAAAAGGGTCTGATTTCGCATGAAAAACTAGACAGAGGCAATGAAACTGAAAAGTGTACAGTGAGTGAAAGCTGGCTTTATCGGTGGAAAAGAATGGCATGGCATTCGAAATCTAATTAATTCCAGAGAGAAGTTGTATGGTGGCGAAACAGCTGCCAACGAATTTGTTTCTAAATATTAAAACTTAGTTAAAGAGCTTAAGCCATTCCATGATCATACTATAACATTCATGAGTCTGACTTAAACTACAAAACGCTCCCTATAAAACTTCTGCTGCCCAAAATGAGTGAGTTGATTGTCAATGCAGTACTGTAATAAGGTATGTACAGCTCTTAAATTTTCACTTACAGTAACAATGTGAGAGACATGTATTTTACAGTACATGCACGCGTTACACTTTCATGTAAGTGGGTTTAGTGTGTCAACCTTTACTTTTCGTTTTGTTGCTTGTTTTAGCATGGAAAAATAATTCGTACGGTATTCACAGCTATAAATTAAAGTTATACCATACTGTGTTGTGATGATAAGAGGCAATAAGAGTGTTCCTCTGAAAACCCCAATCAGTTTTGGGTTCCAACCATCCTCCCGGTTCAGTAGGAGACAGATTAGCGAGGCTCTACTGTACACCCTTTTGTCATATATAATTACACAGAATTTTCTGCTAGCTCTACCATAGTATTTGTTTCTGTGATAGTGCAACCACATTAAGATTTGACCTGTCTAGTTTTTTTTTGCCTCGATACAACAGATGGGGCAATGAAACACATGATTTTGCAACGCTGGAAATAGCACATTAAGTTATGAATCAGTAAAGTGAAGTGATGCCATCTGCACAAAAAACCTTTGCCATTAACCCCAACATCAACGTTGGCGTGGATTCCTATATTAAGGGAGGAACTATTGCATTACATTCAAGTTGTAGCTAGGGGCCGATTGCATTGGCGCAATCGGTTATTTAAGCAGTTACAGGCTGGCGATGGATAGTACAAAGGCTACACAAACATGGAGACGGATTCCAGTTATGAAGTACGTGACACAAGTCCCATATAGCAGCGAGTCACAGTGACATATGTGGATCATGAGTTGCCGCAATTATGGTAATGTACACTCCCTTGCTGGCAATGTGTGTCAGAGGGAATGTTCCAGCAAGCTGGTGAGCGCTGTGAGGAGGGAACACACCCTGAAACAAAGAAGAGCACAGTAGGTAGCCATCTGGGACACTACCCCTGGGCCAGTCGTCGCCAGGCTGAGTACTTAGAGTATTTAGAGCCGTGTCGGGAATGAGATAGTACAGAGAAGTTTACGTGTACTCGGGAAAGGTACAAGCTCTGTGATTCTGTTCGGTGGTTCTTCATTCTTCAGTACCAGAGTAGGTGGTAAAGCAGTGGCGTCCTGAGGCATTTCATTCAGCACATTTTGAAATAAGTGTAAATATCTGTCCCAATGCTGATGCGTTCAGTGACAATAAAGTTTGCAAAGCTTATTGATTTCTTTCATAATCCGTTCAGACGGCTAACAATGTGGTGAGTACAATGAAGTAAAAACAGGTTTGATTTTATGATTCCGAAGCATGCGTGACCAAACAGCAGATCTGAATTGTGGTCCGTTATCTGAATTGACTTTAGCAACGTGGCCAACTTCACGTAACAAATTTTTGACAAAGGCGTTGGATACAGACCGTCCAGTGGCTTTACGTAACGGAGTGAAAGAAACAAATTTAGAAGTAAGTTCAACAGCGACTAGAACGTACGAAAATCCATTCGATGTTCTGACAAGGGGTCCCAAGAGATCAACAGCAGCAAATTTAATTTAGAAGGAATGATAGGAAACAACGGAGCACGATGTGAGATAGTAGATGGTTTCGCCTTTTGACAAAGTTTACAAATAGACAAGACCCTTCAAATTCTCTTTTCCATACTGTTAAAATAACAAGTCGTTCGAAGAATACGATAACATTTTCGTGGACCAAAATGTGCGTAGCTGAAATGAATGTACCAAATGAGCTTATTAACAAAATCGCCTGGAATTCAAAGTACCCATAGCTTGTCATCAACAGTGCAGTGTTTGAAGAGCATGTTGTTTCTAACCAGATAATAATGCCGAATGTGAGTGTGTGTCTTTTCATGCCATTTACTTTTCATTTCTTTCCAAATCGGATCTTTATCTTGTTCATGAGGAATGTCCTTTAAAGATGTGGTGATGAAGTTTTCAAAGGCGATTTCTGAATGTAAAAAATACTGAAATTTTTCTTGAGGTTGCTTTCTGTGTTACTTTTCTCAAGCCCAGCCGGTGCGCGTGACAGTGTGTCCGCAACAATGTTCTCCTTGCCGGGAATGTAGACTATTGTGAGGTGGAATTCTTGCAGATACAATGCCAAACGTTTTAACCTGTCATGATTTAATTTTGAAGACATAAGAAATTGTGATGCACCATGGTCACTGCATACTTTTATGTGCTTACCAGAAAGAAAGAAACGGAATTTGTTAAATGCCCAAACGATAGCTAAAGCTTCTAATTCAGTAACGAATTTTTTTTCAGATTTTGTTAGCACTCTGCTAGCACAAGCAATGGTTTTCTGAAGAGTAGTGTCATTTTCTGTGGCTTCTTGAAATAAATGGGCACCAAGACCGACTTTAGAAGAAACCGTGCTAAGGCAGAAATCTTGTGACAGATCTGGATGAGCTAGTATTGGCGCATTAAGTAGCGATTCTTTCAAAGAATTGAATTCCAACTGTGCTTGTTCATCCCAGTTTTGGTGTAACTAGAATTTGCACATTCAGAAAACAACAGTAAAAATTTACGAGACCTAGAAAACTTCGTACTTGTTTTATTGTGAATGGAACTGGAATGGCTCTGATTGCTTCTCACTTTTCAGGATCCAGCTGAATCCCTTCAGAAGAGATAATATGTCCCAAAAACTTCACCTTTGTCCTACCGAATTCAGACTTTTCCAAGTTAACTGTAATTCCAGATTCTGCAAAAATATGTAACACGCTGTTGAGGATACAATTATGTTGTTCCCATGAGGCTTCTGCTATCATAATATCGTCCACACATAAGGTGATGTGACGTTTTAAGAACTCAGGTAATATGGAATTCAGCCCGCCAATGAATGCTGCCGAAGAAATGTTCAAACCAAAAGGAAGTTTCCGAAACTGATAACAAACGCCGAAACAAAGGAAAGCTGTGTATTTTCTACATTCTGGATGAAGTTCGATCTGATAAAAGCTGGATCTGAGATCAATAGAAGACAACACTGTTATACCATTAAAATTTTGAAGAAGTTCTTCCAACGTTTGCGGCCTGTCAGTTTCAGGAATGATGATAGTATTGATTTGTCTCGAATCTAAGACAAGCCTGATCGATTCATTTTTCTTCTCAACAACATGTAATGGATTGTTGTATGAGCTTACTGAGGCTCAATAACGCCCTCGTCAAGCATAGATTATATTTCTGTTCTAACACGGTCCCTATAACGTGCCGTAATTACGTATGGTCTAACACAAAATTTAGTATGATCACGAACACGAAATTGGTATTGAAATCCCTTGATTGTTCCTGTTTTGTGAGTAAAAACTGTGGAAAGTGCTTGTAAAATCTCAAAAAGGTCTTGCCTATCAGTGTCATTACAATTCTCAATTGTTTGAATTTTATTCTGAATTAACTCATTAGTATCAAATGCACCATCGATATCATCCCTGTCAGTACTTGCAGAGTGATTGTTAGTGTCAAGTTCCGTCAAAAATTCCGAACTGTTGTCTAACAGGAGGTAAAGCCGATTAATATCTTCGTCATGATTTGAGAGCCAATCTTCAAATTTCAAAGCTATTGACTTACCTTCTTTCTCTAAACTTATTTCAGCGTCGTGAAAGTTTAAGATTGCTTTTTATTCATTCAAAATTCTACTCCCAATATAATTTCCGTCGACAATAATGGAACAATAAGAAAGTTCATAGAGAAGCTGTGGCTTTCACAAAAGAATTCTAAGTTGGTTTGTTGGCGTACTTCTACACTTTTTCCAAAGATTGCACCTTGTAATTTAATCTTACGTAACGGAAGTGTGGGGCAATCGTTCGATTTGTTGCATTTGCTGAAATGGGACTGCCAGAGTCAAGTACTGCCGTAAATTTTACGCCATTTACTGTAACGTGAATCTAAGGATATGCAATGTTGTTATGTTTTACGTCGTGTTCCTGGAGTAAGATGTCCCTAATGTCTTGCATTTTTACGTAATTAGTAGCTGCAGCAGCTGCGTCGTCAGTTTCATAAGGACGTTTTGTGGCTGCCAGCGGTATGAGTCATTACCTAGCGTCTCTTTGTTGGCGCGTGTCGTTATTGGGATTTGGAGACCTAATTTCTACAAATTCACCTTGTCGAGAGGGCCCTGCCCTGTTTGAATCCCGCCAGTTCTGATGCAATTCAGGTCTGTCGTTACGGTCATATCGTCTGTCGTCATGTCGGTAGATTCAATAGTTTCTTTCTTGTCGGTCACGGGGTTGGGAAATTCTCCCTGAATCGTAACTGCGCACTGGACCGTTGCGTCTAAAGTTATTCTGTCTCCCTTGATAATAATTATTTTGGTTCCCATATTATCTGTTCCTCTGATTGTCTCTGTGATAGTCACTACTGCGGAGAGGTGATCTTTCCCTGTAGTTATTACTGCTCTGCCAACGGTTGTCATACGAGTGGTGTCTGTTTTGGTCACGAATTGTGTTGTGAGAATAGCCTTGTCGTGTCCAGTTATTATTTCTTTCATCGCGGAATTGCGACGGATGTGACCTGTAATTGTAGTGCTCCTGTTTTCGCGTTCCGCGATTGTTAGAGTCAATTTCTAATTCTTGTAAGAGTCCCTGAAAAGCTTCAATGTCGTCTTTGCAATGTCCTGCCAAAATAATATGTCGTAAATGTTCAGGTAATTTGATTAAACAAATGCGGATGAGTTCTGAAGGGCTGTATGGGTTTGACAGGTACTGATTCTTGTGCAACATGTCTTCAAAATATTTCACAACACTGGAAAATTCAGATTGTTAATCATTATGATGCTATGTTTTACTCGGTCTTGTGTAGCTTAAAACTAATATGCAGAGAGGAAGGCATGATAAAATTCTCCTTCACTGTGGCAATCGTGAATGACCAATCGCATTCTTACAGCTGGTTCATTCTCTAAATAGGCACACATAAATTCTAATCTGTGCTCTAATGACCAGTTGGGAGGAAAAAAATGAGAGAATTGGTGAAGCCACGCTTGTGGATGAATGTCGTTGCCGGAATTTTTAAATGTTTTCAATTTACTTGTAGTAATAAACAGCTTATAGTCAAAATCATCATATCGGCGAGTCGCATGTCGGTCATTGTTATGTCGTTTCGGCGGTTCCATCTCAAAATTCGGTGTACCTTGCCAATTTCTTTCATAATTTCCGAAGTGCCCTGTGTTATTATTTTGTGGCTGTTCCGTATTTCTATGTCCCTCTTCCTGTATTGGAGCGCGAGTGTCCTCTGAAATACGTAATTCTTGTATTATCTGTGTCAGCTGATCCTGTACTTCCTGGGTTTCTCTTTGGAGTTGCGTATTAATTTTACTCTGATTTTGTTTGAATTTCTTAATTTATTTACACTCTTCTGTGTCATTAAAGACTACCGGTTTTGTATCATTCAGATTATCATCTACCTTCATAGATAAAT
Organism: Schistocerca gregaria; assembly: GCF_023897955.1. Lineage (NCBI taxonomy): Eukaryota > Metazoa > Arthropoda > Insecta > Orthoptera > Acrididae > Schistocerca > Schistocerca gregaria. The sequence goes on from NC_064923.1 coordinate 121,226,327, forward strand.
TATTTAGCTGATCCGAAAGTTCAACTACTTTCTGTGATAATGAACTAATTTCCTCCATGTGTCTTTCTGAACCAATTTTCAGAGTATTTACTGTGTCCTTAAAGTTTCCCTGAGTTTTTGCAACTTGCATAACTGAATCGGTAGATGCAACTGAGTAAATTTTAGCTTGCAAGGTCTCATGATTTTCATGAACAATAGTTTGCAGTTCTTTTATGGCTGCTTCGTGATTCTGTAATGCATTTTCATGCCCCGAAAAAATAAGTTGAAAATGCTCACAAAGTTGTGTTTTTACGTCATTACAGACTTTTTGACATTTCGATTCAATGTTATGTAACTCAGAAGTTAAATCTTCGCGTGTATGTTCGAGCATGGTGTCTAACTTCCAAAGATTTTGTTACATTGTGTCTAACTTTTGAAGTTTTTGATGTGTTTGTCTCTGATTTTGTTTCATTTGTTGCATTAATTGCAATAATAATGTATTAGTGTCTGGAATCTGTTTCTCTATGCTTTTTGGTAGTGCATTTCCATCGGCAACATTCACATTTTGACAAGCAGAAAATGTGTCTTGACTCATTTGAGAAAACAGTGATGACCCAAAACCTGAGTCTCTGAGTCTGCAGTATTTGCAATATTGTGTTCTGTCATTCCCGGTTCCTGAGGCGAGCTGTTGCCGCCCGATCGATCGACAATGCTTCCCTGTTCACTACTTGTTTCACTGTCTACACCATTATTTGCCGCCCGCTCCATTTCCCTTTGCACAATTACCAAATTACTACTTTGAATGTCTGTTAATTCATTACACAGTGGTGCTGATAAGCTACACTCATCGTCACTATTATTTCTCAGTTTACTTTGGAGCCTAGTATTACTTTTTTCACACGCCATTGTTGTCACAATATTTCACACGATAACACAGAAAAGCACAATTTGAAGAGCAAAAATAAGAGAACACATTAACATAGCACTGAAAATAATATCTAGTTAATTGCAAGCGCAGCTGCGAAATACTTGGTGCAAATCTACATGCATGCCACAACTTTTTTACTGTACAACAATGAAAGACTGAAACTACAAAGGAGATTCTCTCTACAATTATGTGCTAGCAATAAACAAAAGCTACACTAATTACACACTCTACAAGAAAACATCAGAAGATTCCAGTGGGGTACCCTGGCAGGGTCGCCATATGAAACGTCCCCTTAGAAAAATTGTACATGACTGTGCTTAAACTGACACACAATATTTTTAGCGCAACGGAATCTGACTTTCAATAATCCCTACAAAAGAATGGCCATGACTAACATTAAACTATACCTTTCACAAATCACTTACCTCACAAAAATCTTCATTACTCAAGCTACTGCAATACAGCAAGCACCACTACTGCCAGCTGAGTAAAAGATTCAAACTACTGAAGGCACTAACTACTGATAGGCATAGTTAGCAAATGGAAGATTTTGATAGAGAACAAACAATGTATTTACCTTAATATCATCAAAAGTCATATATATATATATATATATATATATATATATATATATATATATATATATATATATATATATATGTATATCAGTTCATGACATCCAGTCCTACAAATTTACTGTCTCTGTCCAGGACATCTGCTCTCACAACTTTTTCATCTCACTCCCCACATCCATCACTGCTGGCGGCTCACCTCCAACTGGGAAATGCTATGCGCTAACTGCCTAACACTACAATAGCCAACAACAATGCAAACCAGCCACAGACTGCACACAGCACAGCCAGTGATTTTCATACAGAGCGCTACATACTGTTACCAATATAAAAACCTAAACAGTCTACTTACAAATGTAATTAGAAAAACTTGAGTTTTGTTAATTTTAATGATCCTCAGTCAATAAATAGTAAAATTGTGTACATGAATCAAATTTAAACTTATACTATTTACAGGTTTAATACTTACATCTGCTTTCATTAAATTCATCATTCAGACATTTGCTACTTTCTTGGCTATTACAACCAAGTATTGTCAAAAATTAAAGTGAATTATTCATTTCAGTGATCCTCAGTTAAGAACAGCCACATTATGTACAAGATTTAAAATTAAACTTCCACTATTTACAAACTTAAGACTTACATCTGCTTTCCATACATCCATCATTCACACAGTAGGTATTGACTATTACAACCAAGTATTGTCAAAAATTAAAGTATAATAAATTTTCATTATAATGGTCTACTGCACTTGTTGAGAAACTCATGGATGGAATAGAAGGATCTGGCCACCAAAAATTCGTTTAAATTATGTTTAAATTGTGCCTTGTCTGAAACTAAACTCTTAATGGTTGCTGGTAACTTACTGACAATATGTGTTGATGAATACTGGACTCATTTCTGGGCAAGAGTGCATGATTGGAAATCTTTATATATATTGTTCTTATTCCTAGTATTGATATTGTATACTAAGCAGTTAGTTGGTAAAAGAGATGTATTATTTACAACAAACTTCATTAAGGAATAAATATACTGGGTAGCTGTGGTTAATATGCCTAATTCTTTGAATAGTTTTCGACATGATGTTCTTGGATTTACACTACTCATTACTCTTATTATACGCTTCTGTACTCCAAACATTTTTTCTCTGTTCGCGGATTTACCCCAACATATGATACCATATGACATAATGGTGTGAAAATAAGCAAAATATGCCAGTTTTTTATATTTACATCTCCCATTCATTCGCATTGCAAACACAGACTTGTTTAGGCGTTTTAGCAGTTCGTTAGTATGTTGCTCCCAACTGAATTTATTATCAAGTTGTAATTCCAAGAATTTCACACTCTCAACTTCTCCAATTTCCATGTCATCAAATTTTATACACACACCAGAAGGAAATCTCTTGGAAGTTCTGAACTGCATATAGTGGGTCTTTTCAAAGTTTAATGACAGTGAATTGGCTATGAACCACTTATTAATGTCAGTAAAAATTTTATTAGCTGCCCTTTCTAAATTTATATTTGATTTACTATTTATTTCAATGTTTGTATCATCTGCAAATAAGACAAACTTGGCACCTGGTAATGTAACAGATGACAGGTCATTAATATACACAAGAAACAGTATTGGACCTAGTATGGAACCTTGGGGATCACCACATGTAATTTCTTCCCAGTCAGATGATGGCCTACTGCTGAAGTGTTACATAATGACACCCTTTGTTTTCTATTAGTAAGATATGGTTGAAACCACTTTGCAGCACTACCAGTGACGACACAATATTTTAATTTACTTAAAGCAATGCTGTGATTCACACAGTCAAACGCCTTTGACAGGTCACAGACTATGACAGTTGCCTCTAATTTGTTGTCCAATGAATTAAGGACATTTTTGCTTTAAGTGTATATAGCTTTCTCAATATCAGAACCCTTAAGAAACCCAAACTGTGACTTTGACAATATGTTATTTTCACTAAGGTACTGAAGTAGATGCTTGAACATAACCTTTTCAAAGATTTTTGAAAAAACTGGCAAAAGTGAGATCGGTTGGTAATTTGATGGCATTCCTTTGTTCTCTTTCTTGTGGAGAGGTATAATTTCACTATATTTAAGCCAGTCCAGGAATCTTCCTGTAACAAGTGCTTGATTACACAAATAACCTAAGATATGACTAAGCTCACAGGAAGACTCTTTTATTAACTTTGTATTGTTATCATAACCATTAGAATGCTTTGATTTCAAGGACCTTATGATGGATTATATTTCTTGGGGTGAAGTAAGTGTCAACTCCATTTTACTGAGATTGCTTGTGTGCCCTGGTCTCAGATATTCCATTGCATTATTAACTGAACCTGACAACCCCATGCTATCAGTAACAGAGACAAAATGCTTGTTTAAATGGTTTGTAACACAAGATGTGTTTATTACCAGGGTTTCATTTACTTTTAGAGCTATTTGTTCCTCCTCATTTCTGCTCCTACCTGTCTCTGACTTAACTATACCCCATAGTGTTTCTATTTTATTGCTGGGTGTATTTATCTTCTCCTCATAATGCAGGTATTTAGATTTCTGGATAACCTTCTTCAATATTTTGCAGTAATGTTTGTAATGAGCTATAATGCTAGTATTAAAGGTGTCCCTATGTATCAGATAGAGTTTCCTTTTTGTCTCATATGATATCTTTATCCCTGGCGTGATCCATGGTTTATTATTAGACTTTTGCTTAATTTGAGTTACCTTCAGGGGAGAACAATTTTCAAATATGGTGCTAACTTTATTAATGAATATTTTGTATTCTCCATTTGTATCTTGGATGCTTTAAACATCCATCCAATTAATTTCTTTGAGCAATTTCCTAAATTTCTCAGTTTTTGACTGTTTTATTAGTCTTCTGTAGTCAGTTCTGATAGATGTTTTACTCTGACAATTTTCAAAATTTAATGTTAGATGTTGCATGTCATGGTCAGATAGCCCATTTACTGCTGGTTTTGTAATGTGGCTTAGTTGCCTAGAATTGTCTATAAATATATTATCAATGGCAGTCTTAGAACATTTGTATATTCTAGTTAGGAAATTTAAAGTAGAAATTAAATTGAATGGCAATGTAACTGATTTCAGTTACTATTCACTGACAGTGTTCTCAGGACATCTATATTAAAATCACCAGCAACGACTAGTTCTTTGGTTTTTAATTTTAGATGAGATAATAAAGCTTCAAGACCATTTATAAACAGGTTGAAATTTCCTAAAGGTTGTCTGTATATGGCTACTATTATAAAGGACATATTACGAAATTCTGTCTCTGTTGCACATGCTTCTAAGTGCTGCTCTAAGCAAAATTTATTAACATCAATATTCTTAAATTTTACACTGTTTTAACAAATGTGGCAACTCCTCCTTTCTCCATCTTTTGTCTGCAGAAGTAGGAGGCTAACTTAAATTCAGTAAGGTTTAACATATCTATACCAGTGGTCACATTATGTTCAGAGAGGCAGATTATATAAATTGGGTTCGATGACTCTGATTCATAAATGCACATAAGTAGTTCATTAATTTTACTTCTAAGCCCTCTAATATTTTGATGCACTAAAGATAGTTGGCATTTCACATTTACCAATATGAAATCGGGTGGAAATAAAATTTCTGCTGTTTGCTGTAAATTTTTAACCAATAGCTGTGTTCGCTGATCCAGTGTGCCAGGATTATGCTGTTTGTGGGAAAAGCGTTATATGAAGTACTGATTCGAAAGATTTTTTAAGTGTTGTTCCACTAAGTGGGGCTGTTACCAGGTTCTATTGGTAGGGAACCCAGCAAAGAGCGGTATGTTTCGTTATGCAATCTTTATGAAGTTTCTAAACAAACGCCAGTGATTATCACTACAAAAGAGGCGCTGAATATCACAGAGGAGTTTACTGTTGGAGAAATCAGAGAGAGTATATTGCTGGTAGTATATTACATTGTCCAACAACAAGGAATTAGAGCTAATACACAGGTTTACATACATAGATTCCTTCCATGTGAATGGAGCATGGACGTGGGTTAAATGTCACACATACTCTTCATCACACAACGTAGCTGGTGAATGTGTGTTACACATCTCGATTCTCAATGTTCTTGTCGTGGTCTTCAGTCTGGAGATTGGTCTGATGCAACTCTCAATGCTACTCTACCATGTGCAAGCCTCTTCATCTCCAAGTAACTATTGCTACCCACATCCTTCTGACTCTTCTTACTGTATTCATCTCTTTGTCTCTCAGAACGGTTTTTTTCCTCCCACACTTCCCTCCATTATTAAATTGGTGACCACTTGATGTTTCAGAATGTCTCCTATCAACCAAGCCTTTCTTTCAGTCAAGTTGTGCCAAAATTGTTTTGTATCCCCAGTTCTAATTAGTACCTCTGCATTAGTAACAAGATCTACCCACCTCATTTTCAGTATTCTTCTGTAGCAACAAATTTCAAAAGCTATTCTCTTCTTGTCTAAACCGTTAATTACCCATGTCTCACTACCATACATGGCTATACTCCAGACAAATACCTTCTGGAAAGATTTCTTAACGCTAAAATCTGTATTCGATGTTAATAAATTTCACTTCTTCAGAAATGCTTTCCTTGTCATTCCCAGTCTACTTTTTGTGTCCTCTCTACTTTGACCATCATGTTACTTTACTACTCAAATAGCAAATTTATCTATTACTTTCAGAACTTTGTCTCTATTCTGATTCTCTCAGCATCACCTGATTTAATCCTAATTTTTCTTTTGTTGATGTTATCTTACATCCTCCTTTCAAGACACTACCCATTCTTTTCAACTACTCTTCCAATTCTTCTTCTGTCTCTGACGCAATTGAAATGTCATTGGCCAACCCCAGAGTTTTTATTTCTCCTCTCTGAACTTTTATTTGTTCTTCGACTTTTTCTTTAGTTTACTTTACTGCTTGCTCAATGTACAGATTGAATAATGTCGAGGATAGGCTACTGTCCTGTCTCACTCCCTTCTCAGACAATGCTTCCCTTTCATGCCCCTCAATTCTTATAACTGGCATCTGGTTTCTGTATAAGTTGTAAATAGCCTTTTGCCCCAGTGTTTTAATCCTGCTACTTTCAGTATCTGAAATAAAATATCCCAAGAAAATATTCCAGTCACCATTGTCAAAAGATTCCTCTAAGTCGTCAGATGTTATAAAGGTTTATCTCTCCTTAACCATCTTCTATGAGAAGTCGTAGGGACAGTATTGCCTTGTGTGTTCCTACATTTCTCTGGAATCCAAACTGATCTTCCCCAAGGTCGGCTTCTACCAATTTTCCCATTCTTCTGTAAAGAATTTATGTTAGTATTTTGCAACCATAACTTGCTAATCTGCTAGTTAGGTAACTTTCACACCTGTCAGAAACTGCTTTCTTTGGAATTGTAATTATTATATTCTTCATTAAGTCTGAGTGTATTTCGCTTGTCTCACATATCTTGTACATCAGGTGGAAGAGTCTTGTCATGGCTGGTTCTCCCAAGAATGTTAGTAGCTCAGATGGAATGTCATCTGCTCCTGGGGCCTTGTTTCAATTTAGGTCTTTCAGTGCTCTGACAAATTCTTCTGTAGTGTCATATCTTCCATCTCATCTTCATCTATGACCTCTTTCATTTCTATGATACTGCCTTCAGGCTGACCTCCCTTGTATAGACTCTCTACATACTCCTTCTACCTTTCAACTTTCCCTTCTTTGCTTCAGACTGATTTTCCATCTCAGCCTTTCATATTCATAAGGCCAGTTCTCTTTACTCCAAAGGCCACTTTACTTTCCTTGTATGTGGTAACTAACTTTCCCTTGTGATATATGCTTCTAAGACCTTACATTTGAACCTCTAGCCACTCTTGATTAGCAATTTTGCTTTTCCTGTCTATCTTATTTTTTAGACATTAGTATTTACTTGTGCCTACAACATTTGCTGCATTTTTATATTTTTTCATTTCATCAGCAAAATTCAATATCTCCTGTATTATCCGAGGACTTCTACTAAGCTTAGTCTTTTTACCTATTTGCTTCTCTGCAGCCTTCACTGTTTCATCTCTCACAGCTACCCAGTTGTCTTCTACTGTATCGATTTCCCCTGCTCTAGTCAGCTAGTACCTAATGTTTCCTCTAAAACTCTCAACAACATTTGGATATATCATCTTCTGCAGGTACCACTTCCTTAATTTCTTACCTTTATGTAATTTCTTCTGTTGTAATCCACAGTTAGGGTCACAGTGCACAGTGCACATCTCTCCCTGGAAATGTGTTGCAGTTTAAGATCTGGTTCTGAAATCTCTTCTTGCAATTATACAATCAATGTGAAACCTTCAGGCACCACCAGATCTCTTTCACATACACTGCCTTCTTTCATGATTTTTAAAACAAGTGTTAGTGATGATTAAATTATGATCTGTGCAAAGTTCTACCAGATGGCTTCCTCTTTCAGTCCTGTCCATATTTGGCTACCATTTTCCTCCTCTTCCTTTTCCTGCTCCCGAATTCCAGTCCACCATCGCAATTAAATTTTCATCTTCCTTAACTATCTGAATAATTTGTTTTATTTAACTTAATCATAGCTAACACTTGGTTTAAGAATCATGAAAGAAGGTTATATACGTGGAAGAACCCTGGAGATACCAAAAGGTATCAGATAGATTGTATAATGGTAAGACAGAGATTTAGGAACCAGGTTTTAAGTTGTAAGACATTTCCAGGGGCAGATGTGGACTCCGACCACAATCTATTGGTTATGACCTGTAGATTAAAACTGAAGAAACTGCAAAAATGTGGGAAATTAAGGAGATGGGACTTGGATAAACTGAAAGAACCAGAGGTTGTACAGAGTTTCAGGGAGAGCATAAGGGAACAATTGACAGGAATAGGGGAAAGAAATACAGTAGAAGAAGAATGGGTAGCTCTGAGGGATGTAGTAGTGAAGGCAGCAGAGGATAAAGTAGGTACAAAGACGAGGGCTGCTAGAAATCCTTGGGTAACAGAAGAAATATTGAATTTAATTGATGAAAGGAGAAAATATAAAAATGCAGTAAATGAAGCAGGCCAAAAGGAATACAAACGTCTCAAAAATGAGATCGACAGGAAGTGCAAAATGGCTAAACAGGGATGGCTAGAGGACAAATGTAAGGATGTAGAAGCTTATCTCACTAGGGGTAAGATAGATACTGCCTACAGGAAAATTAAAGAGACCTTTGGAGAGAAGAGAACCACGTGTATGAATATCAAGAGCTCAGATGGCAGCCCAGTTCTAAGCAAAGAAGGGAAGGCAGAAAGGTGGAAGGAGTATATAGAAGGTTTATACAAGGGCGATGTACTTCAGGACAATATTATGGAAATGGAAGAGGATGTAGATGAAGATGAAATGGGAGATACGATACTGCGTGAAGAGTTTGACAGAGCACTGAAAGACCTGAGTCGAAACAAGGCCCCCGGAGTAGACAACATTCCATTAGAACTACTGACAGCCTTGGGACAACCAGTCCTGACAAAACTCTACCAGCTGGTGAGCAAGATGTATGAGACAGGCGAAATACCCTCAGACTTCAAGAAGAATATAATAATTCCAATCCCAAAGAAAGCAGGTGCTGACAGATGTGAAAATTACCGAACTATCAGTTTAATAAGCCACGGCTGCAAAATACTAACGCGAATTCTTTACAGACAAATGGAAAAACTGGTAGATGCGGACCTCGGGGAGGATCAGTTTGGATTCCGTCGAAATGTTGGAACACGTGAGGCAATACTGACCTTACGACTTATCTTAGAAGAAAGATTAAGAAAAGGCAAACCTACGTTTCTAGCATTTGTAGACTTAGAGAAAGCTTTTGACAATGTTGACTGGAATACTCTTTTTCAAATTCTAAAGGTGGCAGGGGTAAAATACAGGGAGCGAAAGGCTATTTACAATTTGTACAGAAACCAGATGGCAGTCATAAGAGTCGAGGGGCATGAAAGGGAAGCAGTGGTTGGGAAAGGAGTGAGACAGGGTTGTAGCCTCTCCCCGATGTTATTCAATCTGTATATTGAGCAAGCAGTAAAGGAAACAAAAGAAAAATTTGGAGTAGGTATTAAAATTCATGGAGACGAAGTAAAAACTTTGAGGTTCGCCGATGACATTGTAATTCTGTCAGAGACGGCAAAGGACTTGGAAGTGCAGTTGAACGGAATGGACAGTGTCTTGAAAGGAGGATATAAGAGGAATATCAACAAAAGCAAAACGAGGATAATGGAATGTAGTCAAATTAAATCGGGTGATGCTGAGGGAATTAGATTAGGAAATGAGACACTTAAAGTAGTAAAGGAGTTTTGCTATTTAGGAAGTAAAATAACTGATGATGGTCGAAGTAGAGAGGATATAAAATGTAGACTGGCAATGGCAAGGAAAGCGTTTCTCAAGAAGAGAAATTTGTTAACATCAAGTATAGATTTATGTATCAGGAAGTCGTTTCTGAAAGTATTTGTTTGGAGTGTAGCCATGTATGGAAGTGAAACATGGACGATAACTAGTTTGGACAAAAAGAGAATAGAAGCTTTCGAAATGTGGTGCTACAGAAGAATACTGAAGATAAGGTGGATAGAGCACGTAACTAATGAGGAGGTATTGAATAGGATTGGGGAGAAGAGAAGTTTGTGGCACAACTTGACTAGAAGAAGGGATCGGTTGGTAGGACATGTTTTGAGGCATCAAGGGATCACAAATTTAGCATTGGAGGGCAGCGTGGAGGGTAAAAATCGTAGAGGGAGACCGAGAGATGAGTACACTAAGCAGATTCAGAAGGATGTAGGTTGCAGTAGGTACTGGGAGATGAAGCAGCTTGCACAGGATAGAGTAGCATGGAGAGCTGCATCAAACCAGTCACAGGACTGAAGACAACAACAACAACAACATCTCATCATTCATTTCTTCAATCTCTTCATCACCTGTGGAGCTAGTTGGCATATAAACACATACTTTGTGTCTATCCTGACTATGATAATGTGTTGCCTACGCTGTTTGTAGTAGCATAATCGCATTCCTATTTTCTTATTCATTCTTAAACCCTTTTCGACTTTGTATTTATGACACTGTATTCACCTGACCAGATGTCCTGTTCCTCCTCACACCAAACTTCACTAATTCCCACTATATCTAACTTCAACCTACGCATTTACCTTCTTAAGTTTTCTAATCTTCGTGACCAGCTAAGGAGTGTAACATTCCATACTCTGATCTGTAGAATGCCAGATTTGTTTCTCCTGATGATGACATTCTCCTGAGCAATCCCCACCTGGAGATCCAAATGGACGACTATTTTACTTCCAGAATATTTTATCCACAAGAACACCATCATCATTACACTATACAGAAGAGCTGCATGCCCTCAGGATAAATTATGGCTGTAGTTTCCCCTTGTTTTCAGATATTTGCAGTACAAGTACAGCAAGGCTGTTTTGGTTGATGTTAGAAGGCCAGATCAGTCAGTCATGCAGACTATTGCCTCTGCAACTATTGAAAAGGCTGCTGTCCATCTTCAGGACCCACACATTTGTCTGACCTCTCAGCAGATACTCCTCCACTCTAGTCGCACCTATGGTACGCTTATGAGTATTGCTAATGTTTGCAAGTACCCCACCGATGGCAAGGAGAATGATTCATCGGGTATTCTCGATATATGCATCAAAGTCGCCATAGAGAAAGGCAAGAATGTTTTAAGAACGATCAGGCCAATCCATTTGTAGCAGGCCAATGGCTGGAAAGTCCATCCACATGCCATCTGAAGGATCTAAACTAAAAACTAGTTCAGTCTTCAGAAAGATTTATAAGTAATGGGTTTGTTTCTAAATTAACCATCACTATGTGCAGGCTCACTGCCTATGTAGGTGAACATAATCGCTACAGTGTTTGAGGTGTGATATCAAAGTCGTTACACTCTCGAATAGCACAAGAGAGAAAATGAACAATTCATGTGTTAGAGTCCACACAGGATACAGCAGTTGGTGAGCAGTAACGAAATTCCGCCAAACGCTGGGCGATTTCATTTGTTTGTTCTGAAGAGGAGGACCCCATTGATTGTCCTCTTTTGGGTGGTTGGTGATGCGCTGCACTGATGTAATCGAGGCAGACGTCCTGCAACCTCTCTCAAACGATTTTGTAGAAACTTTTCGGTAAAAAAATAATTTTTGCTTTACTTATAAATTTATACGTTATCTTCACAACAAAGTGCTCGTCCTTTAAATAAGATGCTATGAGAAATTCGGAAACATTGCAATGAAATTTGAGGGTCGCTATGAACTACTGTTTGGCACACTTTACATAACATGTAGCTGCAGATGAAATTTGGCTAACATATTTAATTCTTCATTAGACTCTGGTGGAGGACTTAACTTGTCACCCATCTTGAGAAATTTGATTTTATGTAACAGTCTCATTTACGATTGTGTGCACCAGCTATAAACCCAGAATGAAATATTCTTAGCATTCCTCATATGTCATATATGGTATGAGATACCAAAACGAGATTTTGGCAAATGACAGCATGCAGAGTATTTTGTCACATGGTTAATATGAAAAACTTCAATATCCAATATGTTATACAACTAACGAAACACTTTTTCAATGAGACAAAGTAATTTTTAAGGACTGTCGACAGATGTTGAAATGAAGGCTGTTGTTGGTTTTGCAACAACATAAGTGAAGACATAATACGTTTATTTTTGTACCAAGGATGTATGTTTTCATAAGATATTGACCTTATTTGCCCTCAGTTCTTCGCTTAATGAACTGTTGTTTCAGAATTCTCTCGCAATTACATTAGTGAGCTGACATTGTGGAAACTCCACTATGTTCTGAAAAAAAAATAATTTAAAATGGCAATAAGAGAACTGTAGGTTTTACTCAAATTTTGTCATTGACGACGCTTCTTTGAAAGTTATAAATGTTTAACGACTCTGAGGAAAGTAAATAGATCCTTTGGCTGCATTTTCAGCAGAATTCTTTCTAGATACAGCCAAAGCAGACGTGACATTGGATGTGTGATATAGATAGCAACGATGCCATGGCATAGTTTCTCAAGTTAGCACTATGAAACACCGGTGAGAGTGCCCTCTAGCAGGCGCTGGTCAGCTCTACGAGCTCAGCGACACATTCAGCGATTTGATCAACAGGAGATGGCCGGGAGGCTTCACTTCAGCTTTGCTCTACAGACAGCGGGTCTCAGCATCACACCTCATTGCAAGTTATGTAATCATGTATTAACTTGTTTTTTGCACCAGTAAACCACTTTTACTTATGTGCAGTACCAACGTATTTTTCCTACTCCTGGTCCTACCCACGCTCCACCTTCCAGACGGGATACAAAAGGATCATTTTGGTTAGTCTCCATGAAAGTGTGGGTATGGAGGGGCTCCACCTACTACTTACAAAGAATATCAGCATATGCTTCAGTTTAGAATGCCATTTCCCCTCCAGCACTTGGCATTTCTCCTACAGTGTGTTGATTGCCTGCCCACAATGTTCACCACTACCACTCCCCCACCACTTGCTCAGCATATCTACCAGCCACATTATTCTTCACACACTCTACCACCTTGTGAGAAGAGACTCTTCTATGATGTGAAACCAATCTGTGCATGCTATACTAAGCAATATACTGCATAATTGTTAGAACTGCAGTAGCAATGCCTATTTGATCATTGGTCTGGTGAACTATTTATTCCTCTTTTCCTCTATTCTTGTCATTAACAGATGTTTTATTAAAACTATAGTCTTTGTGAATTTTGTCGATCACACCAGCTGTTTTAAATAACTGTACTGGTAGGGTTATTACCATCTACTTGTGTTGGAGAATATGTGGTCGACAATACATTGTGCTTTTCCATAGCTATTTACCCTTAGCTTCCCAGGTCATTTTTTGCCTTCTTTGTCAAGGTGCTGTTTGACAGACTGCTACATTTAAATAGCCATAGAGATTCATCAGTTTCAAGGAAAGAGTTCAGTTTTTTATGTAAAAGGTTACAATAATGCAGCACAAAAAATATTCAAATTAAATTTAAATTTATTTTTCAAAAACGAATTTAAACAAAAAACTGCACACAATGAACTTAATCTTACATGATAATGTTAATGCTATGAAAACTTAAATACTTTGCACTCCAAATTTTAGTTGTTGCTATATTTGTATTGTTTATTATACATGCAATTATAAAAACATAAAAACCTCCCATAAAACATTTAAAAAATTAGAATTACACTAATAATTTTCAGGTCTTCAGTACTGCTTCTCAGAGGTCTTCTTTGTACTCACTGGAAATTTTTGTAGATAAATCAAGCTGGATTAGCTTCTTCCAACAATGACAAATACAAGACATCTTTCTCTTCTTTTTTGGGTCACAGGTGGAGCATGTTTTATTTTTTGCAATCGTTCTAGAACTACTTCTACTCTTGGTTTTGCTACATCGAAAACATGGCAAATAGATACACGAGGTTCATGGGCTATTTGATTGTTGTTGACTCGCTTTTTATCTGTGTTGTCACCAATGAGTTTGCAAGCTTCTTCAAAAAAATATAGTGTCTCACGTGATTATCGTTTTTGTAGGAACTGTGAAAGACAAACTCATTCGCCCCATTTATGTCCAACATGTGGAAAAATAATGCCACTGGTCACCATTGGAAGAAACTTAGACGACCAGGGATTTTTGTTTCAACTAATTGTATTTCTAGCAGAACCTTTATCTATTAGAGTATGGGGTGAAGATAGCTGCCATGACGGAAGAATATCTGCTACTGAAAAAGGAGGATGCCATTACAGATGAGCAGGCAAGGCTGACATATAGCTTTAAACGTAGTCGCTGAAGAAACTTAAATACAAGTGGAGAAAATAAGATACTGGCATTTAGTGCAAATATCAGTCGTAAGTGACTGTATGTTGGGGCACTGGCCAAAACCGATGGATTCAAACATGTTTAATATGTTACAGGAAACACGAAAAATCTGTTTATAAAGCTCCAATCACATTTGGATCTGCTCAGAAAGAGTGGTTACGTTGCATCTAAATGTAGTGGATTGTATGTTGTGCACCTGACAACAGCACAGATTAGATTACATTAGATTAGATTAGACTCAGTTTTCGTTCCATAGACCCAAAGAATGAGATGATTCTCGTGGGTGTGGAACATGTCAGAAAGTATGACATAAAAACATAAAACTTTTGAATATAATACTTACTACCCTCATCATTTGTCAGTAGATAGTCGAAAATAAGCTAATACAATGCAGTAAACTGGGACAGCTAATATTTACAGAATTAACACACTGTTATAATGAAACAGTTTTATCCACTATTAATAAATTTATTATATGCAGAATACCTAATCTTGAGTATTGTGACCAAGTGTTGTCAAAACTGAAATCTAACTGATATTTTTACTTAAGCTAACATAACAGTCTACGTTGGGATATTCATCTATGGACAAGAAGGAGTTGGCCATCAAAATGTCTTTCAAACTCTGATTAAACCATGCTTTATCTGAAACCAAGTTTTTAATGGTTGCTGGCGATTTATTAAAAATGTGTGTTCCTGAATACTGGAACCATTTTTGGACCAAGGTAAGTGATTTTAGGTCTTTACGTAGATTCTTCTTATTCCTAGTATTGATACTGTGTACTGAACTATTGGTTGCCAGTAGAGATGTATTACGTGCAACAAATTTCATTAAGGAATAAATTTACTGAGAATCAGTGGTTAGAATACAAATTTGCTTGAACAGGTTTCTACAAGATGTTCTTGAATTTACACCACAACTGATTCTTATCACACACTTTTGCACTCTAAAAACGTTTGCTTGGTTTGATCTGTTGCCCCAGAATATGATCCCATACAACATAATAGAATGAAAGTAAGCAAAGTATGCAAGGTTTTTTATATTTATATCTACATCTGACATCATTCACACAGCTAATTCAGACTTGTTTAGGCGCTTAAGCAATTCTGTGGTAAGCCCTTACCAACTGAATTTATTATCGAGTAGTAATCCCAGAAATTTAACACTGTCAACCTCTTCGATCAGCATGTCTTCCTGCCTTATACTCATGCTGGAAGGAAAACCTTTAAAAGGTTCTGAACTGCATATTGCGGGTCTTCTCAAAGTTTAATGACAAAGAATTAGCTTTAAAAAAGTTATTAATGTCAGTGAAAATTTGATTAGCAGTTATTTCTAAATATAGACCTTTGCAAACTAAAAAATTGATGGAGTAGTTACATTTAAAGCACATTTGTCTGCAAATGTTCTAGACTTAAAGTTCCATGTGGAAATTCTGCACAAATGTGGAACAGAAGTGTTGGCAGCATACACTGAGGAAGATGTGGACAGTTTCAACAATAGTGTAATGCAGGAGATAGGTGGCAAAATTAAAATTACCAGATGCTGTTGGCTAAAAGAACTGCCAGAAGGAGCAAAGCTAATTATTAAAGCCACAGAAGGGAAATTTTACAGGAGAAAAATTAGATATGTATAGTATTTCGAGAACATACTTTGTTTGTGTTGTCAAATTATAAATGGGAGAAAGAATTATATGGTTAAGATGTAGATTTAAATTATTATTTAAAATTAATATATATGTTATTAATGTTACACAGAACAAACATAAAGAAAGAGTTGTTTCTGTGTGTAAATGCATTCACAAATGTTAATGATGTTTTTGTGCCAGAATAACTCTTTTCTGATTTACTAACCTGCCAATAAAATCGATTATCTACAGGCGTCTCTTCTGGATGTTTATGTTGCAAAGTAGTTGTGAGTGGATAGTTGGAACGCCAGTTCATAAAGTCAAGATCTATTGTTTGATTTTTATGTACAAAACATGATATAGCAATAAAAATAACTTTTCTCCTCCATGAATGGAAATTACACCGTGTATAATTAAAGTTGCAGCATCTGAATGAGACACTGCAATAATAATAATAATAATAATTCATTAAATATCGAATGTTTCACTGCACGTGTATAAAAACATGTTACAATTCTTGATACACAGCACAATAATACATTGTTTTGAATAGGTCATTGATTAACAAAATGATTAAATTACAGATAAAATGGTTTGCTTGACACTATTTACATATTTTTTCGAAGCAATTCTTTTTCTGCATGTAAGTATGGTTTTCTTCTAATGTGTAAAATGGATTTTTAACACAAATTTCTTTAGCTGAAATTTAAGCTCTATTGTGGATATGGTCATAATTTTACTGGGCAGTCCATTGGCTAACTTGACACCTGTGTATTGCGGACCCTTTTCATAGAGTGCTGTTATGTGGCTGATGATGTATATTTTTTTCTGGTTTTGTACTGATGCAAATCGGAACACATGTTTGACTGCAGTCTTTTAACAAGTGATATGGCTTTTAGAATGTACATGTCTACTGCAGTTAGTACACCAGGTTTTGGAAAAAAAGCCATGGCATGATTTCTTATCTTTTGCCCCACAGATGATTCTTATAGCCCTTTTTTGAAGTAGCAATAGCTTATTTAGATTTCCTTTACTTGTTGCTACCCAAATTTCTATTCTGTAATTCAAGTGCTAGGAAAATAGAGCATGATATGTGGTCTTTAGGACAACAGTATCTTTGCAGAACTCGCTAATCATATTATTTGGAAATACATTTTTAGACAACTTACATGCTAGAGTATCTACATAGGGGCCCCCTTTAGATTGATTTGAATTATTAAACTGAGGAATTTTACACTAAACTTTTTGTTACTAATTCATTGTCTATGTGTAGTTTAATTTCATCATTAAAATAACTGTTGCTAAACTCCATGAGACACGTTTCACTACTGCTAACATTTAAGTGGCTTTCACTAAAGTACTGAACAATTTCATTTGTCACATTATTACAGTGCATCTCTAATTTGTTAAATGATTCCTTTCTTGACGTAGTGGGTGTATCATTCGCATACAGGATTGTTTTGGGACTTCCAGTGCAGTATCTTATCTCATTTACATAAATCAAAAACAGAAGAGGATCCATTACTGAACCATGGGGCACTCAATATTTCATGTTAGTGATTTTATATTTGTGAACACCACTTCCAGTTTTAAGCAGTACAAACTCTTTTCTGTTACTCATGTAAGATTTTATTAGGTCACGAGCAGTGCCTCTGATGCCAATGTTCCATAGCGTTCGCACAGTAAAAAGCTTTCTCAAGATCAAGGATATACCTGCAACATGTTCCTTGCTCTTGATGCCACTTATTATCTCTTCAGCTAACTGAGCAGCGGCAATGCTAGTTGATTTACATTTTAAGGATCCACTTGGATTTTCAAACGATAAGTTATGCATCTAAAGAAAGTTGATAATTCTGCGGTATATGACTTTTTTAACTATTTTGGAAAACACAAGAAGTATTGAGATTTTTCTGTAGTTTTGAATTTTGAGATTATCTCCTTTCTTAAAGATTGGTGTTACCTGAGCTATTTCCAGTGTTTCTGGGAAGGTATCTTATCCTATTCTACTATTTACAGCTACAGACGGAGCTACAGAGACATTTTGTCGGTACACTTTTAATACAGTAATACTGGGGCCATCATGCTCTGTGGAACTGGAAGATTTTAAAGACCTAATGATTTTAATTATTTCTTTGCAATTTGTGAGGGCTAGAAAGATGCCATATCAGCTTGATTGCCTTTAAAATTATACTTCAGGCTATTAACAACTCTTAATATACACCCATATTCGTCAACTTTCTAACAAGTAATACAACATTATCTCTTTATTTCAGAAAAGGTGTTATCAGTTCATAATATGTTAGTATCGGTTATATCTTTTGTTTCCTATTGTATCATTTAATCTTAGGCCGTGCTTTCTTTTTTGCAAGTCATTCTCTGTTGGAACCAGCACTTGTGATATTCATTCCTATTACTTTGGCCATACTGCAGCAATAATGACCGACCAATTCCTGTAAATTGCTTCATATTGGTACTTCACGTTTTCAATCTTCATTTCAGCGTGTGAAATTTTAGAACACGTTCCTGCAGTTTGAGCCGTCATGCTACCTGCGTTGGCGTCACTGTAGTTGCAAGTGGCAATTGAACGTATCAGAACAGTGCACGTTTTAACAAACATCTCTTTCACCTCCAACTATTCGTTGTTCAATGGTATATCTCGGTCATCGAGATCTTAGGAGGAGTAGAGAAATGGAGACTTTGCGAGTTGCGTGTGTGCTGTCAAGAAATTTGCGAAAAAGTATTTTCTGCGAGAGACAGTTGTTGAACCATCGACTATTAACGATAAATGTACAGCCATGAGAAATCCATTGTAATTAAAGCACATCACTGGCATCGTTACCATAGACACTTCTGACAATAGCTTATTATTTCAGGTTTTTGCTGCAAGGAACCAAAGTACCCAACAAACCGATGTTAAGGTGTATCATGGACCATTGGCACAGCAGATTCGAGGAGTGAAGTTATTTTCATTGGTTACTAGTGCAGGCGGTCTGGTTGCTCAGCCGTACCTTATTCAACATGCAACAACTTTCGGAAATTTGCCGCTGTCCATTGCAATGCTCGGATTTATAGGATGTTTCACATACGTAACGCCTTTCTTATTGCATTGGATAACAAAAAAGTATGTGACGGAGATTAGATACACGCCAGATAGGGAAGTTTATACTGCTGTAGTGTACAACTTTTTTCTGAAGGAAAAAAAGGTAACTTAACAATTCTCCAACGAAACCGTCAATATTTGTGTTGCAAATTACAACCCTTTGCCACATGATTACAAAATATTTGCGTCATTGAATGTTAAACGTTTCCAGGAAGCATTTTATGGAACAGTTTTCTATAACACGATACTATTGTATTCAGTTAAGGAGAGAATATGTTAGGCCATACCGTTATGAGACCAATACAAAATAATACTGGATGCCCTTGCTAGTATGAAATTGGAACCAAAATTACACAACCCTGACTCCCTCTCATCTCATCTACTGGCTCTCTCAGATATCTATAACAGCAGTGTGGTGAAAGCTGTAAATAACGTCCATTCACTGTATTTTAAGGAGTGTAGTCCATTCCATGTTCTCAAATAGGCCTACTTTTGTTATCCTACTATAACTGAAATAAAATAACTGTGATTGGCAGTGCACAGTGTGCAGCGTTATGTACGAAAATGCTCTGTATGTACCTTCAATACAGGCAACACTGAGCACATGCTACTCAAGAATGATGTAAAGTTAGTTGTCGGCTGGCCCCTACTACTCGATTTGTTGAAACATGAGATACAAAGTAATTTTATATATCTCCTCAGATAATTCATCGGACCCGTATTACCTTGTGTGTTCCTGTGTTTCTTCTGAACTTAAATTGATGTTCCCCCAAAGTTGGCTTCTAAAAATAGTTTGATTGTTATGTATATAACCGATGCATGATCCAGGCATAACTTACTAAAGTGATACTGGTAATACTCGTCAGCACCTTCCTTCCTTGATACTGGGATCATCATATTCTTCTTGAAATTTGATGGTATTATGCCTGTCTCATATCTGACATACTATGTGGAACAGTTTTGACATGGTTGCAAAAATACGCCATGTAAATTGGCCCTCTGTGCCATCAGCCAATGAAGTTACCTTTCTGTGTAACAAAATTATGGTAATATCTCCAAGAAAGTTGTAGGATTCTTAATGTTTAAATAATAGTCACCAAAATGATATTGGTTTATATGTGCATTACTAAGTGAGAACAAGACAGGGAATCTTATAGCTTTTAACACAAGGTAGGAAAAATATTTAATTAAAATGTCGGTATAAACTGTGAGCATGCGCACAGTATTATTGCAGTATTTGTCTCTGACTTAACCAAAAGAACATTCGTCCATTGTGTTCCATAATGCATATCAAGTAAGAGAAAGCCTATGGTAAGAGACATGAAGGTGGCGTATTCATTGCCTCTGACAAGACATTTAAGTCCAGAGAGTTGTAAATTGAAGCTGAATGGGAGGGTACTGTCGAATTTTTGACTGATTTGTGTAAATGCTCCACTAAGTTTACATAAAATTCATGAATTCCTTAGAGTAGTTAGGTAACATAGGCAGAAACAAAAGCTCATAACTTAACAGACTTGCATTATTTTTTATGTATAACATCTGATAAAGCAATGATGAGAACTCACATTATTCTGTCTTCTTGCGCGGTGCTAAATGTGATCCAAGCATGTTGACGTAACAGCAGTTTATTATATATGTGTCATCCTCTGACAGGTGTAAAACACCAAATCTGAGGACCCTTACACAAAATGACATGCAGAAATATTTTGAGAATGGAAAGGAATGAATAGAGATGTTAATTGGTTTATGGTATTTAGTAAGTGTAAAGATTTGCAAGATCATTCTAGTTCCCTCTGTCATTTCTCTTATGTAATATGTTCTGTCAGAGCACAGGAACAAGTCTGTTATAAAATGTGATCAAGTCTATGTGGATAAGTTGAAAAAAGTCCAAGCCTAAGTACACAGTTCAAAATTGAAAACAGTTGCACTCTGTCGTACTAATATGGTATTACAAATATTTCTTGGTAATTCCTCTTTT
Organism: Schistocerca gregaria; assembly: GCF_023897955.1. Classification (NCBI taxonomy): domain Eukaryota; kingdom Metazoa; phylum Arthropoda; class Insecta; order Orthoptera; family Acrididae; genus Schistocerca; species Schistocerca gregaria. Next base: position 121,247,395 of record NC_064923.1, read on the forward strand.
TGCCAAACATTCTCTTCTAAAGAAATCATCTCAAATTTTACTCCTTTGATAATAGAGAAGATCTTAAGCCTGGAGTGTATGACTAACAAAATGTCACATTGTCACTGCATGTTTAAACTGTGTGTCCTAGTGGTACACTACTCAACTGGTCAAGCCATACTTGCATTAAGGTTAGGATGTTCCTCCTGGCATACACAGTTACAGCAAGACGATCATTCTTTATGCTGGGACATATTCATTCATCCATTATGCTCAATAGGTCCCATCGAGGACAACCTTCAGTAATGTGGAATTAATTGTGGTAAAAATTAACAAAAGACAAGGAAATATTAGAAACTTAATGTGTGTTTTGAATTCACAGCGAACAATCCATGTACTGCTTAATGCTGTTCGTATTTATGACAGCTAAATTTGAGACTGCTTGTTACGTTGTGGGAGGGGGTTAAAGCTGCTACTATTGGTAGCTCGGCAAAACGAAAATTGCAGTCCCACTTGCCTGTTTTGACCAGTGACATCAGTGTGGCAGACATAAGTATTTGAAGTGTGTACAACATGATGACCATGATGTCACTCATTACACCTATGAACAAACATAAATATCATGCAAATCATTTATCACTAGCAATACAATGAAACTAATGGAACAACAGCAGGAAGTAGGGGGACTTTCGGCAGGGACAGGCTAAATGTACGACTATAAGAATAACACCACCAGTCCAAAACAGATATTAACCCAAAGATCAAGTACACAAAGTTCTCAGCATCTGACAATCAAAAAAAGAAGAAATCAAAATCATTGTTACCATAAATTTCATATCACATATATATTTCAAATGAATCCCTCGACATCAGGTTTTCCCACACAACTCGAAAACCCAGTATCACAAATTTCACTTGACCTATGTAGCTCATCTGAAGTCGTCGATGCCATGAACCCACAAGCCCACTCCAAACATTTCGCTTGACCTATATGGCAGTTAAAACGAAGCTCACATAACAAAAACCAACACACTAAAATTTTCAAATCTATTATCCAAACATTCACTTTTCCTATGTACCTGAAACTTAAGTCCACTGTACAGCAGATTAAAACTCACGCACATAACCAATATCAAAAATGTAACTCAACCAACAATGGTAAACCAGTATCTACAATACTACCGATCACAATTCAACACAGTTTACAAACGCTAACAAAAAAAACCCTGAACTTCACAGAAAATGTGCATTGCCACCAATTTCGATATACATGAACTAGCACTAGTAACTCCAAATATGAATCTGTCAGCCGCAATATGCAAAATCAAAGTAACTCACTAGCAAATCAGAAAAAAACTTCTCCAATAACAACCTGACACCCAACTTAAAATGACTCGCTAACATACCTAACAAACAACTTTGAAATATAAACATACGAACAAAAGAGTGTGACCAAATGCTACATGACCCAGTTAAAAACACTGTACCACCACCATGATGAAACATAACACAATTGTGTCACGGGTCAGAGGATGGGTGGAATTGCATAAGAATGCTAGTTTTCAAAGAAAATATTCATCTGCACTTGTAAATATTATTTACAGCACATCGCATATTGTCATGTAGCTTTACAATGAAGCACTGCTACTTGCCATATGCACTATGTGGTCAAAAGTATCCAGACACCTGGCTGAAAATGACTTACAAGTTCGTGGTGCCCTCCATCAGTAATGCAGGAATTCAATATGGTGTTGGCCCACCATTAGCCTTGATGACAGCTTTCAGTCTCACAAGCATACGTTCAATCAGATGCTGGAACATTTCTTGGGAAATGGCAGCCCATTCTTCACGGAGTGCTGCACTGAGAAGAGGTATCGATGTCGGTCAGCGAGTCCTGGCATGAAGACGGCGTTCTGTAGAATTCAGGTCAGGACTCTGTACAGGCCAGTCCATCACAGGGACGTTATTGTCGTGTAACCACTTCGCCACAGGCCATGAATTATGAACAGGTGCTTGATACTGTTGAAAGATTCAGTTGCCATCCTTGAATTACTCTTCAACATTGGGAAGCAAGAAGGTGCTTAAAACATCATTGTAGGCATGTGCTGTGATAATGTAATGCAAAACAACAAGGGATGCAAGCCCCCTCCATGAAAAACATGACCACACCATAACACCATCTCCTCCGAATTTTACTCTTGGCACTAAACACGCTGGCAGATGATGCTCACCGAGCATTCGCCATACCCACATCCTGCCATCGGATCGCCACATTGTGTACCATGATTTGTGACTCCATGCAATGTTTTTCCACTGTTCAATCATCCAATGTTTATGTTCCATACACCAAGCGAAGCATCATTTGGCATTTACCGCTGTGATGTGTGGCTTATGAGCAGCCACTTGACCATGAAATTCAAGTTTTCTCAGCTCCCCACCTAACTGCCGTAGTACTTGCAGTGGATCATGATGCAGTTTGGAATTCCTGTGTGATAGTCTGGATAGATGTCTGCCTATTACACATTACAACCCTCTTCAACTCTAGCGGTCTCTGTGTCAGTCAACAGACGAGGTCAACCTCTACAATTTTGTGCTGTATGTGTCCTTTCACGTTTCCACTTCACTATCACATTGGAAGCAGTGGACCTAGGGGTGTTTAGGAGTGTGGAAATCTCACATACAGACATGACACAAGTGACACCTAATCACCTGACCACGTTCGAAGTCCTTGAGTTCCGTGGAGTGCCCCATTCTACTCTCTCTCGATGTCCAATGACTACTGAGGTTGCTGGTATGGAGTTCCTGGCAGTAGGTGGCAGCAGAATGCTATTAATACAAGAAACATTATGTTGTTGTTTTTTGTTTTTTTTTTTTTTTTGGGGGGGGGGGGGGTTGTCCAGATACTTTTGATCACATAGTGTAGCTAACAGAACTTTTCAATCCCTAAATCCAGATATTCAGATGATTTGTAGAGAGGGTGACTAATAAGGTATGTTTTTAATTTTCTTTTGAATTGGTTGAAAGTCCAGACTCCTTACTTTGTGTTAGGTGGGACTTCATTAAATATTTTCCTGCCACTCAGAAATGTAGACCAGGAAGCATTTATTTATGTGACAGTGTAAATCACAGTTCAGCTGAAACTGATTTTTGTTATCAGTAATAAAAACTGTTAAGGAGGAAATGAATTAGGAAGTGAATGTAGGAATTACAAGATGAATAATAATCTGTGTTAAACAGTATTCTTACTGCTCACATCTGATGAATAAATGTTTCATTTCCCTCAAGCGCACTGCCACAGGCAACACAACAAGTGTTGCTTTCAAGCTCATAACATCCTGATCTGAGCTCTCAGTTAGTTTATCTGCATTTTCATTCAATTTTAACTTATCATCCAACTGCACACCAATGAATTTTACAATGTTTCGTGTAGACTGTGAGGATTAATGTCCACTTTTGGTGCTTATAGGTCATTATGACTTGTTGGAAATTACATAATAGTCTTTGAGAGATAAAAGCTTAAACTGTTAGCTTTAAACCATTTGTGGGTTTTTTCAGTTATCATTTGAGTTGTGTCTGCTAAAGTTGAATTTGGCCCCTTGATTAGTATGTTTGTTTCATCAACAAACATTTCAGATACATTAACCACCCTTTAAAGTCACTGCAAGGTCATCCGTGCAGAAAAAGAACAAAGCGGGCCCAGTAGCGATTCTTGTGGCATCCCAGATGTTAAGTTTCGCCAATCTGAGATTAGTTACATGTTTGTGACACAGTCTGTCGGTAAGACTTGCTGCTTCTTATTATGACAGTGAGACTCCATCCATAAAAGAGGGATACGATGACATAAGTTAAGTGTCAGATAGAATTTTGTGATCCTTACAATCAAAAGCTTTGGGATGGTCACAAAATATGCCAACACAATAATTTTTCCTATTTAGGTCTGCTACCAATTTATTTGTGAAGCTTTTATTGCTTTCTTTGTGAAGAACCCTTTATGAAAGCCAAACTAAGAATTCTGCTCACTTAAGTGAGTATTGTATCATAAACTACTGTCTAAGATACATTTGAAAAGTGTGGAAGAAGTAAAATAGGTCAGTAATTAGAAGTAGCTGCTGTTTATGTTCAGTTTTGTAGATTGTTGTTATTACAGCTTATTTAATCTGTCAGGGAGTAAGTCTTGAGTCATGGAGTGATCAGAAAAATAGCTTATGGGTAATCATGTCAAGCCTGCAAGAGATTTCAATATTCTGCTAGAAACCAGCCATCAAAATTACTACTGTTTAGTGTCTTTGTGAATTTTGTAATCTCGTTTAAGGTTTATTTTTCTAAACTAATATCTTTTGGTGGTGCGAGTACCACCATCATTGAGTTTTCCAGCCCAACATTGTTTTCGTCATAATGTCTGGTAATGCGTGCCGCAGAATTTGAATCCCTGCCAGATGTCATGGACGTCGAAGATCCCTAGAGGTCTCTGCATCATCGCGCTGTAAACTGTGGCGGCGCACGCATACTGGCCTGCATGTAGTGTGAGGGCACCACAGTGGAACACATGGTTCCAGCAGCCAATAGCAGCCCCCCCCCCCCCCGCCATCAATATAATATTTAAGAGCCGGCCTCTCGCTCTGCCAGTGAGTCTCGGCGCATCGCCTTGACAAGACATATCGTTTCTGGGTCACGGAATTGCAGGGTCTCAGCCATTAATGCAATTTTACGTGCACCAATCGGAAGTATAAGGCTTCGTATGTGGGCTCCCTGATCCGGGATGTGGTGGCTCAGCTGGCTCCCGATCCTGAGGTCCATACTGCGGCGTTGAAACTTGACAACCCCTCCTTGGAAGAGAGTCTCCGCATTGCCCACTCCTTTGAAATTGCTCAAGTGGCTAACGAGCTTCTTATGGCGCGACCGCAGGTGGTGGCAATCGCAGTGTCACGGCGAGTTCCGCCCTCACGATGTCGACGTGGCCCGGCCGACAAAGGCCAGCACCATCGGGACTCATCGTTGTCCAATGTCTATGGCATCGGCACCTTCGGTCGCCCCTTGTCGCCGGTCGCATGGCCCATTTCCATCTTGCCCACAGTGCTTTACTGCGCATTCGCAGGCTGATTTTCCCCACCGCTGGAAATGTCTTTCTGTGTAACAAGGAGGGCCACATTCGATTGGTTTGTCATGTCGCTCGACTCGCTCCAGTCCTGCCCCTCCTGGGCCTCAAGATACAGTCCATGCTGTGCAATCGATCATCCCACAGAATGACCCATGAGTGCGGAAGCTTTTCCTCACGCTTCGCATTTTCACAGAGAATGTCAGTTTTCAGGTTGACACTGGGGCCATCACCCTGATTAATATGGCGACATATACCCAGCCGGGCTCTCCTGAGTTGTCGCCTCCCTCTCACCGTTTGGTCGCCTACAGAGATGGTTCCATTCCCCTTTGTGGGCAGTTCGTCATCCAGGCAACGCACAAGTGTGTTCACCGGCTTCTTACCCTCTTTGTCATCGACCATCCGTCGGCTTCAAATATTTTTAGCCTGGATGCGTTTCAACTGTTTGGCTTTTCTATTTCCGATGAAGTTAAGGTCGTTTCGATGGCTGTTCCTTTTCAGGACTTGGACGATCTCTGCTCCGCTGTTGCGTTGCTGTTTGCAACGGATCTCAGATGTGCTTCCGGCTTTCAGTTGCACATCACCCTATAGCCGGATGCGCAGCCTTGCTTTTTCCAGACCTGGCCCCTTCCAGTGGCCTTACAGCCGGCTGTCAAGCAGGAACTGGATCGGCTCCAGGCCGCTGGTGTTCTGGAGCCTGTAACATACAGTGCCTGGGCGGTGCCACTTGTGGTCATATGGAAACACAGTGGGTCCCTTCGACTGTGTGGGGACTTCGGCGCTACAGTCAGTGCTCAGTCCCTCATCAACACTTACCCCATTCCCCAACAGGAAGACCTTCTCACCAAGCTTGCGGGGGGAGAGTATTTTTCAAAGATCGACCTGGGGGAGGCATACCACCAGTTGTCCTTGGATGCCGACTCTCAGAACATCATGGTTATCAACACGCCTTTCGATTTGTGCAAGTACAAGCGCCTTCCCTTTGGTGTCTCTTCGGTGCCAGCCATTTTTCAGCCGTTCCTGGAGCAGCTTACGCAGCCTATCCCCACCTGTGTGAATTATCTGGATGACATCTTTGTCAGTGGGCGTTCCCGCCAGGAACATTTGCAAAACCTCAGTGCCCTATTTCATGCTCTGCAGTCTGCTGGTTTATGCTGTCAGCTGGAATGGAGTTGTATACTTAGGCCACTGGCTTAGCAAAGATGGCATTCGCCCTTTGGGTCAATATGTCGCGGCCATTGAGGCCCTTCCTTGTCCCAAGAACTTATCTGAACTCCAGGTGCTTTGGCAAAGTTACTTGCCCCAGGCTGCCTCCGTTGCTCAGCCCCTCAATCACTTGCATTTGCAAAGGGGTACCTTTTGATTGGACTCCTGTGTGTGACCAGGCTTTTCTTCATTTAAAGGCAATGCTGAAGTCTGCCCCTTGCCTTACTCCCTTCTCTCCAGTCCGCCCCTGGTTGTGGTGGCTGATGCATTGGCATATGGCATTGGGGCCATCCTTGCACATCAGGATGCCAATGGCTCCGAACAGCTCATCGCTTATGCGTCCAAGACGTTGACCCCAGCACAACAGAACTACTCCCAGATTGGAAAGGAGGCCCTGGCGATCGTGTTTGTTGTCCAAAACTTTCACACCTATCTCTTTTTTGGGCAAAGTTCACCCTCCTGACGCGCCATAAACCCTTGGTTACACTTTTCGGACACCACTCTCACCTTCCAGAACGGACAGCTCAACGTCTCCAGCACTGGGCATGGTTTTTGGGTAATTACACTTACACCATCTGGTATAAGCCCACCATGCTAACGCGGCTACTTTGTCACATCTCCCGACAGGCCCCAATCCTGCCTTTGACCAGCAGGAGTTTCTCTGCTTTCACTTTGATTCCGCCTGCCGAGATGCGCTGGACGGTTTGCCTCTTATGGCTGCTCACATTGCTGTGGCTACCTGCCGCGACCATGTTTTGCGGCAGGTTCTCAACTATGTGGTCAATGGGTGGCCCTCCTATGTTACTCGTCAGATGCAGTCCGATTTCAGCCCCTGGTGCCATCTGTCCCACAGGCTCTTCATGGTCGATGATGTCCTTCTGCTGGCCACAGAGTTGGATGCCTATCGAGTGGTCATCCCTGCGGAATTGCGGCTTCGGGTGCTCAGTTTGTTACACTGTGGGCACTGGGGTATGTCTCGTATGAAAGTTTTGGCTTGCCAGAATGTTTTGGCTTGCCGGCATGTTTTGGCTTGCCGGCACATGCATTGGCTCGGCATCGATGGCGATATTGAGCACCTAGTCCGTGGGTGCACTGTCTGTGCACGTCACCAGGCCAGCCCCCCTCAGTCATTTACACTCTGGCCTGCGCCTCGCCGAGCCTCGGATCACATCCATGTCGATTTTGCGGGCCCGTTTTTGGGGTCCATCTGGTTGCTCATCGTTGATGCTTACTCCAAATTCCCATATGTTGTTCGCATGGCGTCCACCACCACGGAGGCTACACTCACAGCCCTGGCCCAGGTTCTCGCTATTGAGAGCTTGCCACACACTTTGGTCTTTGATAATGGTCCCCAATTCACAGAGTAGTCCTTCCACGACTTCTGTCAGGCCAACAGTATCAAATATATTCGTAGCCGCCCCCCCCCCCCCCCCCCCGCCCACTTTCCACCCTTCCCACATTTCGTCCAATGGTGTGGTGGAGTGGCTTGTCCCCACTTTTAAACAGCAGTTGACAAGGGCTGTCGACACATCTCCAACCACATCGGCCCTCAGCCAGTTTTTGAGCACCTATTGTACTACGCCAATTGGCGGATGCAGTCTGGCAGAGCTCCTTCGTGCTCCATTTGCTGACACCATCCTCCTCCCGCCCACGCTCCTAGCCCTCATGGTGGTATGCCCCTGGCACGGCGGTGTGGGCACACTAGTATGGGTGCAAGGCAGGTTGGACGCCCGCCACAGTCGTCAAGGCCCATGGGCGGCATGTGACGTCAGTGCAGACCTCGAGACGGCTGAAGCGCCGCCCTCATAATCAGCTCCACCCACGGGACTCGCACCGCTGCCTCTTCCCCTACCTCCTTCAGGTGCGGACGTGGTCCTAGAGTCTCCATCCCTGCACCCGGTTGCCGTCTCCCGGTGGGCCTGCCGCCGGCCCTCTCCACCTCCGGGTGGATCGATGGCTGCCCCCCCCCCCCCCCCCCTCTCCGGACTCTGGATTAGCTGCCATGGATACCTCAGACATCCCTTCCTCCCCGGCACTAGTGGTTGATGAGCCCGGCTCCTCTCCCCACTGCCGCCCACCTCAGCACCGTCCGGGGTGTTTCCGCCCCTATGCGCAAGTTTCAGGGGGAAGGGATCTGGCACCGTGCGCCTAGGAATTTGAATCCCTGCCAGCCGTCATGGACGTCGAAGACCCCTAGAGGCCTCTGCATCATCGTGCCGTAAGCTGTGGCGGCGCGCGCGCACTGGCCTGCACGTAGTGTGAGGGCGCCACAGTGGAACACGTGGTTCCAGCAGCCAATAGCAGCCCCCCCCCCCCCCCAATATAATATTTAAGAGCCGGCCTCTCGCTCTGCCAGTGAGTCTCGGCGCATCGCCTTGACAAGACAGCGTGTTTCTCATACTTTGATCTCGTTAATCATGGATGTGTTTTGCGTGTTGTCGTCGTAAGGTCTTTCTCCATCATCCATCGTTGTTTTCTGTCCGTCCTTTGCATTCATTTGTTTGCGCACAGCCCACTCTCCATTTGCTCCCGCCATGCTTTCTCAGCCACCCCACGTCCGTTCGGGTCACGGTCATAACAGGTTACAACAATAATCATTCATCTTCTGTTGCCATTTCGCACGTACAGTTTCAATAACAAGGATTTCAGTATTTATGTTTGATGGCTAATGAAGTGAGAAATATATACACTAGTGTAGAAATTATGTATCTTGTTAAAGCTTTGATGCATTATTTATTATTATAAGATGGAAGTATTCACTGAAGTTCCTCACTACTAAGTAATGAAATTATTTAATTCATGAATTTAAAAAGTTTAGTATGCTATTGTATATACATTATGAATCATCTAAGAAGAAGAAAAAAATCAGTGGAACAACTAAAATTTGTATGGGAGAATAGCCAGTCTTGTGATTATTCATGTTGATGATATCATTTATCCTATAGATAAATTCTTCTCATGATGGAATGCTCATAAGTAAAAGTGATGTGTGTCCTTTTCAACAGTGTTTTATATGTGACATTACTTCCTCTCAGTCAAACAGAAATGACCAGTGGAAGGGGGAAACTTTGAGTCTCTTGAATGCTAAGCATACAGTATTATGTGCTGGCATGTCATACTGTCCCATCCAAGGGGCTCGCTCACTCTGCTTGGCTACTACGGGGCCCCAGTCTTTGCAACATCGTTTCCCTTCCGTGATGCATGTCTATCCTCTTGTTCATTCCCCCTCTCCTGTCCTTCCTCTGCTTTGGTGTTTGAGGTTCCTCTTTTTCTTCTTCCTTCTTGTGCACTCCTGAAGGCGAGCCCATGCATCTAACATGTAACAGGTGACTGGGTAATGCGTAATTCTCAGACTCCTGGGTTGGCAGGTAGGGTTCACATGTACCCCCTGGTACAGGCCAGGCCCAGGGAAAGATGACTGTCTGAGCTGCTACCTTCCCAAATTGCCGAATGGTCCCTCCGTCAGGTGTTTGGGAAGTGTGACCTGAGTGTGAACAATCACCAAAGGAAGGGGCACCTCCTTCTGAGGGGGAGGGGGGATTGGCAATTGGAAGCAGCGTGGCATCTGTGATGCTGGCAGTCATGGGGGATTTTCTCCCAATGAGCAATTATTTTCTTCCCGGTCAATACCTGTCAGATGTAAACGGAATGAAGCTAACGATCAAAGACCCTTCAAGCTGCACCACAGCTCCTTATGGTTTCACATACTGAAGATAGTCTTTTGCTACAGCAAATCCATTTACAATTCGGAAGTTATTGATGCAATTGCTGGGCCTGTGAAATTCTGTTCTCGTTTACGAAGTGGCACTTTGCTTCTGGAGACTACTTCTGATTCCCAGGCACAAAAACTGCTTGCAGCTTTGCTCCTCCATGGCTATCCCGTTCATGTTGAGGCCCATCAATTGCTGAATTTTTCCCATGTGCTGCTCGATGGTCTGACCGAGGTAGAAATCCAAATGTACCTCTCTGATCAGAGTGTCATTGCAGTCCATTAGGTAGTGAATAAGGTAGATGCATCCTTAGTGCCCACACTCACTCTTTTTATCACTTTTGATAAAGTAGTGCTTCCATCAAAGATCGAAGCAGAGTATGAAATTATCACAGTGCACTGCTACCAATGTCATCATTACAACTACACTTGAATGTCCTGTAGATACCTAGCCAAATGTATAACCTGTGTTAGGAATACCCACGATTGTCATTGGCCACCTCCTCCTCCCCACTGTATCAACTGCAATGGCGACCATGCCACCTGCCTTTCCCAAAATCATCCTCTATATCTCAATGAGTTGTCTGTCCAGGAGACATGGGTGAAGGAAAAAGTGCCTTATCCAAACCCTCACAAGTTGTTGGCTAGTTGCAAACCCTACATTCTACCGTCTGGCACTTACAGTACTGTTCTTGCTACATCTCGCTCCATGAAGAACATGGCAACACAGACTTGCAATCTCAAATTCAGCACTGTGCTTGTGAAATTGCCCAGTATCATGACAGCATACCCATCATCTTCTGCAGCTGTGCAACAAGACACCAAACCTTCACCTCTCAGGGCAAAGTCACCTGCTACACAACTGGCAGGCCGGAAAGGACAGAAGGAATACTCCCATGAAGACTTCCTACATCCCTCCAACCAACAAACATCGGGGCCCTACTCCGCCAAACAGAAAGGCTCCAAGAAGCCTAACAAAGGCAAACGGTCTTCTCCTTCGCCGACTTGGAGAACCTCTTCAACGGTGTCGCCATGTGATACCCTTGCCTGGCTGACCACCGTGCCACTGTGCACCGCCAACCATTTTTCAGACTCCACAGATCAACAGACGGAGAATGCTGATGTCCCCTTTGGTGCTCGCCCAGAACTCTCGTGGCTGACCTTCTCAGTCTCTTTAATCTCATCTGCCTTAACATGTGAGCACCAACGTTCGTTTCCAACACCACTTGTACATATTCCCATTTGGATGTCTCCTTCTGCACTCCCGAGCTTGCCCATCATATAAAATGGTCCATTCTCTATGACATGTACTCAGGCAACCATTTCCCGCATGCTATAAGTGTGCTGACTCCTACCCCACCTAAGTGCACACCCAAATGGCAACTTCCTAAGACTGACTGAAGGCTTTACTCCTTCCTGACCACCTTCAGTATACATTTCCCCAGTTGCGATGACCAGGAAATATACACAACGTACCATTTCTCACACTTCCTCTCTTTCACACCATATCCCGGTCCCTTGGTGGACTGAGGCTTGCCACGATGCAATTCGCATGCAGAGATGTGCTCTCTGAATTTTTAATTGTCATCCTATGATGGCCAACTATATTCGTTACAAACAGTTGCATACAAAGTGTCATCACATTCTTCGGGATAGCAAAAAATCTAGCTGTATTTCTTCTACTGGTTCTTTTAACAGCACCATACCATCTTCACTGGGGCCAACCTCCAACGGCTGTCTGGGACCGAGGTCATTCCCCATTTACCAGCCTGACAGTAGCAGATGATGACGTAGTAGGGCCTACTGCTATCTCCAACACCTTGGGCTGCTATTTTGTGGAGATTTCGAGCTCCAACCACTACCACCCTCCCTTCCTCCATTGGAAACAAGTAGAGGAGGGTCAGGCAATACCATTATCTTCTCAGAATCGTGAGCCGCCTTTACTATTATGCAGCTAAATCATGCTCTCATTTCATCCCGATCCCCTGCCCCAAGGCCAGATGATGTTCACATTCAGATGCTGCAGAACCTTTATCTTGCAGGTAAGCACTTCCTCCTATGCAATCGCATCTGGGCAGAGGGTACGTTTCTCAGATGCTGGCTTGAAGTCACTGTCGTACCCATACTAGTTATCGCAACATTTCTCTCACCAGCTGTGTTTGCAAGGTCTTGTAATGTACGATTCGTGCCCGGCTGGTATGGTAGCTCAAGTCTCACAATTTACTAACCTCTGCACAGTGTGGATTTCGAGCAAGCCATTCTGTGGTTGAACATCTTGTCACCTTGTCAACCCATGCCACGAATTGTTTTCTGTGAAAATACCAGACTGTGGCCTTGTTTTTTCAATTTGGAAAAAGCCTACAACATCTGCTGGAGGACTGGTATCCTCCGTACTCTCTACATGTGTGGCTTCCATGGCCACATGCCCCATTTCCTTCAGGAATTCTTAAAAGACCTAGCTTTAAAGGTAGTGTGATTCTGCCTTGTTGGACATCTTTACACAGAAAAACGGTGTGCCTCAGGGTTCCGTCATGAGAATTGAACTTTTTGGTATTGCCATTAACCCTATAATGGCCTGTCTCCCACCAGGCATCACCAGTTTCCTTTTCGTTGACGATTTTGGAATCTGTTGCAGTTGTCCACAGATTTGTCTCTTAAGCGGCATCTTCAGTGATGTCTCAATCATCTTTACTCCTGGAACATCGACAATGGTTTTGCATTTCCTCTGACAAAACTGTTTGTATGAATTTCTGGGGGCACAGTTGGTTTCTTCCACCATATTTACATGTTGGGCCTGTTGCCCTTCCATTTGTTGAAACTACGAAATTCTTGGGGCTTATGCTCAATAGGAAACTTTCTTTGTCCTCCCACGTGCCTTACCTAGCTGCCTGCTGTACACAATCCCTCAGTGTTCTATGTGTTGTTAGTGGTTGTTCCTGGGGAACGGATTGGATCACCCCCCCCTCCGTTTGTATCAGTCCCTTGTCTGTTTGAAACTAGACTATGGGTGTTTTGTTTATGCATCTGCACATCTGTCCCACTTAGGCTGTGTCAATACTACCCACCATTGTGGCATCCATTGGTTGAGAGTCCATGTGCTGAATCAGCTGAACTACCACTGTGACTTTCTCCTTGGCAGATATGAATGCCCTTTGTCTGCCATACCTAGCCACCCATCCTACACCTCCTCCTTTGATGACTCCTTTGATCACCAGTACAGGGTGTGTCTCTCTTCTCTGTTCCATCTTGGAATTTGCTTTCGGCTCTTGTTCCGGCAGCTTAACTTCACGCTACCTGCCACTTTTCCGATGGATGTGAACCCTTCACCACCTTGGCTTCATGCGGTGGCCTTTGTTGGCGATGGCCTTCATTTGCTTCCTAAAGACACTACTCCAGCCTTGCTCTCGTCGCTGTAAGTTTCATAATCCCCACACGGAACTTCACGATTGTACCTTTGTGCACACAGATGGCTCTCGGACTGACCGTCATGTCGGGATCTCCTTTCAATGTTTTTTGGTATCTTCTTCTGGAACACTGCTCAGTATTTACAGCAGAGATCTTCACCCAGTATCAGGCTGCACAGTACAACCTGCGACACAGACTTTTCAATTGTGTCATCTGCTCTGACTTTCTCAGTGCCCTGCAGAACCTTGGTATGCTGTACACTGTCCACCCTTTTGTGCAACAGGTGCGAGAAAGCTACCATTTGCTCACTCTCGATGGAACTACTTTGATGTTTATGTGGATTCCTGTTCACATTGGTCTGATGGGAGATGAGGCTGCTGCCAAGGCAGCAGTCCTCGTACCTCGACCCACTAGTTCTTCCACCCCCTCCGATGATCACTGTGTTGCCGTCTGTCAGCAAGTGGCATCACCATTGGTCCTCCCTTTGTGGGAATTAAACATCTCCCATTGGCTTGGACAACCTCCTGTCAGCCATCTCACCATGAGATCATTTTAACTAGATTGCATTTTGGCACTGTCTTTTTAACCTTCACCATTTGTTAAGTGGTGCTGCCCCACTACTATGTGCTCATCGCCCTCAACCTCTGATGGTTTGCTATTTCCTGACAGAATGCCCTTTTATTAACCACTTATGTTCTCATTTATGTTTGCCATCTGAGTTACTGTCCATTTTAGCGAACAACGCACAGGCTGTCAACTGCGGTTTAGCAATATGGCAAAGGACATTTAATCTTTAGTTCAGGGACTTCATTTCCCTATGGCATATTTTATGGTCCCTTCTCCAAGTTCCTGTTTTTAGCTGTCTTTCCTTCCATGAATTGGGCTTAATATGTAGACATTTTCACCTTTTTTTTCCTTTGTGTTCTACAGTTCTGACTTGGGTGTGTATGAACCTAGTTGTGTTTGCACCCTAAAACAAAACAAGCCACAGAGTGCACCATGAAACAAAGGAACATACCAGCTTTTTACATTTGTGTGAACTGATCTTTAAAAGTGTCTTGAATCAACAAATCTGTGTGAAAAATAAGTCTTGTGGTGGCTGATATGATATCTGTGCCAAGGAATGTTGGAGAGCAGTGTAGAGTCTGCCTGGATGTTGGTTTACTCCGGGTTGTGTGCCAGAATAATAGGCAGAGCCTTAGGTACGGCTCTTCACCAACTTACAGCAAAACTTTCACCTTTTGACCTAACCTAAGTCTTGAGCTACGGTACAATTCAGTGTACCACTAGAACTAAGATTTCGTATTCACAGTCAAAACCTGCATTCCAGAAAATATGCTTAAAATAAATAAAAATGTCAGCAGTATGTCCTTGCCCTGTTTGTGCATGTATTTCATCACACACTGCATCGTGTTACGTCATGAGACAAAGCAGACATCTGGGATCAGTAGGTTAAGTTGACCAGAGAAGTGGTTTGATCACTTCCATGCTTTGATTATCTTGTATGCTAAGTTAAACTATATTGTTTGTCAGTGGGGTCAGTAATTTGGAGAGTGCATGACACATCATAGGAAATGTACTTGTGAACTATACTCGTGGGTTTCAGACAGAACTTAAGGCAGAGAGGTCTGCTTGTGTTGGTGTAACAAATTGGCAATTAAACACAGGATAGAACTTTTTAAGATTTACATTTGTGTCTGCCATAAGCAGCTTGGCAAATAGATTTATATTGGTGTGTAAACCTTCTTTTATTTCCAGTTTATACACCATTACCTTTGTTTTCAGATAATATTTCGCCCAGAGGATGTCGAAGTACCAGAAGTTCCTGGCATGTTCTCTTCCTTCCATGTCAGAGGTATTCCTCTATTTGTTGATCCTAGGATGTTTGAAGACAAATCGCATTATGCTCGTATAATGGGATATGACAAACCTCTAGACTTGAAGCTTGGAGACCTGGAAAATGATAAGAAAACGTGATAAATTCACACCAGTGTGTATTGAGAATAAACTGAAATAAATTGAGTGACTATGTTGAAAGTAGTTAATGTGAGTGTAATCTTCAAGTGTTAATGTATAATTTTGGGAAATTCCCCATGTCTACCAGTTTAGTGCCTTTCTCTGCTTAGTGCTGTTTAGCACTAATAAATTATTGAAGGTGAGTACTTACTGGATTTTCCGTTTTGTTTATCCTCCACACTCATTCCAGGAGCTCAGCCAGCAATGGCTGGTTGCAGGTACAGTGTAGCTGAATGCCTTGTTGTGTGGTTGCAGGCACAGTGCAGCTGAACGTCTTGTTGTGGCAGCTAATGGGCATTGCCAACCACCCTAATGTCTTGGACACCACATGTGCGTAAGCCATCATGTTCAACTGTCGAACATAGTGTATCAGAGAGTGCGCGTCTTGGCATAACCACCTATAGCAAAATGAAATATTTCACTTCAATTTATGCAGCTTTGTTAATGGATGGTTTCAGTTTTAAATTTCAGCTTTAAAAATATTTATTAAACATGTAGAAATTTATTCTGAGTTAAAAAATTTGTTTCATGTCGAAGTATGTAACTTGTTCGTCAACTTAGCTATTCAGTTTTAGGCTATAAGAGATTCCTTTCAAAGCCTTACATATTTATTGTACATTTGACAAGAGTTACATAGAGCGGGGTGGCACCCTCCCCCCTTTCATTTCTCGTAATTTATGTACATTATATGCATCACAATACTTGTCAGAGACTTGTATATAACCTAATATAAATTTTCTGACTTTATCTCCAGTTTCGGTTTTTGTATTACATACAACAAGATATGTTAAATATGGTATGAATGTTGACACGAGGCTACAGTGTAGGTCAGTCTGTTACCACGATCATCATTTCATGGTGGGGAGGGGAGGTGGGAGAGGAGTGTCTGCGAAAAGCCCTTTCGACACATATTTCAAATTTTAAGCCAGCTATATGCCAATTATTCCATACAGTTGAAATATTGTACATTATGGTTAGATTAGGCTTCGCTGAGAAATAATTGTTAAGAAAAAATTCAATATGTTGCACTATTTCTGAGTTAATTAGCATTGAAGTTAGCCAATTGAGCTGTAGTGTGCAATTTCATGCTGCCCGCCAGATACACTTAATGTCACTTGTTTCGTAGCATAGCTGATAGAGCACGAGACTATAGTGCACCAAGCCTTTGGTTTGGGTTGTATCTCTAATACCGTCCCAAGTCCAATTTTTGTATTGCTCTCTTGTGTGGAAACCAAAGAAGAACACATTTGGTGGCACCATCTCAGGTGCGTCGCTTGAATTTGCTAACGCAACAGCCTGATAGCTAACTTCAATGCTAATGAACTTGGAAACAGAACAACATATCAAATTTTTTTCTTAAAATATTTTTCTTGACACACTGTACCCTTCATCACCCTTACAGGTTTTTCAGACTGTTCCTGACCACCATGTATGAAGGTAAGTCAGTTATGTACGTATCAATTAATACATCAAACTATATATTTTATTCTACACTGAAATACATTAATATATAAAACAAAATCATCAACACCTGCCACTTCTTTCACAGCAATGTCACAATGGGTGCTAACAATAGTGACAAGTGAATCTACACTTGGCGATCCTCCTGCCGTAGCCACTTCCACTGATGATTCTTCCATTCTCTTGTCTAAATTCAGTTCTGCATCAAAGAAAATCGGATAAACATTGTTTGTGCTGTGCTAGCTGAGATCTTTTTTTGTTTTTTGCTTTTTTTCCCCGCCCTCCAAACTCACTGCTGCTGGTGCACAGCAGCAATTTTCTGGATGGTGTCTTGTTTTAACTTGGAATTAATCAAGTTTGTGCTTTACGGATTCCAGAGGACAATCCGATTATTTCCCAGATGACACTTGAAAGCATCACTTCTTGTCCTTCCACTTGGTTATTGGTTGATAGGGAGCAAGTCCAATGATGCGTCTGCTGCCTTATAGCCTTTGGACCAGCTTTGGAGGTTATTTCAGCCATCCTTAATATAGGTAACTGACATGGTTTGTAGCTCCCTCTAATCTGAGGAACAGAAAACATATATAAATGTGAACTTAAAGAAGTGTTAATTAAATTCTAAAAAAAAAATATAAAGCCCCGGGTGAAGATTCAGTCAATCTAGAGCTGTTTAAGTATGTAAGCAAGTCATTTATAGACAGATTCTTCTTAAATTTGACCTGGCCAGGGGATGATCACCTTGAAGGCTAGACTTAATCAATTGTTATTCCTATCTGCAAAGAAGGAGACTTGAAAAACTGTGTTAACTAATGAGGAATAAGGTTACTGAATTTGGCATATAAAATTTCTGCCAACATCATCAAAAGTAAATTCTATAGACGTTACGAAAGCACATGAGGAGGAGCTTTCAAAAAGAAAGATCATGCTGTGGGTGGCCATTTTTCAGTGAAACTGCGGCTAGAAAAACACAGAAAATTCATCTTAGAAATTAGAAAATGTCTTCAATTTTATTGGGTTCCTTTTTGTGATGAGTCCAGTAAAAAGAATTTTCATACAACTGAATAGATTTGCTGATTTCCAAGGTGCATATTCACAGCTGTGGTTGCTCTGGCTATACATGGTGAAAAGTATTTAAACCGACAAACTCTGGGAGGTTGTAGGGGAGAACAAGACAAATATTTTTCCCTAGTGTCATTTTTTCCTATGAAGAGTATTTAAACTGGTAAAGGAAGATTTCTCTGACAGCAAATTAATTAAACCAACAAACACTTTTCCATTTTTTTATGACCAAGAGACAACAACTAGGTAGCAGATACCACCCAATTAAACAGTCTCCAACAACACCGACCCACACATTAACGATGAACTGCACTTGATGAGCACTAGTAACCATGGCATGTGGGTTATCTTCACTCCAAACATGTGAATTGTGCATGTTGAAGACTCCATCACGTCCGAACACTGCTTCATCGGTAAACAACACAGAGGATGGAAATGTAGGATGCATTTCACACTGTTCCAGGTACCACTGCAAAAACTGTGCTCTGGGTGGATAATCAACTGGTTCCAGGTTGTGGACACGCTGTAAGTGAAATGTATATAACAATTGCTCTCGAAGGACTGTTATTACATTCGTCTGATTCATTCCCATGTGACGTGCAATTGCACGAGTGCTGATTGAAGGGTCCCCCTCTACATGCTGCAAGATAGCTTCCTCAAATTGCAGCATTCTTACCGTGCGACAGCATCCCTGTCCAGCTAATCTGCTAAATGACCTGGTCACACTCAGACATTGGTACACAACATCAAAGGTCATATGATGCGGGATAGGGCGATTAGGATATTGTTGTTGATAAATCCGCTGTGAAGCTTGTCCGTTGTGATGCACTATGTAGTATGCACCTACCATATCAGTGTACTCTCTCCAGATGTATCGCTCCATTAGTAAACAGTGACAATGCACTACTACACTGGTGGATAGCAGTTGCCTACAACTGAAGAGTGTAATATGCCCTCTAACTACTGAAGATCGTAATACGGCCTCTATCAACTGAAGAGTGTAATACGGCCTCCAACGTTTTAAAATATTTGTTGTGATGTCCCTTAAAACCTCCCAGAGTTTGTCGGTTTAAATACTTTTCACCCTGCATAGTCTTTTGCATAGAGAATTCATCTAGAAAGACACATTGCCTTCATTCACTTAAAAAAAACTGTTTGATAAGGTCAACGGAAATTATTACAAATTCTGGCAGATGATTAAAGTTTCCCAGGAACTTATCGATAACACACACAAAATTTACAGAACATATTTAATTTGTGTGAAGAAAGAGGACAAATTATCAGAGTAAAGCAGAATACATGTAGGAGTTCGACAAGGATGTGATCTTTCACCACCCTTTTCTGTTATTTATATGAATAAAATTATTCAAGAGTGAAGACAAATGCCACATGTCTTCATTGATTTTTTTTTAAATCTAGGTGCTTTACTTTTTGCAAATAACTGACATAACTGAAAAAGCCACAATGCATACAATTGAAGTAATTAATGGTGTACTATCCCCCCCCCCCCCTCCCCTCCGAAGAACAGAAGCACACCAGAATGTGCTTTTATAAGACCTGTGCTACTGCAGCATAGCTGGGACAGTGAGTGTAAAGAAAAGACAAACAGCCTGTGAAATGAAATTCTTGACACAAATAGTTGGTTATACCAAATGTGATCACAAAACAAATGAAGATGTGTTGAAGGAACTTAAAATGGAAACCTTCATACATTATATTCAAAACTACCAAAACAACTGGAAAAAGCATCTACAATGAATGAGCTCAAAAAGGACCCCAAAATTCATCCTACACTACAATCTCAATGGTATAAGATCTTGAATGAAAAGATTATAGGAGAACTTCTTGACAAGTCCACAACAGTTTGGGTTCTATCTTTATAAGTTTTATTTTTTAGTGTGGAACATTACCCAACAAGCCACAGGGGATGAGCTTTGTGAATTTACTTGGAAAGTGACTGTTAGACATAAGCTACATAACACTGTCACTGTAAATATTTCTATGACACATCGCAAAAACAAGTAATGGGATTTAAATGCTGATGATTGTAATTAAACATACATGGTTAGTTTTCTGCTTAATCATAGATGCAGTTTTATCACAAAATTTTACTCATACCACGTATACCAGCAATCTTATTGCATAGAGCTTCGTTTCTTAAAGAGGTGTGTGCGATTCCTAGCGAGAGGGTCCGCGACGCCTAAAAATTGAAATGTGCTGTAATAAAACATAACTTAGTGCTGTTATTCAAGACATATTTTTTTAGGTACTAAAAAAAATAGAAATTAAAATCTAAATATTTCCCTACTTTACTAAATTACTGCCCTGAAGCTGGTCATCTGTTATATAGGACTACTTCAAGCAAGAGAAATTCTTTCTTTGTTAGGATACTTTTACAGGTTGGAAGGGGGTCTAATGACTCGAGTGAAACCTTTAGCATCAGAAGTAGTATACTAATTGCTTCATATACAGATAAGCTTAAGCAGTGAGAAAAATTCTTGAGGTTTTGGAGTATGTTCTGGATAAAGTTACAAAATGTGTTAATTTCATTAAATCATGTTCTCTAAATTCCCATCTTTTCACAGTTTTATGTGAAGAAATTGGCAGTGAACACACTCAGCTTTTCTTACATACTAAAGAACGTTGTTCGTCAAGAGGGAAAGTTCTGTGTCATTTCTTTGAGCTGCACGATTAAGTATGTTTGTTTCTTTTAGACAAGCAGCATTGTTTTTCAAGTGAGAAATTGTGTGATTTTGGTTGGTTGTGTGAAGAGTGGCCTGTTTGGTGCATATTTTCTCTTGTCTCATGTGAATTTAACTTAAGCCTGTAAGGAAGAAATGTTAATATTGTGCAGGTTGAGTGTAAAATTGAAGCTACAATTAACAAACTGCAGCTGTGGGCAGTGCAGTTACAGAAAAATAACAATTCATCATTTCCAATGCTGTGGGACTTCATTGATTCTTCAGGTGAAAAACTCTCTGCTGAAGTGCAGAAGACACTCGATAGTAGTAGTTCTAAGTTTTTGAGAATATTTCCCTGTCCCACATCCTGGTAATTGTTAAATTGAAGATCCTTTCACTAATGGTGAAATCTCTCTGACACCGGGCAACAGCAGCTATTTGAACTATCACGCAACACTTCATGGAAAAATGTTTTCAGGGAAAATGAACTACTTTGCTTTTGGTTATGTGTGCGTTTGGAGTATGAAGAGTTGTAAACAACAAAGTTTAGGCATTGCAACATTTGGTGCCTTCCCCTACCACTTAGTTACTTCAGCACACCTTTCCTACTCTGTGCAGTACTGAAGCCTTAAAGCAAAATCATCTTAATGTGGAATCAGAACTAATATTGATGGTGAGAAAACTTATTCCAGATTTCAGTGGAATTATGGAAAAAATGCAAAGAATTTCATTCCTCACATTAGTGACCCCACATTTCAGAACATGGTTTATCAAGTGGATTTCTTGAGGAAAAAAATACATTGACTTCCAGTTACTGTACTGCATTACTGTATTTTCTGTATTATTATACTTTTACTGTATTACTGTAAGTTCCTGTATGTTCAATTGAAATTTCATTCACTAGCATTATTTTTCTTGATGTTTTTTTCAGTGGTAGTTCTAATTAGCACATTTTTTTTTAATGCCATGTGAAATTTCAGTTAGCATTGCAAGGGGGTCCGCAGATCACTTTCTGAATAAATTGGGGGTTCACCTTATCGGAAAGCTTGATAACCACTGGCATAGAAAATCAACAAACAATATTCTATTTTGCTGTGCTTTTGTTGTTGAAATATCAAATCAACAATCCTCATCTGACCTTATTTTTCTGTATAGAACAATTTGTTAAAAGTAAATCCACCCAATGTAAAAAAAAAGTAAAAAAAAAACCTTAACACTTCTGACCTTTTTTTTCAATTTGTAGAAATAATTACTGATATTTAAATGAAAGTATTTATGTTGCTAAAAACTAAAATATGTTGGGAGATTCTTTACCAGAGAGTTTCATAAGTTGTTACATAGCATTCATTAATATAAGGTCCAGTTTGTAGGTAGTCAAGCTTCTTCTTTTAATATTTTTGTTTTTATATAAGGTCCCATTCCTAGGTAGTCAAGCTTCTTCTTTTTAACATTTTTGTTTTTCTTTCATATTAAACCAGTTTATAGTGAGAAGATTTAATTCTTTAACCTTTAATGTAACATAGACTCATGAGAAAAATGTTGTTTGCTTTTCGTTTCAAATTAAACTGTCAGACTGAGCCAAAAGGATAACTACTGGCCTACATCGCTTAAGGAATCAGGAATAAAAATGTTACTGGTTGCTACCTACTCATTAAAAATTCAGCTTTGTTACTTTAAATTTGTTGCTTGTTTAACTTAGAGCCGTGGTATAGCACTCTGAGCAATAAAATAATTCTATTCCCACATCTGTGTATTGCTTCGCCTATCATCCACTTTTGGCATGAACTGTCTAGTCTAATCTCAACCCAAAAATACACTACACAAATTAATCAGCTCTTGTGCTACACACTCAAACTTGGGATAGATGAAGCACTAGCCCTGTACAGCGAAATTTATATTATTGCAAAATGCTGCGGATATGCGACTCTTTGCTGACTATGTGTCTTATATAGATGTAAGAAAATAAACAATTCTTCCAAATTTTAATGTGGCCAAATTGAAAAGTGCTTTGACCCCCTTGCAACAATATATTTCAATATTACATTGGATGAATAATGGGCCAGTTACAGCCAAGTTAATTTTATGTTTTAATTATTATTTTAGTCAAGCATCACTGCTCTCTGTAATTGCAGCAGCTCTTTATTTTACTGCTTTTCCACCCGATACTGCCTCCTCTGTAGATTACCAGATTGTCACTCCCACATTGCCACGAGATGTCACTCCAGATGTCAGTTATAAAGGGTGGGACCACAATACATACATTATACATTCATCATTGTTGTAAACAATATTCACTCTTTGTAAACATACACTTAAGTGTGTACTATTTCTGGCATGAATTGATTACCATAGAGGATCTCCCCCACCCCTCCCATTATTAGGAATCCCAGTTGCTATTCTCTGCTACATGCAATACGTCAGAATGTAAACAAACACTAGCCCCGTACAGTGGCATTTAGTGGTAGCAGGCCAGAAACAATATTTCCTTTCATTTGTACCAACACAGTGAAGGATAGCAGTTGTTTTTGCAACAAGTTGCAAACATCAATAGTCCAGCTGTAAATGCAAATCATGTTATGAACCCTGTTTGAAAATATATTCCAAACTCAGTGTGGGTATGGCTTAATACTTCCAGTATGAGTGATAAATTAGATTTATTCCCTTACAGAGACTGGCTTCACCATACCTGAGCAGCCCCCACAGCCCTGTGTTGTGGGACACAATTTGTCTGGCTCCTCTATCAAAACCATTCCATCTTGGGTGAACTGGTTGTATCTATACTACATTGGCACAGCCCTTGACATCATTGGAGCATAAAATCCTTCCCACTTGGCACTGAAGATGCCTTCAATAAGGTGGTATCCCCTGGGAGGGGGTAATCCTGACAAGAATCCTTGTCCTTCAGGTTGGGAGCTGTGCCTGTGTCTAACAGCCATGCTATTGATAAACAACCAATGCAAGGGAAAGGACAATGTGAATGGAAAAAGATATATGCTTTGCTGCTTGGAATGTGAGAACTTTAAACAAACCAGAACTCTTCACAGACTCAGAGAAGAGATGGAGAAAGACAGCAAAGGGGTTGCAGCAGTTCAAGAGATTGGATGGGAACTAGGCATTCTCCTAAGAAGTGACAGCCACACAATTCCGAATGGTGGATGGGACAGTAGTTCAGTAGATCGCAAGACATAAAGCAGCAGTTCTGAATTTTAACCCTGTAAATGAAAAGACGTACACTTTGAGAATGAAGACCCATTTGTTCAATATTGCCATAGTTTGTGTGTATGCACCTACAGAATGTGATGGGACTGATGAATTTTATGTCCAACTGGAACAGGAATCAGAAAGTGTACCAAGGCAATATGTGAAGGTATGTTTAGCAGACTTCGGCCCAACAGTGAGGAAAGAAGAAGCCTTTAGAGAGACAGCAGGTAAGGAAAGTCTGCATTATGTGTTGATTAAAAATGGACAAATACTTTGCCATGGGCAGTGTAATGCTAGTGAAGAGTACATCGCTCCAGGGAAGGAACATAAGGAAAGCCACATGGTGCACTCCAGATGTTACCACAGTTAGTCAGACCAGCGTTGTAGTAACTGTTACCAGACGTCCATCTGACATCCATGGGGTTGATAGCTGTCAGGGAGGTGACTGTGACTCAGATCATTGTATGGTTAGAGTGAAACATAGGCAATGCATTGTCATCTTTAGATCTGAAGTGGAGAGGAAGGTTCCAAGAAGATACATTTCCATATTAAAAGCAATGGGAATGTCTGAAAAGAATAAAACAGTACTGTAGAAGAAATTAGATGATAAAAAACTGAACATTGCAAAGTGTTGAAGGGAAGTGGTTTATGATGAAAAATGTTCTACAAGAAACTGCAGGAGTAGTTTTGGCTACAGAAGAAAGGGTGGAAAGGGCAATATGATTTGATGTAGACTGTAAAAGGGCAGTAACAGAAAGAACTGAGGCAAGAGAGAAAATGACAAACAGGGCGAAAAGATCTAATATAGAAGAATTCACAAAGAAAGGGGAAGAGGAAGATAGAATCTGTTGAAGAAAGAAATGAGATTGGAGGCAAAATGGATTATGGAGTTGGAAGAAGAATATAACAGCCAAGATGTGAGGAAATTCAACAAGAGAATTCAGACACTGAAGAAAGGCTTACAGCCATGTAATTTATTATGCAGAGATAAAGAAGGTAATTTTGTAGGAAGGGAACAACAGGTTCTGGACCAGTGAGCTGAATATTTCAGTGAACTGCTGAACATTACTAAAGAGATGGTAATGTCAGAAGAAAATGAAACAATCTGTGCCCAGCCATGGCACAGTGTTAGACACGTTGAAATACTTCTACTTCCACCAACAATAGAGGAAGTCAGGTTGTCAGTCAAAAACCTGAAGAATAATGAGTATCCAGGGAATGACAACATTTCGATGTGACAACATTTCAACGGAGATAATAAATGTTGGGGGAGGGGGGGTGAACAGCTGGCATGTGTTGTCCTTCATCACTTTACTTACCATTTGTGTACAATGTCTTAGCAAAGTCATTGCTGTGAGAGTCACTCCATTTACAGAAGAGGTTCTTGGGGACTGCCAGTGTGGTTTTTGACAGGATAGATCAATGGCTGACCACATCTTCACTATAAGGCAAATAATGGAAAAGTGCTGTACATATATGGTGGATGTACATCAGTTCTTTGTAGATTTCAAACAGACTTAATCAGATTGGTACAAGCAACCCACACCAGCAGAAAATTCCAAGTGTATACCAAAAAGTTTTGTGTAAATGAGTTGCTTGCAAAGTAGAGAAACTCACTAAAGAATTTAAATTTAACCAAGGGGGTGTGTTGTCCACACTACTTTTCAACTTAGTATTGAAGGGATTGACGAGAAGGTTGGAGATCAATAATCGAAGTAGCACTCTGTTTAAACACATGAACCAAAAGCAAGCATGTGCTGATAATGTCTGTATGCTGTGTAGGATACAGAGAAAGCTGGAAGGAGGATATGGCAGACTAGAAAAGGAGCCAGAAGTGTTGCAGCTTTGAGTAAATGACACCAAACACAGTATCCCTTTGCTTCCAGGAGAAATATTTCTGGCCGGCCGGAGTGGCCGTGTGGTTCTAGGCGCTACAGTCTGGAACCGAGCGACCGCTACGGTCGCAGGTTCGAATCCTGCCTCAGGTATGGATGTGTGTGATGTCCTTAGGTTAGTTAGGTTTAATTAGTTCTAAGTTCTAGGCAACTGATGACCTCAGAAGTTAAGTCGCATAGTGCTCAGAGACATTTGAACCATTTTTAGAAATATTTCTATTAAAGAAACATATCAAGTTGAGTGGAGATAACTTCGAGAGATGTTAGAAGTTATATTACTTGGGAGCAGTAACTGATAACCGCAGTATAAGTAAAGAACTAAAAACAAGGATTGATTCAAGAAATAGAGCAGTCTTGTAGCCTGAGCAGAAAATCAAAGGTGATGGTCCATCAAATGGGTTTAGTAACAGTGAGTGAGGTGGTCTGTAAAACAATGAATTGGAAGAATTATATGATTATGCTAACCTAATTTCACAAATCAAGGGCAACAGTTGAAGGTGGTTGGATCATATAGAGAGAATGTCAGAGGGTAGATTTCCAAGACAGTCTGCAGAAGAAATCTAGGTGCTAAATGACGCAAAGAGAGGTCATGGAAACAATAGCTGGATGATTTGGCGAAAGACTTAATGAACATGGAGCAAATTAGCTGAATATTGGGAAGTGATTGCCAGAGAGGCCAAGACACTGTATGGGCTGTAGAACCAAGGAGTATGTATAACTAAGTATGAGTGACATAAACATCTGAATTAAATAATTACCTCATTTTAGATACAGGATCACACCTTGGATGTGAATGTATTTTGTAAGGCATTGACTTTCAAATTTTTTTATTCATGGAATTTTGGTACTATTCTTTGACTCATTCAGTGGGCCACCAGACACATTTTTGGTGGGGGGACAACAAGTTAACGTAAACCACAGCTAATAATTGATAAGAAGTAAGTTATTTATACTATATGGTTGTTTTTGTTTGTGAAATTCTCTACTTTGCAAGCAACTCATTTACACAAAACGTTTTGATACATCTTTGACATCTGCCAGCAAGGTGAGTACACTGCAGTATCCACTGTCAATGAATCCCCTGGTGGCTGGTAACAGACACTGACAGGCCATTTCATGAACCTGAGCACTGAAATCAAGCTGTATGTGAAACCCAGCTACCAATCAACTGCAAGATAATTCCAATTGTGCTATGCTAAAGTCTTTGGTTCATTACTAGAGTTCAGCTGGACTAGTTTTAGACAGCTGTTTGTGGATTATTGATCAATTTACTTGTTCTTGGACTTCCTAGATTATTCTCTAGGTGTGTTCTACAATTTATGATGACCCAGTGCAGACTGAAATGGTGAAATATCAAATGATTATGGTGATCCATATGTTCTGTGTAATAAGGTGTTTGTTACATTATAGCAGGAGTAAAATTGGTGATGAGCATTCAGATATAGTGTGCGTGTGACAATGGAATATGTTAAGTGATCATGTATCCAGAATTCATGAAAGTGTGGCGGCAGCAGCAGCTGATACTTCAAATGTAACTGCAGGCACAAGTAGAACAACAAAGAAAATAGCAGCTGAAACTTCAAATGCAGTACCAGGCACAACAAGAAGAACTACAAAATTAAATTGTGGAACAGCAGCAACAGCTTATACCACAGCAGCTCAAGCCAGAACAGCATCCACCAACCACCATTCTTGCTATTTCAGTCAGAAATCAAAGACAACTCCACTACCAAACTCCAAAATACTGCGTCTTGTACAAAAATTGTGTGTCCTCAATAAACCTGAGTGTTCAGATTTGTCTAAAATACATAATTTGCTCTCCAAGCATCAAGAATAGCAAACATTTTTGCAGCAACTAGGCTAACATTTTGCCATTACAAGAAGCTACATCAGACATAAGCTGCTTTGACAGGTGATCGCACAAGACTGACCTGTCAGTGCCAGTTTTTGTATGAAAATCAAAATTGTAAACAGCCATATGGTGAATTGTTAGTGCATAATGTTATAATTTCATACATACCTGACAAAGAAATTTATGCACAGGCACTAAAATTAACTAATCCTACATTTGGAGAAGTGTTAACAATAGCAAAAATTTTGAAGTGCCAGGTGCCACACACAACTATTTTGAGGAAAGCTGTATCTTCTGAAAAACTGATTAAAATATCAACTGCAGGATACCAAAATCTCCTTATGTTAATCTTCATCATCCATCCTGGGATTCAAAAATCAGTGTCCATTTAGGGATGAAACCAAAACAACAATCAAACAGTGGCACGCATTTGTCTCAGAGTCTTCAAATAATCTCTCTACTGTTCAATCTCGTCATAACAAGGAAGCAGTACCCATGGTATCAGAATTGTTTTGTAAAACACATGCACACTCAGTGCCCATGCAGAGAAACAGGGTGCACACAGTGATGTAAACAAGGACATGTGGCGGAAGTTTGCTAAAGTGTCACAGCATAGCACCAATTACACTGCAGCAGCATAAACACATTACAGTCTCAATTGGACCCTTGCACAGAACAACTGTATAATTTTTCTCTCCTGCTAATGATCAACAACTGATTAATAAAATTTCTTGTTGATATCAGTTCACCAGTTTCTATTATAAATGAGTTCTCTGTCTCTCTTCAGCCGACATCACAAAGGTTACAGTCCTACAGCAAGAACCACATACTTTTGCACTGTTAATGGTATTGTACAAAAAGTCTGTCGTCCAGTTACTTCCTTAGTTGTGCCATCATGTCAGGCACAAAACTATTTGGGACTTACACTTTTCATCTTTCGTTTCTCAAATAGTAGATATCAACATTGTATCAGCAGTTGTAGTATTCCATGACCTTCATTCACTATACATTGATTTTTCAGACCTATTTTCACCAGACTTAGGATGTTCAAATAATTGTGGAGCTCACATTCAGCTAAATGAAGCACTTCACTACTTTAGAGGTAACCAACACCAGTAGCATTGTGACATGACTCCAAGTCAAAATTAGATTGTTTGGTGCAACAAACATCTTCACATCCAGCCAGTCATCAACACCATTGGTAGTGTTATGAAAACCAAGTGACATTCTTTGTTTTTGTAGTGGCTTTGATTCAGCTGTAAATGTCCCATTCCAATAGCAGAAGAGCTTATGTCTAGACTTCTCTAAAATTGGTCTACCTGTAGCTTATTCATATTTGCCACTAGACAAACGATCCCACCATTCCATGCTCATTAACAATCCATTTGAACCGTACAGATACAACAGGTCCCCTTTCAGAATTTCTAGTGCATCAGCAATTTTCCATGTTTTTTGGAGCAGCCAATTCAAAACATTGCAAAGACTGTCATTTAGCTGGACGATATATTAGTAAGTGGCATTACAAGAGAACATCATCTTGAGAACTTATGGCAACTGCTCTAGACATTACAACAGAATGATCTAATTTGCAACCTACAAAACTGCAAAATTTTTGGGGGCAAGTGGTGTACTTAGTCCATATATTGAGTGATGTAGCAACATGTGGAAACCATAGGAAAAAATCCAAATGCCTACAAACATAAAAGATCTTCCATTATTTCTTGGCAACATAAATTATTGTGCAAAATGTGTGCCAAATGCCATACAGATTGCGAGACCTTAATAATATACACAAGAAAGCCACAAAATATGAATTGTTATAGCAGTGTCAGTAGGCTTTTCACAAGTTAAAATACTATCTAGTGCACACTCCTTACCTGGTGATCTATGAACCATCAAAGTGCCTTATCCTAGCCAACAATACATCATGACGTAGTATCGGGGCCATTTTTTCTCACAAAGTGTGATGATAAGCATGAACAACCCACCACATATGTGTCTAAAATGCCCACTTCAGCCCAGATTGATTACTTACAAATTAAACAGAATTACTGGCTAAAACATTTGGCATCCAAAAATTCCACACATTTCTTTATGGGGCAAAATTTCAGCCCATAATGGATCATAAATTTCCTTGTTTGGTCCTAAGAAACCACTTCCATAAACTGTGGTACAACACCTATAACACTACACCCTTTTCCTCAGCTGTTATAGTTATTCAGTTCAGTATCAGCAACAGCACAACATGCTAACACCAGTGCCCTGTCTTGCTTCCTATGGGGCCAGATCCCACATTTGACTTATGAGATGACACCTTACAAAACTGCATGCAAGAGTTTCCTGCCACTGCATCCATACTTCTGAAGGAAGGTGAAGACCCTGTCCTCAACCAAATTATGAAATACATTTTCCAAGGTTGTTCAGAATGCCTCACACCCCACATGTCAACATCACACATATTTTATCCTAAAAAACAGTATGAAGATGGCATGGAGTACTGATGTTAACATCAGACAATGATCACTGCTGGACAGTCATCCCTCTGCCACTGGATCAGTGTGTCAGAAACCATCTCCACACATGAAGGCACTCAAAAGGCAGCATGCCTGTTAAGGTTGACATCTTACAGCACATAGAGAGGACAACTTGCTCCTGCGAGACCTGTGTGTCAACGGAGTCAGCACCTCCACAATGGTTCTACACATGGTGAACTGAGCAGTGCCCATTGGAACAGGTCCATGTGGACTTGGCATCAAAGAAATGTGGCTCATTGCTGTACACTCATTTTCCAAGTTTCCTTTTGTAATTTGAAAGTCAAATACCACAGCAAGGCAGACAGCCAGTCTGTACCTGACATATGCTATACTGTCATGACATGGTTGTTTATTCGATTTCGACTGTACTAAAGTTAGGGTTGCTGTTCTACTGATTATGGATAGATTTGCTTGGCCCTGGGTTATCTGGATTATTCTCTTGGTGTGTTCTGCAATTTGCATCTACCCAGTGCACCATTGAAGAGACCACAGGAACTATCATTTCAGACAGTGGATCTCGATATTCGTCCAGTATGTTTCAAGATTTCTGCTCTTGGGATGGCATGATACACCTGATTATGATGTTGTTTCACCCAGCCTCCACTGATGAAGCTACATCTTTAGAATTCAGATGTGGAAGATGCTGTCAGCCGCACACAAGACCGAGGTAATGACCCAGTTCCTGTCTTTTTACATGATCATGCTGAAGAGGAGCATTCCAGTGGTACTGTGCTTTATCGCTGACATTGGACCCTCTGGGCTTTGCTGAGGCCTACTACATGCTCACACTAGCCTAGCAGTCATCTCTGGTGCTCCCAGTGCACAGTTGTTTGGGCTTGCACCTTTGGGAAGGTCCCAGAATTGGTACAAGGCATCATCAGAGTTGACCAGGGAAGATAAATCTTCAAACTGGATGCCAATGGTACCATGCTGGTTCAACATGCCAACTAGCTGCACCATTCCTTAGTGACTTCCACCTTGAGACAATCACCCTAGAGCCAGCTCGATACAACTTCAGATACCTGACAGGCCCACATCAGCAGATTCAGTGCTGTCAGAATTAGTCCCATATGGAATTGGATGTCCTTCGACCTCCAGCACCACTGACTTCCAGCATCAATCTGGAGAATGGGAAACCAACTTCAGCTTCAACACCATGCCCCAGCTGCCAGCAGAGGACACGACGACACCAGATACTTAGCTGACTTGCCTTCCCATACCTCCTGCCTCCACTACCACCACCACCACCACCAATACGGTGACCACAATACTGTCAGGGACACTGCTGACAAGAGATGCTGATTAAAGGGGGACGGGTGGAATACTATTGGCCTCTGACAGTGAAGTAGACACCCTAAGGTGATTGCCATCAGTGACTCCCCCGACGATGGGTAAGAGGTGCCAGCAGGCTGTCACGTGGACCAAGATATGACATGATGCCAGAGATAAAACATAGCCACCAGGCTACTTCAAGACACTTTGAATCTTGCTGCGCTTAAATCTCTACCTTGCTTACTCCATACTTTTATAACGTGGTTGTTCACCGGATTTCAACAGTACTAAGTTTTGGATCTGTTCTACAGCTTACAGATGGATTTTCATGGCTCTGGACTATCTGGATAATTGTCTTGCTGTGTTTGATAGTTTACATCAACCTGATGCAGACGGAAATTGTGAACTATCAAGTGATTACAGTGTATCTGTATTTCCTGTGTAATAAAGTGTGTTGCATGATTGCAGGTGTAAAACTTAAGCAAATGAAATTTAGAAGCATACTACTCTATACTTGCAGATCTACCTTTTACAGGTTTTAATAATAGGCA
This sequence comes from Schistocerca gregaria, assembly GCF_023897955.1. Classification (NCBI taxonomy): domain Eukaryota; kingdom Metazoa; phylum Arthropoda; class Insecta; order Orthoptera; family Acrididae; genus Schistocerca; species Schistocerca gregaria. The sequence goes on from NC_064923.1 coordinate 121,279,311, forward strand.
GGGTAAGAAGTCTTCTATAGCCTATCAGTGGAAACCATCTCAGCATTTGTCAATAGTGATTGTGTAAATTTTTAAACCCAGGATGGCTACGTGAGGTGAACAAGTGTGGTTTTTTGTGTTTCAATTGATTTTGATGGGTTATAATTTTAATGCAGTTAATTGGCCTGAAATAGTAAAATACAGTCTTGTTCTTCTGCACTTTGTGGTCTAGGCAAAATGCCTAAACCGGCCTCACATTAAGAGTTGCTCCCATCTTTTCTTAGGTATTCCAGCATCTCTTCTTGCTTTCAGCTTGTAAAACCTTACCTCTGTAGGCAATCTATCTCCTTTCTTTCTTTCTGTTAGTATGTTCTGTCCATCTTCTTTTGTAATCATTCACACTTTCCCCAGTATTATAAACATTTAAGTTCTGTTCTTATGTCTTTGATTCCTAAAAACCACATTTGAATCTTACTCATATCCTTCTGTTTAGGCAGCTGTCACAGCCAGTCCGAAGCCCAGTTGAGAAAGGAGGAGAAGAAACAGGAACACCTCATGAAAAACGTATACAGAGGACATCCACAATTAATTGTAAACTTCTCATACAGAAGCAAATGAAATCTTGAGAAAAAAGTAAAGAGAAATTGGATAAGGAACACCTTACATATATTGATTGTAGAAAATAAGAAAACAATCAAAAGGAAAAACACCCTATGATAAATACCTACAGTTATCTATTAAAAAGAATATAAGAGGAAGAGAAATCAAGCAAAAGTTTTTACTACACACATAAAAAAAGTTTTTTATCACCTTGGTTCCAAGACTTCCGGAACCTGTACAGAAAACTGGAGTAGAGATAAACATCATTTCTGCCCTTTTTGTTGCTCATGAAAACCACACATTGCATGTTGAACCACCATACAGTGAGATTTTCAGAGGTGGTGGTCCAGATTGCTGTACACACTGGTACCTCTAATACCCAGTAGCACATCCTCTTGCATTTTGCATGCATGTATTCATCATGGCATACTATCCACAAGTTCATCAAAGCATTCTTAGTCCACATTGTCCCACTCCTAAACAGCGATTCAGCATAAATCCCTCAGAGTAGGTGGTGGATCACGCCATCCATAAAGAGCCCTTTTGAATCTATTCCAGACATGTTTGATAGGGTTCATGCCTCGAGAACATGCTGGCCACTCTAGTCGAGTGATGTCTTTATCCTGAATGAAGTCATTCACAAGATGTGATGATGGGGGTGTGAATTGTCGTCCATGAAGACAAATGCCTAACCAATATGCTGTGATATGGTTGCACTATCGGTCAAAGGATGGCATTCACATATCTTACTGCCATTACGGCGCCTTCCATGACCACCAGTGGCGTACATTGGCCCCACATAATGCCACCCCAAAACAGCAGGGAACCTCCACCTTGCTGCACTCACTGGACAGTGTGTTTAAGGCGTTCAGCCTGACCAGGTTGCCTCAAAACACGTCTCCGACAATTGTGTGGTTGAAGGCATGTGCAACACTCATCAGCGAAGAGAATGTGATGCCAATCTGGAGCAGTCCATTTGGCATGTTTTTGGGCCCATTTGTATAGCGCGTGCATTATGTCGTGTTTGCAAAGATGGACCTTGCTATGGATGTCTGGAATGAAGTTGTGCATCATGAAGCCTATTGTGCACAGTTTGAGACATAACACAACATCCTGTGGCTGCACAAAAAGCATTATTCGACATGGTGGCGTTGCTGTCAGGGTTCCTCTGAGCCATAATCTGTAGGTAGCAGTCACTCACTGCAGTAGCAACCATTGGGCAGCATGAGCAAGGCATGTCATCGACAGTTCCTGTCTCTCTGTATCTCCTCCATGTCTGAACAACATTGCGTTGGTTCACTCCGAGATGCCTGGCACTTTCCTTGTTGAGAGCCCTTTCTGGCAGAAAGTAACAATGCAGATGCAGTCGAACCGCGGTATTGACCATCTAGGCATGGTTGAACTACAGACAACATGAGCCATGTACCTCCTTCCTGGTGGAATGACTGGAACTGATCGGCTGTAGGTCCATCTAATAGGTGCTGCTCATGCATTGTTGTTTACATCTTTGGGCAGGTTTAGTGGCATCTCTGAACAGTCAAAGGGACTGTGTCTGTAATACAATATCCACAGTCATCATCTCTCTTCAGGAGTTGTGGGAACCAGGGTGATCCAAAACTTTTTTTGATGTGTGTAGAAGAATTTATCATAAAGATTGAGTGAGAGATGTAAGCGATATTGAATGTGATATTCTTGGTCAACATTTGATAGCTTACAATATACTAAAACACCTTAATATACCAGAAAAAGAAATAGTAAGATTAAATATATTGGATAATGAAACATGGAAAAACTACCATGAAGATTTACAGTATACTGAGATCAAGAATGTTAAAGAAATATTGATTGAGTATTACATTCAGTTGACCCAGTAACACAATCACAACGAAGACAAGGATTAAAAGGATCAAAAAATTAAAAAAAAAAGCTTTTGGTATAGACAGAATAAACACTCAATTGCTAAAATGTGAGGAAAAGTTTTTTGAACTACAATTCCTACACTTGATAAACAAATATTGGAAATAATGTGACATTCAGTTGAAGTAAAATGTCTATTTGTAGAAAGGTGAAAGAAACAACTGCAAAAACTATGGGGTTTTAAGCAAACTCAAAGCTGCCTGTAAAATATTCTGAGGATAAATAATTGGCATAAGATAATAACTGATGTAATATTAGAAGAAGAAGAAGCAGGATGTAGAAAAGATCATTCATGCACAGTTAATGTCTTCACTTTAAAACAAATAACAGAAAAACACCAAGAATTCCAACTTGGAAACTCATATTTCATTTATCAGCCTAAAAAAAAAGTTTGATGAAGTAAAAATTTCTAAACTATGAAAGACAAAACAGTGGTCAAAGCCACTTGTTTCCCATGCAAAAACTAAATGTATGGTGCAGTATTGCTCCCTGTGATTCTGGAAAAACCAAGCGATATCCTTGTAGAGTAGTAGGAGTCCATTTAATAGATCTCTGTTAACCACAATTTCTTCAGCAATTAGTGACACAAATATTTTGTGTCTTTTGGCCTTGTATTATAATTAAAAAAAATAAAGGAAAGACTGAATGAAATTTATTGGTAATTGTCCTTCTGCTTACAATGAAAAGAGAATATTAGGACAATTGCATTATTATGCAATGTTCTGCATGCACGAAATTGTGCTATTGTTCATTCACTTTACTATGCGCCATTTCTTTTTGTGTGTCCATTGCTGTGTATATTTTAATTATATTGCTCATCTTCTAAAAGCTTCTTCTTCTGTTAATTTTACAGGAACATGAGCGTGGACTTGAATAAGATTTTCACTCTGCAGTGGAGTTTGCACTGATATGAAACTTCCTGGCAGATTAAAACTGTGTGCCGGACCAAGACTCGAGCTTTGGACCTTTGCCTTTCGCAGGCAAGTGCTCTACCAACTGAGCTACCCTAGCATGACTCATGGCCTCACTTCTGCCAGTACTTCATCTCCTACCTTCCAAACCTTACAGAAGCTCTCCTGCAAACCTGAAAGAGGAGTGCTAGTTCTGCAAGGTTCTCAGGAGAGCTCAGATGGATAGAGTGTCTGCCATGTAAGAAGGAGATACTGGGTTCGAGTCCCGGTTGGGGCACACATTTTCAACATGTCCCCAGTGAAGTATATCAACGCTTGTTTGCAGCTAGGGTGTCCATTTAATTATCATTTCTTCAGTAGCCACCTGAAAGATCGCGGGCGTCGCACATCGGCACGGCGCGTCACGGACGGTAGTTGCCGCAAGTAGAGTCCCGTCCACCAGAGGACACCTGAGAATTCGGACGCGACCTCTGCCGGCGTAACAACAACTCAGGCAGCACAGGCCGTGCCCAGTCAGTTAACATCAGGCATGCCTAGGACACAGCCCCGGTCTACGCTAAGTGAAGTGCGACGTAAACGTGAACAGTGTTACTACACAATTGGCAACAAGTAGGGTCATTCTTTCGCGTGTTGTGTCATTCCGGTTTCACAGCTTCTCCACGGCATGGAGGATTTAGTGCGGGTTTTGGTTGAGCAGCAGACGGAGCTCATGGCCACCATGAAACAAGTGCTCTCCACGCAGTCTGCTCCAGCGCTGTTCCCTCCTCCCTTTCTCCCGTATGACAAGATGGCGGAGGATTGGGACGCATATGAATATCACCTTCGGTAGCATTTCCAGGCGTTTCATGTTGCCGATGCGGAGGTATGTCGTGCTCTCTTCTTATCTTGGATATTTCCCTCGCTGTATCAAGTTTTGTGGCAGCTAGCGCCGTTGCAGGAACCCTCGTCCTTGTCTTTTGACGCATTGTGTTCATTGCTGTCTTCATATTATCGCCGCCGCACGCATGTTGTGGCGGCTAGGGTCGAGTTCTATCAATTCAAGAAGCAGCCCCATCAGTCTTACCGGGCGTGGGCCGCTACCCTGCACGGTCTTAGTCGCAAGTGTCATTTTGTCACGGAGCAGTCGCGAGAGTCGTATGCCCACATTATGGTGTGCGACATCATTGTTCTTTCAGCCCCTGATGGGGAGATCCGGCAACAGGCCTTGCAGTTGGAAGACCCTTCCCTTAAGGAAGTCCTGTCCATTGCTCAATCGTATGAAATCCCTCACGCCGCCAGTCAACAGTTGGAACCGAGGTGCGACGTCACGGCGGTACAGGGCGGCGCGGCCGCGTATACTGCGTCCAGGGTGGATGACGTGCGAGTCGTACAATCCGGCCATTATGGCCGCTCCCGCATGGCGCGTAAACAGAGTTCCGGCCACCGGCCCCTGTTACCGTCCTGTGCGTCGTGCTATATACGTCACGATCGGTCGGAGTGCCCCCAGTGTTGGGCCGTTTGTCGAAAAATGTAATAAAAAAGGACACATTGCTAAAGTTTGCTGCTCAGCCTCAAAAGAATTGAAGGAAGCAGGTACAGAGGACATGGATGTTGACATTCAGGAAGTTTATCGGGCCAGGCTGCCGACGCATCGGCACAAAAACTCTTTATCGAGGTGTCGGTTCGGTCGCGCCGGTTACAACTGCAAGTAGATATGGGTGTGGCAGTTACGTTGTTAAATGCACAAACTTATTCCGACCTTGGATCACCCTCATTGGCGCCAGTTCAACGGCGTCTATGTGGTTATGGTAAACAGTTCATTCCCCTACTGTGTCAATTCACTACCAACGTGACTTACAAATCAGTTACTCGGCCTATTACTTTTATTGTTGTCAGTGATGCGAGCTCCGCTAACCTTTTTGGCCTGGATGCCTTTCAAGCTTTCGGTTTTTCTATCGCTGACACCATTCAGTTGGTCCCTATCAATCACTGGAATCTTTGATCTCAGACTTTCCAGATATCTTTGAGGAGGGCCTGGCACAGGTTTCAGATTTTGAGGGTCACTTAACGTTGAAGGCGTCAGCTCGCCCGCGTTTTCTACACGTGTGGAAGATCTTCTTGGCTCTCCGCCCTCAGGTAAAGGAAGAGCTAGACCGGCTGACAGCCCTAGGGGTCGTTCTTCCCATTTCTTCTAGTGAGTGGGCTTCGCCCCTCATTATTGTAAGCAAGCCCTCGGGAAAATTACGCCTTTGTGCCGATTTCAAGACCACCATTAATTCCCAATCGGTGGTGGACAACTATCCTTTTCTCCGCCGTAGCGGGAGGCCAATATTTTTCGAAAATTGATCTTTTGGAGGCTTATCATCAGATACCACTTGATGAGGACTCCAAACGGCTGGTGGTCGTCAACATCCCATTTAGCCTTTACCAATACCAGTGGTTGGCCTTCGGAATATCCAGTGCCCCGGCGATATTCCAGCGTTATCTTGAGCACGTCACGTCTACAATCCCTCATTGTATTAATCACCTGGATGACATAACTGTCACGGGCCGCAGCATTAAGGAACACTTGCACAACCTTCGCACCCTCTTTCTCAAATTCAGCTCTGTGGGCTTTCATCGCAACCTGCGTAAGTCAAACTTCTTCCAACCGTCCATTGAGTATGTGGGCTACACCATCTCTCTGCATGGCATCCAGCCACTAGGAAGTTTGGTCCAAGGTATCGTCGACCTTCCTCGGCCCGCTTCGCTGAAAGAGTTACAAACTTTTTTAGGCAAGATAGCCTATTACCACCGATTCATTCCCAAGGCTTCCACCATAGCCTGCCCCCTGTACTGCCTTCTGCGCAAGGGTGTTCCTTTTGCTTGGTCGCCTGCATGCGAGGGAGCATTCACCTCGTTGAAGGGCCTCCTCACGTCGGCACCTTGTTTGGTTACTTTTGACCCCCTTAAGCCGTTTGTCCTGGCTACAGATGCTTCACAGTATGGGGTGGGGGCGGTCCTGGCCCATTGCAACGCAGATGGTTCCGAGCAACCCCTGGCGTTTGCGTCTAAAACTCTTAGTCCTGCGCAGGCCCATTACTCCCAGGTAGAAAAAGAGGCTTTGGCCATAGTCTACACTGTTACCAAGTTTCACCCTTTCTTGTATGGCACGAGTTTCAGTTAATCACTGGCCATAAGCCGTTAATATCGTTATTTGGCCCTGCCTCTCAGATTCTGGATAGGGCGGCCCACAGACTACAGCGCTGGGCCTTGTTCCTCTCTAAGTACCATTATGACATTCATTTTCGCCCTACCGGACAGCATGCCAACGCAGACGCTCTTTCCCGTCTTCCGGTGGGCCCGGATCCTAAGTTCAATCGAGAGGAGATTGTGTGTTTTCATTTGGATGTGGCATCCCGCCAAGTGGTTGATGGCTTCCCGATCACTAGTTCTAGAGTCGCCAGGGAAACAGCAGCTGACCCGGTTCTCCAGCAAGTAGTTCGCCTCATTCAGCAGGGGTGGTCATCCCGCCCTCCAGGCCGGGCCTCGGACCCTCTTCGTAATTATTTTATTCTACGAGACCGCCTCTCGGTCTTGGAAGGAGCTCTCTTTCTGGCTACTGAGGATACAGCTCCTCGTGTGGTAGTTCCTGCAAGTTTATGAAGGGAGGTCCTCGCGTTATTACATGCAGGGCACAGGGGTGTTTCCTGTACTAAAACCTTGGCTCGCAGACACGTTTACTGACCTGGTATTGACAGGGAAATTGAGCACTTGGTGGCTGCCTTTTCCCAGTGTGCAAGCCAACAGGCATCTCCCAGGTCAGCGTTCTCTTCATGGCCACCGGCAACCCAAGCATGGGAACGTGTTCACATCGATTTTGCGGGCCCATTTCTCAATGGCTTTTGGCTCATTGTCATTGATGCTTATTCCCAATTCCCATTTGTGGTTCGCTGCTCCTCAATCACTTCAGAAGTTGCAATCCAGGCACTAGCAAAAATCTTTTCTGTGGAAGGTGTGCCAATCACCCTGGTCTCAGACAATGGACCGCAGTTTATTTCGCAGACCTTCCAGGATTTTTGTAGGCGTTTCGGTATTTGGCACATTTGCTCTCCCCCCTTCCTTCCACAATCGAATGGGGAAGCAGAGCGCATGGTGCGCACATTTAAGACACAGATGGAAAAGTATGTGCACGAGTTTCCTGTGGAGGAGGCATTGACGTTTTTCCTGACGGTCTACCGGACCACACCAATCGGAGAACGCAGTACCGCAGAGCTCCTCCATGGGCGCCAACCTAGGACCCTGCTGCACCTCCTCCGGCCTGGTCCTCCCCAGTCTTCGCAAAACAGAGTGCCCGGCTTTCCACCGGGTATGTTGGTCTGGGCACGTGGGTTTGGTCACAATCCACGTTGGATACCGGCAGTGGCCCTGCGCCGAAATGGCCGCCAGCTCTATACCTTGCAGGCGGGGGACCGGGTGGTACGTCGTCACCAAAATCAGCTATGTCCACGTGTGGGCACCCACCCTCAGACCTCTTGGACACCAGCTTCCCCATTGCCGGCACCCGTGTTGGTTTCTCAGGGGACGTTACCACCTCTCCCTGCTGTAACTCTGCCGCACTGCAATGGTTCTCAGCCTTGGCAGCCTCCAGTAACTCCAGCACCGGCATCGCCATCATTAGCGATGCCCCAGCGAGAGCCGGCCCCACTTGCAGGCCCGGTTTCTCAGGAGGCTGGTTCACCTGTGGTCATCCCTTACCCATCATCCCCGCCACTGGGTCTTGCCCCTCCCGGTGTGGACCAGGATCCAGAGTTCGACGGCCTGTCTCCCATTCTGTTCTGGGCTCCAGTGGTCGGATGACGGGAGCGTCTTCGTGTGGGTCACTTCCAGCCGTATTCGAAGGTTCCGGCTCGAGGGTTGGCAGATCCCCTCGACTCCAGCCTTCCAATGGATGTGGAGCTCATCACTCCTACACGACACTCCACCTTCCGACACAGTGGATCACAGTGGCTTCACCCCCCGAAGGAGGAAGAGTGCAGTAGCCACCAGAAAGATCACGGGCGTCACACATCGGCACGGCGCGTCACGGACGGTAGTTGCCGCAAGTAGAGTCCCGTCCACCAGAGGGCACGTGAGAATTCGGACGCGACCTCTGCCGGCGTAACAATAACAACAACTCAGGCAGCACAGGCCGTGCCCAGTTAGTTAACATCGAGCATGCCTAGGACACAGCCTTGGTCTACGCTAAGTGAAGTGCGACGTAAACGCGAACAGTGTTACTACAATTACATTCTAATGAAAGCTGCATGGTCATCAACGGTAACTCTTCTTTCGGTAACAGATACTACCTTCCTATATAGTTGAAATATGGCTTCCCAGCCATTGACCTTCTTGTGCGAATGCACACGCTATGCCCAAACTCTTACGGGACGCGGTAGGTTAATCTGCCACGAGTAATGAGTGTGATGGGCAAACAGCTATTAGGCACACTACGAATGTAGTGGTTTGGACATGTTGGGAATGTGGGTCTCACGGGGAGCGTGCAAGGGATAAGTTCCTGCAGGCACACTGTCCTCTGTGCCCTCGGTGGCTCAGATGGATGGAGCGTCCGCAATGTAAGCAGCAGATACCGGGTTCGAGTGCCAGTCGGGGCACACATTTTCAACATGTCCCCAATGAAGTATATCAACGCCTATTTGCAGCTAGGGTGTCCATTTAATTATCATTTCATTCCAACGAAAGCTGCATGATCATCGACGGTAACTCTTCTTTCAGGAACAGATACTACCTTCCTATATAATAAATTTCTTAAGTTTTAAAATGTCATAAATTTTTCATTAACTAGTTTCGGTTTCTACAGTTTGTTCGTAAGTTTCAATCTATCTTTGTTCACATCACATACATGTGTTAATTACATAACACATTATTATGGTACAATACATTTATACTTCATTTTATAGACATGCTTTTATCACTTACTGGAACTCATTACTCCCTTATGTAGAGGAGGGAGAAAGAGATTCAAAATAGGACTAAAACATTACAAATTGCTGGCCTAACTACGCTTGGCACCGCCTCCTTTTTTGGGAGGGAAGAAAGGAAATACTCACCTACTAGTTTAAGGATTTATGAGAAAATGTTACTCATCCAACCTTGGACTAGATGCCAAGGAACTCTTATTTCATAGAAATGTGTACTGACTAATCATTCATCTACTATCATGTTGTCTCCTCATATGCTAGTACTGTTTACTTCAGTTCACATGTATCTTAGTGTTAATTATGAAGGAGTTTTAACAATCGTAGACTTATCTTTCGCAAGTGCATGGAAATGTCATTATTCAGGCTTTCATGTGACATGATAAAAATTAATGGTTTTTGTAAAATCACATGCTTGAATGTTTGTGTGTACTTTGCAGCAAATAGGTGCTGGTAAATATCACGGAGCTATACTACAGTATGCATATTTTCATTTTTCATTTGCCTTATGATCTTTGTATAAATATCCTTATAACTAAATTGTTTTCTCGAGATGCGGCCTGTTTCTTCATTTGGTACCTGCTACTCTCGACGTAATTCTCTTCTTCTGCACCGCAACAATGCGCTGGTTCCTGAAATAAAAAAAACTTAAAACTAATTGCATTGCGTAGCTCGGTGACCACTGATACATTTGGTCAATACATCCATCCACAGAGATTTCCATACTTTGTTTAAATCCATAAACATTTGTTTATTCTGTTACCCTTTATGATCATTTATCCTGCAAAGAGAATTAGTTGACATTTCCTATGCTATTTTATTGTTTCTTCTTAGCTTACGCATCTCGTATATTTCTTCGTAATGCTCCCTTTTGCTTGTAAGTATGTTATATATAGCTTAGTATTTAATTAATGATGATGTAAATAAAATAGAAAGAAACTTCCACATGGGAAAAATATATTAAAAACAAAGATTCCAAGACTTACCAAGCGGGAAAGCGCCGGCAGACAGGCACATGAACAAAACACACAAACACACACACAGAATTACTAGCTTTCGCAACCGATGGTTGCTTCTTCAGGAAGGAGAGGGAAAGACGAAAGGATGTGGGTTTTAAGGGAGAAGGTAAGGAGTCATTCCAATCCCGGGAGCGGAAAGACTTCCCTTAGGGGAAAAAAAGGACAGGTGTACACTCGCACACACACACACACACACACACACACACACACACATATCCATCCGCACATACACAGATACAAGCAGACATATTATATGTCATTCCAATCCCGGGAGCGGAAAGACTTCCCTTAGGGGAAAAAAAGGACAGGTGTACACTCGCACACACACACACACACACACACACACACACATATCCATCCGCACATACACAGATACAAGCAGACATATTATATGTCATTCCAATCCCGGGAGCGGAAAGACTTCCCTTAGGGGAAAAAAAGGACAGGTGTACACTCGCACACACACACACACACACACACACACACACACACACACACACACACAGATCCATCCGCACATACACAGATACAAGCAGACATATTATATGTCATTCCAATCCCGGAAGCGGAAAGACTTCCCTTAGGGGAAAAAAAGGACAGGTGTACACTCGCACACACACACACACACACACACATATCCATCCGCACATACACAGATACAAGCAGACATATTATATGTCTGCTTGTGTCTGTGTATGTGCGGATGGATGTGTGTGTGTGTGTGTGTGTGTGTGTGTGTGTGCGAGTCTACACCTGTCCTTTTTTTCCCCTAAGGGAAGTCTTTCCGCTCCCGGGATTGGAATGACTCCTTACCCTCTCCCTTAAAACCCACATCCTTTCGTCTTTCCCTCTCCTTCCTGAAGAAGCAACCATCGGTTGCGAAAGCTAGTAATTCTGTGTGTGTGTTTGTGTGTTTTGTTCATGTGCCTGTCTGCCGGCGCTTTCCCGCTTGGTAAGTCTTGGAATCTTTGTTTTTAGTATTTAATTAAATCTCTGTGGACATACAGCAGTAGGTTCCCCAGTTCTTGGACTGTAGATGTAATTCCTTGTTATTTCCGTTTACTTTGTATTTAAGTTAGATACTTCTACATATTGCATTCCTATTTGGTTGCGCCTTCTGAGAGTCTGTCACGCATGCGCACAGGTCAGTACCTCCTCTCCTACTACTGACGTCAGCACATATTGTTGAGCACCCACAGCTAAGCCATAAGCTAATTCTGGTTATACTTTTGCTTTGCATGAAGCAGTGTATTACTTCTCATTCTTGGTGATTTTATGTTTACGTGTACAAATCAATTACTTATACCTATACACCTTACTTTATCCTAAAATAAACTTCAGAAGAAATTACACTTTCAGTAATGTACGTTACGTGCAATTATCTTGTGACAAAAAGAAAAATGCTCTCTCATGTCATCATTCTATAAAGGCTTTTATATCTTTGTGAGGGTGTAGACCCTTGTCTCTCCCTTTTTTCTCATAGACTAATCTGTACATCCCAGGGTAAGGTATTTTAGAAATTATATATGGTCTGGAATAGAGTAATTGCTGCTTCTTATTCAGCTTGCCAGTTTTTGTCGATATAAGATGCATCTGTAAGAGGATTGTTGCCCTTCAAGAAATTGTGTAACACGTTTGTTATTATAAATTTTCTTTCTATACTCAGCGCTGTTTGATTTTGTCTTGTAGTGTCATTTCTGTAGTGGGTACTTTTGGTATGGGCGACTCCCACTCATTTGTTTGTTTTGCCCAGAACATCAATTCAATAGGTGTGAAACCTGTTGAATGTGAAAGGTTATTGACAACTTGCATGAAAGGAGTTGTGTATTCTACCCATCGGGTGTGTTTGTGAGTGGTGTATGTCCTAATAAACTGGTTAAATTCTTTAAAGGTTCATTCTATGGGACTTGCTTCCAAGTGAAAAAAGCTTCCTAATACATGTTTTATGCCTTGGGAGGTCACAAATTGTTTCCACTTATGCTCAATGAAATATGAAGCAGTATCAGTTAGTAGTATCTTTGGCTTACCTATTCTTCTCAAATAATCTTCCTCAATTCTTTTTCTGATACTTGTCGCTGTTGCATTTTAATGGCATACATTTTGATATGTTTCGAGAAAATATTGTATAGTACTACTACGTATCTTACACCTTCTTTACTTCTTGGATATGGACCAACTATGTCCAGGGGTATTATATCTAGACATTCTTTTGTGAGTATTGGGTGTAGCTCAGTATATTTTGACACACTGAACAGTTTTGATTTTCAACATATTGCACACTTTCTTCATACCTGTAGGACTCATCTTCTCAAATTTGGAAAATAACAAAATTTTTAATTTTTTCGGTAAATTTACCTACTCCATAATGTCTCCTTACTTCATTTGTGTGTCTTCTAAATTCATAGATATAATCTACAGGAATACACATACACACCATTGATCAGATTTTCCATGTTTCCTAAGAAACAAAATGCCCTTGTGCTCCTGATACCATTTACTTACCTTTCCACCTTCATCTTGCTTAAGGTTTTGCACAACTTTACTCTACCTGCTATCTTGCTGTTGTACAATTTTCATTTGCATACAAAACTTATGATAATCAGACAGTTGTGATGTACCTTCCATTAATAACGTTTTGATTTCTGCATCTTGTTCTGTTAATTCACTAAATTCATCTAAACTTTGTCATACCCTGGACAAGGCATTTGCAATAACATTTTTGACTTCCTTTAATATAAATGATTTCAAAATGGAATTCTTGTAAATATAGACACCACCTAGCTAATCTACGGTGCAATACTTTGTGTGTTAGAAGAAGTGACAGTGATTGATGATCACAGCAAAATTTGGTACTCTTACCACACAAAAAATATTCGTACTTTTTAAATGCCCATATTACAGCTAAACTTTCCAGTTCTGACACAGAGTAAGGTATTTCTGCTTCTGATAATGTTCAACTAGCAAAACTGATGACCTTGGCTACTTCTTTACCTCCTCCTTCTCACACCTGGAACAAGCATGCCCCCAGCCCCTGAGATGAGGCATCTGTACATAGACAAAAATCCTTGGTCATGTCAGGGTGGCTAAGAATGTTCGCATTGACTAATACCTGCTTAATGTTATTACAGTCCTCCTGACACTTATCATCCCATAATCAAGGCCTACATTTTCATAGCAAGTTGAGTAATGCATCACTGTTCATCAGTTGCTGTGGTATAAAAAAGGATGCTAGTCCTAAATAAGCATTTTGTTGTTTTTTTATTCCTTGGAGCTGGATAGTTGTGTGTGGCATCAGGTTTTTTTGGATCAGGTAATATACCTTGTTCTTATTTAGAAATAAATAATTATCCCACACAGTCACAGTTCACAAACATAGCTACTATGGCTGAAAATAATAAATACCTTGTTCTAACATGTCCTAAAAATTTGACTTGCTCCTTACCAAAAATAGACTTTTTTAAATTGGCTGTTACTCTGTATTCTGCAAATCATTGAAGTACCTGTTCTAACCAAGTGGGTGTGGTTATACCTTCAGTAGTGAATGTAGGAAACTGTTGATGTCTCAGAAAACCTTCGTCTGCAAAAATAGTTGTTAAATCACATGGCATTTTCTGTCATATTTATGTTGTTATCAAAGTTACCTGCAACTCCGGTTGGTAATTGCTAAGGTGTTGGAGTTGTGGGTATGTTTACATTTTGCAATCTACAACTGTCACTGACACCTGCTGTAGGACTCGTGACAATTTGTGAAGAAACACTGACAGGTTGTGGTTTGTTCACTGCAGCCTGTCTCTTATTTACATGCATATATTTCTTCTCAAAGATTGCGGATCCTGCCTTCTGTGGCTTTACCTTGTTCATTATTTCATTTGAATAGCTTTTTCTACTACATCTGTGTATAACTTACAGTCAGTTACTAACTTCTCTGCAATTGTATTACTCTTATCTAATGTATCTGCTTCCTGAGTCAACTTCTAATGTTGCTACCCTTAAAGTAAGCTCTTCTACAGCTAGAGATACACCTTCATGGTCTTTGTTTAGTTTGTTAACGCCAGTGGTTACCTTTCCTACTGTCGAACATAACTAGTTCTGTGTGGCTTCAATGTTTGTGTTCGCGTGTGAGATTTTCTTTATCTGTTGCTCTAATAAATCATGGTGGTTGTTAAAAGAATCTACCTTCTGTTTTAACTCCATAATGTTACTGTTAACTTCAGAAAGTACTTAACACTTTACTTGTTTTTTCATATCATCATTCAATTTTTTGTCGATTTCAGTGTCAAATTTTTCAGTGAGACTGTGTCTTTCAGATCCTTGAATACTTGTTTTTGTTCTTGTTTCATTGTATTTAGATCTTGTGGAGCAGTGTTTTGTTGCTGTTTAACCGCGTTCATATCTTGTGTGAAATATCAATTTTGGTATTCATATCTTGTTTCATATCACTGAAACTGGGGTTGGTATTATCTAATTTCATGTTTATGTTTGGTAATAACTGCCATAGCAGTGCATCAGTTGTACTGCTGTGGTTGCTGTCAGCTGTACTTTCCAAGCTAATGTTTGTGTTGCAAACAATTCGTGTTTGTAACGTGTTGTCAAGATTCATATTTGTATTGCTCTCCAATGTTTCATTCATGAGCAATATAATGTTCTTGGAGATGCGTGACATTGTCACATCAGTTGTTAACATTGTTGTCAAGATTATTCTGCTGTGGAGCATCGCTATCATTAATCACACCTGCGACATTCATCTCTGACCTACTTAAACTTTCTGTGGTAGGCATTCATGGCAACTGAACTACAATTGTTTGATCGTGCAATTCTGCGCATCTTGGCTGATTGCATTTTCACTATTGTTATCAACAATGGACATATATTTTTTGTCATGTTGCATGAATATGCAAAAA
Source organism: Schistocerca gregaria (assembly GCF_023897955.1). NCBI lineage: Eukaryota > Metazoa > Arthropoda > Insecta > Orthoptera > Acrididae > Schistocerca > Schistocerca gregaria. Next base: position 121,294,574 of record NC_064923.1, read on the forward strand.
TTTCACAAAAAATGGAAAAATTTCATATGGTAATTAATACACTTGATAATTGTAATTTGCGCGACATCAAAGCCTGTTTACATTTACAATGACACACACACTATTGTGTTGCAATTCTATATGTTTTACTGACAACACGTATATACACTGAAAAATTCCTGCTAAGTTTCCAAAATAAAATTCAAGGAAGGGAACAATGAGGAAAAGGTTTCTCTCTACATCACCAGGCGCTACCAGGTGTAACTGTGCAAGCAATTTGGATAGCTGTTATACCTTTGCTGCGCCGAACAAAACAGCTTACTACGAAAAATTTTATGTAACCTGAGACCATCTCTCATTTCTTTCCAACATTTCTCCTCAATTTTTGCCTTTATGCTTTACTTGCTCCCCACTGCGATTCATGCAAACAGAAACTGCAGACAATTAGTTTTTATGACTAGTAACTATGTCATACAAATTTCTTACTGTAGCAATAGTTAACAAATCCTACTTACAACTGGTGTCCTGAAGATGCAAGCAGCAGACTCCAGGGAACACCAGTGTGTCTCAAGATGATATAAAATATGAATGAATTCTTCTTAACTTGGTTCTGCTTCACTTTAATAAAAATACTTAAGACTGTTATTAAGTCTTCTCTTATTCAGAAACACACATGATACAAAAGACAAGTGAAACAAAATCATGTACAAAAAAACTGAATGATGTTTTATGGTTATTTGTCTGCGCTTTACTGCACATTCAAAACTAATATCTTTGTCGATGCTTATAGTCAGTCTTTGATTATATCGTTATCACCGTTTCATTTTTTTAAATTAATTTTAACTTTACCATAACCGGGAGTCTTTCACCATATACCTACGCAGCCTCCAGTGCTTCGCTTTGGAAGATTACATAGTGAGGTTTCTTCCCCCATATAACAAAGAGTGCTCTTAGGGGCTTCTCTTTGTATACTTATCATGTGCAGGTTTTTCATGAAGTTTCCATGGTCAATCATTTGATCTACCAAAAGTTTAATTTGTCTCGCATTTAAGCATAGGATTACAGAACTTCTCTTAAAACATGGTTTCGACATCATTAGCTTGCCAAATTTTTGTTTCTGGGTTTTAACCCAATTTCCCACATGCCGTCTCCTGATCCAGCAATATAGTTAAGATTTTACCATTGTCATATCGATGGTTAAGAGAGTTTGTAGTAAAAAAAACCTGGAATCATCATCCCTGTCTTGCCCAGTCTATCAGTTTGTTTGTCACCACTAATTGCTGAGTGTTCAGAGACCCACAAAGATTTGCCCTGTTGCTTTCTCCTAGCTTCAAGTGTTTCATGGCATTGTGCAGTGGTCTTTAATGTTGTTGCAGGGGCTGAAAAAATTTAAGAGACACTTGATTTGTTGATTGAATGCAGGTGCTGCAACCCTTGTAACACCTGTCTAGTCTGCCCATACTCCAATATCGAATATCTCTGCCTAGAATACAGTTGGCAGTTTCCTTAGAGTTGAGGCTGCACTTTGTAGATCCTAGGCTCAGGACCTTTGTCTGTTTTTTGACCTTCCGGTAATCCAGACTATACCACCTGAATAGTATCATGGTTCTTTCTTCCACTGCTCCGTGTTCCTGTGGTTACATAGAAAGGTTTGGTAAAGCAGATAGAATTTACTGTACAGTCAGCTGGCATTTTACCAACTTTCCTATGTTAACCACCTTCGTCATACTAAGGCTGGATTCTGGAAAGCAAGATTTTCGGTTCTTAACCCAGCAGTGGGAATGCTGCTAATTCCAACCATTATGGCTTGGCAGGCCAATCTCTGTATCTTCTCGAGCTCCTAAGCAGCCGCTTTCTTCTTACTTTACTCCACCGCTCTGCCACCCCACAAATTACCATAGGTCTTATTACAGAGGTGTAAATCCAGTGCTTGCTCTTGGGACTAAGACCCCATTTTTTCCACACATACGAGCACCTTTTGCCTTGGAATATGTATTCTTATGTTAGTTTCATTTTCAGGTCTGTACCTTGGTATCACACTAACCCCTCTATTGGTAGAATTTTGTTGAAGAACTTCAGTTTCCAGTACATGACCTGGATATGCCTCCTTGTGAACTGTACAACAAAGTGCATTGCACCAAGATTTTAACAATATTTGCAAATGTACCAAATTTTGGTATGACTAAACCATCTGCATAGTCTGTAGCATTTAGCTCCTTAATGAGTTCATTTCACCATATACCCTGACTATATCACTAAAGAATGGAAAACAGAGGTCATCACCAGGATAAAAATAAATCTGTATAAAGCAGTAAATGTTTGCAGATGATCTTACAGTTATACAAAAAAGATCTATGTAGAGATTTGAAAAAATTTGAAATTTCGGTACTTAAAAGTAGAGTAATGGCATTTCGGGGGAAAATATACAGTGCATTCAAAGATAATTATCAACAGAAAACCCATAGAATAAATAATTTCTGCTTAGGAGCAGATCTTAGTTACAGTAAAGAACAAGGTATAGAACTAAGATGCAACATTTTCAAAACACATGGTACTGTAAACAGAATGTCATTTAATAAGATGAGGAAGGATGCCAGAATCAAAATTTATAATTACAGATTGTAACAGCCAATATGCTATCATTACTTTCACTGAATATGTTCCTATAATACAGTTATGTGGACACTAAGTATTCTCAAAGTAAATAAGAGCAATTTGGTACAAGAGAATGTGGTGAATGTTGCTGGAATAATAGTAGACACAACCAGGAACCAGTGTGTTGTCATTGACATATCACCACCTTGTACAACAACTAGTTAACTCGAGTTTTTGCAGTTTGTTTTATGACTCTTGCCTTCATGATGCCTTCTGTGCAACAATAGGCTGCCACAATACACATTTCAACAAATAGGTAAGTATTAAATGAGGATATACTTCTGGGTTACCCAGATGAGCCTTAATATGAACTGCCACTTACGAGAACTATAATGCTACTTAACCAGCATACAGTATTCAGATGTTTATGTAGCATATGCTCAGTAACAGTGTCAACATTACCAACAATGTTTGGTGAGCATTGCTTTCCTCCCATTCTTTAGCTTTTGTCCAGTTTATGCTGTAAAGAGTGAAGGAATCACTTGCACAATTTCCAGAGGAAAAAAGTGGTAGAAGCTGTCCCACAGAAGTTAGTGTTATGACAGCATGTATTACAATGTTCTTCTGGAGTGCACTAGTTTTGAGATCATATTATGACACTTTATTTTCTATAGACAGTAAGTGGAAACATTAAAAATTGTATTTTTAATTTCTTGTAATGTTCGCTTAAGCTGCATAGTAAAGAATGTTTTACATGTAAGAAGAGACAATATACTAAAAAATCATGTTACTGTTCTTTGTGCATTCTGAGAGAACCCCACCCAAATCAGCTACTTTTCCTTCTACTTGCTTGCCAGTGATGACAATCTTCATTCAGATTTACCATCCAATTTCTCTCCTGTTTCACAATACCAACCAACATCTGATGATGAATCACATAAAGAGTCAGAAAGAACAGGAAGTGGTAACAATTCTTGCATATTCATAATGAAGCATTTAAAGCCTGCGGGATGCTAACAAAGTAGGACAAGAACCTTTGGAACTGAAGATGCACATCAGAAATGGCAACTGTTTCAAAAACTGAATTTTGAAGGCATAGAAGAAACACCTGCAAGATCAAGCAATCCTAGAAAAAAATTAAAACATCAAGAACAATGGGCTATATATGTTTCCAAAATCAGATGGCAGTGTGAAGAATCCTGCATTTCATCCACGAAAATCTGTGTTTCAGGAATGTGCATTGGAGATCCATGTTGGAACAACTGCAGAAGGAAGTGTTATAAAAAGTTTACACATGCAGAAAGACTCAACATTTTTGAAAGAAATTATAAAAATAGACATATGAGAGAAAAAGAGGTTTTATTCACAATAATACAGACAAGTTGTTTAAACATACTACCACATAAACAAATTCATAAAAAAAACTTCACTGTTATCTTCTGCTTGCCATGAAGAGCAGAACAAATCTAAGTCTGTAAGACAAAAGTTTCTGAACACACTTGGAATCTGTAAAGTGTTATGGATACAGCAATGAAGGGAAGAACATCCAGAAACACAAGTGAAATAGATAAAAGATGATACATGTAAATAAAGTCAATTTGCCAGAAATTTTACCAAAACGTACCACATCAAGGTGATCCAGAAGCATGCGAATTATCTGATGATGCAGTGAATGACTTCTGAGAATGATATTTGTTTTTGAAATCTTGTGGTTTGTTGTAAAATTAAAAATTGAATGAATAACAGTGTATTTCAGAAGATTTGACTCTTTAGTTCATGATTAAAACAATTCTTGCATATACCAACATTATTATTATTATTATTATTATTATTATTATTTTTTAGATCACAAGTAAATAACTTGTCACCTGGATCAGGGTAACAGGTAGATATCTCTTTTTTTTTAGTAACAGTCGGTTTTGAAAGGAAAATGAGAACAAACAAAAAAATACTGGCCTTTTCAAAATAAATAAGCATATGAGATCAGAATTATCTCAAACACTTTGTGTACAGTGAAGCTTTAAAATTCTGAGAAATTTTCAAATGTATTTATTTCAATAGTAGCTATTTTAAGTTATCTAGATGTACTGAAGTGATGACATTATACATGAGGAAGAGCAAAACCGAAGCTAATATTGAATCCTCCTCTGTGTGTGAGAAGGCCTCTATGGTGAACGACGACACCATATTGTTACTCTAGCAAGCCTAGTGCTGTTCCTTATGAGCCTTTCATTGTATTTTGTCTATCCACAGTAATTCATATATTTTATGCCATTTGATGTGTCTAGGTTCTGAGGTTCTTGAAGATCTCCTAACCAGGTAGTTTTGGTAGCTATTCTCTCTCTCTCTCTCTCTCTCTCTCTCTCTCTCTCACACACACACACACACACACACACACACACACACACTCACTCACTTTTTAAAAGCTCTCTGTATTTTTGCTGTGTCAACTGTTGACACAAAGTACTTATTTCATGTATTTCACATTTCTGCTGCATCACTAACAGTTTTATCCTCCCAGAATAAACTGTTGTATGTTGAGCACATACTTTGTGCCTGAGGGTTTTTTTTCTTCCACAATATCCCATGTAATTTTTATTTTGTTCTGGAAGCTTCATATTCTCTTGTAATACATGGCTTTACCCTGTCTAATGACATTAAGTTATTTGCGATATTATTATATCATACTGTAAGACACAGACAACAACACAGTTGCAATGAATCAAAGTTTATTCTTCTTCTAAATACAAGCAAATGACAGTTTAGAACATAGGAACGATGATACAGGCAGTAAGTATGAACACAATATGACAGCAGGTGCTGGCTGCACAGCACTTATGAAGAGGAGGGCTCCAGTAGATGGCAAGGCAGATTCTGTGCTGTGCGCCCAAGACGTGGTCCACTGCAGGCAATCTCTGGTGGCCGGCCCATGCAGATGCCATTAGTGGCTCATTTGAAGTGTTGTCGCTGGCAGCCTGATGCTGTGCTATGTATTCAAGTATTACATACAGGGTTATAGCACCCCACCCCTTGGGGAAAGGGCAATCCATCAATGTGGGTGTCGGGGTGACTGTCGAAATGCCATGGCCTCTGCACAGCAGCAGAAGGAAATTGTCAACCAGTAAGTGGAGTGACCATGGACCCACTTTCATGCATAAAATAATAAGAGGATCGGTGACAAGGGCACTGGTAGCATTTCAGTGTCCTGTCTTGTGGTAGAACAAATGTGAAGTGGCTGGCTGCTTTGTTGCATACAACAGTATTGAAGGACACAACATCTCCAGTGGCAGCGAAGCATTGTGAAAAGGTGCGGCAGTAGGCATCAGGGTGTTAGACCCCTGAGGAGAGGCAGGGGGCAGCATCATCTACAAGAAGGGTGGGTCTCCTGCAGCAGGGACACTCCGTAAAGCTGGGAGAGATACTGAGGAAGGAGGCAGAGACTACAGATCCACGGCCCTCGCCTTGGTGTGACAATGCAGCTGGTTGTGGTGAAGCACCGTCAGCCCATCACTGGAGCACACCATATTGAGATGGCAGCCTCAGAAGCTGTGGTGGGCTGTGACGAGAATCCGCTTTGGTTGGTGGCTGAACTCCTGAGCCCAGACTGTGGAGCCAGCAATGAACCACGCCAATAGGCATTGGTGGGATGGCATGAGCAAATGCAGGAGGGTGCGTGGCAGGTGATCACGGAGCATTTCAGCAAGACTCCAATCACCCACCAGCATAAACCTGTAGGAAGTCAAGAAGCTTGTCAAGGCACCAACTGTTGAGGAATCCACAATGAACTTCCCCATTTGGATCTTGAACATGCAGACGAGATGTTCTGCGCCGTAAAGACTGGGAATGAACAGGAGGTACAGACATGTGGCAAATGCCTTGATGGGTGTAAAAATTGTTGAAGGCCTGAGACACAAACTGTGGACCATTATCCATCTCAAGCATTTAAGGAAATCCTTCATTAGAAAAAAACTGGAAGAGGACCTGAATCATAACTGCTGCTGACATCAAAGTACAGTGAATATCAAATGAAAACTTTGAGAAATCATTAACAACCAACAAACAGTAAGAATTTAGGCAGATGATATGGTGAGGGCTATGGAGAGATTGCAGCCCACCTGTTGCTAAAAGGATAACACCATCAAATACCAAGAGGCATTGACAGAGGGTAAAATAGTTACACAAAGGACCAGAAGCCCTGTCCAACCAACTATGCTGAACAATGTAAACAACTTGGTGCAAAACCGGATGGCAGCAACAGCTGCTGCGACCAGGGAGCTCCATTGTAAGCTATGCCCCAACATCTAAGTGAAAACAGAGGAATTCGTCCTGAGAAAAAGTGAGATATGGCCCCAGTGGAAGCTGGGACACCAAACTGGCATTGGCATGCTGCACAGTAGGCTGAAAATGTATTTCAGAGTTGTAGTGAGACAGAAACAAGGCCCATTGCTGGAGGTGATGTGCTGCTTTGTCAGGCAACAAATCAGAAGGGCTAAACAATGAAACCAAGAGGTAGTCAGTAATGAAGTGAACCCTTGAGCCATACAAGAATACATGAAACTTTTAGAGGGTATAGATAATAGCGAGTGCTTCCTTTTCAACTTGGGAGTAGTGCTGCTGAGTGGAGTTGAGCATTTTTTATACGCGAGATACTGGATGTTGGTAACCATCCTCATATTGATGTGTGAGAATGGCTCCAAGTCCATACTGAGAGATATCCATAGCCAAACCAGATGACAGCCAGGATAGAAGGCAGTCAAACAAGGAGCAGAATGTAATGTTGATTTCAAAAGTGTGAATGTGCTCTCGTAGACCAGCGACCACCAGAAAGGAATATTCTTGTGGGGCAACTCATTGAGGGGGTGGGCCAATGTGGCTGCACCAGGTGTAAATTTATGATGGAAAGCAATTTTTACTCAATAATGTTTGAAATCCTTTGACATTTGTGGGGTGGGGTGGAGCTATGACTGTGGTGATGTGATGACATAAAGGCTCACCATCCCGAGAGAAACCTCTGACACCAAATACACAATGGATGACTGAAAAAAGTGTGACTAGGTCAAGTTGCATTTCAATCTGCAGTAAAAGTGGCACAGCCTAACCCAGCCAAGAAAAGAAACGAGAACTCGGAACAAAGAGACTAACAGCTGGTAAGAGACCTGATCTGAAATGAAAAAACCAGAAGTATTGAAAGCATCCAAACCCAATAAATACACAGTGCCAGAATCATTCATTACAAAAAAAAAAGTCAAAGAACAAACCACAGGTTTATACAGAGTGGGAACTGTAAATTAACCCCAAAATTGGAGTACACTTCTTGTTGTAACTCGCCAAATGTTGAGTAACCAGAAGCAATGCCTGTCAGAGATCCCAATTCCACATAAGTTTGGGAGATTAGTAAAGACATGGCTGTACCTGTGTCCACTTGTAGTCTGAGAACTTTGTCAGTCACTCACACTTCAATAAACAGTTTGTTATGGTTCCTAATCACTGGAGACAATTAATATCCATGTCCATGTCTGCAGAAGGGGGCTGGGAACAACACACACAATATACACCCTTTTTTCATAAAGTTGTTGAATTCATCCATTACTTAGGGCACACAGCCCTGTCACATTGCATGAAACACTGTGGGCAATATGGGAGCACAGAATGCTGCTATCACTTTGGTTGTTTTGGAGGCGGTTGTTTGGCATGTTGCAGTCCAGTGCGGTGCAGGGACCACATTTGTATGGCTGCAATGTCATATGTCATCTCCCCCCACCCACAAAAACGAAAACTGACTGACACATCCAATAATGACCAGGAACAGGAGCCACCGTGGCGACATCACACCGAGCCTCATTCTGATCACCAGCAACTTGAAAGATTGAGCAATATTTAACACTTCAGCCAAAGATGAATTCTCACACTGTAGTGCTTCTTATCAGGAGACAAATGAATGATGCATCATGGACCATAGAATCAGCATGGGAATTATGATGAACATTAGTAACAAGCTGACTGCAGCTGTGGCCATGGATTTTGGCCACCCAAGCCCAGTAGGACCAGCGGGGCTGTTTTCGATAAGGATAGAAGTTAACACATACTGCAATGACATGCATGCATTTATGGTGATAACTTAACACATTTTCTTGAACAAAAGTGACGTAGGTTCCTGTAATGGGGCTAACTAGCAGAACAACTGGTAGATACGAGGAGAAATCCAAGCAAGGAACAAAGTGACACCAAAAGTGAGGACATGTTATCAAAGCCACTTCTTGTGAGCTTCCCTGTCTTTGGCTGAGTCATCGTAAGGAGGAAAGGGTGGCGACTATGCTGACAATCTGGAAGCCTGCATATTCAATGTAGCCAACAAGTTCATAGCAACTGCAAGAGCCTACTGGTGTTCAAGGTTCGAGCCCTGCCTCTATGGACAGAAGAACCAAAGGAACAACCAAATAGACTGACCACACAGAAGTGAACACCACACTCATCACCAGTTGTAACATACTGTGAGACACAAACAACAGTATGCGCACAACGAAGCAAATTTTTAACCTTCTGCCACATACAGGCAAATAACATTTAAGAATATAAACAGAAAAAGTCCAGGTACTGATACAAGGAGATGCTGGCAATACGTGTGAACACAGTATGAAAGCAAGTGCCAGCTGCACTGTGTTTATAAAGAGGAGGGCTCCAGTAGGTAGTGTGGTGGATGCTTCGCCGTGTGCATGAGTCACGTGGCCAACCACAGGTGTCCGACCTGCGCAGATGCTATTGGCAGAATATTCAAAGTGCAGCACACTGGCAGCCTGGTGCTGTAGTGCTTATTGGGGTATTACATGCAGGGTTTTAGCATTTGTACGTAACTAAGTTCTGCAAATCTGTTGTGGCTCCGTATTATGAAAGAGCTCCCATTTCCTTCTATGTGGTATTACAATGGCATTAGCTACAAATCTTATTGTTTATTAATATGGCACTCATGCTTCATTCATCAAAGAACTAAGCGAATTTGGTTTTCACAGCATCATTCTTGGATAAATGCTTCACAGATTTCTTGCTGTGTCAGATTTGTATGTAGACTAGTCTCAAGCTATTGATGACATCCTCTTCTGTTGACATCAGAAGTTATCTGTGAAAAAAATTGAATGGTGCACACAAAAAACTGAACGGCGTGCGTGCCCCTCCCCCACACACACAGCAGAAAATGCAAGGTAGTTGTGCTAGCCACTACTTGCTTACAGACAACAGTGGTGCTAATAGCAACTTTCGTATGCTGTAGTGTCAGTCTAATCCCCCCCCCCCCCCTCTCTCTCTCTCTCTCTCTCTCTCTCTCTCTCTCTCTCTCTCTCTCTCTCTCTCCCTCCCTCCCTCCCTCCCTCCCTCCCTCCCTCCCCCCCCCCCAAGCATAAAGTCTGTATTATATTTGTTATCTTTGTCATAATTTGTATCATCTGCTCTACGAACAGTTCGTCTATCTCTTCTGCAAGCACTCACCCCTGCCCCTTCCCCCACTCTTTTCACTGTGGAGCTCTTCCCTTCTGGGTTTACTCAGTGGTAACAATTTTACAGACCAGTTTGGTCTAGATCACAAATTTGTTTAGGCACTTAACATAATTGTATGCATTTTGGCTAGAATCATTAGAATCTTTCGTAAAGGTTCCTCACTGTAATCTTTTCCTGAAACTGTATAGGGCACTTGGAGAAATTTGTGACCAAGATTGAACATTGCTTATAAGTGCTTATATGATTGAGTTGGACCTGGAATTTTTTCAGCTTTCCTCCAGTGAAGCAAAATTTGCCAGTGGAACACCAGTTCTTGAAACATATATAATCTGCAGTCAGTTGTAATTAGATGCCATCTGACAAAGACGAGATTCTTATTGGGTTCAGATTGTAACCCTATATCTATTGAAATCCTTGAAAACACTACACTTCCGTTATTCTGTTGTGGCTTCATTCAGTTCTTCTGCAGATGTAACAGTTGGAAAACATTAATTATGTTCTAGAAAGTCTTGTACATGACACTATTCAGAAAATCCATCTCCAAGAAATGATGGAGGTTTAGCAACAGTGATGTCTGACCATGACTGAAAGCAGGGGATTATGTTATATTAGTTAGTACTTGCACTTCAGTATTGAGAACTCTATTGGAAATGGCTCCTTGTTATTTCCATAATTTAGAGTGAAATAACAGAGCAGACTGACTGTTCCCTCTCAGAGTCTCCCAGCCTATATGTGGCCTTTTCACCACAGAGACTAATTATCAGAACAATTAACTTTTGAGAAGGTGACAGTAAATGAAGGTGAATAGAGAGACAAACATGCAGTAGGCAGGAATATATCTACATACTAACCCTGCATTTCAAGATCACTCACATCATGGTGGTCACAGGCATCACATCTCCCTATTGCATCAATTTATTTTTCAAGAAAAAATTTTGAGATTGTTCTCTAACGTTCTTGAGTTCTTACGATTATTTTCAAATGTTTTAGAAAGTTCTACAATACAACTTGGACACAAGCACATATCACACTGACCTGAACTCTCGCAAAATCATCTTAACCCATGAGTTGTAAACATAGAGGAACAACTCATTTAAAAGAGACAGAGATAAATTACATGAACAAAGAATGGTTATGAGTGTGAACAGTAAAAAAAAAAGTAAAACAACCTCATTTCAATAAAAAAAATCAACACAAGGAAGGAAATAATACTTCAATCCATTGATACAGTGATTAATCAAGACAAAAGCATAAACTCCCCCAGCACATTTCCTATATTCACTCAGTGTCCTTGCAAAAAATGTTCTAAACATTATAAAAGCAGAAATATTAAGCAGAAAAGAAAAAGGCAAGTCAGTATTCATACCTCAGACTCCACATATTTGAAATAATTTAGATTCAACTTTAGAAGGCTCCAGTTTCCAGTAAGGTTAGAGTGCAGTATGACCATCAATGAAGCAAAAGGACAAACATTCCATTGTTGTTGAGTTAATTTAAATCTTGTTTTTCAGGCAAACAACTATACATTGCATGTTGGACCAACACAAAACTTATTCATTTTTGCACCCAAAAGCACAACACCAAATGTAGTTTGTCGCATTATACTTTGAATAAATTAGATGCAATACACATGAGATGATTAGTTGCACATTTTCTTCAAATTTAGGAAACCAATACCAAAAATGACCAAATGAAGTGGATCTTTACAGCTAGTTTACAGTTTTTATAAGTCCACTATAGTTTGATTAAAATTACTTGATAGTTGACATCTGTCCCTTGCTACTACATTGTTGCCACATCGGCTGCCTGCTACTGCTGGGTTACTGGTGACACAAACATGCTGGGTCACTTCATAAGTGCTGTTGATGTGGAATGTGGAGCAATGTTAGAAGTGGCCACTGAAAGGTATGACAGAAAAGGCAGACGCTCTGTCAACAGCTGATTTTAGGTGACCATGTACTTCTGAATTTAAATTTGTGTCTTGTCTAAATCACAACCTCGTGATGTGCAATGTATCTGAGAAAACATCAGTCAACAATCTGAGTCAGAATTAAAATTTCAGTGATTAAAGAGAATCTCTACAAGCAAACTCAAGACAAAAAAACATTCAGTTTCAGTGCTAAAAGGAAAGTAATTTCTTGCTGTTATTGGTTACCTGAAACTATACTCTCACTGACTACACAAGCTGCCACTTACCAACCAATGTGCAGTCCTTGATGTCAGTTGGGTGTGCATTATGTGCAACGAAAGCAGATTACAAACGAGAAATGAATGATAGGAAGGAAAATAAGACCAATTAAAAGAGGAAATACAATGGTGAAAATGATGCAGCAAAGTATTAGAAATAAAGAAATACATTCAAACCAATTAACTGAATAAAAATAATAATCTTTTGATTAGATTTAGAAATTAAGAAAAATTTCCCAATGTTTGACAAGATTTGAGCTTCCACTGAATCGCGCCTTGTGCGGAATTATCCAGTAGTGTTTTGTTAGTGCCGAGTACGAAACATGGGTACTGTGTGTGTGTGTGTGTGTGTGTGTGTGTGTGTGTGTGTGTGTGTGTGTGTGTGTGAGAGAGAGAGAGAGAGAGAGAGAGAGAGAGAGAGAGAGAGAGAGAGAGAGAGAATTGTTTGGATGCAGCTATTGTGCATGATTATATACGAAATAGAAGTGCCTGACACATGATTTGGAATCCAAAGACATCAATAAAGAAAGCCGGATATGGACTTGAAGTGAACTGATCAATTGTTGTGGCCATCTGGCCATGGCAAATGGTTCGGGCTTGACACTGAGTGTTCAGGTGGAGGAAACTGGCTCCAACACATTAAGTGTCAACTATCAAGAAATTGTAATCTGATGTTTTAAATGCATTGTATTTCCCTATATTTTGGAAATAAAGTATTTGCAGTTTTCTTGTGCTACATCTTTCAGTATGTTAATTTGTTATGCTGATCTTTCAAACATTCTATCATGGCTATATTACCTGCAAAAATAAAAATCTTTTTCCACAGTATTCCTTTTAGTCTCGATTCTTAAATGTTTCCAGGGCTTCTGGAGTTTAATTTCTTGTATTATTTCTTGTAAAAGAGTTGAGACAGACTACCTCCCAGTCAAACTCCTGTTACGTTTTCAAAGGGTGTAGAAAAATTCTGGATTTGGTGCTATTTAACAAGCTGACTGCCGTATGGCTGCCAGTGACCAAATCAGCACCACATGGCTGATGCTGTGTGGCCAGTGGCAGTCTCAGCAGGGCCTCGTACCATGTGCCAGGCCTGGCTTTGTGGTGAAAACACTCATCACTGAGCATGTGGCAGTGGACATGTCGAGATTGCTCTCATCTAGAATTTTTTTCATCAACTGTCATTTCTGAAGGTATGTTAAGTAGCACTCACATTTGATGGAATTATAAACCTTTTTAATATCTGTCATTATTATCTTTCTCTCAGCATCTAATTAGGTTTATACTGTTGCAATTGTTATTTACAAACAACAGACGACACATGGCATGTTTTTGATGTCAGGTAAAAAGGTGCATCCTTGCTGCCTTAATAGGTTATGCTGACACCACCACAATAGTTTGACATATCAAACCTTGTGGTAGGCTTACTGATTGACCTAATATAGTGAGACGACAAAAGTTGTGGGATAGCAATATGCTCATTTGCATATGGCGGTAGTGTCGCGTACACAAGATATAGAAGGGCAGTGCATTGGTGGAGCTGTTATTTGTACCAAGCCAGTCGTGAAAAGATTTCTGGTGTGATATGGCCACACAACAGTAACTAACCGCTCAATGGTAATTAACAGACTTTGAATGCGGCATGGTAATTGGAGCTAGACACATCAGACACCAGGTGAAAGGAGGTCTGACAATATTAGGAGGTATACCATGACTTTTGTTACTTTAGGGTACTGTCATAATGGGAGTTATGGTCTGATAAATATTTTAATACTTTTACTGTAGATTTTAATGTTTATTTTTTCCCCAAACCAATTACTGGGAAAGTTACTTATAAATTTTTACATAAAATGTACATGTCTTACAAAATAGTTTACAAAATTGGAGTGTTTCATTAGAACACTATTTATTAACAGACTTATTTTAAAAATAGTATCTTTATTTTACATTTCTCATATGTACAAATACAAAGCTGCACAGAAAAATTAATTTTGCACCAACAAACAGCATTCCCAAGTACACTCGCTAAGAGAACAGCAATTACCAATGAAAAGAAGTAATGAAGTGTCACACTGATAGTATGTAGCTTACATGTGATGCTGGGAGATCTTTCACAGTTTTGTTGCCACAGCTTCCTTTTTACATTTCTGTAATATAGCCTATTTGAGACGCAAGCTTGCAACTTAAATTGAATACATACTCAGGCTGGCAAGAGGTCAAAATCATCATTAACCAACACCATTGGCACATGGCTTTCATCAATACTGGGCCGGGCCTTATATTCACACAAACTCAGCTCTTTCATTTTCCATTCCCAGTCCATACACTGAACTGCATGTAGTGCTCCTGCCTCAATTCGGTGCCGCTGTAACATTGCCTCCTGTGAACAACACAAAAATGTTTCTCTCTTCACTTTAATAGGTTTAGCGTGAAGTTCAGCAGCCATTCTGAAAACACACACACACACACACACACACACACACACACACACACACACACAAATCAATTCTTTCTTTATGGAAAGGACAGATTGCTACTCACTACACAGAGGAAACATTGAGATGCACACAGGCACAATGAAGAGAAAGGAAAAGAATGCTAGAAATGTTCAGCTTTCCAACTACCTCCTCCATCACATCAGAACTAGAATGAACACAAACATTGTCCTGCCTGTGCTCTAAAGCCTAACTGCAATTGCACATGAGGTGGGCAGCAATCGAGCTGGGATAGGTAGTGGGGATATGGAAGAGGTTTGGGGTAGGGAGAGGGATGGGGAGGGATAGGAAGATAGGGTGAGGAGAGATGCTAGTGCTGCCTTTGGAAGTGGGCAGGGACATGTTGGGGACAGGATAGGGCTGCTAGATGCAGCATCAAAAGTTTGTGATTTATTTGCTCCAGTCCTGTGTGTTACTGAGTCACAAGAGAAGTTGCTCCATTGTGCAACAGTGGCTATGTTGGGGAGGGAAGGTAACTGGATAGACAAGGTCTGGGAGATCAATTTCTGGACAAGATTGTGTGGGCAATTTTAGTCTGTGAATGCCTCGGTGAGGCCACAGGCATATTTGTAGAAGAACTGCTCACCACAACAGATGTGACAGCAACAGGTGGCTAGGCTGTATGGAAGGGACTTCTTGGGGGGTGGGGGGGGGTGGGGGGGGGGGGGAAATGGGTGGCAGCTGTCAAAGTGGAAGTATTGATGGTGGTTGGTAGGTTTGATGTGAATGCAGCCATCCTTGAGGTGGAAATTAAATCAACATGGAGGAAGGTGGCTTGTTGCAATGAGGAGGACAATGTGTAATGAGTGTGGGCGGTGCTGAGGTTCCAGAGGAATGTGGAAAGGGTGTCCTCATCCTCAGACCAGATAATGAAGATTATGAAGTATTCCTCTTGGTAGCCTATGAATGTCTCAACATAAGCTGTTACCATGCAGGTGTCTTTTGCTGTACCGCAGATTTGATTTAAGCAGTATTGTAAAAGGAGAAGTAATTGTGGGTGAGGTGTATGGTGACAAAGAAGGAGTTTGTAGGTATAAAGTCAGTCAGGTGTTGGGAAAGATAGCGTTTGGCCACAGACATTGGGGATGCTAGTGTACAAGGATGTGATATTAACAGTTATTATCAGGGTACTGGGTGGTAAAGGAACACGAACTGCGGAGAGTCATTGAAGAAAATGGTTGGTGTATTTTATACAGGAGTGTAGGTTACATGTAACAGCCTGAAGGTGTCTCTCTGTAGGGGCACAGTAACCATAATAAGATGTCCCAGAGAGAGAGAGAGAGAGAGAGAGAGAGAGAGAGAGAGAGAGAGAGAGAGATATCTGGGATGTACCTAAGGATCTGAGGAAAGTCTGGAAATTCTACTTGATTTCTGGAATGGTGTCACTGTGGCAGGACTTATATGTAGATGTATTTCACAGTGGGCAGAGATTCTCTGCCAGATAATATCCATAGTTCGTAACCACAGTGGTGGAGTGTTTATCAGCAGATAGGCTTATAATAAGGTCTGGATCAGTTTCCAAGTGGGGGACTGCTGTTCTTTCTGTGATGTGAGGTTGACGATTTCCATGTCCAATCTACAAATTAGCAATGCAGTTATAGAACGAGTTGAAAAATACTTCTATTTAGAACAAGAGGAGATAAAGAGTAAACAATGCATTTGCATGAGTCTGTGTGTGTGTGTGTGTGTGTGTGTGTGTGTGTGTGTGTGTGTGTGTATTTTTGATGAAGGCCATACAGGCCAAAAGCTAATTTATGAAAGTCTCTTTGTTGTGGCTGTCTGTGACTCTGCACCTCTGCTATATGGTGAGTAACAACTACAGGCAATCAAAAACTGAAGTATGGAAAAACCAAGATGGAATAATGACAGTATTATGAAATATTTCTACTCACCAAATAGTGGAGATGTTGAGCTGCAGACAGGCACAACAATAAGACTGCTACACAAAAGCTTTCAGCCAACTGGCCTTCTTCTGAAGCAGACAATGCACATTTATGCAAACACAACTCACACACACAACTAGAGGTCTTGCAGCCAAGGCAGTTACTCACAGTCTGGCCTCGGCGGCCCGAAAGTGTGGTTATGTATATATATACACCGTCCGGGTTATCTGGATACTTCCCACCAACACCAACCTATCCGAACTCCGGAGATGGGAACTTGCCCTTCAGTATATCCTCTCTTCTCGATATCCGCCAGGCCTCAACCTCCGCTAATTTCAAGTTGCCGCCTCTCATACCTCACCTGTCTTTCAACAACTTCTTTGCCTCTGTACTTCCCCCTCTCTGCCCAAACTCTTTGTCTTTACAAATGTCTGCTTGTGTCTGTGTATGTGCGGATGGATATGTGTATGTGTGCGAGTGTACACCTGTCCTTTTTCCCCCCTAAGGGAAGTCTTTCCGCTCCCGGGATTGGAATGACTCCTTACCCTCTCCCTTAAAACCCACATCCTTTCGTCTTTCCCTCTCCTTCCCTCTTTCCTGAAGAAGCAACCGTTGGTTGCGAAAGCTATAAATTCTGTGTGTGTGTGTGTGTGTGTGTGTGTGTGTGTGTGTGTGTGTGTGTGTGTGTGTGTTTTATTTATTGTGCCTGTCTACCAGCGCGGATATATATATAAAGAAACTTCCACATGGGAAAAATATATTAAAAACCAAGATTCCAAGACTTACCAAGCGGGAAAGCGCCGGCAGACAGGCACAATGAACAAAACACACAAACACACACACACAGAATTACTAGCTTTCGCAACCGATGGTTGCTTCTTCAGGAAGGAGAGGGAAAGACGAAAGGATGTGGGTTTTAAGGGAGAGGGTAAGGAGTCATTCCAATCCCGGGAGCGGAAAGACTTCCCTTAGGGGGAAAAAAAGGACAGGTGTACACTCGCGCACACACACACACACACAAGCATGTGCGGATGGATATGTGTGCATGTGTGTGTGTGTACACCTGTCCTTCCCCCTAAGGGAAGTCTTTCCGCTCCCAGGATTGGAATGACTCCTTACCCTCTCCCTTAAAGCCCACATCCTTTCGTCTTTCCCGCTCCTTCTTGAAGAAGCAACCATCGGTTGCGAAAGCTAGTAATTCTGTGTGTGTGTGTGTGTGTGTGTGTGTGTGTGTGTGTGTGTGTGTGTGTGTGTGTGTTTGTGTGTTTTGTTCATTGTGCCTGTCTGCCGGCACTTTTCCGCTTCGTAAGTCTTATATCAGCTACAATGCGGCGGCCAGGATGTTTGGGTTTGTGAATTTTAGGAAGTAGGTAGAAGGTAGGAGTGCGAGGTGTCGGTGGGGTCAGGAGTTTGATGGAGTCAGGACCATTACACCATTACACCAACAACCTGAAAACAGCTTTCGCATCCCGCAACTACCCTCCCGACCTGGTATGAAGCAGATAACCAGAGCCACTTCCTCATCCCCTCAAACCCACAACCTCTCACAGAAGAACCCCAAAAGTGCCCCACTTGTGACATGATACTTCCCGCGACTGGATCAGACTCTGAATGTGGCTCTCCAGCAGGGATACGACTTCCTAAAATCCTGCCCCGAAATGAGATCCATCCTTCATGAAATCCTCCCCACTCCACCAAGAGTGTCTTTCCGCCGTCCACCTAACCTTCGTAAGCTCTTGGTTCATCCCTATGAAATCCCCAAACCACCTTCCCTACCCTCTGGCTCCTACCCTTGCAACCGCCTCCAGTGTAAAACCTGTCCTATGCACCCTCCCACCACCACCTACTCCAGTCCTGTAACCCGGAAGGTGTACACAATCAAAGGCAGAGCCACGTGTGAAAGCACCCACGTGATTTACCAACTGACCTGCCTACACTGTGACGCTTTCTATGTGGGAATGACCAGCAACAAACTGTCCATTCGCATGAATGGATACAGGCAGAAAGTGTTTGTTGGTAATGAGGATCACCCTGTGGCTAAACATGCCTTGGTGCACGGCCAGCACATCTTGGCACAGTGTTAAACCGTCCGAGTTATCTGGATACTTCCCACCAACACCAACCTATCCGAACTCCGGAGATGGGAACTTGCCCTTCAATATATCCTCTCTTCTCGTTATCCACCAGTCCTCAATCTCCGCTAATTTCAAGTTGCCGCCACTCATATCTCACCTGTCATTCAACATCATCTTTGCCTCCACACTTCCGCCTTGACTTACATCTCTGCCCATAGTCTTTGCCCTTAAATATGTCTGCTTGTGTCTGTGTATTTGTGTGTGTGTGTGTGTGTGTGTGTGTGTGTGTGTGTGTGTGTGTGTGCACGCCAGTATATACCTATCCTTCTTTCCCCCTAAGTCAGTCTTTCCGCTCCCGGGATTGGAATGACTCCTTACCCTCTCCCTTAAAACCCAAATCCTTTCATCTTTCCTTTTCCTTCCCTCTTTCCCGACGAAGCAGCCGCCAGTTGCAAAAGCTCGAAATTCTGTGTGTGTGTTTTATTTATTGTGCCTATCTACCAGCGCTTTCCCGCTTGGTAAGTCTTGGAATCTTTGTTTTTAATATATTTTTCCCATAGCTTTCGCAACTAACGGTTGCTTCTTCAGGAAAGAGGGAAGCAGAGGGAAAGACGAAATGATGTGGGTTTTAAGGGAGAGGGTAAGGAGTCATTCCAATCCCGGGAACGGAAAGACTTACCTTAGGGGGAAAAAAGGATAGGTATATGCTCGCGCGCGCACACACACACACACACACACACACACACACACACACACACACACACACATCCATCCATACATACACAGACACAAGCAGTAAAATATATCCTATGTGTGTGTATTCTGTATACTTCAGAAGAAGGCAAAAGCTTTTGTTTAGCAGTCTTTTGTTGCAACTGTCTGAGACTCAAGATCTCCATTATATAGTAAGTAGCAATCTTTTCTATCATAATTCTGTCAATGAAAAACTGAGGATAAGTCGGTGAGCCATGGAGAGGTGCAGGTTAATAATTACTAGGAGAGACAGTACAGTAAACAAATGAATCTGGTAGCAGTTAAGAATGGAAGACATAGCTACAACTGTAATGAAAATTAAATGGAGATGAGCGGACGACGTAGCAACATGAATGTATGGTAGGTGAACCGACGAAATATTTTACTATTTTCCATGTGATATGGTAAGACTGAGGATATTACCTAATGGGAGGTAAATAAATGAAATAAGAAAGTGTGAAAGATAAACAAGGATGCTTTAGCTGAAGATTTTAAAGCATGGAAAAGTCTAGAGCATACCTTTACCCAGAAGTGGCTGATAGTGATTATTAAATAAAATCTAGAAGTTTTTAACTGTGAAAAGTGTTCAAGATTCACAAGAAAAATAAAGCTACTAAGAGACAGAATTTTGGTCAGAGCTTATTCAGGAGGCAAAAATTTTAGTACTGCTGATGTACTTTTAAATATGAATAAATTATTCTTAGCTTATGGAACAATGAGTTTCTAGGTTGAGAAAGGTTCGAGAAAGAGAGCCAAAATGATGGGATAAGAGGGGACCACCTGTCTCCTCCCCCCTCCCCCCCACTCTCCCCCTAAAAAAAAAAGAGCCACAGACACACACAAAATGTGTGTTTGAGTATTAGCCAGTCAGTCTGTGTCTTTGTAATCTTACAGTGTGAGAGGTAAATATCAGAAAATTGAAATTGTGAAGAAGTGAAAGTTTATTATTCACACAAGGTCAATATATTCTCAAGTGATAGTCATTTTTAGTTTTGTAGGACTGATTATTGAAAAAAATGATGGATTGACAATGTGTGATGAATTTGTTCAGTGAACAATACAATGTTATCCCGTGTTTCCACATGCAACAAAAGTGATTCCACTCAAATGGTGACCACTTAAGCGACACCACTTTCAGCCATGCCACAAAAGTTTAAGTTGCTTTAACATCACTTTCTTCCCCCACCACTGATTACCATCATTTGACTGCCAGTTTGTCGCTCAATGCACCTTTGCAAAAAAATTTTTTGTGTTAGTAATTTTGCCATGTGAGAGTTTCACAGAACCAAAATATGGCTGACAGATGGTTGTTAGCAAATCATTTGTACAATTTATTGAATGGTATGAGGAGTGCAGAAAAAAACGAGTGCTGCAGAGACAGATGATTAAGATACCAATCATTGCTTGAATTTGTGAATGGTGTGTGAGAAAACATCCCTGGTTGTGACATATGAATTGCACATGCTGAAACAAGAAGCATTCGCAACACCTACAACAACAAACTCAACGTATCTTATCTGAGTGCGCCATCTGGCTCCCAAGAAGGTTGATTTCTGAAACTTACATAAAAACTGTATAGTTGTAAATAAAATGAAGCATAAAAAATTACTTTCTTTTATGCAAATTTAGAAAAAATCTGCATTTTCTTTAAATTAAAAGTGAAATAGTAGGATTAAAAATAATGCTATTACTGTTCTTAAGCCAACACAAAAAACTGCTCATTTAAACTTGTACGATAAATGCACAGCTATCATGACAACAAAATGATGTGGAGTACGATTTCATTATGTATGGTGGGTACCAAGCAACTCTGACAACATAATACTTGTATGCTTTTAGTTTAAATGGTATGTGCCCTGAACCATGACAAGATAATTACACTCCTGGAAATTGAAATAAGAACACCGTGAATTCATTGTCCCAGGACGGGGAAACTTTATTGACACATTCCTGGGGTCAGATACATCACATGATCACACTGACAGAACCACAGGCACATAGATACAGGCAACAGAGCATGCACAATGTCGGCACTAGTACAGTGTATATCCACCTCTCGCAGCAATGCAGGCTGCTATTCTCCCATGGAGACGATCGTAGAGATGCTGGATGTAGTCTTGTGGAACGGCTTGCCATGCCATTTCCACCTGGCGCCTCAGTCGGACCAGCGTTCGTGCTGGACGTGCAGACCGCGTGAGACGACGCTTCATCCAGTCCCAAACATGCTCAATGGGGGACAGATCCGGAGATCTTGCTGGCCAGGGAAGTTGACTTACACCTTCTAGAGCACGTTGGGTGGCACGGGATACATGCGGACGTGCATTGTCCTGTTGGAACAGCAAGTTCCCTTGCCGGTCTAGGAATGGTAGAACGATGGGTTCGATGACGGTTTGGATGTACCGTGCACTATTCAGTGTCCCCTCGACGATCACCAGAGATGTACAGCCAGTGTAGGAGATCGCTCCCCACACCATGATGCCGGGTGTTGGCACTGTGTGCCTCAGTTGTATGCAGTCCTGATTGTGGCGCTCACCTGCACGGCGCCAAACACGCATACGACCATCATTGGCACCAAGGCAGAAGCGACTCATTGCTGAAGACGACACGTCTCCATTCGTCCCTCCATTCACGCCTGTCGCGACACCACTGGAGGCGGGCTGCACGATGTTGGGGCGTGAGCGGATGACGGCCTAACGGTGTGTGGGACCATAGCCCAGCTTCATGGAGACGGTTGCGAATGATCCTCGCCGATACCCCAGGAGCAACAGTGTCCCTAATTTGCTGGGAAGTGGCGGTGCGGTCCCCTACGGCACTGCGTAGGATCCTACGGTCTTGGCGTGCATCCGTGTGTCGCTGCGGTCCGGTCCCAGGTCGATGGGCACGTGCACCTTCCGCCGACCACTGGCGACAACATCGATGTACTGTGGAGACCGCACGCCCCACGTGTTGAGCAATTCGGCGGTACGTCCACCTGGCCTCTCGCATGCCCACTATACGCCCTCGCTCAAAGTCCGTCAACTGCACGTACGGTTTATGTCCACGCTGTCGCGGCATGCTACCAGTGTTAAAGACTGCGATGGAGCTCCGTATGCCACGGCAAACTGGCTGACACTGACGGCGGCGGTGCACGAATGCTGCGCAGCTAGCGCCATTCGACGGCCAACTCCGCGGTTCCTGGTGTGTCCGCTGTGCCGTGCGTGTGATCATTGCTTGTACAGCCCTCTCGCAGTGTCCGGAGCAAGTATGGTGGGTCTGACACACCGGTGTCAATGTGTTCTTTTTTCCATTTCCAGGAGTGTATTTTAATAGGAACATAATATCAACTTTCAACATTCAAGGTTGCCAGTAGTTAAAGGCTTTGCCACTGCAGCTATGAGCTGATGTTTCTAATATATGATGCATGGATAAGATTCATTTGTGAGAAAGCAAGTATTATTGAGTAATTAGTAAAAGTGATTTGGAGTTTCACAACAGCTCACTTAATGCTAAAGATTGTTAAAATTAATGCAATTCTGGTAGTTTAGTCTGATTCTAGTACTAGCAATTTCAGTGCTATTAAACACTTGCCCTGTGGATTTGAGAAAGGAAGTAACACAGTTCCACGTGGCCATATAATTTCAGCTAGAGTACAGATTTTAATAAAGGAATTCACCAACTATATTACAGCCTTTTAGTACACTTCCATGAAGCATAATTCCAAACTTCCATCTAGAATAACTGTAATATTTCATCTTATTTACCCGATGTGGGGTACTAGAGGGGAAACACCAGCATTTAAAAGTCTTTGGGGCATTGTAAACAGCTTCTAACACTTCACACAAAAGCTCTAAAATTTTACTCCTGTGAATGTAATATGAAATCTGGAAAAATGACAGGTAATCACAAGAAAAATATTGGAGTGTTACTTTTGGCTTTACATGAGGCAGGACTGCACCTCTAATGTCTGTATCAATTTTTTTAATAGAGCTCAAATCACTGCTCTCCAAGTACCCTAATTGTTTTCTTTTATTTAAAAGTGGGTCATTGATGGATCTTTGTTTTTGAGTGCTACTTTGGTTAAAAGCTCTTTTGAAGCCACCATGTTATTTCTGTGTAAAATCCACTTCCAGATCCAACATTTGTACTTTCTCTTCTTCTTAGTGGATCTTTGGCTCAGTTCTAATGCCATAACCTGGATGACAACATGAATGTCCTTATGGGTAATTCCAGCTGGTGCCATACTGGAAACAATGCTGCTGGATTCTGACTGGAGCAAGTGGAAAGGGCAGCATATGGCACCACTACCGTATAATCCATCATGCCACTTGCTGTGGAGTCACTTTTGTTTTAGAGTGTACCCTAATAAACTGCAGTTTTGAAGAAAAAAAGGCATCATCCTTCAAATGAAAAACTACCATGAAATTGATATAAACTAGTAACATACACTACGTGATCAAAAGTATCCGGACACCTGGCTGAAAATGACTTACAAGTTCGTGGCATCCTCCATCGGTAATGCTGAAATTCAGTATGGTGTTGGCCCACCCTTAGGCTTCGTAACAGCTTCCACTCTCGCAGGCATACATTCATTCAGGAGTTGAAAGGTTTCTCGGGGAATGGCAATCTGTTCTTCATGGAGTGCTGCACTGAGGAGAGGTATCAATGTCTGTCAGTGAGACCTGGCATGAAGTCAGGTTCCAAAACATCCCAAAGGTGTTCTATAGGATTCAGGTCAGGACTCTGTGCAGGCCAGTCCATTACAGGGATGTTACTGTTGTCTAACCATTTTGCCACAGGCTGTGCATTATGAACACGTGCTCGATCATGTTGAAAGATGCATTTGCCATCCCCGAATTGCTCTTCAACAGTGGGAAGCAAGAAGGTGCTTAAAACATCAGTGTAGGCCTCTGCTGTGATAGTTCCACGCAAAACAACAAGGGTTGCAAGCCCCGGCCATGAAAAGGAAAGTTGTTACTCATCACATAGCAGAGGTGCAGAGTCACAGACAGCCACAACAAAAAGACTGTCATAAATTAGCTTTTGGCCTGTATGGCCTTCATTATATAAAAAAAACCACACGCACGCACACTCGCGCACACACACACACACACACACACACACACACACACACACACAAATGCATTGTTTACTCTTTATCTCCTCTTGTTCTAAATAGAAGTATTTTTCAACTCGTTCTATAACTTCATTGCTAATTTGTAGATTGGACATGGAAATCATCAACCTCACATCACAGAAAGAACAGCAGTCCCCCACTTGGAAACTGATCCAGACCTTATTATAAGCCTATCTGCTGATAAACACTCCACCACTGTGGTTACGAACTATGGATATTATCTGGCAGAGAATCTCTGCCCACTGTGAAATACATCTACATATAAGTCCTGCCACAGTGACACCATTCCAGAAATCAAGTAGAATTTCCAGACTTTCCTCAGATCCTTAGGTACGTCCCAGATATCTCTCTCTCTCTCTCTCTCTCTCTCTCTCTCTCTCTCTCTCTCTCTCTCTCTCTGGGACATCTTATTATGGTTACTGTGCCCCTACAGAGAGACACCTTCAGGCTGTTACATGTAACCTACACTCCTGTATAAAATACACCAACCATTTTCTTCAATGACTCTCCGCAGTTCGTGTTCCTTTACCACCCAGTACCCTGATAATAACTGTTAATATCACATCCTTGTACACTAGCATCCCCAATGTCTGTGGCCAAACGCTATCTTTCCCAACACCTGACTGACTTTATACCTACAAACTCCTTCTTTGTCACCATACACCTCACCCACAATTACTTCTCCTTTTACAATACTGCTTAAATCAAATCTGCGGTACAGCAAAAGACACCTGCATGGTAACAGCTTATGTTGAGACATTCATAGGCTACCAAGAGGAATACTTCATAATCTTCATTATCTGGTCTGAGGATGAGGACACCCTTTCCACATTCCTCTGGAACCTCAGCACCGCCCACACTCATTACACATTGTCCTCCTCATTGCAACAAGCCACCTTCCTCCATGTTGATTTAATTTCCACCTCAAGGATGGCTGCATTCACATCAAACCTACCAACCACCATCAATACTTCCACTTTGACAGCTGCCACCCATTTCCCCCCCCCCCCCCCCCCCCCCCAAGAAGTCCCTTCCATACAGCCTAGCCACCTGTTGCTGTCACATCTGTTGTGGTGAGCAGTTCTTCTACAAATATGCCTGTGGCCTCACCGAGGCATTCACAGACTAAAATTGCCCACACAATCTTGTCCAGAAATTGATCTCCCAGACCACACCACCACACCACCGCCTCTGAATTTTACTGCTGTCAGATGACATTCATCAGGCATTTGCCATACCCACACCCTGCCATTGGATCACCAGACTGAGTACTGTGATTCGTCACTCCACATGTTTTTCCACTGATCAATCGTTGAATGTTTACACTCCTTACACCAAGTGAGGTGTCGTTTGGCATTTACCAGCGTGATGTGTGGCTTATGAGGAGCCAGTCAACCATGAAATCAAAGTTCTCTCACCTCCTGCCTAACTGTCATAATACTTGCAGTGGATCCTCATGCAGATTGTAATTCCTGCATGATGGTCTGGATAGATGTCTGTCTATTACACATGAAGACCCTCTTCATCTGTTGGCAGTCTCTGTCAGTCAACAGACGAGGTCGGCCTATACGCTTTAGTGCTGCACGTGTCCCTTCACGTTTCCACTTCACTATCACACCAGAAACAGTAGACCTAGTGATGTTTAGGAGAGTGGAAATCTCGCATACAGACGTCTCACACAAGCGCACCCAATCACCTGACCGCGTTCGAAGTCTATGAGTTCCGCGGAGTGCCCCCTTCTGCTCTCTCACAATGTCTAATGACTACTGAGGTTGCTGATATGGAGAACCTGGCAGTAAGTGGCAGCACAATGCACCTAATATGAAAAACTTATGTTTTGCGGGGTGTCCAGATAATTTTGATCACACAGTGTAAATGATTTTAAAAACATGTTTCTGGCAAACATATTTACACATCAGGATCATGAGATTCGAGCAGTCAGGATACATGGATTTTTTTTTTTTTATTTTCACATGCTGAATTTCTTATGAAACTCAGAAAAGAAAGTCTCTTACTTTCTCAGCCATTACCAGTTAATGAATCAGAAAAAAATTTAACACAGGTCAAAATAATATTTTTGTCATTCTGCTTAGTACTGACTAGTTTAATTTCCTCTAACAAGAAAGAAGACAATTTGGTACAACAGTCTCTTGTGTGTTCAGGCGACTGACTTTTTTAGCATTTGTTTCCCAATTTTTTATTCAAAATTTGATTTGGGCAAACAGTAAAATGTTCCTTCGTCATCTGTGACCTGATGGGAGTCTCCCGTACACCAGAGAAGGAATATCAGAAACCACCTTAAAGTGAAAAGAAATTACTACAAGCTAATTTTTGTAAACAAAAGCCCATTTGAAAACAATCTGTTTTGTATTTTTTTCTATGAGCAAAGTCTTACTGATGTGGGGTACAAAAGTAAAAATTCCAGCATTTAAACGAGTATTTTGGGCATTGTATGTTTACAATTGTATGTTTACCTCACACAAGATCTTTAAAATGTTACTTTTGTGAATGTGATATGAAAACTGAAAAAAATGAGAGGTAATCACCAGAAAAATATTGGAGTGTCATTTCTGGTTTCTTAAAATGTTAACGTTGTTGTAACTGACAAGCACCACACTCCAATTAAAAAACTGATAACTGTACTGTACAAAATATGTGAATAGCTTGTAACTAATA
This sequence comes from Schistocerca gregaria, assembly GCF_023897955.1. Lineage (NCBI taxonomy): Eukaryota > Metazoa > Arthropoda > Insecta > Orthoptera > Acrididae > Schistocerca > Schistocerca gregaria. The sequence continues at coordinate 121,321,812 of NC_064923.1, forward strand.
ACTTGAGTCAAAACACCTTGATGTCTTGTAAATGTGGGCTTTGTTTCTTCAGGTAAATTGGGGGCACTTTGTGGGCCATGTGCACAATCACTGAGCCTATACAAATCGCTTTACTTGTGAAGCTTCACCCCCCCTCCCCCCAATTGTACTTCACTTGTAAGTATGTGCATATATTTTAAACGCTTAAATGCTGAATTTTACTAAAAGATGTTATTACTACACAGATATGAAGTAGAATGATTTCAATTTGTCACCCATAAAGCCCCCAGTATGCCACTTATGGCAGACAGAATCTCTGTCCAGGCCCAACGGATATCACGTATCTAAGAAGGTGCCATAAACTGACAGAATTCTGTCAATACATTGTGTGAATTAATCAATGTAAGTTGGGGTGCAGCGAGGGCCATATCAAGAGGATGGCAAGGTACGTTCCGCCAAGGACACAGGCACAGAGTGGGGCCCAAAAAGTGATCGGAAAACAAGAAAAAGGCAGTTGAAGAATTAATGAGAAGAATTACACTAGTTCTCTCGAAGTCTCCCACAACTCACTATCCAATCTTTTGCCTACAAGAAGCAGCTTCTCTCTCTGCTCACAGCCATAAACACACACTGCTGTCAGCAGTGTCATTTCATCCACATTGCAACATAAAGAAACAACTAAGACTGAACATGGTTTCTGCAGCAACAGTGTGCTTGGTTAATTGAGCTGTTGCCTACAGAGCTCACACGTGTCTGACAATGGAGTTAGAGTTACTAAATTTCTTGCTGTTTCAGGATCTCAAAGATCGGTGAGCAGGTCACGAAGCAAGTATGTTATACAACTGGAAGCTTCTGTCAGAAATGGTGTGAGACTGAGCCAGAGTGCTTCAAAGTACGAGAAAGTGCAGCTGAATTAAATGTGATAAAAAAACTATGTAAGAGTAGGGGCGAAAGCAGATTGTCAAATTTAGCAATTTCATTGACAGAACACAACACAGCAGTTTGACTTCATGCCTATGACATAATTAATATGACTTTGCCTCAAGGCAAGGAAATGCAAAGTAAAATTCTACCAAAACCCAATGCCTGGAAACTCATGTTTTCTCGAAGTATACATCACCCTGAAACCAATGTGCATAAGTGTCATTAACAGTAAGGTAAGGATTTTTTTTATTTATTCACTACAATGATAAGAGTTGTGTGCAATATTTTTCATCAAAAAGTTCATTTAAATATTAGTTTTCATGCCTGCCTCAATTTTGTTAAACCTACTTAACCCCCATGAACCATGGAACTTGCTGTTGGTGGGGAGGCATGCGTGCCTCAGCGATACAGATAGCCTTACCGTAGGTGCAACCACAACTGAAGGATATCTGTTTAGAGGCCAGACAAATGTGTGGTTCCTGAAGAGGGGCAACAGCCTTTTCAGTAGTTGCAGGGGCAACAGTATGGTTGATAGACTGATCTAGCCTTGTAACACTAACCAAAATGGCCTTGCTGTGCTCGTACTGTGAACGGTTGAAAGCAAGGGGAAACTACAGCCATAATTTTTCCTGAGGGCATGCAGCCTTACTGTATGGTTAAATGATGATGGCTTCCTCTTGGGTAAAATATTCCAGAGGTTAAATAGTCCCCCATTTGGATTTACGGGTGGGGACTACTCAGGAGACCGTCGTTATCAGGAGAAAGAAAACTGGATTGGAGCCTGGAATGTCAGATCACTTAATTGGGCAGGTAGGTTAGAAAATTTAAAAAGGGAAATGGATAGGTTAAAGTTAGATATAGTGGGAATTAGTGAAGTTCGGTGGCAGGAGGAACAAGACTTCTGGTCAAGTGAATACAAGGTGATAAATACAAAATCAAATAGGGGTAATTCAGGAGTAAGTTTAATAAAAAATAGGAGTGTGGGTAAGCTACTGCAAACAGCATAGTGAACGCATTATTGTGGCCAAGACAGACACGAAGCCCGCACCTACCACAGTAGTACAAGTTTATATGCCAACCAGATCCGCAGATGAAGAGATTGATGAAATGTATGATGAGATAAAATAAATTATTGAGATAGTGAAGGGAGACAAAAATTTAATAGTCATAGGTGACTGGAATTTGGTAGTAGGAAAAGGAAGAGAAGAAAATGTAGTAGGTGAATATGGAATGGGGGTAAGAAATGAAAGAGGAAGCTGCATGATAGAATTTTGGACAGAGCATAACTTAATAATAGCTAACACTTGGTTGAAGTATCATGAAGGAAGGTTGTATACATGAAAGAGGCCTAGAGATACTGGAAGGTTTTGGATAGGTTATATAATGGTAAGACAGAGATTTAGGAACCAGATTTCAAATTGTAAAACATTTCCAGGGGCAGATGTGGACTCTGACCAAAACCTATTGGTTATGAACTGTAGATTAAAACTAAAGAAACTGCAAAAAGGTGGGAATTTAAGGAGATGGGACCTGGATAAATTGACAGAACCAGAGGTTGTAGAGTGTTTCAGGGAGAGGATTAGGGAACAATTGACAGGAATGGGGGAAAGAAATACAGTAGAAGAAGAATGGGTAGCTGTGAGAGATGAAATAGTGAAGGCAGCATAGGATCAAGTAGGTAAAAAGACAAGGCTAGTAGAAATCCTTGGGTAACAGAAGATATATTGAATTTGAAACTTCCTGGCAGATTAAAACTGTGTGCCCGACCGAGACTCGAACTCGGGACCTTTGCCTTTCGCGGGCAAGTGCTCTACCAACTGAGCTACCGAAGCACAACTCTCGCCCGGTACTCACAGCTTTACTTCTGCCAGCAGAAGTCGAGCACACAGTTTTAATCTGCCAGGAAGTTTCATATCAGCGCACACTCCGCTGCAGAGTGAAAATCACATTCTGGATATATTGAATTTAACTGATGAAAAGAGGAAATATAAAAATGCAGTAACTGAAACAGAGAAAAAGGAATACAAACGTCTCAAAAATGAGATCAACAGGAAGTGCAAAATGACTAAGCAGGGATGGCTACAGGACAAATGTAAGGATGTAGAGGCTTATATCATGAGGGGTAAGATAGATACTGCCTACAGGAAAATTAGAGACACCTTTGGAGAAAAGAGAACCACTTATATGAATATCAAGAGCTCAGATGGAAACCCAGTTCTAAGCAAAGAAGGGAAAGCGGAGAGGTGGAAGGAGTATATAGAGGGTCTATACATGGGCGACGTGCTTGAGAACAATATTATGGAAATGGAAGAGGATGCAGATGAAGATGGAATGGGAGATATGATACTGTGTGAAGAGTTTGATAGAGCACTGAAAGATCTAAGTCAAAACAAGGCCCCGAGAGTAGACAACATTCCATTAGAACTACCGACAGCCTTGGGAGAGGCAGCCCTGACAAAACTCTACCATCTGGTGAGCAAGCTGTATGAGACAGGTGAGATACCCTCAGACTTCAAGAAAAATATAATAATTCAAATTCCAAAGAAATCAGGTGTTGACAGATGTTAAAATTACCTAACTATCAGTTTAATAAGTCACGGCTGCAAAACACTAATGCAAATTCTTTACAGATGAATGGAAAAACTGGTAGAAGCCGACCTCGAGGATGATCAGTTTGGATTCCGTAGAAATGTTGGAACACGTGAGACAATAATGACCTTACAACCTATCATAGAAGCAAGATCAAGGAAAGGCAAACCTACGTTTCTAGCATTTGCAGACTTAGAGAAAGCTTTTGACAATGTTGACTGGAATACTCTCTTTCAAATTCTGAAGGTGTCAGGAGTAAAATACAGGGAGCAAAAGACTATTTACAATTTGTACAGAAACCAGATGGCAGTTATAAGAGTTGAGTGACATGAAAGGGAAGCAATGGTTGGGAAGGGAGTGAGGCAGGATTGAAGCCAATCCCCAATATTGTTCGATCTGTATATTGAGCAAGCAGTAAAGGAAACAAAAGAAAAATTTGGAGTAGGAATTGAAATCCATGGAGAAGAAATAAAAACTTTGAGGTTTGCCGACAACATTGTAATTCTGTCAGAGACAGCAAAGGACCTGGAAGAGAAGCTGAACGGAATGGACTGTGTCTTGAAAGGAGGATATACAATGAACATGAACAAAAGCAAAATGAGGATAAAGGAATGTAGTCAAATTAAAGTAAGAGATGCTGAGAGAATAAGATTAGTAAATGGGACACTTGAAGTAGTAAATGGGTTTTGCTATTTGGGAAGCAAAATGACTGATGATGGTCAAAGTAGAGAACATATAAAATGTAGGATGTCAATAGCAAGGAAAGCGTTTCTGAAGAAGAGAAATTTGTTAACATCGAGTATAGATTTAAGTGTCAGGAAGTCATTTCAGGAAGTATTTGTATGGAGTGTAGCCATGTATGGAAGTGAAACACGGACGATAACTAGTTTGGACAAGAAGAGAATAGAAGCTTTCGAAATGTGGTGCTACAGAAGAATGCTGAAGATCAGAGGGGTAGATCACATAACTAATGAGGAGGTATTGAATATAATTGGGGAGAAGAGGAGTTTGTGGCACAACTTTACTAGAAGAAGGGACCGGTTGGTAGGACATGTTCTGAGGCATCAAGGGCTCACCAATTTAGTGTTGGAGGGCAGCGTGGAGGGTAAAATCGCAGAGGGAGACCAGGAGATGAATACGCTAAGCAGATTCAGAAGGATGTAGGTTGCAGTAGGTAGTGAGAGGTGAAGCTTGCACAGGATAGAGTAGCTTGGAGAGATGCATCAAACCAGTCTCTGGACTGAAGACCACAACAACAACAACAACAACAACAACGCTCAGAATGGCTCTTGAAGCAGCTGCAGACATTGGAGTAAGAGTATACCAACACTAATAAGGCCGTTTTCAGATTATGTATATCTTTGTTTTGGATCAGCTCCAGACACAGGTCTGTGGCAACTGGATAAAATTTAGTACAAGTACTTGGTGTGTGCCAGGGAGAAAGTGGGACAGGGAATGAGATCTATAACAACTTACACTGTCTTTTCTGAGCAAACAAACAAGCCAACCTTACACATACAATGTGAATTTTTACTAAAACAACTGCTGTTTTAACTAGATCAGATACTGCAAGACAGTCATTCATTAACAGGATTGTGCCATACATCTGCAGACTGGCTCAACAAAAACTACGTCCTCTTATGAAATGCAAAGAAATTAAATAATTCAGCAAAAGAAGTGTATATGTACCAGAACTACACTACCTGATTCAGGTTACTAGACAAGAATATTAGAACCATAAGAAATCTATGTCCTAGTCACAAAAGTAAATCAGGGCAATTATGTTATACTATCAGTTGCCTTAAAACTTATGCTACACATTCGTCTGCATAGTTTAAGAACATGTGTAGTTGATATTCTTTTGAACATTCAAAAATTGATTTATCTAGCAACTGACCTTTATTTTCTCCCATTTATCATCAACATCTTGCAACCAACTGAGGAAAAGACGTCCATTGTAGCGTGAGCGTGCATTACGATCCTTCTCCTCCTGTTCAGGTGTGATGACATTGTAGACTTCTTCATCCTTGAGAATAGTGCAGACAGAGAATGGCAAGGATTGATTTGCTAAGGCACGTGCAGCCCGTCCATGTACACGAAGAATTTCTTGCTCAACTGAAAGTACTAGCTTCTCCTTTTCTATAACATGCTGCAACAGAAAATCAGGTATGTTGGGAAATCTGATGATGGCTGAAAAAACAGTTAAATACAAGAAAGGTGCCATAAATTGATGTTTATTCCACATATGTAATCATGTAAAAACAAATATTAAGTTCAGCTAGTATATAAACTATTTACAGACTGGAAATGCAAAACAGGAGAAATGTGAATCAAAAATGTATTGTATGTCTTTAGTGCTTGAATAGAAAGACAGGTGGACTCTCTCTCTCTCTCTCCCCCCTCTCCTCTCCTCTCTCTCTCTCTCTCTCTCTCTCTCTCTCTCTCTCTCTCTCTCTCTCTCTCTCTCTCTGTGTGTGTGTGTGTGTGTGTGTGTGTGTGTGTGTGTGTGTGTGTGTGTGTGTGTGTGGTGCTTTTAACAGTATTACTACACCTAATTTTCTTGACCGTTCTGCAGCAAGATCAGTAGAAATTGGGGCACTAGCAGCCTACTAGCAAATAACAGAACATAACCCTACAGCAGAAAGCCGGGGCGCAGTAGACCTCATGGGCCATACTTTCATGTATAACATCGAGATGGAGGCATGGGCACCGCTGAGGCTCTGAATAGCTGTCAATGGCATTTACCCAAGTGCGCTCAATGCATTTTCCTCATTCGTGTGCTAGAACTTGACAGGTAAACATCTTTGTTCTCACTGTTTGGGTTTACTGCAACCCAGCTTTCTATACTTGTTGCCTGGATTTTCAGTACTGCTACACCCTAGGTAGTGACAGATGCTTTGTATACTATATATAATACATTTTTACGACAGTCTTGAACTTTTCAACGTAAGTAACAATTGTTTTATAACTGGGCAACTGTTGCATTATAATTATTTGTTTGTAATATATTATAATTATGCGTATTACATTATATTTTACATGTCATTGTATGGTTGGGAAAGCACTAGACTGTAGAAGCTACTGCAAAATGTGGAGCAGAGGAGGAGGAAGCCAAGAATCTAGAGGATCTTATCAAATGGGACAACTTCTACCTCAGAAAGGATGGTGTCACCAGGTGGATGAAGAATCCTCCAAGCATGTGGAAGGTTAGAACCTCGGAATATCATTCAAGAAGTTCCTGGACTGATGAGAAATGCAAGGAATGCAAAGGCTTCTGAGGAAGCCCTTGGTCTTTTCATTACACTAGAGATCATCCAGATCATCATTAACTGCATTAACAAGAAGATATGTCCCAAAAACTACAAAACCACGACAGATAGCCTGTACAGGAAGATGGACAAACCTGAGGTCATGGCTCTCCTCAGGCTTCTCTATCTAATGGGGGAACTCAGAGCTGGATGAATGAACTTGGATAGCTTCTGGGCCACTGATGGAACTGGTGTTGAGGTCTTCCCCCTGATGATACCATGACTAGTCAGATTCCTCATGTGCTGTCTCAGGTTTGATGATCTCAGGCAGTATAAACTCTGTGAAGACTTCAACCAGTTCAACAAGAACTGCCAAAACAGTTACATCATCAGTAGCAACATTATGATCAACAAGAAAATGGTGAGTTTCCATGGCCTATGCTCTTTTATTCAATACATCCCAACAAAGCCGGCCAAATAAGTCATCAAGATCTTTGCCATATGCATCTCTTGCACGGAGGTGTACGTCAGAAAGCAACCTGATTCAGCTCTCCACAAGACGAAGTCCCCATCTGATGTGACTGAATGCCTCATAACCAACATATCTGGATTGAGTAGAGACCTAACAATGGACAACTAGTAAACCAGCATTCCAATGCCCATTACACTCCCATGCAAGCACAAGATGACCCTAGTTGGAATGGTTAGGAAAACAAAACAAGAAATGCCTAAGGCATTCACTGAGACACTGACTGCCCAGTCTGCAGCAGCATGTTTGGTTTCAGTAACCAGATCACCCCATTACTGAAAAACGAAAAAAAGAAAAGTTTGTGATTCTTCTCTCCCCCTTTCACCATTATCATAATATAGATGAATTGATTGGGGACAAGAAGCAACCTGAGGTGATTACCTACTGCAATAATACCAAAGATGGTATCAACACCATTGATCAGTTGTGTGGAACTTTCGACGTGAGATGATTGTGCACAAGATTGCCACCCAGGATCTTCTTCTCGCTACTCAACATCGCTGGAATCAATGCACAAGTGATCCAAACTGCAACTTGCCTTGGTCAACCCTTATTATGTCCACAGTTCCTCAAAACCCTGACCCTTGCCCTTCTTCAAGGTCATATTTACAAGCACCAGGATTGGGGTACCTTCCCAGACTGCTGGAGTAGCACCTCGAAGAATTCATTCCTAGTTCCAGCAGCCAAGCTGTGAGACCTCCTTGCCAAAGAAGATGAAGAAGAATTCCAGGTGTGGGCTATGCGGCCACAAGGAGGACAGAATATATATATATGACTTATCTGTGTAAAATGGTAAAATGCATATTACTAGTTAACCGAATAGTGTATAGCCCATGGAAGGGGACCAGTGTGTTCTAAGGGACAATTTTACCAGTTGGCACTTGGAAGATCCAAAGCCCAGCCAATCTGAACACAGTAAGAAATGCAGCAATGCAAGTTTTGCTTTTAGAAAACATTCAATCAGGAATCACTTCATTTTAGATTTCATCTTGAGCTTCATCCTGGACTTCATTTCAGACTTGTCCACTGATGGCCTGCTGCCATCAGAGCTCATGGATCGAGAGTTTTAGAGAAATTTTGGGCTGATTTGACTTTGTTGTTGGACGAGGTTGTTGGTGCTACTGATGATTGATACTGGAGAGCAGTATCCACCTGCAATACTATGGTAAAATGAGCTGCAACCATGAGATCATACACAGAGAAATTAAAGTCATTTCATAAAATCTGAATCATTTCAAGCTCACTTTAAAGACTTGCATTTTTAATTCAATGAACAGCCTGCTTTGAACTAAGACCACAGGTGCAATGTATTTATTCCCTCCTGGAGTACTATCTGCTTTTTAGTTAACATCACAATAATCACTGTGCACTTCACAATTAGAATTAATTCACTTGTGTGGTTATTAGAATCTTCCCATCTGACCAATCTGTCATATATGCCAAGGTCTTATTATACAAATATTGTGATTATTTGTCAACTTTTTGTATAACTTTATCAGAATAAGCCAAAGGATTTCTCTTATTTTTCTGTGATGATCATTTCTCCCTAAGTAGTTTGGTGCCAACAAAATATTTTCACACACTGAGGTCAAAGTTGGTGATTTATGTTGTCTGTTTAGGGAGACAGGGCTTCTGGCCGAAAGCTTACACGTTTGATACCCTTTTTGTTTCACATATTTGCAACTCAGCATCACCACTATATGAAAAGGATGGATTGCTACTCACTATATAGTGGAGGTGATGATTTGCAGATCACACAATGGGAAACTGTCAAACAATTAAGCTTTTGGCTAAAAGGGCCTTGTTCAAGATTAGACAGCATATACACACACACTTTTGATTGTCCTGGTTTATTGGAGCATGTACTATCTTGTCATATGTCTTCCCTTTTCTTCAGGATGTGGTGCGGATTTGTGTCCTTACATCAGCACTTTGATTATCTACTTCAAGTGTTTCCATCCCCATTGTTTCTTGGCTAATTTTTTCAGGCAGCTCATTACCTGTAAATCTCATATGACTCAGCATCCAGAGACCAATGGATGTTTTGGAAAGCTCTCATTTATGGTTTTCAATGCGCTGATGTAGTTACATTTTTTTGTAGTGCTCTATGTATTGCTATTAAATCTGTGGTATGAATACCACATTCCTTTTGTAGAGGACATTTTCAGTTACAATCTTGTATGTATGCATAGCCGGCTACTTCATTATCTTTGGATCTGCAGTGAAAAGAGATTAAAATATGGATACCCTTGAATGGCTGAATAAAAGGCACAGCAACACAGTGTTAGAGTTATATTGTCTTTGGTATCCCAAGGTAGGTTCTTCCTTACTACTGATAGGGGAAAATACCATGGAGCAATTTGCGATTATGAGTATTGCACACAGGTAATCAGAGGAAGTTGAAGTCCTCAGGGGATTCTCAGCAGAGGTGTACTGGTGTTGGTTGCCTTGTTCTAAGACAGTTCACGAGTAATTGGATTGTTGGATTGTGAAATAAAATGGGATGACACAGGTGGTTTGGCATATGATTAATTGTGAGTGCAAATTAAATAAAGTTTGTTAGAATCATATTTTCAGGGGTGGTATTCCAACTCCTACAAGAAAGCTATCAACTGGATTAATTTTGAAAGCTCCATTTATGAAATAATTCCAATGTGATGGGCAGGGTCTAATATATCTAGGATGGATGGTGCTACTGACCCATGAACAATACTTCCATAATCCTAAATGCAATTAAATAGGCCCTTTATAAAATGTTAATAAAACTTCAATTCGTCTCCCCAGGAACTGTTGCCGAGGAAACAGAGTATTTGATTTCTTCATGCAGGAAGTTTTTATGTGTTGTATGTGCAGTGACCAAGTAAATTTATTTGTAAAAAAGAAGGGAGTTCTAGAAAATGGCACTATCCACTACTTCAAGAAGTTGGATTTCACGGTATAGTTTCTGGATGAGGATGGGTAGTCTGTATTGTACAAAAATGCATGATGCATGATTTAGCTGGCAAGAAATGGTATCAATGGTTTTGCATCCATTTTTGTGTCTTCTATATAGCTGTCTGTGGTTTGCGTTCTGCTGTTCTTAAAAATACTGAGCTACAATATAAACAAAGATCATCAACATATAATGCTGGTGTGACTATGTCCAATTGCATCTACTACATCATTTCTTGCAATTGCAAAGCTGTGACATTTAAAGCAGATCTCTGTGGGTCTCCATTTTCCTGCACATAGTGGTTACTGAGGATCATGTCCACACTGACTATATATAGGCTGAATGATAAAAAGTTTTGTATGAAGGCGGGCAAATATTCATGAAAACTTCATTTGTGCAGACTGATAAAATATGATGCTGCCACCTTGTGTAAATCAGAAAATACTGCAATCAAATGTCAATAGTGCACAAAGGCCAGGATATGATTGCTGGTAGTTCAAAATCTTTAGAGTTCACATTGGAGTGAGGAAAGAAGATTTCTAGATTCCAAACACCAACAAATATTCACATTAACCATCTTTTCTTACAGTTTATCCAAGACTTATGTTAAGTTGATCGACCTATGACTTTTTCTTTTTATCTTTCCCTGGATTTGCTACAGGTATTGTGATACTGTCTCTCTCGATTGCGAGGGATTCCATGTCTTGCCGTATCATGTTAAAAAAAATTTAGACTAGACTTTTTACTATTTTTACTAAGATGGTGTAGCATTTGATTACCGATGTTATCTGGTACTGCAGACATATCTTTATATTGTTTTAAAGCTTTATTTATTTCCCAGGCTGTAAAGAAGGCACTGTAGGACACCAGGTTTGTTAAGTTAAAGAAATATTACTACGTTCTGTTAAAAGATGATGCTGAGTGAAACTAGAATGGTAATTTGTGGAGGCCAAAATTTCTGCATAATATATTACTAGAAGTTCAGTACTGTCAGAGGAACTGATGTTAATTTCTCCCCGTCAAGGATTTGCTGAGGTCTTATTACTGTATTGAAGTTCACTAATCTGCTGTAATTTGGACCACAGTGTGAAGTCAGGACAAGTGCTGTTATAGAAGGAACATCATTTCCAACATTCTTTCATCCTTGGTTTCACTAAGTAATATTTTTTACCTTTGATCTCTTGAATAAAATTAAATTTTTGGTAGAGGGGTGGTGCCTATGTTGTAATAAGAGCCCCCCACTGTTCTCTGATGGCAGAGGTCCTGAAGCAATTGGTATGATAGTGTTTACAGCTTGGATGATAGTTTCTGTTGCAACTTCCACTACTTGATTGACCTTCTTCTCTGTGTTATTGTGATGGGTGACTTTAGCAGTATTAAAATTCCTATTGGCTCTTTGCACTGACCGAAATGGTAAACAATCAGTGTCACAAAGTCTGTCATGAACATTCCACTGGATTGTAGGTGTAAGGTTAGGACTCCAGACTGTCAAATCTATTGCAGAGCACAAACAACACTTGGTGCTGAAATGTGTTGGGGGCTCTCGAATTTATTAGGGAGATATTAAAAACTGAGAATAATCTCTTTAGTAGTTATTTAATAAAATGGAACACCTACTGCTGTTATTACAATATTATTTATTACATGGCTACCACGTTCCGCACTTCAGTACACCATCTTCAGGCCTTAACTAATGCTGAGGGGGTTAACTCCAATCACATACATAATTTGTCAGTGACCAACATCTATGAACTGGTTTTCACAGACTACCTGTAACAACGATGTTGTTTTGCCGATCATCGTGGCTACTGATGAATCCTGCATATGATTGGAGTTAACCCCCTCAGCATCAGTTAAAGCCTGAGGATGGTGTACTGAAGCACAAAAACTGTCAACCATATAATAAATAACATTGTAAGGATGGCTGTAGTGTTCTATTTTATTGCATCAGTGAATGCCTGAAGTCCCTGAAACCTCCAATCAGAAGGATGGACTTAGAACAATCGTTAGTAGTTGTCCTCTACTAGTTATCATCTTAATCTTATTATGTGATAAGTGCAGTAGCCGCCAGAAAGATCGCGGGAGGCGCACATCGGCACGGCGTGTCACGGACTGTAGTTGCTGCAAATAGAGTCCCGTGCACCAGAGGGCAAGCGGGAATTCGGCCACAACCTCTGCCAGCGGAACAACAACAACAACAACTCAGGTAGCATGGGCAGTGCCTAGTCAGTTCACATCGGGCATGCCTATGAGACAGTTCCCGGTCTACTCTGAAGTGCGACGGAAAACGTGAACCGTGTTACTACGCAATTGGCGACGAGTACGGCCGTTCTTTCGCGTGTTGCGTCGGCGTTCCGGTTTCGCAGCTTATCCGCGGCATGGAGGATTTAGTGCGCGTTTTGGTTGAGCAGCAGATGGAGCTCATGGCCACCATGAAACAAGTGCTTCCAGCGTAGCTCTCCACTCCGTCTGCTCCAGTGCCGTTCCCTCCTCCCTTTCCCCCGTATGACGAGACGGCGGAGGATTGGGACTCGTATGAACATCGCCTTTGGCAGCATTTCCAGGCATTTTATGTTGCCAATGCGGAGGTATGTCGTGCTCTTTTCTTGTATTGGATATCTCCCTCGCTGTATCAAGTTTTGCGGCAGCTAGCGCCGTTGCAGGAACCCTCGTCCTTGTCTTTTGACGCATTGTGTTCATTACTGTCTTCATATTATCGCCGCCGCACGGATGTTGTAGCGGTTAGGGTCGAGTTCTATCAATGCAAGAAGCAGCCCCATCAGTCTTAGTGGGCGTGGGCCGCTACCCTGCACGGTCTTAGTCACAAATGTGATTTTGTCACGGAGCAGTCGCGAGAGTCGTATGCCCACATTATGGTGTGCGACATCATTGTTCTTTCAGCCCCTGATGGGGAGATCCGGCAACAGGCCTTGCAGTTGGAAGACCCTTCCCTTAAGGAAGTCCTGTCCATTGCTCAATCGTATGAAATCCCTCACGCCGCCGGTCAACAGTTGGAAACGCGGTGCGACGTCGCGGCGGTACAGGGCGGCGCGGCCGCGTATACTGCGTCCAGGGTGGATGACGTGCGAGCCGTGCAATCCGGTCGTTATGGCCGCTCCCGCACGGCGCGTAAACAGAGTTCCGGCCGCCGGCCCCTGTTACCATCCTGTGCGTCGTGCTATATACATCACGATCGGTCGGAGTGCCCCCAGTGTTGGGCCGTTTGTCGAAAAATGTAATAAAAAAGGACACATTGCTAAAGTTTGCTGCTCAGCCTCAAAAGAATTGAAGGAAGCAGGTACAGAGGACATGGACGTTGACATTCAGGAAGTTCCATCGGGCCAGGCTCCTGCCGCATCGGCACACAAACTCTTTATCGAAGTGTCGGTTCAGTCGCACCGATTACAACTGCAAGTAGATACGGGCGCGGCAATTTCTTTGTTGAATGCACAAACTTACTCCGACCTTGGGTCGCCCACGTTGGCTCCAGTTTACCGGCGTCTATGCGGTTATGGTAAACAGTTCATTCCCCTACTGGGTCAATTCACTACCGACGTGACTTACAAATCAGTCACTCAGCCTATTACTTTTATTGTTGTCAGTGATGCGAGCTCCGCTAACCTTTTTGGCTTGGATGCCTTTCAAGCTTTCGGTTTTTCTATCACTGATACCATACAGTTGGTCTCCGAAGACATTCCCCTATCAGTCATTATAATCTTTGATATCTGCTTTCCAGATATCTATGAGGAGGGCCTGGGGCATGTTTCAGACTTTGAAGCTCACTTAACGTTGAAGGCGTCAGCTCACCCGCGTTTTCTACACGCGAGGCAGATCCCCTTGCCTCTCCGCCCCCAGGTAAAAGAAGAGCTAGACCGGCTAACACCCCTAGGGGTCGTTCTTCCCATTTCTTCTCGTGAGTGGCCTTCGCCCCTTGTTATTGACAGGAAACCCTTGGGAAAATTATGCCTTTGTGGCAATTTCAAGACCACCATTAATTCCCAATTGGTGGTGGACACCTATCCTTTGCCTCGTGCTGATGAATTGTTCTCCGCCGTGGCGGGAGGCCAAAATTTTTCGAAAATTGACCTTTTGGAGGCTTTATCATCAGATACCACTTGACTCCAAACGGCTGGTGGTCGTCAACACCCCATTTAGCCTTTAACAATACCAGTGGTTGGCCTTTGGAATATCCAGTGCCCCGGCGATATTCCAGCGTTATCTTGAGCACGTCATGTCTACAATCCCTCATTGTATTAATCACCTGGATGACATAACTGTCACGGGCCGCAGCACGAAGGAACACTTGCACAACCTTCGCACCCTCTTTCTCAAATTCAGCTCTGTGGGCTTGCATCGCAACCTGTGTAAGTCAAACTTCTTCCAACCGTCCATTGAGTATGTGGGCTACACCATGTCTCTGCATGGCATCCAGCCACTAGGAAGTTTGGTCCAAGGTATCCTCGGCCCGCTTCGCTGAAAGAGTTACAAACTTTTTTAGGCAAGATAGCCTATTACCACCGATTCATTCCCAAGGCTTCCACCATAGCCTGCCCCCTGTACTGCCTTCTGCGCAAGGGTGTTCCTTTTACTTGGTCGCCTGCATGCGAGCGGGCGTTCACCTCGTTGAAGGGCCTCCTCACGTCAGCACCTTGTTTGGTTACTTTTGACCCCCATAAGCCGTTGGTCCTGGCTACAGATGCTTCACATATGGGGTGGGGGCGGTCCTGGCCCATTGCAACGCAGATGGTTCCGAGCAACCCCTGGCGTCTAAAACTCTTAGTCCTGCGCAGGCCTCCCAGGTAGAAAAAGAGGCTTTGGCCATAGTCTACACTGTTACCAAGTTTCACCCTTTCTTTTATGGCACGAGTTTCAGTTAATCACTGGCCATAAGCCGTTAATATCGTTATTTGGCCCTGCCTCTCAGATTCTGGATAGGGCGGCCCACAGACTACAGCGCTGGGCCTTGTTCCTCTCTAAGTACCATTATGACATTCATTTTCGCCCTACCGGACAGCATGCCAACGCAGACGCTCTTTCCCGTCTTCCGGTGGGCCCGGATCCTAAGTTCAATCGAGAGGAGATTGTGTGTTTTCATTTGGATGTGGCATCCCGCCAAGTGGTTGATGGCTTCCCGATCACTAGTTCTAGAGTCGCCAGGGAAACAGCAGCTGACCCGGTTCTCCAGCAAGTAGTTCGCCTCATTCAGCAGGGGTGGTCATCCCGACCTCCAGGCTGGGCCTCGGACCCTTTTTGTAATTACTTTGTTCTACAAGACTGCCTCTCCATCTTGGAAGGAGTTCTGCTTCTGGCTACTGATGATACAGCTCCTCGCGTGGTTGTTCCTGCAAGTTTGCAAAGGGAAGTCCTCACGTTATTACATGAGGGGCACTGGGGTGTTTCCTGTACTAAAACCTTGGCTCGCAGACACGTGTACTGGCCTGGTATTGACACGGAAATTGAGCACTTGGTGGCCGCCTGTTCCCAGTGTGCGAGCCAACAGGCATCTCCCATGTCAGCATTCTCTTCGTGGCCGCCTGCAACCCAGGCATGGGAACGTGTGCACATCTATTTTGCAGCCCCGTTTCTTAATGGCTTTTGGCTCATTGCCATTGATGCTTATTCCCGATTTCCATATGTGGTTTGCTGCTTCTCAACCACTTCTGAAGTTGCAATCCAGGCACTAGAAAAAATATTTTCTGTGGAAGGTCTGCCAGTCACCCTGGTATCGAACAATGGACCTCAGTTTATGTCGCAGACCTTCCAGGATTTTTGTAGGTGCTTCAGTATTCGGCATATTTACTCTCCCCCCTTTCATCCACAATCGAATGGGGAATCCGACTGCATGATGCGCACATTTAAGATGCAGATGAAAAAGTATGTGCACAACTTTCCTGCAGAGGAGGCGCTGACGTTTTTCCTGACAGCATACCGGACCACACATATGGGAGAATGCAGCCCCGCAGAGCTCCTCCATGGGCGCCAAGCTAGGACTCTGCTGCACCTCCTCCGGCCCAGTCCTCGCCAGTCTTCGCGAAACGGAGAGCCCGGCTTTCCACTGGGTATGTCGGTCTGGGCACGTGGGTTTGGTCGCAATCCACGTTGGATACCAGCGGTGGTCCTGCGCCTGCCACCGGCTCTATACCTTGCAGACGGGGGACCGGGAGGTATGTATCACGGAAATCAGCTACGTCCACCCTCCGACCTCTCGGGCACCGACTTCCCCGTTGCCGGGACCTGTGTTGGTTTCTCAGGGGACGCTACCACCCCTCCCCCCTGTGATTCCGCAGCACTGCGATGGCTCTCAGCCTTGGCAGCCTCCAGTAGCTCCAGCACCGTCATCGCCATCGTTAGCGATGCCCCAGCGAGAGCTGGCACCCCTTGCAGGCCCGGTTTCTCAGGAGGCTTGTTCACCTGTGGTCGTCCCTTACCCATCGTCCCCGCCACTGGGTCTTGCCCTTCCCGGTGTGGACCAGGATCCAGAGTTCGACGGCCTGTCTCCCATTCTGTCCCGGGCTCCGGTGGTGGGACGACGGGGGCGTCTTTGTGTGGGTCACTTCCAGCCATATTTGAAAGTTCCGGCTCGAGGGTTGGCAGATCCCCTCGACTCCAGCCTTCCAATGGATGTGGAGCTCATCACTCCTACACGACGCTCCACCTTCCGACGCAGTGGATCACAGTGGCTTCACCCCCTGAAGGAGGAAGAGTGCAGTAGGCACCAGAAAGATTGCGGGCGTCGCACATCGGCACAGTGCGTCACAGACGGTAGTTGCCGCAAATAGAGTCCCATCCACCAGAGGGCATGCGAGAATTCGGCCGCGACCTCTGCCAGTGGAACAACAACAACTCAGGCAGCATGCCTAGTCAGTTCACACCGGCATGCCTATGAGACAGTTCCCGGTCTACTCTGAAGTGCGACGGAAAACGTGAACCGTGTTACTACACTAAGAGCACTGAAATCTGCTAATAAAATGAAAGACAAGGATAACTGTTTAATTATATCTTCCATCTCTCTCTGTACGCAATATCTCAGTCAGGAGTAATATAGTTGTTACAGAGTTTCATCACTATGCTCAATTGTATTCTAATGGCTATTGCTTGAAGTATAGGGTTTATACATATTAGTCCAGTGAAAGTGTAATTTACTAGTGTTCATACACCTCCATATGCTCATTCCAGTTTTTTTTTCTATTTTACCATATTTGTTATTTCCTCTATTAGTAGGAAGATAGTCTTCTATAAGTTTAGATTCTTGTATTGCTATTACATACTGTGAGAAAGTCTATGATTAAGTGTTGGATTTATTTCAGCTAGTGAGAGTAACCATGGCAATTCCACTACAAAATTATTGAAAAGTTGTCAGTGTGATCACCAAAGATGTTTATCAGCAGAGTTTTCCAGTGTCTTCTGTGTGGTTGGCACAGTGTCCATAGATTCTTCTGCTGTCAAGGAGAGTTCCAATTCCACCAGAACTGATAAACTGGTTCTTTACTCCCTCCTTTTTGTGTCCTTTTCCTCCTATTTCTTTTTTTGCTGTTTCTTTTGCATTTTTTCACGGTTTGGTCCCTCTTAACCACTGACTAGTATTTGGCTGTACATCAGTCTTTTTAAACCAGTGACTAGTATCGGATTTTACATCAGTTATATCTTGGGAGGAAGTAGTTGTAGAGTGGGTCTTCCTCTCTTGTGCTGTCAGAGGGATATCAGATGCCTTCTGGTATGAGGCTCCTGCTCGCTCTTTAAGGATGGAAGCCAAGTTTTTTATTTTGGTTGCGCATTCTCAGTCTAAGTTGAGGTAGTGGGGTGACAACTGTGACTTGTGGATAATTTGTTATAATGTCAACACGATGCAGGTGTTCATATTTTTCCTTTGACTCAGTATATGACAGATGGTCCATCTCTTCATTTTTGAAATACTGGGCAAACATGAATTGCGGGGATAGTGTTCTATACAAATCACATGCAAATGCTGTTGAACCACAAGGATGATCTTTGTGAAGTAATCTTCCACAGTTTCCACATTCTGGGTCTGTCATGATGTGAGGTGGCAATGTATCAAAAATGTAAGCATCAAAAACATCTCATGAGCAGTGGGATGTAACCTTCCATGTCACCCTATATGTCACAACTTTAATTTTTCCTTGGCGGACATTTCCTTCACAAGTACACACCAGCTACTGGATAAATTGTTTATTTATTTATTTATTTATTTATTTTTTACCAGTCTTCTGGCTTCTCCCTCTTTCCATAGAGTAGCCAAGGTAGGCAAAGCAATTGGATTGCAGCTGTCCACACTGAAATATCTATACCTGTTGAGACAGCCAGGTAAGTATGGCCATTACATTGTTTTAGTCTGATGCATTTCATATGCAAAACATCTGCCCTGAGGCCACCTACTCCTATCAAGGGCTCTGCCCAAAGGTGCTATCTAGCTGCAGTGAAGAACATCTGTCACAATGGCTGTTGCTAGGAGTGTTGGTACCCCAAGATGAAGGGCAACTACTCCTTGGGATGCATGAGGAGCTAGCAGCTCTGGCATTCGAAGTGTGATTCCTGTGTTTTCAGGGGGCTTTACTGAAAGGGAACGTAAAAACTACACCACATGGGGCTGGCTCCAGGGTTGGTTGGTAAGCACATATGTAAGTACATAGTTATTTTGTGTAGAGGAACTTTGACATTGGTTGATGCTATTTTAAGGTGCCCTTCTCCATTTGATCCACACGATAGGAAAAAAGAAAAAAGTTAGGTTAAACCCAAAAGGGGACAAAAAATTACTTCAGCTGAAAAATTTGACAATTTAGTAAATGGATAAAGATGTAAAAGAAAGAAAGGAGAACCTAACGAAATAGCTGGTTTAACATCAAAGTCTGTTACCATGAGTTACAGAGTAAAAGTAGTAGAACAGTCAGAGATGATAGATTACCGCACAAAAAAGGAAGTAAATGTTATAGTAGCTTGAGGCTCCACACCCGCCACATGTGTACTCTGAAAGAGTTGTGAGCCCTCTGCGAGGTAGAGGGGAGGATCGAGATAGAACCAGTTTTAAAGCAGCCACCGAAATCAAGCGTGTTGCGCTCAGCAGTGTGATGCACCACTGGTTGGTCCAGCCTGCTTTTGGCAACAGTTTAGCAGTGGCCATTCATTCATGTGGTCAGTTTGTTAAAGGTCATTCTCACTGACATAGCTGCTTTCACACGTGGCCAAGCCTCTGATGGAATAGGATCAGCCTGTGACGAGACAAGAGTAGGATGTGCTGGATGGTGAATCTGACATGTCTTGCACACATCCGCCTTCCACATGGATGTGACCATGTGGAAAGGGGGTGGGAGCAGGTGTAGCACAGGTATGGACTAGGATATTGTGTAGGCGGAGTAGGTGGTAGAATACCATTTTAGGATGGGTGCTTAGGATTTCCAAGCATGATGACAGACACCTGAAACCCTGGTTCAGTTGCTCTAGTCTGGGGTGACATTATTTGATGAGTAGGAAGTGCTTTTCAGCTGGTTATTGGTGGTGGTGGGAGGATTACAGCTATCTGAGGATGCTGTCTGCTTGTGGAGTAGGTTAGGGGGATACTGCCTGTCTGAAAATCTTAACAAGACCTTCAGCACACTGGGCAAGGGCATTCTCGTCACTGCATATGTGCCATCCCTGGGTGGCCAGACTATACGGTAGTGATTGATTGGTATGGAAGGGATGACAGCTGCAAAAAATGCAGGTACTGTTGATGGTTAGTGGGCTTGATATGAACAAAATTATGGGTAGAATCATCAGAGAGGGGGAGGTCAATGTCCAGGCATGCTGAGTGGTGAAGACCAGGTGAGAGAGAATGTGTTGAGGCTGTGGAGAATTGAGGATTGGGTGTCTTGGCCCTGGGTCCAGATCAAGAAGATATTGTCAATGAACTAGAAAAAGACAAAGGGTTTGGGGTTTTGGAAGGCAAGGAATGTTTCGTCTAGATGGCTTATAAACAGTTTGGCATAAGAGGGCGACATGTGGGTGCTCATGGCCATGCCATGGGTTCGTTTATATATCTTCACCTCAAAAGATAAGTACATTCTGCAAGAAGCTTCCAAGCCATGTGGACATCATAATGGAACATGCAGTTACATCTAGTCTCTCACTTCCTGCCTGCCATGTAATTGTGCTTAAGAATACTATGCTTCTTTTTAAGGTACATGTAGGTATTCAGTTCTTGATGCAGGAAATAGCAATAAACCCAACTACAAGCACAATATTTATACATATGTTTCTGAAATAGTTGCAGAGGCATTTTTAAGAAAGCAAAATCATCTTTTAACATTTTAAGACATACAACTGCCTATCTCCCTCAATATTCTCACCAATTGTTAAGACTTCAACCTCTTTGTTGCCACCTTTCACTTTATAAGATTGTTTTCCTCCACATTCACGATTACTGTAGTTCACTGTATCTATTCCTTATTTGATAAATGTATTTGGTTGGAGAGGCTCAAACAGAGAATTTCTTAACAATTCAACACACCTACACCAAACATGCATCAGTTTTGTTGGAAAACATGAACAGGCAAAGAAATTCTTTAACAGAATCATCCAACACCGAGCTGTAATTATTGAACTTTTGTGATCTGCCCAAAGATAGACAGTAATTTCCACACATATTAACCATTTGTCACTGTCCTCCATTCACAATGATTAAAACAAAATTTTCAGCTTGTAAAAAATAATAGTATCTTTTGTGCTCTGCGGAACAGTATCATATCACCACTGCCTACATCTTATTTATCCATAATCCGATGCTAGCGCAGTAATTTCGCATCACATGAAAATTCTTAAAATGTACTTTTGTTCTATATAGAACAATTTTTTCCAAATGAGAAGACAAATGCAATGTATTACAGTCCTATTCATTGGGGTTCTGACACCTAATGTCGATAACCAACTTGGTAACACATGATTGGGCAATAGCACTCAACATGTAGATAATCAGTTTGAAAACCGGTGATGCAAACATTTTCATCTCCAATATTCAATCAACAAGAGGATGAGAGGTGGGGGTATAAAATTCCTGACATAATTTGCACTGATCAACAGAGGTAAATTCAAAACCTCTCTGCAGGGTCTCACGGCACAAGGTCATACGACACTATTGAAGATGATCCATTCTTCAGATGAGAACATTTAGCACAGTGGTCTCCTTGGTGGTATTCAAGAGAAGTGGACTATGGTCTAGCACTTGGTTTCCCTCTCCATTCTCTCATCAACAACACACACATGGATGGCACCCTCCCCCTCCCCCACTATACACACACAGCTACAATATGCTCATCACAGTAAGCTACGCAAGATAGTTACACTTAAGACATATTATATACAAGCAACTTACATGATATCAACTAGAAAGAGCCACAAGAGTAAGAAAATAAAATTTCTGAATGGAATTATATGTAAAATAAGGGAAAGTCAATCACTCGCATACAGTGGACTGATGTGGGGATCTTATAAACATATAACAGGAAACAATATACACACTAGCTTTTGAGCTCTTGCTGCTTTTCTAGTAAAAGTAAACTCATTTGCACACACAGACACCCAATCGCACACTCCCGTAGCTAAGGGTAGTGGAAAAATTATCCAAAAGGATTAAACACAAACATACCTGCATACGCAAGCGGTGCCTTTCCTTCTCTTGTTCAACAAAAAGATCCTTCATAGCAGGGTTGAGACTCTGGGGTGGATTTGCCATTGGAACTGACATTCGAGATGACGCATTACCAGCCAATAGATAAGTACAACGATTCATAAGATAGTCCTTGAAACCCTGAGGTGGTTTTGGCTGCACCGGAAAGAGACCTTTTCTTCTCCTCTCAATCTAGATTTCAAAAAATGTAATTATAAATATCTCAGATGCAATGCAAATAAACAAATTTAATATTTTTTCACACTTAAGAAGTAAACACAAGATTTTCGTATAAATTTCTGACTACACATAAAAACTCTTAACACATTTAACAAGACTTTCACAAAAATGAAAAGGATCCTGGTCAACTTTAAATCTTTAGCTTTTAATAAGGTTCAATGACAGTATTGTGAAAATGAAAGATTGCTACTCACCATATAGAGGAGATGTTGAATTGCAGACAGACACAACAAAAAGACTGCCATACATATTGAGTTCTCAGCCAAAAGGCCTTTTTCAAAAATAGACAACATACACACATTCATGTACAAAAAACTTACATATACATGACCATAGTCTCTGAGCACATAGGCCAGCCTCAGTGGCCAGAGAGCTTGTGTGGATGAATGTGTTGTTCTACTTATCAAAAAGGCCTTTTGGCCAAAAGCTCTACATTTATGGCAGTCTTTTTGTTGTGTCTGTCTGTGACCCAGTGAGTAGCAATGGTGAGTAGCAATCTTTCCTTTTCATAATACTGTTGTTATTCTGTCCTGGATTTCCCATTGTTTGATAATAGAAAGACATTTTCATCAAGCCCCCCCAAGATGTCCTACTATTCCAAATTTCTAGCAAAACAACAAGACATACCAGGAACTTTTGTCGAACATGTAGAACTGATCATAAAGATAACAAGGATGCTCTATTAGATCAGCACTACATTTCAGTAGTTTGACTGAAATACCATTATGGTCAGAAGCATTAGACACTAGACTCCTGCTAATCTGGCCCTCAGTAGTCCGACCTCTCAGTAATCTGGCTCACATCCAAAAACACATGCACAATGAATTATTGTGAGTAACAGTGCTTAGTTAAACAATGCTTTATATACTGTATTTGAAATTGTAGCTTTCTTTACAGTTCAGAATCATGTCTTCTAAAAGGAAACACGTCATGTTAGACCTCACGCAGAAACTCGAAATTTGAGATAAGTTAAATCGAGGTTCTTCACAGAAAACCATTGCTGCTGAGTTCAATGTTGGATGAGCAACTATTCATGACATCAAAAAGAAAGATGTTATTCGACAGTGCAACACAAATGGATAGTGAGTTAGGAAAATGGAAGGTTATGCAAAAGAGTGAGAATGAAGAACTGGATGTAGCTATTTACAGATGGTTCGTACAACAACACAGTAAAGGAATTCCAGTTGGTGGCCTGATTATAAAGCTGCATTTAGAAACAACTTAGTGGTAGTAACTTGTTTGCAGCGAGTGAAGGTTGGCTATCAAACTGGAGAAAACGACATGGCATTCGGCAGCTGACAGTCACCAGAGAAAGTCGCTCAGCTACCGATAAGGATGCTGATGAGTTTGTAAGCAGGATACGGAAGATAATAGAGGAAGAAGATTTAACTGCTGATGCCTTGTATAATGCTGATGAAACAGGACTCTTTTACAAGATGCTTCCCTCAGAAACATTAGCTGCCAAGAACGAGAAGAAAGCTCGTGGTTACAAGCGACAGAAACAGCGTGTAACATTAATGCCGTGTTGTAATGCAAATGGAAGTCATAAACTACCACTTATGGCGATTGGAAAATCCCAACATCCATATTGTTTTCAACACACTGACATAAATACTCTACCAGTGCAGTATTGTGCTCAGAAGAAAGTGTGGATGGACAGACAAATATTCTCTCGGTGGTTCCATGAAACGTCCGTACCATCAGTGAGAAAAGAACTAAAGAAGAAAAAGCTTCCACTGAAAGCTATCCTTGCAATTGACAATGCTCCCAGTCATCCTTCATATGTTTCTCTAAAGTCTGATGGTATACATGTACAAGCACTCTTTCTCCCACCCAAAGTGACAGCCGTAATTCAGCCCATGGACCAGGGAATTTTGGAGTCAATTAAATGTCATTATCAACATTCACTTCTCATCTCCCTGCTGAATGAAAGTTAAATTACTCTGAAGGCATGGAAAGCAATTAACATATGTGATGTCGTTTTCCAAGCAGCCGAAGCATGGGATAAAGTGGAGAGCACTACCATAATGAAGAGCTGGAGAAAATGGCGGCCATCCATTGAAGCCAAGTTGTATCCAGTAGTGCGTGACAGTGATGAGCCAGTCAGCTCGGAATTATCAGTTACTTTTTACCCTGATATGTTCCACAACCTTCCAGGAGGAGAAGAAATTGATGCTGCTGCTGATAATATTATTAAGTGGCTGAATGAGGAAAACTGTGATATGGACTAAACTTTAACAGATGAAGAAATAATCAAAACCATGCAAGAAAGTAATGTTGAAAGTGATGAAGAAGAGGACACAGGAGAATAGAGAATGAATATTTCTCACACTCCTGGTGCTGAATCTGCCAATGTCTTCCTGGAGTACATTATGCAATAGCCAGATACATACAGTACCAATGTAATGCTTGCAAAGTGGTTGCATGATAAAGCATACCACCATCATGCATCATCATTGTGACAGTTAAAAATTAGGGACATGTTTTATAGTGAGTGATACGACTGTATAATTATGTACAGTATACACACAAGGACTAAGTTTTCTTTGAAAATTAATGTATTTTTGGAATTAATAAAGTATATCTTCTATATTTTAAAATTGTAACTTCGGTTTATAAAGTACAGTAAACTATACTACCTTTGTTTTCAAAATAAATAAAAAACAAAATAAATGAATAAAATAAATTTCAGACACCCAATAATTTGGCACTTCCGCTAATCTGGCACCCATATGAGCCGGGAATGGCAGGATTAGCGAGAGTCTAGTATACTTATTTTTTGTGATGTAATGATCTTTGTGATCTATTTCAAAGGTAAGATGGCAAAACTGATGTATTCGAGTGGAGTACACAGTGCCTGTAAATTTTGTGTTTCTTTTGATGGTCATCCATGTTTTAAACCCCAATTTCCAACTGCTGTTAGAAATATTCTTTGAATGACCATCTATCTCATGGATAGAATTAGCAGGGAGTTGGAACCCCATTTGACTTACCAAATTTAACGGTTTTGTGCCAGATATGCCCCAACAATCAAACTTGTCTTAAAAAAAACACTATGTTTACACAAAAAGCATCATACTGTCTTCAATAGGTGCATTTGTAGATCATACAATCTTAATCAGGTTCATCAAAACAGCTAGTACAAAAGAGCCATTTCTCTCCCATGACCTGCTGTCATGTCAACGAGTTTTTGATTACCATGATGATGCTCAAAAAATCATTGCAGTTACTGCCTGATAGCTCACTCAAAAAATATTAAGCTTTCAACATTAATATTCATGGAACCCCCATTGCAATCTCTAGTGAGACACTTCAATCAGCAGAATGTTATGATGTACACTGAGAAGATCATGCAATCCTACTAAGTCTACTGTTGAAAAATTCCACTGCCTCTAAGACACTGGATATTATCACGTATTTAAAATTTGATTGTCATTGATTTGTGCAAGTGCTCATGGTATGTAGTCATGATTGTTTAAATAAATGATTCAGAACAACACACAAAAGAATAGTTACTAGTACAAAAAACAGATAGATACATCAGTCAACTAATTTTTGTTACCTGGCTGACCCTATACAAGATGATTCCACAAAGACATTAAAGACTTTCAGGAATGATGGAGATGGGTAAATGTATCAGTCTGAGGCAAGGGACCTTGGTACGGAACAACCAAATTGAAACTGCTCTAATACATCTTACAGTGGATCTCTTCTACTGCAAACTCTTTGCTTTCCTTATTTTGGGAAGCAAAACAAGAAAAAAATGTCCAATGAATATGGGGTCTAAAATTCATATGTTAAGAGCTATAAGTACTTGTTCAGCAGAGCAGACATATTTTACTATAGCAAAAGATGAACAATTACTCATCGCTCTTAAGGTAAGCACTCTAATCATGTTGGCCAAGTGAAATGTAAAATTAAATAAAAAGTTACATGCAACTTGTGGCTGTTCTAAAATTTTAATTACTAGCTGTTGCTGTTCCCCTGCAGGCAAATTATTTGTGTTTGCTTCTCCATCATACCTGAAAGTATCTGTCATCATCATGGAATCACATTGTATATTATTGGTTCCTTTTGTCATACACTGAAGTAAGATTTAAGGAATATGGTCTGGATTTGTGTTTGCATTCAAAGCACAAATGGCAAAACCACTAAAACATAGCAACATTTTATATCTTAAAATTTTCTTGTTTTGTTTAACTTATAACATTGTCTAATTTTTATGTAGAAAGTGCATAAATGTCGTATTTCCTTAAACTCTACCTAATGTATTGCTGTAGACACTTGTGGGATATATTTATAAAAACACCTGTGTGTGTACTGTTCATGTTTACTTGGTGCGTTAAAGCAGAACTCCTAATATCCCCAGACAAAATAAAATGGATACCAACTGTCAAAGTATATGATACACAATCATTTGCATTTTAAGGTGGTACAATCAGCTAAGTTTTATGAAAAAATTTAAAACATACAAAAAACCAGCAATTTGTTTTCTAAATATTAGGTCATTTGGATTTTCTTTTTCACTCTGTGATGTTTCTATCTTGTAACTGCTGGTGAAGAATGACTCCATTGATGATCCTAAGACAGGCAATCAAGTGCAAACTTTTAATGTAAAGCAGAAAAAATAAACAACCTTAAGAAATTTATGCCCTGCCTGTAACAGTAAACTAATACCATTATGTCATTTGCTTTTCCTTCTTTACAGAGTGAAATGACCAATCACACATACAGAGAACATGCTCACAAAAATTAAAAACTTGTTGTTGTCCATTGTTACAGAATGCTAATATATGTGTATTATTCTGCAGAGTAAATACTTAACCAACAATAGGACAAACCTGTTTTCGGATATTGAGGAATAACTGGTAACAGTTGGTGATAGGTTGGTCATGTGGATGAACGTCAGGAGCAGCACCACCAGAGTCCGAAGCATCTGAACCGGCAGAGGACGCCTGTGCGGCAATTGTCACCTGCACATTGGAGCCCTGTCCTACTGCCACTCCACTGGAGCTGCTCACTGCTACTGGTGTAACACCAGCTCCAGAACTGCTGCTAGCCATGGAAGCATCACGATTCTGCTTCATCTTGCGTTTTCGTGGATGCAGTTCTACTGAACTGGAAGATGGTGCTGACTGTGTCACTGAAGATGGCATATTTGAGCCAGTTTCCTGATGAGTTGTTGTCTGTTGTGTATGAATTTGTTGTTGTTGCTGTTGTGGTTGCTGCTGTGTTGTTGATGGCTGTGCCTGTTGCTGCTGTTGCTGTTGTTGTTGCTGCTGCTGCTGTTGTGGTGTCAATGATTGTTGCTGTGCCTGTGGCTGTGACTGCGGCTGTGGCTGCTGCTGCTGTTGCTGTTGTTGTTGTGGTTGTGGTTGTTGTTGCTGCTGCTGCTGTGGCTGTTGTTGTTGCTGCTGCTGTGGCTGTAATTGTTGTTGTGGCTGCTGCTGTTGTTGCTGCTGCTGCTGCTGCTGTGGCTGCGGTTGTTGCTGTTGTTGCTGCTGTTGCTGAGATTGCTGTATGTGTTGCAGCTGGGGTGGCTGCTGCTGTTGCTGCTGCTGTTGTGACTGTTGCAGCTGTTCTGGAGATGTCTGCTGCTGCTGGGTCAGCAGCTGTTGAGGTGACTGTAATGATGGCTGTTGCTGTGCCTCCTTCTGCGACTGCTCTTGTTGCTGTGGCTGTTGTTGTTGTTGTTGTTGTTGTTGCTGTTGTGAATTTAACAGTGGACTACTGCCACGCTCTGTATGCTCTGATACTGCCCCACCAGATGTCAGAATGGAACTTGAAATGGGAGCACCACCGCTTTCCGGTTGTGACACAGTTGTTGATGTTGAAGTCAGTGTCATTCCTGCAGACACAGATCCGGATGAAGATTCGAGTGTGTCTGAAGCAGTAATAGGAGGAGGAGACTGACGTTGCGGCTGGTGTGGCGAGGATCCACTGGGAGCAGGCGACGATGCATTTGAGGTAGAACGATTGGAAGAACGCAACACACGCTGTGGTCGTACTCCTTCCTCGGAGGTGCCAGTCGACGTACAGGCCTGCTCACCAGAGGACGGCACCTGTGACTGCTCTGAACTGATAGCATCCTCAGCAGCAGCACTGCTGCCACTACTGCCGGCACCATCTTGTGACGCCACAACGTACGGCAGTGCCTGCCGTGGCACACCCACTTTGCCACGCGCACCCCCAGGGTCCTGGTCTGCAGTGCTGGCTGCAGGAATTACAATCTTCAGTGGTGGTACCTTGGGAGAGCGTTCAGACTCTTCCTCTGGAGTTATCGATGCCCCGGCTCCTGCCATTGGTGTGCAGCCCATTTGGCTAGTTCCACCCACTGTGCTAGTTCCTGCCTTAATACCTTTGCTTGCCAAAGTAGCACTTGTCGTGCGCGCTTTGCCGTCACCATCTTTCCTCTTCTTTCTTCGATTGTCTTCCTCTTCAATATCGCCTATAAAAGGAAAATAAGAAGTGTAATGGTACCAACATTACATAAGACTGATACATTTGATCGTTAGAGAAACTTATAAGACTCAGTTGGTTATTATATTTGATGTGCCTGATGTCCCCTCCATTCAGTGAGTGGTAGCCTATACTTATAAAAATATTTATAGTGTAAAATGCAGACAAGAGTGGGAGGTAAAAGAGAAGTGACTTATGAAACATCAAAATTGCAAAACAGACAGTGGATTACATGAGATTTCTGAAGCAAGACAAACATCAAAAGTATACTTGCATACATTAAGAAAATGTTCTACAATAAAAGAACTTTCCAATACCAAATATGGACACCAAATTCAGAAAAGCATCTGAAACAAAATATCTAGAATATGGTACTGTATGTATGTAGTGTGAATGGTGGGAAATCAGAACTATTTTTAATATTGCAACAAGTGTCTTGTCATTAGTAAGCATAGCATAATGGTTGCTAATCTACAGCTCTGTGATCAGTCCCAGAAAGATCCGGTCTGTTTGTAGCCATGAGATCTAAAATGTTTATTTCATTCATAGGCTGTAGCTATTTGTTGCAGCTGGCTGATAATGCATTCATCATTACTTCAGGAGACTGCTTATCCCCTACCAGAAAAATATATGCAATGTTCCCAGAATGAAATTTTCACTCTGCAACAGAGTGTGCTCAGTTGGTAGTTGCCTGTGAAAGGCAAAGGACCCGAGTTCGAGTCTCGGGCTGGCACACAGTTTTTATCTGCCAGAAAGTTTCATATGCATACTTTTCTTGGTTGATTGATGACTCCATGGAGTGCTGTGTGCACAACGACCATATACACTGATCTTCCTTCTAGTTTTCTTGGTCAGTAACTAAAGTGGCTCCCTTCTCTTACTGTATGGTTGGGATATTTTACTGCTATCAAATTCAGGTTGTCTTTGGATGATTTTACAACCATTGTGTCTGAATCTAGTGGCTATAGAAACATATGATTATTAATCAGAGTCCATGGCCACGGATTATTATTGTCTCTGTAAGTTCACATTCAAATTTGTTTTGGACTATGCTAGATTTAGTATTTCTAAGTTTTGCTACAAATAGTCTACCACCTAGGCAGTCTAATCTATTTTACAATATTACTTCCTTTTGTTGTTGAAAATTTCCCTACTCCCTGCTTTGTGTTTTAACTAGGTTCCTAGTATTATTTGAGGATTACTGGAAAAAGTTAGTTTTGGAATTTTTCATTGGTCTTAAGAATTTCATCCAACATTTAAAAAATGCATTTCACATACATTCTGTCACTCAAGTGCCATTTTTAGTGCATAGCACAGACTTGATCCATATAGGGTCATTATATAAGTCTTCAGTCTGTTGTGCACACTGAGGCACCTGCAGCCAAAATCAACACAGTACCTACAAGCTTCTGGTTTACTTGTCTCCAGAACAGAGAAATACAATCAGTCCTTGGAACAATGCAGCAAATGAACAACTGTGCTGAAATCCTGTAAGTGGATAATACTTGTCTTCACCACCTCCAGAAATACCACAGACTGGTTCCAGACCTCATGCAATGGATGTCATTGCCAACTTCAGGACCATATGCAGCTGATTCCAAGCCTAAGGTTCAAGTTACTTTCAACCATCAGTCCCTTCTTTTTCCTCTGGGTGTGTGGGGTGGTAGCGGGGCTGCTGCTCAAGCAGAAGAGGCAAGGACCTTCAACTGTAACTCAATATTAGTGGGAGAAAATATGTCTAACAACCTGTCACTCGCTTCCACAAAAACATGCTACTGAAGTGGTGCTAATGCAGAGAACTGAGCCCTTCAACTGCTTCCTGTCCATGGACAAGCTACTGTTAGACTGTTCATATTTGTCAATTGGAAGAATAAACAGTTGACATAATAAATCTGTTCATGTCAAATAATTAACTAAAAATTTATTATCCTTGGGGTACCAATCTTTAATCATCTATTAAATGTAATAATTGTAAACTCTCAGGACATTTAGTCATTTCATACACATGTACTTTCACCTCATAAATCACAATGTTGATCACACATTTATGTAACTAAATTTAAGTAAGTACGCTGCTGTGTGTAATACAGCTGCTTAAATATCTTGGTGAGAGTAAAAGGGTACCAGCTGTGGTCATTAAGCACAGGGATACCAGGTTTCTCCAACAGCCCAGCACAAAGCGTACATTGCACAAGGCACATCTGCTGCTTTCAGCACATGTGGCAATGTCTTGCTAGCTGCAGGAGATGCTTGCCTTTAGCTCGTCCAAGGCAAAAGTCAATAGTAGTTTCTTCATGTAACCCTCACTTGAGTTGTTATCCCGACCCAGATGGTGAGAGAGCTGTTTGAAAGACACATTTGAACTGCAAAGCTGTAACTCCCCCCATGCCTTGTTATTAACCTTCTATTGGGCACTGTTGCTCTGAAAGCAACGGCAAAATTGCACATTGTTTTTGGTGACATTTTTCAAGTTTCATCCTTGGATGGGCAATGATGCTTAAAGAATCATTGAAATTCTCTGATCGAGCAATATTCTGTTCTCTCTGGAGAAAAGTTTATGAATAGTGTACACTTTTGGCAGATGGCGTGCTAGGTTAGGTGAACATTGTTTACTGGAGTAGCAGCAGTTTGTTTTTATTTTGCGGTGCTGTTTTATCTTGTACAATAAAAAAAATAGAAGTAAAAAGAAAGAGAAAGCCTTGAAAGTGTGTTATAATACAAATGACTTAATGGATTCTTACCTGATGTTTATAAATGGGAAGTGTGAAAAAAGTGTTGTCTGTAGGCAACATTGCCCCTACAAAGAACTTTGTAAACACATGTGTAATGTTTCTAGCACTATTTTGTTTACTCATTTACAGGATATTCGAGATTGAAGCAAATATAGACGAAAACATGTTTTGTAGCATTGTCTTCGCGATAACTCAGACCATTGTCGAGTGCTCAAATGATGGCCAGCTTCACTATGATCTACACAAAGAAGGGATGCAGCTGTTTGTTTTTGACAATGCATGCTCTTATGTGACATCATCCCTTCCAGAAATATGAGTGCTCACTGCATCAAATTAGTATAGTCTTTTTCAAAACTGTGTGCTTGATATAGTGCAATTACAGAGGTTAGCAGTTTTCTTCGAACTCATGTGTCAGATATTGTGCAATTGTAGAGTGTGAGGGATTTTTGAGCAGCAGTTGATGTAATAGTGCTGTGGCAGAATGGTCATGTACACTGACTGGCAATTCATTGGCTCAGGTGTGATTGGTGTTGCTACCATCATTTAAATTCCTCACAATATTAAGCTATTACTTACAAAATTTAAATATTTTTAAATATGAATGTAACAGAGGGAAACATTCCATGTGGGAAAAATATATCTAAAAACAAAGATGATGTGACTTACCAAACGAAAGCACTGGCATGTTGATAGACACACAAACAAACACAAACATACACACAAAATTCAAGCTTTCGCAACCAACGGTTGCTTCGTCAGGAAAGAGGGAAGGAGAGGAAAGATGAAAGGATGGGGGTTTTAAGGGAGAGAGTAAGGCGTCATTCCAATCCCGGAAGAGGAAAGACTTACCTTAGAGGGGAAAAAAGGACAGGTATACACTAGCACGCACACACATATCCCTGCCCAAATTCTTTGCCTTTACAAATGTCTGCTTGTGTCTGTGTATGTGCGAATATATATATGTGTGTGTGTGTGTGTGTGTGTGTGTGTGTGTGTGTGTGTGTGTGTGTGATGTGTGTGTGTGTGCGTGTGCGCACGCGAGAGAGTGTATACCTGTCCTGTTTTTCCCCCTAAGGTAAGTCTTTCCGCTCCCGGGATTGGAATGACTCCTTACCCTCTCCCTTAAAACCCACATCCTTTCGTCTTTCCCTCTCCTTCCCTCTTTCCTGAAGAAGCAACCGTCGGTTGCGAAAGCTAGAAATTGTGTGTGTGTGTGTGTGTGTGTGTGTGTGTGTGTGTGTGTGTGTGTGTGTGTGTGTTATCGAAATGCCAGCACTTTCATTTGGTAAGTCACATCATCTTTGTTTTTAACTATATTTAAATAGTTCAATTTAGTTACAGTTACTAACCTTATAGGTCATAAGTCTATAGACGGTGGTCAAAACAGTGGGTATATGAGGAAATTTAGTATGAAAGTGTTTTCTGTAGATGATCTGGTAAAGAGGTCTTTTTCCAGTAGATCTTTGGAGGAGAATACAATATTTAAAGAGCAAGGTAGATCCACTCCAAATGTAAATCTAACAAGACGAGGGTATGGCATAAGGCTTACTGATTTGGCTCTAACCATGTGAGTAGAAGTAGGTAGATGCCCCTTCAAATTCCTAGCCTATTTCACCTTAGTGGGCCGTAGGAAAAGGTAAAATGCTCTCTAAAGATTTGCACATGAAGCAGAGGGATTTTGAGCAGCATTTCATATATCAGTTTGGTAGCCCAGTGGTTAGGTGCACCGACTGGCAATTCTTTGGACTCAGGTTCAATTCACACTGCTACCATCATTCTTTTTTTCCATTTTCTTTTACTCTTGACAATGTTAAAAGATTAATTATAAAACTTACATATTTTTAAACAGTTCAATTTATATATGTAAAATTGAGCCACCACTGGAAAGACAGGCAAGGAATTCAGGTGGATAAACTAAGTCAGTACAGTGTTATAGTTATGTTCCTTGTGTATGGGACAGTTCTTTTGCACATACCCTACTCCAGTATTTCAGAAAATTCCTTAGCAATGATCTTGTGTTTTGAAGATGACGACTGTATCTGTCACCAAAAGAGTGAGGTGGAGTAGTTCATTGGTATACTCATTTATATGAATATTGTAAGAATGCTTTCTTACACAGATTACTGGGCAGAGCGAACCAATCTTGACAAAAATTCAAGCATTTATGAGCTTGAAAGATTTCAAGAAACTTCATGGGCATATACATTTTGGAAACAATGAGCCACCAACAAACAGTAACGATAGACCATTCAAGATAAGATCAGACCAGTTCCAGGTTCTGTCGTACAAATATGCCATCAACAACAAGAAACTGAGCAGTCTATTGGTGAGATGATGGTTTCTTATAATGGTGCAAGGCCTGGTAACCTGTCAATATACTCAAAATAAGCCCTATAAATGGGGTTTCAAAATATTTGTACATACTCGTGTGTCAGACATTGTCTGTGATTTTATCCCTTATACAGGGAAAGGAATTATGCCAGAGGTTACACAAGAGAGGAAGTCAATTGGAATTGGTGGTCAGGCTCTAATATCTTTGTGTACAAATACACTTGATGATTTGAAGTGTAGAGTATATTTTGATAATTTTTTCTGTACTCTGGGCCTAATCGTTAATTTGAAACAGTTTAATATGGACTCAGCTGGCATTCTTAGGAAAAAAAAGTTGAAAAGCTGCACTTACGAAGACGAGGAAACAATCCATAAGTGTGGTCATGGCTCTTTTGAGTACCAAAACCACTGTGATTCTGGATACTTTAAAGAAATGGAATTTGAATGAGAAGAAAGACAGATGTGGGTTGCCCCACCACTGTGCAGCAGTACAACAAGCACATGGGGAGAATGGACATGGCAGGAGTACTAACTGAACTGTACAGGGTGAAATGATGGTATTTTCTTATATTTGGACTCTCTTTAAATCCTTGTCTTGTGAATTCATGTCTTCTATATTGCCGAGAAACAAAAAGAGAGCAAATCTTGTTGTTGCAGATCTGAGGTGACATTGCAAATGAAATCATGTTTTCTGGGTAGAGAAACCCTCACAAGCCTTCATTAGAGGCACAACCAGTTGACAAGAAGAAGAAAACAGCAGCTCCTATGCCAGTAAATGATGTATGATGTGACAGTCTTAGTCACTGGCCGAGCTATTGGCTAAAGGGGAAATGTCGGCTTTCTGTTCAGGAATTTTCAACTGTGAAATGTGGAACTGTTCTATACTTTGTTCCAAAGACGAATTGATTTCAGACATTTCACATGATGTAGAGCAAATGCAACTCCTTTTCCAGCCACAGGAACAACATTGTGGTGTCTGATATTGTAGCACCCATGTACCTTTTACAGATAATGTTGCTTACATTTGAAAAATAAATTTTATAAAACCCCAAATGCAAGTAAAATTGTTCATACAACAATATACATCTAATTTAAGAATTCTAATGTTTTTTTCTCTGTAACATTTTTGTGTGTACCAAATAAAGATTTAAAATATCAGTAGGCAGTTGCTCTCGATCTATCTCAAGCAATGCTGCCACTCCTCCATGAAATGGGCCCATCTCATCATTGCTTTCCTTGCAGCATACTACATCCTCTCAATTGTGGTTTGCCCCTCATAGAATTAGTCATTGGTGTGACAAACTGTATAAGAGCAATATGGTCTTTCTGCATTGTCTGTAGATGTGTGTATGGTTCAATTTAGTATTATTCCATTTAATTTTAAGACAGCTCTTGCCCCTAGATATGTGCCAATGTTGGAGAAATGAAAGTGCTCTGAAAAATATTTATAGTACTGACATGTAATTGACCCTTGTTAACAAACAGGAGAACTGCCCATTGTAGAAAACGCCAAATACAGTGATGTTGATTCACTGTGTCATTACGTTTGAGTAAGTGAGAGGAGTAAACATATTTAGTGACCAGTGGAATGCAACATAAAATACACTCATGATGAAAACACCATGTATTCATTGATGAGTGTTATGCGCAGCACAGTTCATGGCAAATAGGTGCAGAATTGTTTCCACAAGAGTTGAAGCCAGGAAGTGTTTTGGCAAAAACTCCAGCAAAGTCTCCATTATGAAACTTAGTAGCAAAATGATGTGAGTAGCAAAATGATGTGAAACAGGCTCTGTAATGAATAAAAACTGTAACTGTCTGAAAGAGTCCTACGACCAGAAAACATTGCTCGAGTCAACAAAAGCCTAGAAAAATGTCCCATGAAATCTCAGTGCCATTTATCTGAGCAAGTGAGAATCAATAGATCATCGTGCTGACGCATTATCAGGAATCTGTAGTCTTCCAAAACTCACTGTTAAAATATCCAAAAGAACTTTCACATGTTGAGTTCAGCCCATGGTTTCTGAATGAAATGAAATGAACTGTGATTTTGCCATTATTGACCAAGAGACCTGATCTGAGATGTTTGACTGCCTGGTGCAAGTCTCCTTATTTAGCACCTCCTCAGTGAGTTGTGGGTAAATGATAATGAAACATGACGAGGACTAAAAAACACACACACACACACACACACACACACACACACACACACACACACACACACACACACCATTGTGGCCCAGCTGGAAACTGACTCCAGGCCTCATGATCAAGAGTCAGCAATACGAACCATGAGACTGTGAGCTGAATGAATGAAGTGGAATAAGGGATTTTGGATAATCAGTTTCCATTTCTTCAGATGAGGCCTTGCTTGGTCTGTCATGATATGTGCACTCACAGAACATGTATCACTGTGCATCAGGAAATCCCCTCGAATGCTGAAGAGCCATTGTATAACCTCAAGATTAGTGCCTGATGCACAGCGTCTCGTGTCAACATCACAACATGATTCTTTCATCAAACTGTTAATGCTAACTACTATGTCCAAAACAATATAATCCATATGTGGATCAACTCACAAATAATGAATGGAAATTTTCAGCAAGTTGGAGTAACAGAAAACAGCATCTTGACGATGTTGTCACGAGTGCATGTGGTGTTCAGGGAGGTAGTAACAACCAGCAGAGGCACTGCAACCTCCTGGTCAACTTGATCACCTGATCTCTCTCCATGTGATTTTTACCTGTGGGGCAAATTGAAGGCCAAGTTTACTCAGACAATCCTCACACCATGGAAGAGCTACAGCGGAACACTGAAAACACTGTTGCTTCTATCCCCCAGGCAGAGCTGCTGTGCTTGTCTCTGAGCCTGACACATCGAGCACAGTGCTGCATCGACATCAATGAGGGCCTCTTTCAGTATCCTTTTTGAAGTTCATCAATCTTGTTGTAAATATTTTCTGGGCCAGTTTTATTTTTCCCACCCTGTATAAGGAACACTGTTCTGGTAGACCAATATCAAGTATGTTCCCTTTGCTAATGGCATCAATAAACACTTTTGTTATGCTCTTACGAATATGACCTCCTTGTGTTGAGTAACTGCAGAAGGTAGGAGATAAAGATAGACAGTAAATCCACTATTTTCAAAATACAGGAATCGAACCCCTCCTGCAAATAGGCAGATGAGTATGAATTGCTTCTGCTAGGGACAAATGATATTTATTGCTGTTGCATGTTGAATAACTTCACAGCACAACATCTCCCAGAAGACTATTCCTCCACCACCTTCCATCATCTCTTCTCACCCCCTCCCCACCCCATCCCCACCCTATGCTCAAGTATGATAATAAATGTAGTGATTTTATAATGGTTATGTTGTACTCAGTGCATTGAATTCTGATCTCAGCTACAGACACCCTTGCTGAAAGCACTACCACATGCCTTTGGGTTACTACATCTCTTGAGAACGAAAATCTCTTCTATAAATATCAACATAGGTCCTGCAAATCGAGATCTTATAAAACTTAGCTCACTCTGTTCCTATATGAGAACCACAGTGCTGCAGACTTCGGCACTCAGGTTGCTGTCGTGCTCCTCAACTTCATGACGGCATTTGTCACTATCCCCCAAGGACATGTAATAGGACTGTTGCTACTTACAATGTGTATGAATGATGTAGTAGAAAGTGTCAGAAGCTCTTTAAGCCTGTTTGCAGATAATGCAGCTGTCTTTAAGAAGGTAACAATATCAGAAGACAGTAATGATTTGCAGGAGGACCAACAAAGGATTAATGAATCGTGCATGTACTGGTAGTTGACACTGAACATAAAAAAAAATGTAGCATACTGTGCACAAACAGGAAAAGAAACCCACTACTGTGCAACTATACTGTTGATGACAAATTGCTGGAAACAGTAATTACCATAAAATACCTATCTGAAATGAACTTAAGAGGAAAGACCACATAAAACAAATAGTAGGAAGATCAGATGACAGACAGAGATTCCTACAAAGAATCTGAAGGAAATGTAATTCATGCACTAAACAAGTAGCTTACAAGGCACTTGTTCTACTAGTTCTTGAGTAGTGTTCATCAATTTGGGACTCTTATCAGGTAAGACTGAGAAAAAAAAAGAGAGAGAATTCAATGAAGATTGGCATGTTTTGTCATATAGTTGTTTAATCTGCATGAGAGCCATACAGAAATACTCAACAAACTCCAGTGGGAGATGCTAAAAGAGAGGTGGTGTGTGTCAAAAAGAGCTTTACTATTGAAATTTCAGGAGAGTACTTTCCAGGCAGAGTCGGACAATATATTATTTCCTTCCACTATATTTCACAATATTACCACAACAAGAAAATTTGAGAAATTATTGTAGTAGCTCATACAGAAGTACTGACAATCATTATTCCCACACACCATTTGGAAATGGAACAGGGAAAAAGGGACGAGTTTGCGGTACAAGAAGTACCCTTCACCACACACCATCAGTGGCTTGCAGAGTATTGATGTAGATGATATAACTCTCATAGATGCAACCTAGTGAATAATGAAAAAATGTCAAGGCCCAACAGGATACCTGAGTCCTTCAGCCTGAAGACTTTATGAACTCTCTAACCTCCACAATGGTGGGGTGACATTACACCCCACTGTTAGCAACAACTGGGCTCCAAAATATTTGCTGGCAAAATACCTGATAGAAATACTAAGCCCATATGTGAGTAAAATGCCTGCATCACACCTCCAATATTGTGGACTTTGTGAAATGCCTCAACAACTTTGGGCTGAAGGACTTATTTCCTGTTGAGGGTTGTTGATGTTTTTGTTATTCGTCAGTGTAACAGTGTGCTTCTATGGGAGTAACTAGAACCGACAGGCCAGAAATTTTACACAAAGACCGTAGGCATTTCCATATCCTAAACTCCATGTATTTTCTATTTTGTGTAGAATCCTATGAACAATTGGAGGGAGTCACAATGGGCAGCCCATTCCTGTCTGTGGCTGTGAATTTATGTATGGAGCATTTCCAAGGAAGAAGCCCTGACTTCATCCACATGGATGACACATTCATCATCTAGCCCCATAGAAGGAACTTCCTTGCACATCTAAACTCCATCCATTCCAACATCTAATTTACAGTGGAGACTGAAGCAGAAGGAATACTACCGTTTCTAGACATCATGGTCAAGAGAAGAGCTGATGGCACCCTTGGACATGGTGTGTATCAGAAGAAAATACACACTGAGCTCTATTTGCATGCTCACAGCTGCCACCACCCTGTGCAGAGGAATGGGGTACTAAAAACACTATTACATAGGGCACACACCACCTCAGATGCAGTGTGTCTGGTCCAGGAACTGGAACAAATAAGAACTGTATACCAAAAAAGCGGTTACTCAAAATGGTAAATTAGGGGCACACTCTGCTCCACCACAGCAGTACAAACTGTGGAGATGGAAAAAGTCATGGAGGAAGAGGTAACCATTGCCTTCATACCATACACCAATGCAATTTTGGAAAAAATCAGCTGCGGACTGAAAAAGTACTGAGCAATAAAATATGGGCGGGCAAAGTGTGAGAGATGACCTCAGTTTGTGGAAGGCCACGAAATATCTGATTTCATTGATGATCAGTGACAGCAGCACATTCAACTAATATATCCCAGGTCATCAGTCCCAGAGCATTGTTTGTAATCATGTAATGGAATACAAACATACCAGGATTTTAGCACAGACTTTGAAATACTGGAGCAGTGCTGTTAGAGAGACCAAGTTTAACACCAGGGACAATCTCATCAACCATAACTGCAACTATAATCTCAACAAGTCTAAGAAGACACTCAGGGAATCAATCTGGCAAGCAGGGTGGATTGAGTATTTACACCTACACTACGACAGACACCCATGCCATCACCTCTGGGCTGCTGATGTCATAGGAAGAGCTCAAGGAAAGAGGGGGAGGGGGGATGTAAGTCGGCCATGTGCCCCCAGCAGCTCTATCAACCTGTCGGCACAGCTGATGAGGGCAACATGCCTGGTCACCAAAATATTGTGGACATTATAAGCCAACAGTACAAGCAAAGACTGTTCGACCAACAAAATATGCCAAGAGAAACTGAAGAATTGATTCTCTGATATTGTTAATAGTTTGTAGTTAAATTTGGACTAAGTTCATTGCACAATATTTGTTCAATTATCAGGATAAATAGTCATCTCATTTCTACAAAAGAGCTGCTAACAATTACAATAATGGAGGCAGAAATTACATGGATACTGACAACAACTAATACTGTGAATTTACTCCGTTTTTCCCACAAATAGCCCTTAAGTGTGTGAATGCCAAAAGTGTTTTACTATTTTGACTGTATACAAATTAACCTAATGTACTTTCTCAAAACTTCATTATACACTCAAGTTTTTATTTAAAGCTCTTATGTAATATTCCTGTATTTCAGCTCTGATCACAAAATTTCTCAGTATCAACACAACAGAGTACTAAAACATTTCATGTTTTCTGTTAGGTGTTTCTGCCACTGTTGCCTCAGAAATCACTTTCACCAAGACCTTACTGTGTATGGCATTACATATTCCAGCAATTTCAGGTCCAAAGCTGCCTCAATAGGTAATTTACCAATATCTGTTACATTCCCAAGCGATATTTCCAATATGTATGCTATTGGTTGTAGCAGTTAATTATTTGTAACATAAATTCCACATTTTCTAGATATCCCCGGGGTCTATGAGGCTCCACTCAACTTCATACAGAGCAATTTTTATACCATAGTGAGTTACACATGTTGGTACCAGAGCAGTAGGATGGTAAAAGAAACCCTTGCTAGCACTCTCAGAAAATGTGGAAAATCCACTTCAAAACCCATTTTAAAATGTGATATAGTTAAATTACATCTGCTCAGTAACTACAAACATGGCATCAGGGCATCTAGTGTTCCATCTGTGATAGGCAATTAGTGTACCACATGTAACTGGTAAACAGATTTGTATCTAGTGCCACCTTCCGAGCTTGACACATGTACAACAGAAACAGGAAAAAAGCACCCGCAACATGAAGAACTTACCAGGGGCTGTGTCAGGCTCATGAGTTCTCTTGAGTGCAACAGAAGAAGAGACAGCATCATCCAGAGTGGCACTGCCCGTCTCTCCTGCAACACTGACATTGCCAGCACCTGTAACACCTTCCTCCCGACTGCCACCCTCAACATCTGCAGAGCTCGGACACGAGCTGCCACTCTCCGGCTCTGCCGCTTCTTCTGTTGCCCCTGGCCTGCAACAAGGGTGGAGTAAATAGTGTACATTGTCACAGCTGAAAGATGGAACATATACCAGAAAAATACCAAGATCAAAGAACTCTATAATGCCAGACATATGTATCTTTGGGAAAAGTAACAAAGAGAGGATCCAACATGAACATAAACTGTCCATTTATAGTACGTGCAAACTCACTCAGTATTTGGATAAGAAAATCAAGCCTTTCAGAAGGGAGAGAAAATCGGCATTTTTATCTTGAAATGAAACTTGCTGTTTAGATTATTACATCAGCATATCAACCACTCCACAGTGGGGTCTCTTACATACAATACCAGACAGACATTGCTTGACGAGATCTGTTATTTAAGAATCAATAACTTCAGTTGAAGCAATATTAACTTATGGGTTGTTTGCAGTGTCTAGTACAGTATGCAGAACCACAACCAAGTAGTAACCAAACAGTTTGTAATGTCCAAATAGTACACAGCTCCCAAGTTTGCAAATCAGATCTATTAAATGTGATGTAATAAGATAAATTTTTGACTGTTTTCCATTTCATGGTTGTTATCTGGCAGGCACTGACAGTTTGTGAGCTCACACTAAACCTGACAGATGTAAATTGATATGATATAATGATATTAGCAGCTTGCAAAGACTTTGGTGTGAGACAGTATCCAACTCACAGCATGTAAATACGTTACACACATCCTGTCTAAATAGTGAACTTTTGCAAATTATTTTCACTTTTGCATACAGAAATTATATTTGCTATATTTGCCCATCCATTAAAGAGTGACTGCTGTTCCACACAACTGAGGAATGAAAAGCTCACACCACTCACACTGCTCCTCACTACATGGGTGCAGAAACACACCATTTGAGCAGTGCACAAATCCCAATTTGTTTTGAGCAAAGTATGTGCATTACAACACGTCTGCAAACTACCATGGACTAGGAGGGATTCTGTTCTTGAACAAACTCGCACAGTGATCTTTTCTAACCTCGAACTGTCACATTTCTCGTTCTCTCGATTCTAAATGCATCTCTCACCACCCATGCCATTTGAGATCACTGCTGGCATCCCAACTGGCAGAAATGGACAGCCCTGGCTTAAGGGCCAAGCTACACATGCCATCACTTGGTGCACTGAGCTGAGAGGGGGCCTAGAGGTGCCATAACTGTATGGTTTCTATACAGGATGTATCACAATTAGTTGCAGTCACTTGGGATGCCAACCAAGAGGGTCATTGAGGGGGGGGGGAGGACCTAAGTGCAAGATCAATATATACTGAGTTCCAGAATAAGAAATGGAAACTGACCCAGGTGAAAGCCTAACAGAGAAATGGGGTGAAGGGATGGGTGCTAAATGTACATCGCTTGTATGAAAAAATGTTCTTGAACCAGCCCTGGAACTGGGACGACAGTCACTCAGTGTTGGGAGGGGTTACACTACCTCTTCCATGTGCCTGCCAACTGTTCAGTGCTCTCTTATTTGGTGAAAAACAATCTTTCCACCTTTACATGTTATAATACAGCTTGTATTAGGCATTATTAATCAAAGCATACCATACTGGGACATAAAAATGCAAATAGATGTTGCAAAACTGAATTCAAATACTTTTGTGAAACTGAACGAACTTCATTCAAATGAAAATAAAACTGGGACTCGTCAACAGTGTCCAAGTGCTGTTGGGACTGTGCAACAACATCCAAGGGCTGGCTACCTAAGTAGAGTTCTGGATGATGACAAACTGTGGTACAATGACAAAAATGCATGACCTGCATTTTTGCAGGAGAGAACTGGAAACCATGAGCTCCAAGGAAAAGCTTGTCTGATGGTGCCTTGGAGCTGATGTTCACATTGGGAGCTGCACCAAATGCAAAGGTCATTGACATACAACGCAGTGTGACAGGTGGCCAGAAAGAGGTCATCAATCCATTGTTGGTGATAAAGAGTTTGAGACTAAGCACAAAACCCTGCAGGACAGTGTTCTCATGGTCCTGATGACAGCTGAATGAAGTATGAATTCCAACCCAAAACACCTGGTGGGATTAACA
Organism: Schistocerca gregaria; assembly: GCF_023897955.1. Taxonomy (NCBI): domain Eukaryota; kingdom Metazoa; phylum Arthropoda; class Insecta; order Orthoptera; family Acrididae; genus Schistocerca; species Schistocerca gregaria. The sequence continues at coordinate 121,364,754 of NC_064923.1, forward strand.
CTGATGAATAAAAATTGGTATTAAGTAAAATGTAATGATGACAGGCAGTGTTGTATGGCCTGTTGCAGATGAAAAAAAATACTGCACTGAAGTTTGATGTTTAAAAAAAGCCTATCGGAGTGCCATTTTCATACTAACCAGAATGGCTGGTTGTGGATTCTCTCTCCAGAAAACCACACTGATGGAAGACAAAAGGCCCTGAGATTCAAGTACCCAGCATAAATGGTGAGCAACCATTCCTTCAAGCAATTTGCAGAATACATTGGTGAGGCTACTCTGCTGGTAACTGTCATTGGATGTTGAGTTTTGCCTGGATTAAGGATTGGAACAATAACACTATCTCATCACTACAAAAGGAAGACACCATCACGCCAAATATGGTTGAAGACCCTGAGGAGATGGAGCCAATGAGTAACAGTTGGATGTTGTTTTCATCTGACTGTGAATGGAATCAGGGCCAGAGCCATATTGTGAGACAAGGCAAGGGCCTCAAGAAATTCCCAGTCACAATGCATTATATGATTTCGCATTCCAAGGGGTGGAGGAGAGGGGATGTCTTAAATTCATCCCCTACACATCCAGAAGGCTGTGTAATAAGAAGATGCTGATGCTGTCACAAAGAGCGTTGCAAGATGTTCAGCAAGAAATATGTATCAGTAAGTATCAGTTCACAAAACCATCCCAAAGGAAGAGACCTGGCATGGTTGTGGATCTTTGGCAGCCCTGAAGACTACGGAGCCCAGCCCACATTTGGGATAAAGAGACATGCATTCTCAGGGAGGAGATATGCCACTCCCAGCATTCCTTCTTTACTGCATTTGATTAGATAGCAGGCCTTAGCACAAACTCATTTAAAAGTAATGAGGTTGGTCTGTGAAGGACATCATTTGAAGTGCTGCAGGGCTCTATGGTGATCTTAAACAGATGTTGCAATGTTTTTGGATCAGCATGGCAGTGGCCAACAATGGAGGGAACCTCCTAAAATGGGAATAGCAGTTCCAGAATCATGGGTAATCATGTTGGAGACGTCTTGCACAACCTCATCGATGCAATCAGATGAGGCGGTGAAGGTAACAACAAAGGTATACAACTGCCACCTGGCTCTTTGAAGCACCCAGTGTAGTAGTCTGCCCATGTGGTTGTGGCAAGGAAGAGTCAGAATCACTGGAAAGCAGTCACTGTCACCAAGGCTGCCATGTAGTGACCAAAGTAGCAAACCCACGAGACTAGGGGAAAAGGTCACTAGGTCGGTAGCTGAAAGGGTCCCATGGGTGGCACTGAAGTGGATGGATATACCATTACTAAGCAGACACAGATGATGGTTGGTAGGAATCTGGTAAATTAGAAGGCCCCAGTCAGATGGAGTGGTCAACTTAATGTAAGTGGCCTGCATGGAGATAGATAAACACTGCAAATGATGTCTGCTGAGGTCATTTGTATCTGAATTGCTGTTGCTTCCAATGTGGTACAAAGGGGAATCCACATTAACAACATCTGTGAGAACCAATGTATGGCCTCCCAGGGCCATCACGGTTCTGACAGAATGCACGATAACCACGGGGTGTTTGAGGAATGGTCATCAGTGAAATGTGTTTCTTTAGGGCAACTCTAATTGCAGAAGATGAGGAAACAATGCGTATTTCTGGCAGGTGACAGCAGTATCCATACTGATCATGTTGATAACATTATGGGTCTCAATGTTAGGTTTGAAGGATACAGGAGGACCAGTCACACCCGAGGTTGGCTGCTTGTCACATCAATGAGCATTTGTTCACAATCAGACTGTGTAGGGCGTTCTGGTGCCTCCAGGGTCACCAGAGTAACCTTCTCCCAATTCTTCTTCCTCTTCGTCCTCCTCATCCTCCTTCACAGCCTTTGCTGACCAAGTCTTTCAAGGGCTTATCCATGATGAGCATGGCAATGGATGAAGTATGGGCAGCCCTGGGACACACAGCCATTCAAGCCATTCACTGCCATCAGGCCTCTGATCTGTGAGTTTCTGAGGAGAACGTTCCTGGTTGGGAACACTTGCACTAGTAGATGCCCGAGGAGGAAGCTGCATCTCTGATCAGGTGTGGGAAATGGTTCCCAAAGATATTGCCATGGTAACCACAGTAGAGGAGAGTGGTGAGAGAATTTGTTTGGAAAAAAAATTAGCTAGTAGGGGGGATGGTTTTAACTTTCACATAATTGGTCATATAACAGGCTGAAAGTGTTTATATTTTTGTGCCCTAGTATATGGCAGGCAGCAGGAAATAAGTTTATGTTAATCTACTTTTCTTTTCAGCACTGAATGTCTAGACCTGTTCATAGGACTGACAGATCAGAACAGCCATTTTTTTGTTTAATGTGATATGTACAATGTACGAAACTTCTGCCCAGATGCCATCTACTCCGATGAAGGGCTATCCTCACAGGCACTGTCCAGCCACAGCAGCAAAGGCCTTCTGACATAGTGGCCACTGCTAGTAATCCTAGACCCCCCAGGAAAACTGACATCTATTCCTCGACAAGTGGGGAGTTAACATTATCAGCAGTGTGATCCTTGCATTGTCAAGGGGCATAATCGAAAGAGTAGGTAACAGCTCAACTGAATCAGATTGCTGCATTTGCTTTGAAATGCATGAATCAGATTGGCTGCTGCATTTGCTTTGAAATGAGTGTTCATCCTCAAGGCAGTGTTTATTCAGCACAATGTTCCTACTAAGAGTCCTCTGCCACAGGGTCCGTACCTACTTGGAAGAATATTGGAATTGGAGTGTGTTGTTACTATCTCATTTTGTCTCTTTCTCAGACATAAAGATGATATGTCTGCCAATCTGGTCAATTCTAAAGTTTTCTTTCTAGTTAATATTAATTACTATGCATGCTATTATTAACCAAACATAAGAAGTCTGTGTACTAGTGCTGTGTTCACATCGTGACTTGCACACCCACCTGTCACACTTAATCCAACCAGGAAAACAATTTACTTATTTTTAGTATTCCAATTGTACCCTATGTTGTCATTTCAACAAGCAAACAGCTTTTGTCATCAAATAAAGAGTTCTTTGCCTGCTACTTCTACATTAATGATAATGCTGAAGTGTTGCTATCTGCATTTACAATAATCTTGACTGAAAATTTCTTAAGAATGTCAGCTGTATTTGAAATAGTGGAAGAAACATGTTAAGCTCCTTCTTAGCCCACCACCCCTTTCTGTACTGCCAAGTAGTGTGCTATTTTACACCAGTAAGTTGCAAACAAAAGAAAATTTTGTAAAGTTATATAGGTAGTGTTGGATGAAAGAATCCTTATTTCCTGATTTCTTTACAAATTGGTTAATAAAAACTCAGTTCTGGAAAGGAATATTTTCTCATCTCTTAATTATAGCCCCTGTTCCTTTATTTATAATTATTAAGTTATGAATTGTCAATAACTTGTGAAGAGCAAATAAAATGTATTTTTTATTATACATCATAATGAAACCCATATATATTAGTAGCCGATAACAATAAGATATGGATTTTGTTTTGTTTCCAATTTTTTGGGAGGGTGTATGCTGCTTGTTATTTACTTAGTCCAATGATGCACTTAATTTAATGCATGCAATATTTTTCAATAATATAGTTAATTTAAGCAACATTTTCAGTATCTGTGTAGCAATATCTATCGTCCCACACATCAGCAGCATATCACAAAACATTGTAAAATTCTACATAATACGCAAGGTAACAGGATTTATACATCCAAGCAACTGCATCAGAAGATAATACTGAATGTAAATTAGATCATGACCTATTTGGATATGCGCAAACCTGTAAAATGTTTTATGTCTCACCGAGAACATAAAGACAAGGAATCCTGTGCCACATATTCTAAACAAATGAGTGCTTACACAATACACGACTTCATTTGGAAACTTAAGATAAAATTCGAAAGCAGAATTAAATACAGGTCATAAACTGGATTTGCTGGAAGAACTGAGATGTTCTTTGATACAAAAGCTAATACAGAGTATGTCAACTATCATATATTATGTAATTGAGCAGGAACTTGACAATGGAAGTTATTTCCAGCAACAGATATTGTGTAAGTTACATTAAGATAAATTGTCATAAATGCAAAGGTTGGTTTGACATGATAGTGTTTTACTGGGCATGGCCCTATAGGACATCGTATGCCTTGAATTCCTCTAAAATTTGAACAGACCTATCCACCCATTATAGGAGATACAATGTAATGGTGACTGCAAACCATGGTGCAATTCTGAATTTTTCACTTTAACAGTGTATTGCCAAAGTTGAGAGAAGGTATAAGCTTTGCATAGTGCTCTCAGTGCTAACAGACAAGCAACACTGTGTGAAATAATCACAAAAGTCGCTGTGGGACGTACAATCAATGTATCCGTAAGGACAATGCGGTGAAATCTGATGTCAATGGGCTACGGCAGCAGACGAAGGATGCAAGTACCTTTGCTAAAACCACAGCACCACCTGCACTGCCTCTTCTGGGCTTGTGACTGTATCGGTTGGCCCCTACATGACTGTGGCCTGATCAGATGACACCGGATTTCAGTTGGTGAGAGAGTGCAGACACCATGAAGCCACGGAATCAAGTTGTCAACAAGGCACTGTGCACACTGCCGGTGGCTCGATAATGGTGTGGGCTGCGTTTACAAGAGAACCAATTGTAGACTGCAAATCGTGATGTTCGGTTACATGGAGATCCTGTGCAGCCGTTCATGGCCGTCATGTTTCTAAACAACAATAGAGTTTTTACGAAAGACAATGTGCCACGTGACTTGGCCACAACTGTTTGTGATTGGTTTGAGTGCTCTGAAGACCATTCTGGACAATTTGAGTAAATTATTTGGTCGCCCGTCAAATATTTATGATAGATAATCGAGCGGTGAGTTCGTGTACAAAATTCTGCTATAGAGGCAGCACGGCTCAATATTCCTACAGGGTACTTCCAACGACTTGTCGAGTCGGTGCCACGTGAAGTTGCTACACTACACCGGGCAAAAGGAGCTCCTATGTGATACAAGGAGGTATCCCGTGACTTCTGTCACCTCAAGGTATACTGTATTGTCAGTCCACAAGTCTGCCCAAGAATGCCACCCTGTTATATATGAAAAGTAAATTACACACAGTAATGTTACTGTAAGACATTGTTACTCGGTTGATTAATCAAACAGTTTTTGGTGGCAAAATGGCCAACGAAAACCTACTGTACAGCAGAAAATGAAGGGCAGTTCCACCTGTTTGCTCCGGACGACTGGGCGGCGGCCTCTGACGCCTCCTGAGATGCTGCAGCGCCGCCCCCGCGGCGCTTGTCGTCGCCGCGCGCCTTCACCGGGTGCAGGCGCAGCGTCACCCTGGTGCCGCCTCCGCTGGCAGCGCCGGCCGCCCCTCCCGCCGCCTTGCCACCCTCGGCGGGCGCCCTGCCGCTTCCTCCTCCTCCCGCCGCTGCCCCACCCCCGCCGCCCACGGCCGCCGCCGCCACCTGCGCCGAGCCGCCGCCCTGTCCAGTGGCGCCGCCCGCCGGCTGCTGCGGCGGTGTCCTGCGCATCTCACAGGGGGCACTGGTGTCGCCCTGGCCCGCGCCCGCCTGTTCGCCTGCCACGGCAGCCTCGCCGCCTCCTGAGGACAGGACAGGACCGGACCAGTCCGGGCTGCCGCTCTGGTCTCCCGCCACATCGCAGTCGCGGCCGCTCCTCCGCCCCGCCCCGCCCCGCCCTACCTCAGCTCGCCACTGCGCTGCCGCACTGCGTCCGCTGCCGTCCCTGATTGGTCCTCTCCGACCAATAGCAGCGCGTCCTGCTCCCTTCTACCCGACAGGACGCTCGTAGGCGCCGGTCGATGCTACCCTTCTCAGTCGTGGATGTGCGTTTAGTCAGTACGACGTGATCAACAATGTTATCGAATATCTTCGTAGACTGAAGGAAATTGTATCCACCCGCAAATGTTTTTAAAACTCTTATTCTATTGGTTAATCTACTCCGCAAAGATACGCCCATCTTCAGACGGCTACATATACATTTCATAGAGACATCGTTATTTTATTACTTTTCTGTCGTTCCTAATTTGCTTCAAAACCTCTATGAATTTCTTACAGCGTCTATGTCTTGCGAATTTCCTGTGGCAGTGCAGCTTAGGAATGTTTGTGCTTTTAGAGGTACTTTATACGAAATGGCTAAAGTCAGTTAAAAATGTAATATACGTGCTACACATATGATGTCAGAAAGTGAATGAGATACAGCTCATACTTGATCCACAGACAGACTGGTGTATCAATTTTTATGGAAACATTTAAAGCCTGAAAGTAAATGGTAACAGCTAACAGCCCTTGCATATCACACAATTTTTTGCGTAACAGTATACACAGTGTCGTGCGTTTGCTTCACGATAAGTAATTACCACAATCTTTTTTTTCTTCTCGTTTAACAACCTGCTGCCGCAGTATCCATAGTTTTGATTAAAATATTCCAAAGACAAATGTGTTTGACTTACACCAGAACATTACTTTTTAGCCCCAAGTGACAGCGTGTGAAGTATGGTGGAAAAAATGCTAAGTTTCCATTCATGATAAACAAAAAAGTGTGTTTTATTCCCTACTTCGGGCTAAGCATGTTTTCACTGAGATCGGACAATCAAAGAATGGCACAGACGTTAAGTTGGCATATCTGATTTATTTCCTGTATACTCCGGTAATTAACATAAGTATATACACACATTTGCTTTTTAATCATTTGGCGACTTCCATCATCACCACCACCACCATAAGTGGCAGTAATCGTAGAACATTAGCAGTTACAGCATGGTAATTAGGGCTTTCCAAAACCATTTGTGGATTATTACGGCGTCTTTCAATGTTTAATTGAATAACAGCTGACGATTTATCTTCCATTGGTAAATGTGGTCTCTTTAGTTTAGTTGACCTAAGCGGTCGTCCATCTACACAGACGCAGATTACTTTCCAGGATCACTGAAGCCCCGTAAATTCCAGAAACAACCACGTTTTCAGTAGAGCACGTAATTGCAGCCACTATTAGGTACCGAAAGGCTATGAGTAGTACCTTACCCTTTGTACAGGTACCTGGGACGTAAAATATTTTAATAATTGTGTACCGTCTTCAGTTGCCATTTCTTCTTCTTCTTCCTAACTCAGTTTTCACGGACTAGGTTAAACTTTCAAGAGCTACAATTGCTTCAGTTTTTCCTCTTCATAAAACTTCAGAATAATTGTCTTGTGACTCGGTGAAAAATATTTTGTGGCTCAACGGAGGTAAACAACTTAAAGAGATTTAACTCCTAATAAAACGTTACACAGTTCTCGAAAAGTGGTGGTGGATGGAAAAGGAACTATATCTGAATTACTGAAGTACTTTTATTCTGACAAATATCTGCTACAGACTGGTTAGGATGACGAAATGTCTTAACGATGCAGGTATTAACGACGCATAGGCCAGTTCATACTCGAGTGACATTTATAGACATTACAACACGTAGAGGATTGAAAAAGTGCAGTTGTCATATCCAATTAGCCGCCATCTGCGGCTGGAAAACTATTAATGGCTAAATAAATGACAACTCGAGCAAAAAAAGTGACTGCTTTCTGTCTCCTCAATAATTATGGTTAAATAGAGGGATGCGATATATTTGCTGTGGCAACTGTTGACATACAGATAAAAGAATTCACAAAAAGATTGGCAGCTCACCCGTTTCAAGTCGACTGTCACTGCATTTAAATACCATTCGTTATTTTATTTACAAATAGCTGGTAAAATTCAACTGGTCTGTTACTCATTTACTCTATTTTATCGGACATAAAGGAATACCAGCGGAAAAATGTTACTGTCTGAGCATAGAAAAGGCGAATATGCTCCTGTTTAAAACACTGACTGAAAAGTGGGGCACCAGCTAATTCATTCTACCTGCTTCAGCACCTTTAAAAACATCTCCAAAAATCTGGACATGTGGACTTATTTGCGCTCAGTTCCACAAGTTCCCGTAACTGTAACTCGATCACACCCACGAGTCACTCACACCCACCCGCTCCCACTTGCCCATTCCCACTCACTCATTCAGTCCAACTCATCGCTTTGTGTCCCTGTGTCACAGCCACTGTCCCCTTCGTTCTGTCCTACTACTACTGTGCCCTCTCACTCTCACTGGCTCTCTCACACTGCTAATATCTCACTCTTTCCTTCCTGTTGCCGCTGTCTCTTCTCACTATCTCTCTTCTTCCTCATTGTCATTCACTCTGTCTCTCATTATCACTGGCTCTCACCCACTTCCACTTTCTCTTTATTCCTCTCCCACTAGCACAATCTCATTCACTCTTTTCCTAGCAGTGTTCTGTCACCGTCAAGTATTTTCCAGTGCCACTGTATTCCTCTTTTTCTCTCATACTGCCATAGTTTCCTTCTTTCTTTCTATACCACAACTAGTGTGTCTTTTTAAAGGTGCTGAGGAATTTAGTATGATGCAACTGGTACTCCACTTTCCAGTCAGTCTTTTAAAAATTAACGTATTCGCCTTTTTTGTGCTGGTAGAAGATTTTTCTGCTGATTCCCTTCTTTTTCCTGCCACGGCAGGGCATGTCCTAATAGAAAAAAAAACTTTACAGGTTAGTAAAATTTTGATAGTTTACTTAGGTGAAACTGAAATGACGCAAAACATTACAAGTCGGGCCGGAGTTTGTGTACACAGAACCTCTGCATGTGTTTCAGCACTTCAAGAGTTCCCAGAATCCTTCTGATGATCACGGAGACACTTTGCTGCATCCAGAATGAGATTTTCACTTTGCAGCTGAGTGTGCGCTGATATGAAACTTCCTGGCAGATTAAAACTGTGTGCCCGACCGAGACACGAACTCGGGACCTTTGCCTTTCGCGGGCAAGCGCTCTACCTTTCTTTCAGGAGTGCTAGTTCTGCAAGGTTCGCAGGAGAGCTTCTGTAAAGTTTGGAAGGTAGGTGACGAGATACTGGCAGAAATAAAGCTGTGAGGACCGGGCGTGAGTCTTGCTTCGGTAGCTCAGATGGTAGAGCACTTGCCCGCGAAAGGCAAAGGTCCCAAGTTCGAGTCTCGGTCGGGCACACAGTTTTAATCTGCCAGGAAGATTCACTTTGTTGCATATTTCTCCGTGCTACGTCGCTTTGTAAACTACCCTTTCGCCTCTTACCGAATATTACGTGCGTATTTTATGTGTATCAGTAGGGTAAATTTGAACCTCTGACTCACGTTAACGGCTAAAGCATCAAAAAAAATTTCAAGGTTGTCACCGCAAAAATTACAATCGTTTGTTGTGCGAAGCTGTCTTGGAAACTGCGGCTCGATTTAGGTACAATAAAACCAAGTTTTGGTGGTGTTTCTCGATAACGGATAAACATTGAAAACTGGAAGGTTGCACTTCTACATAAACGGTTAGAGATCGACGATATAAAGTTAAAAGTCGAGCAATTTGCTGCGGTTATTTATCATTTAGATTTCGTCTCGCCGGAATTCACGCAGCGGTTTTTTTTTTTTTTTTTGGTCGGAAACGGATAAATATATCATTAAAACTGTCAAGGTTGTTCGAGATCGGCATCTTAGGAATAAATCGTAAAAGCGTCAGCCATCTGCTGTGCATAACCGTCTTGGAATACGCGGCTCGATTTTGGTACGAAAAAAAAACTGCAAAAGAAACTTTGTTGGGGGTTTCTACGGAACCGCCAATGACCTAACAAAGCCGCTATAAGCGTCTTGGAAGGCCCACTGTAGATCATATCGAATGCAAAAGGAACCAAACGATTTGTTGCATTTGCCTAAGTAGGAGGAGGTGTGTAATATTCATACTTCGGCCATATACTGTAGGGTAGTGATACTAAGACGACCCTTCCGTTGGGTATAGAAATGGTCCTTAGCCTAAGGGCTATCCAAAACACGTTTCTGTCACCAAGGGAGCCAGAGGTATAAGCCATGGAAGAACCCCGTTTTTATGCGCGGTGTTTTGGAATATATTATTAAGTAGCGCATGCTGCCTTATAAGGTTCTGCAGAGGTCTTTTCGCTCCGTTAGAAACGCTATTGTTAATGATGAACTTTAACCCTTTAAGTGACAAAATGTCTTATCCACCATTACAATGAAATACATGTCAATACGTACTCTTTGGGAACTGTAGCCAATGAAACTGCTCAAATTGTCATATACTAGCTGCGAAACCCGGTACTGCTTGAGCATTTATTTATTCCAGTCTTGTATTAGTCCATTTCTTCCTCCATCCTCTCTCTGTTAATCCCCCCCCCCCCTCTCTCTCTCTCTCTCTCTCTCTCTCTCTCTCTCTCTCTCTCTCTCTCTCTCTCTCTCTCCCTGTCTCCGACTTCGCCCTCTCACTTCTCATCTCTTCCTCCCCTATCTTTCTGATAATGTCCCACCGCACGTATTCCCGTACATCTACATCGTACTCCGCAAGCCGCCTAATAATGGTGTGTGGCGGAGGGTACTTTCGGTACCACTACCTGATCCCTCCAACCCTGTTCCACCCGCGAATAGTGCGTGGGAAGAATGACTGTCGGTAAGCCTCTGTATTGGCTCTAATTTCTCGAATTTTCTCTTCGTAGTTATTACGCGAGATGTATGTGGTGGGAAGTAACATATTGTCTGATTCCTCCTGAAAAGTACTGTCCCAAAATTTCAATAGTAAATCTCTCTGTGATGCACAACGCCTCTCTTGTAACGTTTGCCATTGGAGTTTGTTTAGCATCTCCGTAACGTTCTCTCGCCCACTAAACGATCCCGTGACGAAACGCGCCGCTCTTCATTGGAACCTCTCCATCTCCTCTATCAGTCCTACCTGATAGGGATCCAGATACAAACAACTGCATCATCTGCAAATAGCCTTAAAGAACACGACACTTTCTAAATGGTTCAAATGGCTCTGAGCACTACGGGACTTAACATCTATGGTCTTCAGTCCCCTAGAACTTAGAATTATTTAAACCTAACTAACCTAAGGACATCACACAACACCCAGTCATCACGAGGCAGAGAAAATCCCTGACCCCGCCGGGAATCGAACCCGGGAGCTGGAAGCGAGAACGCTACCGCACGACCGACACCTTCTACTGGATCATTTATATGTATTGTAAATAGCCCTGTGGTACACCGGATATTACCTTTACACCTGTCGATTTAGTTCCGTTAAGAGCGACGTGTTGAGTTCTGTCTGCAATGAAGTCTTGAATCTAATCGCAGATCTGCTACGATACTCCGTAAGCTCGTCTTTTTTTCATTGAACGGCAGTGCGGGGCGGTGTCAAATGCCTTAATGAAATCAAGGAACACGGCATTCAACCTGAGCGCCGTTGTCCACTGTGCTGTGGATCTCATGGAGGAACAGAGCGAGCTGAGTTTCGCAGGATCTCTGTTTGCGGAATCCATGTTGATTTTTATAGAGGAGATGTTCATTTTTCAATAATAATAATTCAAGAGCGTAAAATGTGTTCCATAATTCTACAACAGATTGACGTCAACGATATAGGTCTATAATTGTGTGGATCTGTCTCACGGCCTTCCTTAAAAGCGGGAATGACCTGCGCTTTTTTCCAGTCGTTAGGTACCTCTCGTTGCTCAAGCGATCTACTATAAATTGCTGGTAGAAGGAGAACAAATTCTTTAGCATAATCTTGATAGAATCTTACAAGTATCTCATCTGGTCTTGCCACTACTCAGCTATTGTAGCTGCTTTTCAATCCCGTGATCAGTTATCTCAATATCTGCCATTTCGACATTCGCACAACGATTGAAAGGAGGGACAGTGTTACGATCTTCTGCGGTGAAACAACTTCGGAAGACCGAATTCAGTATTTCGGCCTTCTCTCTGTTATCTTCCGTTTCGGTGACTGTGTGGTCGCTGAGAGAATGAATAGATGATTTTGACCCACTTACTGATTTTACATACAACCAAAATCTCTTAGGGTTTTTACTCAGGTCGGTTGACAACGTCTTACTTTCAAAATCATTGAACGCTTCTCTCATTGCTCTCCTTACGCTCATTTCCGCTTCGTTCAGCTTTTGTTTGTCAGCTAGGTTTTTACTTCCCTTGAATCTGAGACGAAGTGCTCTTTGTTTACGTAGCGCTTTTCTAACGCGGCTGTTAAACCGTAGTGGATCTTTCCCATCCCTTAAAACCTTACTCGAAACATACTTGTCTAGGGCATATTGAACGATGCCTTTGAATTTTTTCCATTTGTTTTCCACATCTTCGTCCTCATCGCCGAATATTTGATGTTTGATGCTGACTGCTGAGATATTCTGAAATTTGTATGCTGTCACCCTTGCTGAGAGAATATACCTGCAGAAAACGTCGGACGTGCAAGGCAAGTCAGATATCAGGCGTTATCAACCCTTCCCCCCCCCCCATATATATATATATATATGGGAGACAGATCGTCTCTACCTCCCCCCCCCCCCCCCCCAGAGCTTCCTTCCAGATCAGAAGTGATATGGTTACGAAGTTTTATTTTACATTTTCTGTCGTCTCGTTGACACTGTAGGCATATACCATCGGAAGCAAGGAGAGGATGTTGTTTTGTGGCCGGTGTCCTCTTTCTATGCCACCTGCACGCATGTATTAACAGAGGTTTTTATTAACATAAACAGGATGCTCCTTAACTCCATGTGTTGTGGTACAAGCTCGCTGTAATTGTCCACGTTAGCCTCACTGCTGGTGAAGTACAAGTCCGCTGTGTACACTACTATGGTGGCTATATGCTGCCCTACAGTGAGACTCTGATTGCTCCTGCGTCTGATGACTCGACTCTCTCTGCAACTGGGCTGCTACTGATGACTCGACTCTGTGACTCACTGGGTGACTGACTGGGCCCTCCGGTCTGCGGCGGCGATTTAAATACTGGTAGTCGAGACGGCGTTGGTGGCGTGTTGCTTGCAAGGTTTTCTTTGGCCTCTTTTCTGATAGGCTCACTTGCTCCGGTGTCTACTATCGATCTTCTCGCAGCCTCTTTGTCGATTGGAGTGCTGGCGACAGATTACACCAACACAATACGTAAGCCCGGCATGAGTTATCAGGTCATAAATATCAGGAGCACAAAATCCGTGCTGATGAAGATTGAAAAATCTGCAGGAAATTAGCAATGTCAATTTCTGTTAGTATACATATATCCTTGGGAGGAATATATTTCGCAAAGGGCTTGGGTTCATAACCAGTCTTAGACTATGCATATAAATCCACAATTGCAGCCACTTCAGTGCCAGAGAAACGCTTTTTCAAACACAGGCAAACAGTCTACCCCGCCTGCTGCATCCATACTACATGTGTGTACGCGACATTCACCCACTGGTCCACTCGACGCTGTGTTACCCAGACTCCCAGTAGTAATGGAAACTGTAGAAATAGTAGCTACACTATCTGCATCAGTCTTTTCCAAATTCTGAATGTTCTACGTGCTCTTCTGCAACCTCTTCCCAGCAGTTCATTGCACAATAAGCCAGAACTTCATCTGTCGTGGAACTATGTCACTTCCATGAGGTCATTTTTACAGATCTAAAGGAAATATCCCGAATGTCTGTATGATGCCTTTAACTATAAAAACAAACCAAAAACGAGTAAATAATATTCCTATTAGATTCAAGTGTGTGCATAAACTGCTTTCATCATGTTGCAGTTTGTCAGTAATCATCCTTCAAGAGCACTGTCAGCAAAACTCCATAGTTATTATAAAAATGGCTGTATGTACATATGTAAGTTTGTTCCACATCTCCTAAATCACTGGACTGATTTCAAACAAACTTGGTACACATATCACTTACTCTCTGGAAAGAACCACTGTAGAGTTAAGAACCACCTACCTAACAAATTGGTGAGGTGGGGGTGTAAAAGCGAATACCCACACTCTTTAGTCATCCGGTTACTGAGAGAGAAAGCACTTAAGACTTTAAATCAACATCATACACAATTCCAAACTTTTACGAAACTTTTTATCGCTGACGATCCTCGTAAAATGCTGAAAAGAAAAAAAAGTGTTTCACTTACTACATTTTCGATGTTCAAGCACTAAAACTGCCGCACGAAGAATGACGTTTTGTATATGTGGTGTCTGTTCTTTTGGATATAAGCTTCAATGAGGGCAACCCCCACGGGTGAATCTTCCAGCACCAAAGAACTTACAATAGTGCAGTTAAAACGGCATTTGTCAATGCCAGCACTAGCAACATTCTCCATCAAAACTGGATGGATTGTAGCAAAGAAGGAAGGTATCTGACATTTGTGTGAAGCATAACTCTGATACATTACTGGTCCAAGAAAGGTACAAAGCACAAAACGACTGACGTGCGTGGGTGACTGGAAGGAAGCTTGCCTTAGAGAGACTGAATCAGGAATATGGGAGGGCAATTTTCATAAAATAGGACAGTGATGTAGTGTCTGCAGATATGAACTGAGTAGACTACATATCCTAACAGTAGAAATTCAATCTTTTACCATTACATCTGTCTAAAAGTCACCAAACAGCCTATAAATATTTACAGAAACTTGCAATTTTGAATCTCAGCTAACAAAGTTGGTCGTGAGTGACTTTGTCATGGTATTTCTTGGGGATATAGGGAGACACACAAACGGCAAATACCTAGTAGACTGAGCTGAATGCATTTGTTTAAAATTAATACATGGTCCAAAATTGTCCTATTTGTTTAACAGCAGACAATGGAGGACTGATTTCAACCCGGATAACATTTTTGAATCAGAACATACGAACACAACACTGACCTCTTACATGTACTGCAGAAGTAGTTGTTAAATCAGGAAAAGTTGCATCCAGAAGACGTGTCAGCTTCGAAAAAGCTCGGTTGGATCAATTTTCTCAAAACTTCGATGATGTACTCAGTCCTGATCCAGAAAATTATGGAGATTTTGAGGAGCTACTAAAGAGTATCTCCCGTAAACATATTGCAAGAGAATGCGGAACTGTGTACTTACCTGGACTTGATAAAGACTCAAAATTATTCCATAAGAGGTACGAACCGTTTTCTAAAAGGATCTGTTCTCAGAAGAGACAATACATACAGGAGAACAACTTATCCCAGGCGCCGGCCGAAGTGGCCGAGCGGTTCTAGGCGCTTCCGTCTGGAACAGCGCGACCACTACGGTCGCAGGTTCGAATCCTGCATCGGGCATGGATGTGTGTGATTTTCTTAGGTTAGATAGGTTTAAGTAGTTCTAAGTTCTAGGGGACTGATGACCTCAGATGTTGTCCCATAGTGCTCAGAGCCATTTGAACCATTTTTTTTAAATCCCAGGCATATAGACATCACGAATAGAAAATTGGCGTAATGTCCTCGGAAGTTTTGATACGAAACGTAGTAATCAACAAAATCATTGAGAAACCTTAACAGTAATCCTAAGTTTCATCGTTGGTGTCAGCAGTGTCACCCTTGAACAAACAGCACACCAGCTGATCTTCAATGGCAAAATCGCAAAAAAAAAAAAATTAACAAAACTCGAACGATGTGAAGATGAGAGAATGAACATCTTGGCACTCTACTCACATATGAAAAACTGAGGACTGCTATTCATCAGATGAAAAGTAATAACAAAATATTAGGTTTGGATAACATGAGATCGGAGCAACCCTATACCCATCAACTGTATTCTGCAAATGCTGAACACTTGTGTTGCTAGAATAATGATCCCGAAGGTCTGGCGCAAGGCAAAAGTGGCGGCGTTGATTAAATCAGGCAAAGAACAGAATTCAATATAATTGTGGTCGTATAAGTATCAACCTTGTCGCGAACACGCTGCTCTAATTCATAAAGAATTCTCTGTTTGCAGCCCCCATCATTTTAAATGGACAACGACTTTCGTTAAACGTATCTATCTGGAGTACTTTCCATGACACTTAAGTTCCTTCCTGCCTCTCACCCATATGTAGCCAATGATTTATTAATCATGTTATCGTACTAAAAGTCAAATGCTAATGTAACAATTATAGAGTATGCATTTAACATAAAAAATAGACATTCTTGATCTAACGTTCGTGGTATACTAATACATAAGACCGATAAACTTCAACTATAAAGTCTTTATCTGCAACTTACTTTTCGAATGACGAATTTGGGGAAAAGCCTCATTGTATCGTCGGGTTAATGCAGTATTTATGCCCTTCCCGTTCTATTCGTAGTAGCCTCACAAACGCTTTCACTACGCCCTATTTTTTCACTCAGGGGATCACTAAGACCCACCGCTAGGCCCTGTGCTCTTTTTAAGTAACAGTGCGTTGTCCTCAAGACGGCGGGTGTTCGTCGTCAGAGACATGAAGGCAGCCTTGCCTGCGGCTATCGAGCGTGCAGGGTGCAGTCAACTGCTAGCAGTGGCTCAGGCTGCTGGCCTCGCGTGTAGGGTGCAAGCAGAGCTCGCAATCTGCACCATTGTTACCAAAGTTGATTGGGGTCCTTTGGCGTGAAGCCGAGTGGAGGGTCCGAACCAAAGGATTCGTTGATTCTGTGACAGTCTTGGCTGCACATTTCTAGACCTGCGTTGTGGGTTGGGCATTTGTAGGACTCCCCTTGATAGGTCAGGGGAGTACTGCACAAAGGAAGCAACTACTCGGGTAGCACAGTACTTGTGGAGCGTACATGAGGGTTTTTTAGGCTAGGCGGTAGTTTCAGGTACTCTGATGGACACCAAGCAGCAAGGGATGTCAGACCGCGTACAGAGTAAAGACACTTCAACTGCCAAAATTGTAGCCGTAAATTGTCGAAGTATTCGTAACAATGATCCCCAATTTACTGTCCTCCAGGAAAGGTCTAGCGCTTAAATTATTCTTGGGATCGAGAGCTGGCTGAAACATTACATGGAAAGCTCTGACATATTTAGCGATTCATGGAACATATATGGGAAAGACAGATTAGAATTTATACGAGAGGGAGTGTTTATTGCAGTTGACAAAAATATTGTGTCTATTGAGATCGAAGTTGAGTGTGACAGTGAAGTTATCTGGTCGCGTATAACGGGAGTACGTGGAGCCAAGCTAATTGTTGGATGCTCTTACAGGCCACCCGATTCTGCAGTGACAGTTCTAGAGTCATTCAAAGAAAGTCTGCGATCAGTAGCGTGTTAATACCCAGACCATGCAATAGTAGTTAGAGGCGACTTTAACCTACCGAATATAGACTTGGATGTCCATGGATTCACTGCACGATGTACCGACAGACAGTCGTACTTTTGAACACGTTTACTGAAAATTGTCTTGAGCAGCTAGTTCCGCAGCCCATAGGCAAGGGAAATGTCTTAGACCTTGTAGCTGCAAATAAGCCTGAGCTTATCGAAAGCGTCAATATAGAAACGGCGAATGGCGATCTTGATGTCATTATAGCAACTATGGTTACGAAAAATAATAAAACAGTTTAAAAGGCTAGGATAGTGTTGCTGCTGGAAAGAGCAGATAAACCGCTGTTAGTGTCTCAGACAGTGAACTGACATCACTTAGTTCCAGTAAGATGGACGTAGAGGAACTATGGGCGAAGTTTAAGCAGACTATAATGGTTCAAATGGCTCTGAGCACTATGAGACTTAACTTCTGAGGTAATCAGTCCCCTAGAACTTAGAACTACTTAATCCTAACTAACCTGAGGACATCATACACATCCATGCCCGAGGCAGGATTCGAACCTGCGACCGTAGCGGTCGCTCGGTTCCAGACTGAGGCGCCTAGAACCACTCGGCCACTAAGCAGACTGTAAATCGTGGTCTGGAGAATTATGTGCTAGTAAGTGGATTAAGGGCGGAGAAGACCCACCATGCTTTAATAGAGAGATTCGGAAAATGTTGACGAAGCAGAGGTTGTTGCACTCTCGGTTCAAAAAAGAACGCGCAAATGACGACAATCTTGAAAATGAATCAGTGAGTTTCTTAAGATGTTTCGATGGTATAATTAAATAAAAATAGTAACATATAGAACTGAACCAAATTGTTAAGATAAATAACCTCTGTACAAAAGCACATCATACTCTGTGGAAGACCTATAATGTTATCCATGTTGACTACTTGAAGGAACATCTTTGTTGTCTGTGTAAGATATTTTCTATGTTTAAAGTGTACAGCAAGTTGTGTGTGATGTTTGGTGTGTGTGAGACTCTGCACAAATCGACCGTAAGAAAACTGTAACTACAAATTCTTCTAAATTTTGCCAGTACTTCACAAAAAGATCGACAACCAAATCGCGTATTTCTTATATATTGCAGTAAAGTCAACGAAATGCAGCAGACTCACACATCGACAACATCAAACAGAAATGGTATACCAAACACAAAAAAGCCTTTTGAAAATGGAAATCATTTCCCGAAACGCGTCGAGTGAAAAGTAAAATAAAGAAAATCGTGACTGGTAGCAGAAGAATTATTATAATTACGAACGACTTAAATTGGAAGGAACACACTGAAAATGTTGTGGGGAAGGCTAAGCGAAGACTGCGTTTTATTGGCAGGACACTTAGAAAATGTATCAGATCTGCTAAAGAGACCACCTACACTACGCTTGTTCGTCCTCTTTTAGAAAACTGCTGAAAGAAGGGCAGCACGTTTTGTATTACCGCGAAATAGAGGAGAGAATGTAACTGAAATTATACAGGATTTGGGACGGGCATCGTTAAAACAAAGGCATTTTTGTTTGCGGAGGAATCTTCTCACGAAATTCCAATCACCAACTTTCTCCTCCGAATGAAAATATTTTGTTGACGTCGATCTACATAGGGAGAAACGATCACCATGATAAACTAAGGAAATCAGAGCTCGCACGGAAAGATATAGGTGTTCGTTCTTTCCGCGCGATATACGAGATTGGAATAATAGAGAATTGTGAACGCGGTTCCATGAACCCTCTGCCAGGCACTTAAATGTGATTTGCAGAGTATCCATGTAGATGGCAGGGAAGGAAAATGGTCGACTTAGGTTTCGTGGGAGAATTTTAGGAAAGGTTTACCTGTGAATGAGACCGCATATAGGACGCTGATGCAACCTATTCTTGAGTGCTGCTCGAGTGTTTGGAATCCCCACCGGGACTGATTAAAGAAAGACATTGAAGCTATTCAGATGCTTGCTGCTATATTTTTTTTATCAGTAGGTTCGATCAACACGCGACTGTTACGGAGATGCTTCGTAAGCCCAAATAGGAATAACTGTAGGCAAAACGACGTTGTGTGTACAAATTGCAGATAGCAGCAATCGACCGCTTATCGCTTGGAATCCCCAATTCAATCAGATGAATAGCATGCTGTGTGTGAAAATATGGCTACAGGGCTGTGACCCGTTTGTGTAGTTTTGTTTCGTATCGCTTTGCACACCTTGCGTTAGAATTGTAGTTATTCAGGGAACAATAATCACTCTCAGAAGTAAATCTAAACCTAAAGTTGCCAGTTATATTACAGAGAAATGCAAATATAAACACATTGACGTCCACAGATATTAGTGTTTTTATACTCGTGCTGAAGATATAGAAATTCATGGGGAGGTAAGAGTAATAGTCGAGATGTAATGGGCTCCTTACCGTGATTTTGAGTTATTTATGAACCAACTATAGACATTACAGTTGTCTTCTAAAAAGAGTTACGTATTGTGGTATTGAGTGGATATCTTAAATTAAATATTTATGGCAAACCTATTTTCGACAGCTATACTCCAGTACCTTATTTCACACAGTCTACCTCACCTTCACAAGATTCACAACAAAGTTACGGAAATCAGTAGAGCTGCTGTTGACAACATTTCTATAAACAAAATTGAGATTGCAAACCCACTGTGTAAATATCTGCATTTAAATTACAGGACTAATGTATGAAAGAGAAATTGAGGGCTAATAAATAAAAGAGAAATTAAGGACTACTAAATGAAAAAAAGAATTGTATTAGTACACTGAAAAGATGAACGAATCACACTTGTCGTCTTTATGAGGTCTATTTTTTCTGCAGAGTTCCCAAAAGAAGCCTTAAAACACGTGATTTATTAAACAATTCCCGTTGTTTAAACTCAGTTTTTGCTAGTATACGTGGGGATAGATAGATCAACTGCCACTGCTGCTAAAAGTAACGGTTCATTTTCCATAGCAGAAGCTCTCGGTGTAGTGGCGTTCATAGTACTGGTTGAAATTACTTGATAAATTGCTGTGTGTGTGTGTGTGTGTGTGTGTGTGTGTGTGTGCGCGCGCGCGCGCGCGCGCGCGCGTCGAAGCTAGCGATCGACAGCTGGCGATATAGCCAACGATCCCTCGCTCGTGCGTGGGGGCCCTACGATCTTGTAAGTGGTTGTGGTAAGGGGGACGGGGAACTGCGAGAACAGTTGCCATACAGTATAAACTGTGTGTTTGTGTGTGTTTGTGTGTGTGTGTTTTTTGAGGCAGAGTAACTGACGGCGCGCAGATATCCGGGCTTAATCATCCATTATCTGAGAATGAGAGCACTTAGATACTTCCAACAAAATTTACATATAATTTCAAGCCATTATGAAACTCTTTCTCTCGGTGTCCGCCGCCCCCCCCCCCCCCCCCCGCTCTCGCACAATGATTGATGAATGGAAAAAAAATTTATCGCTGTTCATGCAGTCAACCTTCAGCATGACGCATGACGTTTTAATTTACTACGTCTTTACTTCTAACTCTGTTCGCAACAGAGTTTCCAACAGTGTCTGCATATATCACTGAATGGGCCTGCAAAATTATGTTTCTGTAGGACACATATTCAGCAGATATGACTTCGTAAACATTTCTCTGTGACAGAGAAAAAACCAAAACACTAAACGCCGTTTACCAAAACTGTTTCACTGAGGAAGTTTCTCCTTTATATCGTCGCAAGCACGACAAAATGACAAACATCGAAATAAGTCACCAGTGGCTACAATGGCAACGAAAAAGTTAAACAAAGGAAAGGGTACTGGACCTGAAGGGATACCAGTCACAAAGTATGCGAAAGCACTTGCCCCTCTTCAAGCAGCAGTATACCGCAGTCCTACCGGGAGCGATGTGTTGCTAATGATAAGAAAAAACGACAGGTCATTCCCGTTTTCAAGTTCAACGAGGGTCGCCAAACAGACGCACAAAACTATAGGCCTGTTGTAGAAATTTGGAACATTTTTTATGTTCACGTACTATAACATTTCTTCAGACCGAAAATCTCCTCTGTAAGAACCAACATGAGTTTCGAAAACAACGATCGCTTGAAAGCCAGCTCGCTCTGTTCGTCCACGATACACAGAAAGCAATAGATACAAGCGTCCAGAGAAGATACTGTTTTCCTTGACTCCCGAAAGCCATTCCATATAATTTCGGACGACCGTTTAATGAGTAAATTACGACAGCACGGACTATCAGACCAGCTGTGTGACTGCACTGAAGAATTTCTAGCAAACAGCACAGCATGTTATTTCGGACGGAGAGAAGTCTATCTAGTAGATAAGGAAGACCTGCAGACTAATAACGCTTGGTACAAAGACTGGCTACTGAAACAAATGATTCAAAAATGGCTCTATGCACTATCGGACTTAACATCTGAGGTCATCAGTTCCCTAGACTTAGAACTACTTAAACCTAACTAACCTAAGGACATCACACACATCCATGCCCGACACAGGATTCGAAGACTCCAGACTGAAGCGCCTAGAGCCGCTCGGCCACCGCGGCCGGCCGACTGGCTACTGACCTTCAACGTAAGCAAATGTAACGTATTGCGAATACATAGAAAGATCCTTTACTGCGAGATTACTAAAATACAGAATAATCACTGCAAGTAGGTTAGGTTAGGTTAGTGTTGTTTAACGTCCCGTCGACAACGAGGCCATTAGAGACGGAGCGCAAGCTCGGGTTAGGGAAGGATGGGGAAGGAAATCGGCCGTGCCCTTTCAAAGGAACCATCCCGGCATTTGCCTGAAACGATTTAGGGAAATCACGGAAAACCTAAATCAGGATAGCTGGAGACGGGATTGAACCGTCATCCTCCCGAATGCGAGTCCATTGTGGTAACCACTCCGCCACCTCGCTCGGTACTGCAGGTAGGTACATCCATAAAATATCTAGGAGTAAAGAAGGTTATGAAGTGGAACGACCACATAAAATGGCGAATAAGGCCGATGCCAGGCTGAAATTCAGTAGAAGAATCAAATGGTTCAAATGGCTCTGAGCACTATGCGACGTAACTTCTGAGGTCATCAGTCGCCTAGAACTTAGAACTAATTAAACCTAACTAAGCTAAGAACATCACACACATCCATGCCCGAGGCACGATTCGAACCTGCGACCGTAGCGGTCTCTCGGTTCCAGACTGTAGCGACCAGAACCGCACGGCCACTCCGGCGTAGAAGAATCCTCAGGAAGTGTAGTCCATCAACAAAGGAAGTAGGTTACAAAACACTCGTTCGACCTATAGTTGAATATTCCTCGTCAGTACGGGATCTATGCCAGGTAGGATTGATAGATGAAACAGAGGAGATCCAAAGAAGAGCACCACGTTTCGTTGAGGTTCATTGAGTAACAGCGAAATCGTTACGAAAATGCTCAGTGAACTCCAGTGGTAGACCCTGTAAGAAGGCGTTCTGCATCACTGTAATGGTCTACTGTTCAAGTCCCGAGTGCGTACTTTCCTAGAAGAGTTAACCAATATACTGCTTCCTCCTACGTATATCTCGCGGAAAGACAATGAAGTACCTCCCGCCACACACAGTAAGGTGGCTTGCGGAGTATAGGTGTAGATTTTCATGCACGAAACACTAGCTTCTGCTTGAAAAGGCGCGGAATAAGACTTCATCAGGCGGGCGAAAGGCAAAGGTCCCGAGTTCGAGCCTCGGTGCGGCACACAGTTTTAATCTGCCAGGAAGTTTCATATCAGCGCACACTCCACTGCAGAGTGAAAATCTCTTTCTGGAAGCATCCCCGAGGCTGTGGCTAAGCCATGTCTCCGCAATATCCTTTCTTTCAGGAGTGCTAGTTCTGCAAGGTTCGCAGGAGAGCTTCTGTTAAGTTTGGAAGGTAGGAGACGAGGTACTGGCAGAAGTAAAGCTGTGAGGACGGGTCGCGAGTCGTGCTCGGGTAGCTCAGTTGGTAGAGCACTTACCCGCAAAAGGCAAAGGTCCCGAGTTCGAGTCTCGGTCTGGTACACAGTTTCAATCCGTAAATTATATTCTCACAATATGAATATACAGTATTCCTACGGAAACAGAAGTTTATCTGAAGAACACACTTCGACGTGAATTCGAACGCCTTGCCACTTCTGTGGAATTTTACGAAACCTTCTTTTATAACGAGCTGCAAACGTTTCACGACAGTAACATTTTCTCGCAATATACAGACAACTCCTCTGTCCTGCGTCCAGTGTACAGTAGGTGCTGTTCCTTTTGAAGTGTATGCTGTCAGGCGGAAATCCTCTAAGTAAATTCACTTGTAAGCCAGTACGAGAATCGCCAGCTCTTCAAATAATGGCTTAAAAGACGTCCGCCCTCGTATCCGCCAGATGACTCACTTTTCGGTTAAGAACGTTATTTGTGCCGAGCTAAATTGCCCTAAAACTTTATCCCATGCGAGATCGAACAATGAAAGCAGGTTTCAGCCGTCGCCGGTGCAGTTCTTCGATAACTCTCTAAAGGTAGCTGAATACAGCAGGAGCTTGTGTCTAAGGGGCTTCCGTGCGAGCTATTCATCGATCCATCTAGCCTAATCTGCACAGGCAGAACACTGTACGAGAACTGTATAAACGTGAGCATCTCACTTTGGAATCTAACCCCCTCTAAGGGAAGACAGTGAACAAACCCTGCAACTTAGCGTGTCAGGAGGGGAAGAGCGTTGTGATCGAATCTGCTTAAGAGGAAGAAACTTCTGTCAATCCGCAAAGAAGCGAATGTAAAGTTGCTGACATATCAGTCATTTATCGTTTAAGGAACTCATAAGAACGATTAAGATCACAAGTGAATGTTCGCACACACCAAGTTAAGCGAGAAACGATATCGCCGTAAATATGTTACGGACCCTCCACCTTGATACACACGGAACATAGCATCACCCAGAGGTGTGTCGCCTGGAAATTTAAATGGAAGCGTAATCGGCGGCAGAAGGGAACGCCTTTCCTTGTCGACTTCCGTTTAAAACAATACGTGGGCTGCCTAGTGACCACTGCAGCTTGTGTCTTCGCTATGACGTGATTGATGTTCACTCGTTCTCGCAGAGATTACTTTTACACTTGCGTTTGTTGGCATTGTCTCACTGTTATAGTGTCAGAGTTACGTGACGGTGTCAGGAAGTAATATCTTTCACAGGCACATCTTTACGCGAAAGAGGCATATAATCAGGAGGAGAAAAAAAAATGGCAGAGACAAAATATTAAAATCGTTGTATTTACCAGCTTTACTCTTAAACTGTTATTTAGAAAATATATACCCCGCCTGACATAAAACGTAAGTACCACGAACGGGAGGAGGTAACGAAATGAAACTTCACGGCTTGAGATGATATATGATGTTATTTTAGTGATTGCAATATGGAATCAAATTTCTAAAGAAATCGGCTGTGTGAACGCACTTATCCGCATGACGTTGCACTCCTTTTGGCGTGGATACATGCACTGACTCGGTTGGAAGGAAGTCATAGAGCCGTTGTATTCTCTTCTGAGGCAAGTTGTCTCTCAACTAGCGTAACTGGTCCTTGATATACTGGATACTGGCATTGGGACTGAGATACTGTCGCGTGTGAGGAAACACATGCGGACGCATGATGTCCACGACGTACCGTTGCGCCATCTAAGTTCCCTCACTCACTACCAGCCACAACTTGAAGTCATACTCCATGGTTCCCCATAGTATGACGCCAGGAGTAAAACGCTACATCCCTCGCAAATCTCAGAAGAACAGCACGACTCAGATCGCTGCCACACTCGTTGCGATGGTCCACGGTGGTGCAGAACCACGATCCATTGCTAAACACAAGCTAACGCCATTCATCAGCAGATCGTGCTACCCAATCACGGCAGCACTCCAAACACAGCCGTTTGTGTTCTGCTACCGGCAGCTTACGCATAGGGTAGTAGTTCCCTAATTCGGCTGCCGCTTGTGTACAACCAATGGGGCAATATGACATAGAATGGAGGTCGTTACTTGTTGTTGGATGGCAAGCGTAGAAGTGAATGGGTTATCATGTGTTTACTGCACAATACGGCTATCCACCCTCGTGGCGGTCGGACATAAGCAACCAGATCCTTGACAAAGAGTATGCCTGCCGTCTCGTTTCCCTGCATTCCATTATCATGGCACTGTCACATCCATCCGAATGCCCCACAAATCTGGATATTGCACGATTCGAGCAGCCGAACAAATGGAGACCAACAATGAGGCTGTTTTCACAACTCTATCAAGTGCTGTTAACACAGTTCACGCCCCCTTACGTACCCTACCAGATCTGGGAACAATATTAAACTCTAACAGCATTAATGCTCTCTGATCGTTTAACTTGTTGCAGAAAATTACAGCTCTAATCACTTACATACCCACCCGATTATGTGTGCGTGTTCGATGTTGTAATCCGACCATGTCTTCCGGTGGTTTCACTTTTTTTGTCACGCAGTATGCACGGAATTATAGGCGGAAAGAAAGTTCTACTTATTATACCAACATTCTGAGGCCATCTCCGACAGTTCCTGCAAAATATTACTGAAATTTCGCAACCACATTATGAGAATGAACTAGGAAAGATGATAAATTTCATAACCACATTATCGGAATGAACAATTCGAGTCTGGCCAAAACAGTTCTCGATGTTTCCTTACCGAGAAGGAAGCTGAAGCTGAATGGGAACTTCGGGCAATTGATCCTACGGATGACATTACAACTGACTTATAATTTTACGCAAGAACCATGCTGAAGGTTTAGTGAAACAATGGCAGAAGGAAACGTTAGAAAGGAGAAGATATTTTGGAACCATGGCAGGGTGAGTATTTGAATGCCGCTCCTTTTCAACGCGAGACGGGGGAATAAGGAAACCCAGCAATCAATTTAGTCCTCGACTAGGCATAACAGTTAAGTAAATCGCATTTCTTCATAAATTCTGTCCTTCTGCGATTCACGCTAACCTTTGCCCATTGCTCCCCTATCAGCTTGCGGACTCCCGTTATACACCGGTGCGCGCGCATTGTCCTGTGGAATGTCGGCTAACCCCTCCCCGCGTCATCGTAGGTAGAAGTCTAGCCACTGTTGCTAATTGCTGTCCACTTCGAGAAAATACTGCCACTCTTGGAAAATACTGTTTTCCCTATTATACTTGTCAGGAAGATGGGTCCAACTCTCCATCCTTGTATAATACCAGTCAATAGTGAAAAACTTATACAAGTTATCTGCTAATCGACTACGCCGATAATGCGAATATCAATTAAAGTTTGATCCACTTCTCACCAAATAAAGGGGAAATGGGTGTATCAGATACTGATTCCCAAGTAATATTATGAAACAGTACTGTCTGAGTTAAACTGTCTGTTACATCGTAAGTCGCCTACGATCAAGCACATTAACTTAGATCAGCGGAATTGTCTTTACCATACGGTAAATGTAAGTACATTCTAATACTGCTACTTTTCACAACTTAAAATAATGTGATATCTTGCAGTAATATGGGTTACAATGAATTATGTTTCAAATGTTAATATGTTAATGTTAAGATTTCACTTATACCCATTCCATAATTCGACAGGTACCTGAAGATGAGATATTAAAACTGGAAATGCGCCGAACAGCATTTACAATCAGCTTTGAATCGTTTACAGTTTTCATCCTGTTTTCATGGATCACATAAGTGCTGAAGCAGAATAGCTTTCTTCACAGCTCAAATGCAATATACAGTATCACCTTACCTTCGACTTCCATAACAGCAAGGCGTGCAGTGAAGTATCTACTGCCTCCGTGATCTGTCCAGGCCTCCAATGGACGAAGATGAGTTTTCACGGCTGACTTCCTTTACACGCCAACCTCTGAGCACAGCAGAAACGTCGAGATACTGTCTTTCCCAGTGCGCACAGTATACCGAAAACTTCCCGCTTCTCTCTGCGGAAACAGGCCACTTACTTCCCGCATTCACGGGAGCTTTTCAACATTTAGCGACTTAGCCAACCAGCCCCGCGTTTACAAGACGACCGGATTTATCTTCGGATCCGTACATTCTTATTGGCGCTACCCCCTCATCCGCAGTTATACATCTGTGCTTTGTGCTGCCTCCAGGCTGAACTTCGTGATACCATCATTTGCACAATGACGTCCACTGACACCATTAAGTTAAGCCTCTGACAACAAAGGCTTGTTCGGACCCTTTCGCAAAGGTACTCAATGAGTGGAAACATCCAAGCCTGGGAAAACCCCGCTGTCCACTAATGCCTCTATCCCATTGTCGAAAATGCGTGAAAGCATTCTTCCCGACCACGGTGAGCCAAGGTCGCTTGACAAAATAGCAAGCAATCACGGCAATGCTTCGGTTTCATCACGCGCCTCACGTGAAGCATAAATGAAGAAGGAATGTTAGGGTTTAACGTCCCGTCGACAAGGTCATTAGAGACGGAGCACTAGCTCGGCCTGGGAAAAGCAATTCGGCCGCGACCTGTTCAAACGACCTGTCTTAACTGATTTAGGGAAACCACGAAAATCCTAAATCTGAATGGCCATACTGGGATCTGAACGTTGATCCTCCCGAATGCGAGCTTACCAGGTGTACCGGTATGAAATGCGCGTTTTTTTTGTGAAAATGAAACACTAATTTTGAATTGAAAAGTAAAAACATTTTATTCAAAGTGCTGACCATTGCTTTCTATACGTTTTGACCACCTTTCTGGCAATTTGTGGACACTACGCCAATAGAAATGTTCGTCTTTTGAAGCAAACCAATCACCCAATTTTCGACTTCTTCGTAGGAATCGAAGTGTTCCTCAGCCAATGCGTGTTCCATTAATGAAAACAAATGGTAGTCAGAAGGGGCCAAGTCTGGTGAATACGGCGGGTGGGGTAGCAGCTCCCAACCAAGTGTTTTGATTGTATCCTGAACCAGTTTTACTTTGTGTGCAGGTGCATTGCCGTGTAAAAAAATTACTTTGCCATATCTTCTGGCCCATTCTGGTCTTTTTTCGATCAATGTACAGTTCAAATTGACGATTTGTTGTCTGTAGAGATCAGTATTCACAGTTTCACCGGGTTTTAGAAGCTCATGATACACCACACCTTTCTCATCCCACCCAACACAGAGCATTGTCTTCTTGCCGAATCGATCTGGTTTTTCAGTGGATGTTGATGGTTGTCCCGGATTAACCCATCATTTTTCCCGTTTAGTATTCTTAAAACAAATCCATTTTTCATCATCAGTAACAATTCGATGCAAAAGTGATTTTCTTTCAAGTCTTTGAAGCAAAATTTGACAAATGGTTTTCCGGCTTTCCATCTGTCTTTCATTCAATTCATGTGGCACCCGTTACGTGCTTGGCAGAGGATTCATCGAACCACAATCATACTGAAACTTCCTAGTAGATTAAAGCTGTGTGCCCGACCGAGACTCGATCTCGTGACCTTTGCCTTTCGCGGGCAAGTGCTCTACCAACTGCAGAGTGAAAATCTCATTCTGGAAACATCCCCCAGACTGTGGCTAAGCCATGTATCCGCTATATCCCTTCTTTCAGGAGTGCTAGTTCTGCAAGGTTCGCAGGAGAGCTTCTGTAAAGTTTGCAAGGTAGGAGACGAGGTACTGGCAGAAGTAAAGCTGTGAGTACCGGGCGTGAGTCGTGCTTCGGTAGCTCAGTTGGTAGAGCATTTGCCCGCGAAAGGCGAAGGTCCCGAGTTCGAGTCTCGGACGGGCACGCAATTTTAATCTGCCAGGAAGTTTCATATCAGCGCACACTCCGCTGCAGAGTGAAAATATTCTGGCACAATCATACTATCTCTCTACCATTCCACTCCCGAACAGCGCGCGGGAAAGCGAACACCTAAACCTTTCTGTTCGAGCTCTGATTTCTCTTATTTAATTTTGATTATCATTCATACCTATGTAGGTTGGCCTCAACAAAATATTTTCGCATTCGGAAGAGAAAGTTGGTGACTGAAATTTCGTAAATAGATCTCGCCGCGACGAAAAACGTCTTTGCTTTAATGACTTCCATCCCAACTCGCGTATCATATCTGCCACACTCTGTCCCCTATTACGTGATACTACAAAACGAGCTGCCCTTTTCTGCACCCTTTCGATGTCCTCCGTCAATCCCACCTGGTAAGGATCCCACACCGCGCAGCAATATTCTAACAGAGGACGAACGAGTGTAGTGTAAGCTGTCTCTTTAGTGGACT
Source organism: Schistocerca gregaria (assembly GCF_023897955.1). Lineage (NCBI taxonomy): Eukaryota > Metazoa > Arthropoda > Insecta > Orthoptera > Acrididae > Schistocerca > Schistocerca gregaria. The sequence goes on from NC_064923.1 coordinate 121,394,063, forward strand.
TGTTGCATCTTCTAAGTGTCCTGCCAATGAAGCGCAACCTTTGCGTCGCCTTCCCCACAATATTATCTATGTGGTCTTCCCAACTGAAGTTGTTCGTGATTTTAACACCCACGTACTTAGTTGAATCGACAGTCTTGAGAATTGTACTATTTATCGAGTAATCGAATTCCAACGGATTTCTTTTTGAACTCATGTGGATCACCTCACACTTTTCGTTATTTAACGTCAACTGCCACCTGCCACATCATACGGCAATCTTTTCTAAATCGCTTTGCAACTGATACCGGTCTTCGGATGACCTTACTAGACGGTAAATTACAGCATCATCTGCGAACAGTCTAAGAGAACTGCTCAGATTGTCACCCAGGTCATTTATATAGATCAGGAACAGCAGAGGTCCCAGGACGCTTCCCTGGGGAACACCTGATATCACTTCAGTTTTACTCGATGATTTGCCGTCTATTATACGAACTGCGACCTTCCTGATGGGAAATCACGAATCCAGTCGCACAACTGAGACGATATCCCATAGGCCCGCAGCTTGATTAGAAGTCGCTTGTGAGGAACGATGTCAAAAGCTTTCCGGAAATCTAGAAATACGGAATCAACTTGAGATCCCCTGTCGATAGCGGCCATTACTTCGTGTGCATAAAGAGCTAGCTGCGTTGCACAAGAACAATGCTTTCTGAAACCATGCTCATTATGTATCTATCGATAGTTCCCTTCGAGGTGATTCATAATGTTTGAATACGGTATATGCTCCAAAACCCTACCGCAAACCGACGTCAATGATATAGGTCTGTAGTTAGATGGATTACTCCTACTACCCTTCTTAAACACTGGTGCGACCTGCGCAATTTCCCATCTGTAGGTACAGATCTATCGGTGAGCAAGCGGTTGTATATGAGTGCTAAGTAGGGAGCTATTGTATCAGCGTAATCTGAAAGGAACCTAATCGGTATACAATCTGGACCTGAAGACTTGCCCGTATCAAGCGATTTGAGTTACTTCGCAACCCCTAAGGTATCTACTTCTAAGAAACTCATGCTAGCAGCTGTTCGTGTTTGAAATTCTGGAATATTCCATTCGTCTTCCCTGGTGAAGGAATTTCGGAAAACTGCGTTGAATAACTCCGCTTTAGCGGCACAGTCGTCGGTAACAGTACCATCGGCACTGCGCAACGAAGGTATTGACTGCGTCTTGCCGCTTGTGTACTTTATATACGACCCGAATTTCTTCAGATTTTCTACCAAATTTCGAGACAATGTTTCGTTGTGGAACCTATTAAAGGCATCTCGCATTGAAGTCCGTGCCAAATTTCACGCGTCTAAATTTTAGCCAATCTTCGGGATTTCACGTTCTTCTGAACTACGCATGCTTTTTCCGTTGCCTCTGCAACAGCGTTCGGACCTTTTTTGTGTACCACGGGGGATCCGTTCCATCTCTTACCAATTTATGAGGTATGAATCTCTCAATTGCTGTTGCTACTGTATCTTTGAATTTGAGCCACATCTCTTCTACATTTGCATAGTCAGTTCGGAAGGAATGGAGATTGTCTCTTAGGAAGGCTTCTAGTGACACTTTATCCGCTTTTTTAAATAAAATTATTTTGCGTTTATTTCTGGTGGATTTGGAAGAAACGGTATTGAGCCTAGCTAAAACGACCTTGTGATCACTAATCCCTGTATCAGTCATGATGCTCTCTATCAGCTCTGGATTGTTTGTGGCTAAGAGGTCAAGTGTGTTTTCGCAACCATTTACAATTTGCGTGCGTTCGTGGACTAACTGCTCGAAATAATTTTCGGAGAAAGCATTTAGGACAATCTCGGAAGATGTTTTCTGCCTACCACCGGTTTTGAACAAGTATTTTTGCCAACATATCGAAGGAAGGTTGAAGTCCCCACCAACTATAACCGTATGAGTGGGGTATTTATTTGTTACGAGACTCAAATTTTCTCTGAACTGTTCAGCAACTATATCATCGGAGTCTGGGGGGGGGGGGGGGGGGGCGGTAGAAGGAACCAATTATTAACTTAATTCGGCTGTTAAGTATAACCTCCACCCATACCAATTCAACGGAATATCTACTTCGATTCACTACAAGATAAACCACTACTGACAGACACAAACACTCCACCACCAATTCTACCTAATCTATCTTTCCTGAACACCGTCTCAGACTTCGAAAAAATTTCTGCAGAACTTATTTCAGGCTTTAGCCAGCTTTCTGTACCTATAACGATTTCAGCTTCTGTGCTTTCTATTAGCACTTGAAGCTCAGGGACTTTCCCAGCACAACTACAATACCGACTGTTCCTTGATCCAAGCACGTCCTGTGTTTGCCATGCACCCTTTGAGAATGCAGCCGACCCCGTACTTTCCCGAGGTCTGCGAACATAAAAAAACCGCCCAGTCCACGCCACACAGCCTCCGCTACCCGCGTAGCCGCCAGCTGAGTGTAGTGAACTCCTGCCCTATTCAGCGGAACCCGAAACCCCACCACCCTATGGCGCAAGTCAAGGAATCTGCAGCCAACACGGTCGCAAAACCGTCTGAGCCTCTGATTCATACCCTCCACCCGGCTCTGCACCAAAGGTCCGCAGTCGGTTCTGTCAACGATGCTGCAGATGGTGAGCTCTGCCTTCATCTCGTAAGCAAGACCGGTAGCCTTCACCAAATCAGATAGCCGTTGGAATCCAGAGAGAATTTCCTCAGATCCAAAGCGACACACGTCATTAGTGCCGACATGTGCTACCACCTGCAGCTGGCTGTACCCTGTGCTCTTCATGGCATCCGGAAGGACCCTTTCCACATCAGGAATGACTCCACCCGGAATGCACACGGAGTGCACACTGGATTTCTTCCCCTCCTTAGCCGCCATATCCCTAAGGGGCCCCATTATGCGCCTAACATTGGAGCTCCCAAATACCAATAAGCCCACCCTCTGTGATTGCCCGGACCTTGAAGGCTGAGAATCGTATTTCTATCTACATTATTCCGTGGTTTATTTTCAAATTTATACTGACTTTTGATCACCCTGTATGTTCACGTTACAGTGGCCTCCAGTGAATTATTGTGGTTTTATGTACACGCCGAGGGTGGGTTTGTTTGTTGGGACTTCAAAGCCTAAACAGGGAGGTCATCAGTCCATCGGTCAAGAGATTGTTTATCTCGAGTTACTGAAGTCAAGTTACAAATTTGATCTAATTGTGAAAATATGTAGAAGAGGTAAAATCGAGGTACTGAAAGCGATATCGATCCCAGAGCTGAGAAATAATTTAAGGAGAAATAAAATTGTATGGATTGGACCGGTGTGTAGGTCAGAGCAGACGAGATGTCTCCCACGGCTCATCTGTGGCGAGATAATCTCCCCCCACCCAGACCGATTAGCGGCGAAGACAGCAGTTACAGAGTATAGAATGCTTTCCAGTGGGGAGTGGGGAGATTCGTAACAGCAGCAGTGACAACGCTAAAAACGTACTGGACCGACAATAATACAACAAGGCGAGGGGGTGGGCGGGGGGGGGGGGGGGGGGGGAGAGGGGGTGCGCGCGCGCCATGCGAGTGTCCACAGTTCTGCGGGTTATGGGCGCCATCCTTCCTACAGCAGTCCCACACGAACATCATAACATCAAACACTATTCATTAGAGTGCTATACCTAAAACGAGTCGGTCGGAGTGGCCGAGCGGTTCTAGGCGCTACAGTCCGGAACCGCGCGTCCGCTACGATCGCAGGTTCGAATCCTGCCTCCGGCATGGATGCGTGTGATGTCCTTAGGTTAGTTAGGTTTAAATATTTCTAAGTTCTAGGGGACTGATGACCACACCACATCTAGAAGCAGTTAAAACAGAGTAAAAGAGGGGTGACTAAGGCAGCTGGAAATGGAGATAGGGTCGATGGTCCACCAAAAAAATGGCTCTGATCACTATGGGACTCAACTGCTGTGGTCATCAGTCCCCTAGAACTTAGAACTACTTAAACCTAACCAACCTAAGGACATCACACACATCCATGCCCGAGGCAGGATTCGAACCTGAGACCGTAGCAGTCGCACGGTTCCGGACTGCGCGCCTAGAACCGCGAGACCACCGCGGCCGGCGATGGTCCACCAGACGCGACGGGAGGTGCGATGGCGGTTTTGTTGCAAACTTTGCCAGTTCCATAAACTCTTCAATTGTAACACACTCCATATCTTTTCTCGAACATAGCACGACGCACTCGAACCAATTACAGATCGGCAAGGCAAACTGTAATACCGGTCACGGTAGCAGCTGCATCACGTAGAATGAGACACGAAGGCACAAGCCAGCTACACTCTGGTATTATTGTTTTATGCGGCACAAGTGACTGATCACTGTACAGGAAACAACAGCACTCGTTTCTTCGCTCAGGAAATTTCGCTGGTTGCGTTCTTGCAGTTAATTTCTTTGGTGATGTGTCTATGTTCCGATCACGCAACCCTCAGACATACGGAGAAATTTTAAACAAATTTCGTACGCATTCCAGTTACTGTCTGAGAACATGGGGTTAAGAAACCGATAGAATTTCAAAAAGCGCAGTAATGACGTGAATAGGAATTCTGAAAACTTTGTGCAATTTCAACCAAACGCGAAACTTACTGTCGGAAATTACACACTCTTAGCAACCCTTTGACGGTGGTGCAAAAGGGGCGACACGCAAAAATAATCGCAAAAGACGGATACTAGTGTCGAACTGAAAGTTTCTTGGGTCCCTGGAATGATTGGCTACAGCCTCGTTGGCATTTGAGACAAAGGCAAATCGAAAAGTACTTTGCAGAAGTTTCATTTTGTATTTATGGACTGAGAAATATTAATCGTCCTTTAGGGGCACGTAGAGCTATATTTATATATAGAGACTAAGGTAACAGGGTAAGGAAATGGGGAGTTATAATCAGGTGGTGACAGGCTAAATCCACCGTACGGTCTACTAATTCTTTAGAGTAAACGAAAATCTGATCTATGACAATAACAACGACAATAGCGAGAACATCTTCGAGACTTAAGTCTGAAAGATATGTTGCAAAGGGGACGATTAAGAGGAAGCAGGCGTAGCTCTGGCCTCTGGCGTGGCGCGCAATTAGTTGCTCCAGGGCATCCAAAGTTATGCTGAAACACGAAAACGACTCTGCGTGCTCGCACACACACCTGAAAATTGACTCTTGGTCTTGCATGGGAAACAAAAGGCGTTTACAACAAAGTCATACTATTACAAACAAGCAAGTAAAATTACCCGGGCTTGCCGCAGTGGATACACCGATTCCCGTGAGATCACCGAAGTTAAGCGCTGTTGGGCGTGGCCAACACTTGGATGGGTGACCATCCAGCCGCCATGCGCTGTTGCCACTTTTCGGGGTGCACTCAGCCTCGTGATGCCAATTGAGGAGCTACTCGACCGAATAGTAGCGGCTTCGGTCAAGAATACTATCTTACGACCGGGAGAGCGGTGTGCTGACCCTACGCCCCTCCTATCCATATCCTCCACTGAGGATGACACGGCGGTCGGATGGTCCCGGTAGGCCACTAGTGGCCTGAAGACGGTGTGCTTTTTTAGGGTACGGATACTTTTGATTCCCCTTCCTGACCAATAGAAGGCTGACGAGAAGTAAGTAAAGGTAAAGCGTCCGATAATCAGCTGATGGCAAAAATGCCCGGCCAATACCAAGCAGCCTACAGCCATAATATTACCCGAGCATGATATAACTGCACTTGCCCTCCCACGGCCCTTACTGAAAACGGTGACATTACAGTAAACACGTACAGTGGCGACTAAGGAAACGCATAGCATTATCTATGATTTCAAGGCAGTTGTGCATATAACATCAAGTGGTTTAGCGTGTCCTCGTGAAATATCACGATAAAACGTGAAGATAAGGCGACCGAGGTATTCTCACTCCCCGGTATAATACTGTTGAGGTCGACTAATAACTGCGTTGCAGCTTTTACAGACAACTGTATCGCCTCTGTCTTACGTTCCCTGAGGTACAGCGATAAAACGTATTTCTCCAAGAATACCAACAAGTATTCCGAAAATATCGCGAAACACAATTCGTTCTCTTCACACATGCTATTCTAAGTGGCGTGCACAGAGGTAACCAGGTTTACTCGTATTCTGTGTTTCTATACTTTCTAAAAAAATGTTTGATTCAGTTTCACAGTGTTTTCCACTAAATAAAACTCGTTCATACCGGGCATGCATTTGGATTAAAAGTTTATTGATAGGCTACATGCTATCCTGGTTGGGGAAGCACCTACAAGTACAAAAGTGAATCTTTTTTGACATACGGACGTGTAGCAGACTACTGCCGTTCATGTTATTTTACTAATAACTGAGCTGGTACCATCGCTTTCGATCTTTTATCGCGTATAACGTGTTTATTTATGAGGATGAGTTCGCTCTTAACGTAGAAAAATGTAAAGCTTGCGTACCTCTTAAAATGTTTAAATGCCCGAGTTAGGAGACACAGCTAGAGACAGTCACGTCGTAAGAATTGCATATAGTAGAAATACTTGGCGAAACAAAGCGGAATGATAACATAAATTCTATTGTAGGCAATGCAAATGGTACGCCTTGACTTATTGTATGCTACTCGGAAACTGCGCATTTTTGCGAAAGAGAATGCCGGCAAAATATCTGTAAATTACGTCGGACTCTCAGAGGACAATCCAAGTATACAAATAAGAGCGACGTGAATGGTTGGCTGGCAGTTACTTGAAGAAAGGCGCAGAAAACTAAGAGTACACAGTTTGGGTGGCCTATAGGAACATTCTTCAGTACCCTAGGCGGCGCTCGGTACAGCTCTCAATTACATCTCCATACAGAAAACAGACAAGTCTAATTAGATTAGATTAATACTTGTTCCATAGGTCATGAATACGACACTTCGTAATGATGTGGAACGTGTCAGGTTAATAAAAGATGTCTGTACAAGAAATTACATTACACAAAATATTGCATGACACTAATGATTACGTTTTTTTTTTACTTAGTTTATATCTAAAAATTCAGCCAATGAGTAGAAGGAGTTGTCATCTAGAAATTCTTTTAATTTATTTTTAAATGTTAGTTGGCTATCTGTCAGGCTTTTGATGCTGTTTGGTAGGTGCCCAAAGACTTTTGTGGCAGCATAATTTACCCCTTTCTGTGCCAAAGTCAGATTTAACCCTGCATAGTGAAGATCATCCTTTCTCCTGGTGTTATAGGTATGCACACTGCTATTACTTTTGAATTGGGTTGGATTATTATCAACAAATTTCAAAAGGGAATATATATACTGTGAGGTTAGTGTGAGGATCCCTAGATCCTTAAATAGATGTCTGCAGGATGACCGTGGGTGGGCTCCAGCAATTATTCTGATTACACGTTTTTGTGCAATGAATACTTTTCTACTCAACGATGAATTACCCCAGAATAACATGCCATACGAAAGCAGTGAACGAAAGTAGGCATAGTAAGCTAATTTACTGAGATTCTTATCACCCAAATTTGCAATAACCTTAATAGCATACGTAGCTGAACTCAGACGTTTCAGCAGACCATCAATGTGTTGCTTCCAGTTTAACCTCTCATCAATGGACACACCTAAAAATTTTGAAAATTCTACCTTAGCTACAGACTTCTGTTCAAATTCTATATTTATTACTGGAGTTGTGCCATTTACTGTACGGAACTGTATATACTGTGTTTTATCAAAATTTAAAGAGAGTCCGTTTGCTGAGAACCACTTAATAATTTTGTGAAAAACATCATTTACAATTACATCACTTAGTTCTTGGTTTTTGGATGTTATTACTATACTTGTATCATCAGCAAAAAGAACTAACTTTGCATCTTCATCAATGTGGAATGGTAAGTCATTAATGTATATCAAGAACAGTAAAGGACCTAAGACCGAACCCTGTGGGACCCCGTGCTTGATAGCACCCCAGTTTGAGGAATCAGCTGTTGTTTTAACATTACACGAACCACTTATTTCAACTTTCTGCATTCTTCCAGTTAAGTATGAATTAAACCATTTGTGCACTGCCCCACTCAAACCATAATGATTTAGCTTATCTAAAAGAATTCCATGATTTACACAATCAAAGGCCTTTGAGAGATCACAAAAAATACCAATGGGTGATGTCCGGTTATTCAGAGCATTTAATATTTGATCAGTGAAAGCATATATAGCATTTTCTGTTGAAAAGCCTTTCTGAAAACCAAACTGACATTTTGTTAGTACTTTATTTTTACAAATATTGGAGGCTACTCTTGAATACATTACTTTCTCAAAAATTTTTGATAGAGCTGTCAGAAGAGAGATTGGGCGGTAGTTGTTGACATCCGACGCATCCCCCTTTTTATGCAATGGTTTTACAATGGCATATTTCAGTCTATCAGGGAAAACACCCTGCTCCAAAGAGCTATTACATACGTGGCTGAGAATCCTACTTATCTGTGGGGAACAAGCTTTAAGTACTTTGCTGGAAATGCCATCAATTCCGTAAGAGCTTTTACTTTTCAGTGAGTTTATTATTTTACTGATTTCAGAGGGAGAGGTTGGTGGAATTACAGTTGTTTCAAACTGCGCAGGTATGGCCTCTTCTATTAATAGCCTTGCCTCTTCTAGTGAAGATTAGATCCTATTTTCTCCACAACATTTAAAAAATGATTATTCAAAATATTTTCAATTTCTGATTGTTTGTTAGTGCACTTGTCATTCAGTTTTATTGCTCTAAAGTCTTCCTGTGCTCTTGGTTGCCCTGTTTCCCTTTCAATAATATTCCAAATTGCTTTAATTTTATTATCAGAGTTACTGATCTCAGACATGATACACATGCTTCTGGACTTTTTAATAACTTTTCTTAGTACCGCACAATAGTTTTTATAATATTGAACAATTTCGGGGTCAGTACTCCCTCTTGCTGTTAGATACAGTTCTCTTTTGCGGTTGCAAGATATTCTTATTCCTTTAGTTAGCCAAGGTTTTTTATATGTTTTCTTGGAATTATATTTAACTATTTTCTTGGGAAAACAATTTTCAAATACCCTTAAAAATGTATTGTGAAATAAGTTATATTTCAAGTTTGCATCGGGTTCCTTATACACTTCATCCCAGTCTAGCTGCTGTAGGCTTTCCCTAAAGTTTGCAATATTTATATTGTTAATTGAACGCACTGCTTTGAAAGTCTGATTTATTATACTGCATGGAGCTATGTCATGTACTGTAACAAGCTGTGCACTATGATCTGAAAGACCATTCTCAACAGGATAAGCATTTATGTCCTTAAACTTATCTTGGTCTATAAAAAAGTTATCTATCAATGTACTGCTGTTCTTTGTTATCCGAGTAGGAAAATCAATGACGGAGCTCAAATTGAAAGAACTGAGTAATACTAAAAGGTCATTCTTCCTATTACACTCTTTCAGGGAATCAACACTGAAATCCCCACAAATGATAATTTGCTTCCCCCTGTCTCAATTCAGATATTCACTTTGTATAGCTGTTAGCAACCACATTGTACGAATCCTGGTAGAGAGCTTTACGGACAAGAAGGGCTGCTCACCTAACCACACTACTGACACCATGGCGTGTGGAGCAAATGTCTACTACCCTCTGGACCACATGTATTACGGGTGTCACAAAGACTGATTTACTACAAAATGTTGACAACATTTTGAGGACTCTGTTGGAACTTCATCAGCACACGAACTGCTCGTGTTGACGAGAGGCTCCGAGATTCAGAAGTACCGTACTCTCGACTGAAATTGCCGTGATCTTAGCTCTCCTGTGGTTTAGCACTATTCACGACTCTCGGGAAACTCTACTCTTCCTGGCGGGCCATTGGAGCAAGATAGGGATGTCGCAACCCCATTACCACGAGCGAGTGCCTGGGACGTTGGTATTCCACTCTGGGAAAAGGAACATTGGGCGTAGTAGACTCTGAGGAAATTCAGATAATGGCTGCAGGCCGTGGGCTCTTCTCGCTACATTTGCACTCGCGCCAAGCTTAACGAGTTTTAGCTAAATAGGTAAAAACACTGATCTTAGAGTCCCAACTGCTCTTGTTATCTTTTACTAACTGATAACAGGCGAAACTGTAGAATCTGCGTTTAGGTTAGTAGATTTGGAAAAGCAATATTATGAGGAATAAATGTGATACAGCAGGGTTTCAAAAAATGAAGTCAAATTTAATTAACATCAAGGCATAGATTTTACAACAAATGAGCATGGCTGAAAAGTAATTCAAGTGTGTGCTTTACTGTCAACAAGAAAATAAAAACAAACAATATTACAGATATTAAATAAGCCGAGACAGAATAGCAAGATGTATCTTAAAAATAAACAAAGGCTATTACATGGAAATCATTAAAGTCCATTCACCAACGTGATCATAGTCTGATGAAGTAGAGGCCTTCTGCGGACTGTTACAGAAGCTGATAACCGGTAGCAAATTCCACCACAAAAGATAGCGGCGAATTTCACGGCAAACTTCGGTTATTATACTAGAAATGAAAGACGTCATACGTTAATATAATTCCGCACAAAAGTATCGGGACACCTGTTAGTGGACATTAATGTATGTCGTACCTACCCTCCGCCTTTACGACAGCTTGAACTCTGCTAGGGACACTCCGTGAGGTGTCAGAATGCTTGTGTTGGAACAGCGTCCCATTCTTCCTCCAGAGCCGAAACCACGTATGGTAGTGATGTTGGACACCTGGGTCTCGAGCGAAATCTATGATCTAACTCATCCCAAAGGTGTTCTGTTGTGGCCAGTTGGGGATCCTGGGCATGTCAGCCCATTGCAGGAACGTTATTACCCACAAACTACAAAAAGCTGCTTTATAACAGGGTGCATTGTCACGCTGATACAAAGAACTGTCGTCTCCAAGCTTTTCACCGAGCGAGGTGTCGCAGTGGTTAGCACACTGGACTCGCATTCGGGAGGACGACGGTTCAATCCCGTTTCCGGCCATCCTGATTTAGGTTTTCCGTGATTTCCCTAAATCGCTTCAGGCAAATGCCGGGATGGTTCCTTTGAAAGGGCACGGCCGATTTCCTTCCCCATCCTTCCCTCACCCGAGCTTGCGCTCCGTCTCATGATCTCGTTGTCGACGGGACGTTAAACACTAATCTCCTCCTCCTCCTCCTCCTCCAAGCTTTTCCTCTACTATAAACATTATACAATGCTGTAAATTGTGTTATCATACCGCATTTAGCGTTTTCTTAGGCGTAATAAGAAAACTACTCCGTAACCACGAAAAAAACCATCATACTGTAACACTACCTCCTCCGTACTTAACTGTTGCCACTACACATGATGGCATTTGCCCAACTCAAACCCTTCCACTGAATTGCCACTAGGTATAGCGTGATTCATCACTTCAAATTACTCGTTTCCAGCCATCCACCGTCCGCTGGTGTCACTTTTTACAGCGTCGCTCAGCACTAAGTATAGAGTATTTTTGCGTATTTGCCCACTTAGCTCTACATTTGTTTACGTCGAGGTTGGGTAATAGTCGGTTCTGTTAGGAGCTGCTGATCGCTTACAAGTTTTTTTTTTTTTTTCATTTCGCGACCATTTTGTATCGCCTTGTCCTTGCTCTATCGTTCTACCTCATCTGCGAAGTAAGTTACAAAGTTTGTCTTCCATGCTACTTACATTTAGTATGAACATCTACTGTTCTGTAACACTTCCTGAGGTAAGTCGAGCGTTACTTTCTCTTCTGACTGCATCCCTCCATCGACAATAACGCACCGAGTCCTGTTCATCTAATCACCTACCTGGTATGACATCCCACAGCACAAATTTTCTTTACTGGATGGCAGTTTGAAACTGTACGGAAAGCCTTACAGATGTCAAGATACGTAGCTGCAAATTGGACCTCGCTAACTACAGCTCTCTGTATCTCTTTAATGAAACGAACGAACTACTCTTCTGCTAGTATGAAATTAGATTCCAATAACATCGCTTGCTTGAAACATAATTCGCTCTTTGTGTTCACAATATGTGATAGTGAGGCTGGTGTTGGGTATCAAGGTGTCTTGAAACACTCGACACAATCTTCGGGTAGTATAAATATTACGTGCGCGTAGGGAACAGGGTATTAAGTAAGTGATTGGGCGGAAAACCTCTTAGCGCCTTCTCGTTGCGGAGATATTGCCAGAGACGAAAGTAAAGAATAAATTTTAGGGTTTTACGTAAAGCTGGCGACGAGATCATTGGAGACGGTGCACAAGCTCGGAATGTGGAAGGAAATTGGTCGTGTCCTTTCCAAAGGAAATTGTCCTTATGTTATAATGAGAGTAAACTGAAGAAAGACAAAAGTAATGAGGAGTAGCAGAAACGATTATTAGTGATGAACTTGTCAAAATCGGAGACAACGGAGCACACGAAGTTAAGGAATTCTGCTACTTTGCAAACAAAGTAATACATTACAGGTATATTTTAAAGTGCACGTCTGAAGGAACAGACACTGCTGTCGATCCATAGACATACTAAATATTACGAAATTTATTCGCCGATTGCCAATCCTTCGACATCAGTTGTATTAGGCATAGATATATTATCTGTTAGTGACACACGAATATTCGTGGCAGACCGCGACTCGAACTCTGATTTCCCGCTTATCGCAAGCAATCACCATAACCACTTCTATCCGAGCACGTTCTCCGGACCGAACCAAACCTCCATGTGCCACAACGCTCGCAACATTACTACGGCCATGAGGCACTACCGAGAGGGAAGACCAACGCGTTCGGTGTTTGCTCTGGCGTATCGTACTGCATCTGCAACAGCTATTTGGGCAGCAGTTGGCACCACAGTGACACAACGAACTGTTACAAATCGGTTACCTCAAGGCCAGCACCGAGCCAGATGCCCTGTATGTGCATTGCACTGACCACAAACGACCGCCACTTAGTACTTCAATGGTGTCAAGCGAGAGCTCAATAGACGGCAGGATGGAGATCTGCTGTGTTTACTGACGAAAGCTGGTTCTGTCTCGGTGCTAGTGATGGCTGTGTGTTGGTTATAAGGACCTGAAAGAAGAGTCTGCTAACGACCCGTGTGCGTCTTAGTCACACTGGAACCACATCTGGAGTTATGGTCAGTGCTGAGATTTCGTATGAAAGCAGGAACACTCTGCATATTTGTACAACAAACTGATTCGACCTGTTGAGCTGCCATTCATGAAGGCGCTCCAGGGGGCAACGTTCGCCCACATACCGCTGGTTGTAACCAAATGTGCTCTACAGAGTGTCGACATGTTGCCTTAGCCCACTCGATCACCAGATCCGTCTGCAATCGAGCACATATGGAACACCATCGGACGACAGCTCCAGCGTCATCCACAACCAGCATTACGTCCTTTTACTGACTGACCAAGTGCAATAGGCCAGAAACTCCAGCCCACACCTCTACAACACAATTCATGCACGTTTGGATGATTGAATTCAACATTCTGGCCAGTTGTTACTGTACCAGCAATGCACACTTGCAATGGATTTCCTCGCGCTTACATTAGTTTGTAACCTCGGAATGTTAATCACTTAAATACATTACTGACCAATAAAATTGCTACACCACGAAGATGACGTGCTACAGACGCGAAGTTTAACCGACAGGAAGAAGATGCGGTGATATGCAAATGATTAACTTTTCAAAGCAATCACACAAGGCTGGCGCCGGTGGCGACACCTACAACGTGCTGAAATGAGGAAAGTTTCCAACCGATTTCTCATACACAAACAGCAGTTGACGGGCGATGCCTGGTGAAACGTTGTTGTGATGCCTCGTGTAAGGAGGAGAAATGCGTACCATCACGTTTCCAACTTTGACAAAGGTCGGAATGAAGCCTGTCACGATTGCAGTTTATCGTATCGCGACATTGCTGCTCGCGTTGGTCGAGAATCCAATGACTGTTAGCAGAATATCGAATCGGTGGGTTCAGGAGGGTAATGCGGAACGCAGTGCTGCATACCAGCGGCCTCTTATCACTAGCAGTCGAGATGACGGGCATCTTACCCGCATGGCTGTAACGGATCGTGCAGCCACGTCTCGATCCCTGAGTCAACAGATGAGAACGTTTGCAAGACAACAACCATCTGCAGGAACAGTTCGACGACGTTTGCAGCCGCATGGACTATCAGCTCGGAGACCGTGGCTGCGGTTACCCTTGACGCTGCATCATAGACAGGAGCGCCTGCGATGGTGTACTCAACGACGAACCTGGGTGCACGAATGGCAAAACGTCATTTTTTCAGATGACAGTGAGGGGGAGGCGTCTGTCACTATGGAAACAAGGTTGCAGAAACCCGTCCGATCAACAAAGTGCTCGCCGATTCGAGATGATCGACGGATCACAATCAAACACCTCGCTGCTCAGCTGGATGTCTCTGTTGGTAGGTCTCACAGTTGTCAAACACGTGTGCTCGCATGGGTTCCTCGTCCCCTAAAAGAAGAGCATAGAGAGCAACAGAACACCATCCGGGTGGAACTGTTTGCGGGGAACAAGGCTAATCGTGGCAATTCATTGTCGAAGATCGTTCACAACCGATGAAGCATGCGTCCATTACTTCGAACGTGAAACAAAATGGCAACTCTTAGAGTGGCGCCGTACCACTTCTCTGAAGAAGTAGTTCAAAATGGCCCTCACAGGCATTAGAGTCGTGGCGATGGGCTTTTGAGTCTGAAGTGGTTATTCTGTGTTATGTGCAACGATCATATCTGATGTGTACTGTGCTACCCTCAGAAAATAGAACGAACTTCTCCTTCAAACGCAAGGCATCACAAAAGTCGGCATCCGAGAAGAGGCCTAGTATGATGTAGATGTATAGGAATCCTGAATAAAACCAAACTCCTCTCAGAAAGAAATGTGTTGCATTATTCGTATAACTCCCCTCGCAGTTTGAGCAGTTATTATGAATTACCAGTCATCTGTATATTCAAGCTTGTAGCACATTTCATGTTAATTTGAGGTTTGTTGCGTATCGCCTTGATCATGTTGCAATTTTAATGGCTAGCAGTATACTTGATGAACGTGAGTATTGTCATGTTCGTTTTAGCGACACTAAGGCCATGAAACATCCGTCGGGAATGCGGGTTCTTATCAGAACACCGCTGTCTTAGAATTCATCTAATTCAGTAGCCTTACGCCTACCTTCAACCACAATACAAGAAAAATGGTTATGCAGTATTTCACTCTAGAATACTAAAGCGGGGAGGGAATGTTAAATGTTACCAAACCATCGTAAATTTTACTACTCAATATTTTATTCAAAATAATTTACGCACTAGTTAATTACTGATTAATTTCTGTTCTTACATCCCATACTGACAGTACTAGACTGGCGGGAACCGCGAATTGGTACCACCTGCAATCGTAAATTTTACGAGGGTTTAGTAATCTAGGGTTAATAACGGACTGCTTTCACTGTACGCGACATAACATTATAAGTGCTACAGTACTGTACTACATCTATCAGTATTGTAAATAAGATAACTGACTGACGTTATCCAAAAATGAGTACCATTTCCACTTCCTCTTTGTTGTTATCATTGTATTCACGCAAACCTTCAAGTGAAGACGTTTGACTGAAAGACTGGTGCGTAGTTTCTGTGTGTTGGTTTACTGCCATCTCCAGCAAATGGAAGAGTTACTTCACCCCGAGTACCAGCACTGTGTGCTACTGCACGAGAGTCAAGTCAATGATGTGTTACGTTTTTCGTAATGGTATGTTTACATTAACCGTACACTAGGGCACGTGTTTGAACAGGTCTTGAGGAGAGGAAGGGTAATACCACGTCAAACATCGTACAATTTTAGCAGTAATGTGCAAGTAGTAACCCGTATTGTTTAACGTATTTCGAGAAAATCCCAAGAAAAGTTTCACGTTGCGGCCCTGAGCACGAGATGGCGGCGGTCATGTAGTTAGCGTTCATGCTCCGTAATCAGTGGATCGCTGGATCTAGTCCCACGAAAACTTTTTTTAGTTCACTTTTTTTTAATACTGTTATTTTAGACATATCACCTTTAAAAGGTAACACAATGAAAAGACACGTGTATTTGCATGAACTGTTATTGAATTTCCAATGTTATTTGATTGATTGCTTCTTTTTATTTTCATAACAATTACTGTATAACTACAGACAGGAAAGAGACCAAAAGAATAAAGTTTTACTGGAACTGTATATCCATATTTCCGAAAACCCATACGTTATACCTGCAATGGGTAAGGTACCGAGAACTGCTTCGCACCTGGACGCTTCGTTCTGCGGACACAGGTTTCAAGGTCGAGGAACATGTCTCGAAACCAAAGTCAAGCATCGATAAATAAAGGTGTAAGTAACTGTACTTCAAAAGGTTCAAATGGCTCCACGCACTATGGGACTTAACATCTGAGGTCATCAGTCCGCTAGACTTACAAACTACTTAACTAACCTAAGGACATCACACACACCCATGCCCGAGGCAGGATTCGAACCTGCGACCGTAGCAGCAGCGAGGTTCCGGACTGAAGCGCCTAGAACCGCTCGGCCACAGCGCTCGGCAAGTAACTGTAAATAACACAATGAGTTACTATACGCCAGAACATGAGGGTGGTGTACGATTAATCGTCGGATGTGCTTTCGACATTACAAGTTGCAAGATCATATTTTTCATGAAGACACACAAAACGTAAATTAAAACGGCTTCTAATACGTCGAATGTACAGAGTTTCGAAGGAAAAACAAAGCTCGTTGACATTTTGAAAAAATTCTCTTTCTTCCGACAATTTGGATGCATACCATGCGTAACGCAACATTTTCGACAATATCGCTGCTGAGAACTGGCGATGTACGAGTTTGAATTTATTTTAACAGCATCTTCTCGAGAAGTAATCTCTCTTTCGTTGTCAACCACATATGAACAAGTTTGAAGGCGCTTGCTAAAGACTTTAACTGCCGCATAGAAATAAAAGCTGGATAATGTCTGTTGTAACAATAGTACTTAGTAAACAGCCATTAACATTGGAAATCCAATAAAAGTTCATGCAAGTACGTGTCTTTTCATCATATTACCTTAAAAATGTAGTATGTACTAGATGATCTACATCTACGTGGTTACTCTGCTATTCACAATAAAGTGCCTGGCAGAGGGTTCAATGAACCACCATCATGCTGTCGCTACCGTTCCACTCTCTAACGCCATGCGGGAAAAACGAACATTTAAATTTTTCCGTGCGAGCCCTGATTTCTCTTATTTTATTATGACGATCATTTCTCCCTATGTAGATGGGTGCCAACAGAATGTTTTCGCAATCGGAGGAGAAAACTAGCGATTAAAATTTCTTGAGAAGATCCCGTCGCAACGAAAAACGTCTTTGTTTTAATGATTGCCACTCCAATTCATGTCTGTGACACTAACTACCCTATTTCGCGATTATACAAAACGAGCTGCCCTTGTCTGTACTTTTTCGATGTCATCCGTCAGTCCCACCTGATGCGGATCCCACACCGCACAGCAATACTCTAGAATAGGGCGGACGAGCGTAGTGTAAGCAGTCTCTTTGGTAGACCTGTTGCGCCTTCTAAGTGTTCTGCCAATGAATCGCAGCCTTTGATTTGCTCTGCATACAACATTATCTATGTGATCCTTCCAATTTGTAATTGTAATCCCTAAGTATTTAGTTGAATTTACAGCCCTAAGATTTGTGTGACTTATCGCGCAATCGAAATTTAGCTGATTTCTTTTAGTTGGGGTTGTTTTGGTGAAGGAGACCAGACAGCGAGGTCATCGGTCTCATCGGATAGGGAAGGACGGGGAAGGAAGTTGGCCGTGCCCTTTGAAAGGAACCATCCCGGCATTTGCCTGCAGCGATTTAGTGAAATGACGGAAAACCTAAATCAGGATGGCCGGACGCGGGATTGAACCATCGTCCTCGCGAACGCGAGTCCAGTGTCTAACCACTGCGCCACCTCGCTCGGTTTTCTTTTAGCACTCGTGTGAATAAGTTCATACTTTTCTTTATTCGGGGTCAATTGTTATTTTTCGCACCATACAAATATCTTATCTAAATCATTTTGCAAGTCGATTTGCTCATCTGATGACTTTACAGGACGGTAAATGACAGCATCATCTGCAAACAATCTAAGAAGGATACTCAGATTGTCTCCTATGACGTTAATATAGATCAGGGACAATAGAGGGCCTATAACACTTCCTTGGGGAACGCCGGATATTACTTCTGTTTTACTCGATTACTTCCGGTCTGTGACCTTTCTGACAGGAAATCACGAATCCAGTCGCACAACTGAGACGATACTCCGTAAGCACGCAGTTTGGTTAGAAGACGCTTTTGAAGAACGGTGTCGAAAGCCTTCTGGAAATCTAAAAATATGGAATCAATTTGACAAGCCCTGTCGATAGACTAGTAGTGCCCTAGTCGATAAGACTAGTGTTGAAAATAAATATAAATTAAAAGTAAAGATGGGCGGGAGTCGATCCACCGAATACGAGGCTTGAACGCTAAGCACATGACCGCCGTCAGTTCGTGTTCAGAGTCGCAACGCACCGGTGGTAAGCCGTACTACTTGCACATTACGTTGTCCTAATGGACAATTTAAAGTGTTCGATATTTGAAGTATATGAGTGATTCCAGTTCGTGGCCACTCTTGGTAAGTTGCCCAAAAGGGAACCTGGGTGAGTAATGTCCTCGGATAGCTAAACATATGCTTTATACATTCTTTTAAATTTTGTATATGAACTAAACTTTTTTTGGGGCTCAAAATAAATGGGACACACTGTGTGTTATTGCCACCTCTGCTGAGGGTTGATTTCATGGCCGGTTAGAGCGCGCAGCTGAAGGGGGGAGGAGGCAGGGAGGAGAGTTAGTACCACGGTTGTGGGACATCTGAGGAGTTGTGTAAGCAGCAGGTGCGCAGGTGCGCCCTACCTGCGGCTGGGCCGGCCTGCAGCAGCAGCGCGCGCACGTGCGGCTGGGCCACGTCCATGGCGGCCTTGCCGCGCCGGTTGCGCAGCGACGGGTCAGCGCCGCGCTGTAGCAGCAGCCGCACCACCTGCCGACAGAACACACCCGTCACACTAAGCAGCCCTGCTCCCGTCCTGCAACACACCCACACCACGCTATGCACCACAGTTAAGCGATCGCGTCTACCACGTTGAGTACACGTACCGTATGCACAGTTGCATCGCTTCTAACAATGGAACCTCCCCATAGCATCCCCCTCAGATTTAGTTATACGTTGGCACAGAGGATGGGCCTTGAAAAACTGAACACAGGTCAATCGAGAAAACAGGAAGTTGTGTGGAACTATGAAAAAATAAGCAAAACATAAAAACTGAGTAGTCTATGCGCAAGATAGGCAACATCAAGGATAACGTGAATTCTGAAGCGCCGTGGTCCCGTGGTTAGCGTGAGCAGCTGCGGAACGAGATGTCCTTGGTTCAAGTCTTCCCTCAAGTCAAAAGTTTATTTTCGCAAAGTTATGATCTGTCCGTTCGTTCATTGACGTCTCTGTTCACTGTGATAAGTTTAGAGAGTGTGTTTTGCGACCGCACCATAAAACCGTGCGATTAGTAGACGAAAGGACGTGCCTCTTCAATGGGAACCGAAAACATTTGATCGCAACGTCATAGGTCAACCGATTCCTCCACAGAAAAACACATCTGATATATTCTATACGACACTAGTGACGGCATGTGCGTCATATGACAGGAATATGTTGTCGACCCACCTAACTTGTACACTTGACGAATGGGCAAAAAGATTCTTCTACCTTGCCCGATTTTGGTTTTCTTGTGGATGTGATAATCACTCCCAAAAAAGTGATGAAAACGTAAGAGTTAGCCACATTAACTGAAAATAAAAAATTAAACTTTTCCATCAATGGAAGACTTGAACCAAGAACCTCTCGTTCCGCAGATGTTCACGCTAACCACGGGACCACGGCGCTCCTGAGCTCAGATTGTCCTGTATGTTGCCTGTGTTGCGCATGGACTACTCAGTTTGTATATTTTGCTTATTTTTTCAAAGTTCAACACAACGTCTTCCTGTTCTCTCGATTGATCTGTGTTCAGCTTTTGAAGGCCTATCCACTGTGTCAACTTACAACTAAATCTGAGGGGGGGGGGGGGAGGGGCGATGGGGAGGTTCCCTTGTATGCATTGTGCAGCAAGTTTAACTCGACATGCTCAACGTTTACGTTCGAAAACACGGTCCGTATGCCGATGCCTGCAGCCCATCCCCTATTCTGTCCTACCGCCCATAAGCAGGCAACCATCACACGAAACACTAATGGTCATCTCTCTTAGCCATCTGGTATACTTCCGCCAATAGAAAATTTCCCGAAAGCCCCTTGGAAACGCTCGTCGCTTCCAGTCTCCTTTATTTTTAGAAGTCAAGTAATTCAGCTTCGCCCATTCAGTCCCAAAACTTTCACAACAATACTTGTTATATTGTTTTATCCCTCTGTGTTTCACTGGATTGTGGGGCTAGATTTTGACAGGATTAGGAGATCGCCAAATGCAAACAACAATATAAAAAATTAACGATGATCCAACCAGCGGAGGCCGGATACCATGCGCTAATGTGCTGCAGCATACTGCACCAAAATTATGCCATTTCTCTTCGAAATCGAACTAAAAGTACGCCATTCCTCTTCGAATGAAAGCAGAAATAGCACTACAATTACTCCTTCGTGGGCAATCCAAAAATGTCAGTCCGCAGAGCCACACCTGACTTGCAGATTGCGGATGACTCTGCTGTTGCCATGATGGTTGAGACTGAGGAAGATGACTCACTAAAACGTGTCCCTTTCTCAAAGGAGGCTACATTTCATTTTAAGTGTCATCAACTGACACGATGCTAGGATCAGAGTACAAGAATCTCCACGCTGTGTTTGACACCGTCAGAGATTCAGGACACTCCGGACAATATTCTAACAAGATCGTACACCACCTCACTGAGGATTTAGATGTTCGTGTCTGTCTGAATACCATTTTTTCGAGAAGATGGATCGGGCCTGATGGTCCAATCAACTGGCCTCCGCGATCATCGGGTACAACACAACTGGATTTCTTCTTTTAGGGTTATGTCAAGGACCAGGTTCGCCAACCACCAGTGAAAAAAAAATCGCCGCATTACAGCGCAGAATTATGACGTCACAACATCCATCCCTCAAGAAATGTTGACCATCACATGGGTGGAACTGTACTTCACGATAAAAGATGTGTATGTGTCATTTTTCTGCTCTATGTACTTTGTAGTAGGGAGAGGCTTCTGGGACACTGTATTTTATGAAGAGCGGAGATGTTAGTCTATGAACCAGTTAAAAAACAACATGAGCACAATGTGCAAAAATAAAATATATTGCATATTTGGAGTAGAAAACTTTATAAATTTCCTGCACATTACGATTTCGAGAACCGAAGAACACATTTTTCAATTTATACATGAAGCCGATTTGTCTGACTGCTATCATCAGTGCCACATCGAATCATCCCGAATGCTATAAACACGCGTATATCTTTCTCTGTGCAACATAAGCTTCTGTGGTTGCCGCTGTTCAACAAGGAATTTGAGAAAACGCTGCGGACAGTAAAACAAATCTCCATCAGATTATAATGATTTTGATATGCACAAGTAAACGTAACTAATAAATTAAAACTACAACAGACGAAAGTACTAATAACAAGATAAAACGTGCTACTGTACTATGAAATATAATAGAACCACACGAAATAAAATTGAAAGGTTACTCCGAAAAAAATGTTTTGTTTAAAATAAAATTTCGCCATTGATACGGCATAAAAACTATGAACAGATTTATAAGCTCCGTTGTGTACAATATTACATGTGCTAACTAGAAAAGTATTATGTACGGCAAACGATAAGAAAAACTGAGTATTACAAAGTGTACAGATATGGTAGTAACGAGACGTAGGATTTTTACTTGCAAACTGAAAAACATAACGTTACAAACATCGATAACAATCTAAAAGTTTTGCACGCAATCAACATGGGGCATTGTCTAGACAAAGCTGAGGCGTTGCAAATTTACACAGTAAACATAACGGAACCGGATAAATTACACAACGGCCCGAATGATTTCATCGTGGTCGTGTATTTCAGTTTCTACGGACACCTCCTACTATGTAAAGTTACCCGGTAGGCAAAACATGCCTGTTGCTCCGGTGTACCTGTCCTGCTGCTGACGAATGCGAGGATCGACTGACTACGATGTAAACAGACCAACAGGTGGAGAGGAAGCGTCCTCTATTCTAAATTATCCTACTCTGCGTCAGTATTTTGCGATTTCGAATACTATTTTAACTCTAAAAGAAATATCTACATGTCTAATAACGAAGTAATGGAATTTTGGAAGCACGTTAAAGTTCCTCATTTTAACGAAATATTGTTAACACATGCAAAGTATTTTATCGCTTTTGTAACCACCACTAGATATCGGAAGTGGATGGATTTTAATTTTATTTTTTGATTCCACTAAATAAAACGTTTAAAACACTTTTATATCAGTTTTCTTCACCACTGCCCTACATGTGTTACATCTGTTCATGCATATTTCACACCGCTCCAGGGTGTCTCAAAGCTCTTTGACCCTGTACGCTGCAGACATTCCCAACCGCCTCCTCCCCCCCCACTCCCTCCTGCAACATGCTGACGACATCACTCACCTAGTCGCTCACCACACACTCAACCTCCCCCATGCCTCCCACCAACGCCACCTGAATCTCCTTTACGAGTGGCGTAGTACATCATGTTTGGTCGCACCGCTCGGCGTATCCATCGTCCGCATTTCCAGCTCTCTGTCTACAGCCATCCTATCACTCTGACTAACACCATAAAGTATTTAGGACTAATCTTCGACAGAAAACTAACATGGGATGCTCACTATCTTATCGTCAAACAAGAAAGCCTGAAACCGACAAAAAGTACTGAAAGGCCGCAAATGGCATACACGTCCTTCCACTATTAGCCCCACCCATAAATCGCTTATCTGCCCCATCCTCACCAACACCAATGTTGCCTTGATCTCCGCTTCCCCTAAACTCTAAAAGTCCCTTGCAGTCCCAAAAGACACGTATTCCGTCTCGTCTTCTGAATCTGCCTACTTTCACCAGCTCAATTCTATAGCGATTCATCCACTTCCCACACCTTCTTCTCTTCCTAGAGTACCTCAAGGTCCAATTTAACAGTCACAAAAGCCAGCCCAGGCACCCAATATCCCACCCACTAATCACCCATACAGTTACACTGCTGCTCCAGTTTAAAACATATACCACCTACCCTCCACCTTCAATTCATTATCCACCCTCTTCCGCTGGAATTTCAACCAACTCTCAATCCCCAATGATAAAATCAATCCCGAGATACACCCCGCTTTCCACCCCTTTCCACCCCTGGTCCAAGTTAAACATTTAGCCATTCAGCATGTCCACAGAAATTTTTTAAATGGCAATAATCTGCCAAACTAGTCTGGATTAAAATATTCTTTTATTATGCCTTTTTCATTACTGCACAGTTTCAGCTTCTCAGGTGTGTGGTATGACCCATCAGAAGGTCATTTTTGAGTGACATTCAAAAGTTAAGTTGGTCATACATTGTAATAATGCAGTTGGGTGTCTCAATTTCAAAATAAAAAACATGACGCCAAGTGACACAAGACATGTTCTCTTTCAGTGACTACTGCTGTGTCATCAGCAGACCATGTTTTAGTATCAGTAATGGCCTTATCACTTAACTGTCCTATTCTGCATAAGTAGTAAACATTCATTATCACTCAACAGGTAGTGAAATGGTGCCATGTTAACAAAAGGCATTTCCAAGTGGTTCGTAACAGCTAAGTTCATGTAGTAAACAGAGTCTAAAACACCGCAAGGTCATTGTAAATGTACAAGATCAGTCCAGAATGAATACTGAAAGAGAAAAAAAGTGCAACAAACAGCAGTCAAACACAGTATTAAATGACACAGTTCAAAGGCTGCCAGAGATAACAAGCAAATGACCATGCAAGTGTGTTTAAGAGCTCAATCTCATGGCATCTTTATCTTTCTCCCTCTTCCTTGCTGACTTTTAATCGCTAGCTTCGCTTTCACAGGGTCCTACAATCATATCCATCATCCCACTTACGTCACGTCCATGAGCATTTTCATGCATCACCAGCATCACAGTTACACAACAGCATCAGCCACAGTGAGTGAGTACAGTGTAGCTGTGATATAAAAATCATCTATATTGTCCACCAGTGTAGTTTTTTAACAAACTTAATTTATTGCCATCAGTTTTTTTTGGTAAAAGTCGTAAATATTGTCCACTGTCGTGTATTTAAAAATCACCATTTATTGTTTTCATATATTTTAAAACATCTTTCCAAGTTGTGTAGCCGGTGACTGAAGAGCGATTTTATCCACTGCCAGCACACCCCTTGGCGGAAAAGTCAAATAAAAATAAAGAAAAAAAATTTTTACGTCTGTTTCCTTCATCACCGTTCTGTACGCCATTACAATAACCACCTCTGCTCCAGCATATTTCACCAAACTGCAAGTGTATTTGCGCCATGTACAGTGCAGGCATTCGCAAACCACCACCTGCCTCCTGCAGTATGGTGAGGACCCTGCCTACCTATTCAAAGACCATAACCTCCAACTCTCCCACGCCACCCTCCAGCACCATTTAAATCTCGTTGTCGAGTTGTATAATACGTGGAAACTTCAAGTAAGTCCACAGAAAAGGTAAGCCACCATCTTTGATCTCACCACTCAGTGTTTCTGTCGTCCAGATTTCCACCTCTCCATCTACAAGGAGCCCATCCCTCTGACTAACACTGCAAAGGACTTAGGACTAATCCTTGACATAACATTATCGTCATATACACCCGTCCTCCCCATCCAACACAAACCCCAAAACCGACCAAAATTAGTAACAAGCCGCACCTCGGGTCTACATACGTCTATCATTATCTTCACCCGTAAATTCTTCATCCGCTCCATCCTAACATATGCTCACACTACTCGGATCTCTAGTTCCCCGAGGCATCTGTCCACCTTCCGCAGCTGCCTATCTTTCCGACACGCACTCTATACCAACTCATCCGTTTCTCGCACATTCTTGTGTTCTTGGAGCACATTCGAGCCCTATACATTAACCGCAAAACATGGTACCCAGCATCCTATTCACTAATCACCACATTCTACTCCGCTATTACATCCATTTATCAATCCTCAGTCGCTGGCATTTCAAACAGCTCCCACTACCCAACGATGAAGTCTGTCCCAAGACATATCCTTTTTGCCAGTACTCCTCACAATGCATTATGTTGACTTGGATGGACTCAGCGGAGTTTCTACTTGGCTGGCTTTTACCTGACGTGACACTGGCACTGACAATGAAGATCACGTGTGGCGCAGAGAAGTATTGGAGCAGAATTGTAACGAGCTAAATGTTATAACACCTTTTGCATAACAAAAGGAAGTAGCTGCTGCGATAAAGAAATTAAAGGACCGGAAAGAATATGACCCATAGCTGTAAATAAGACTGACGTGAGTCGCTTTTAGTGGCGTATTTCACCTCTCTCATTAATGAGCTTATATGCAGGAAAGGATCCCCGATGGATGGAAATTGACAAACGAAGTAATACTGCGACACACCCACACTGAGCTCATGAAACTAAGACAGTGCCCATGCGGCTTCCGGAAAGCAGGTCTATTGACGAAGCAATCAATTAAGGCCCTTGAAATCGTCTGCTTCCAGAGGTATTGACAATCATTATTATCATTGAGGGTGCATTCAACGTCTGATGGCTTGCAATGTTCAAATGTCCAGCAATGTTCAAATGTCCAGGGACCATTGGGCCCATAGTCCCTCTAGCAAATAAAACTGACACCACTATGGTGGAGAGGAAGAATTAATGTGCGCTTAAGTAGAAAAAAAATTACGCCAGGCGCTTATCATGGATTACAGAAACAGTGTTCACGACGCCTAATACTTGATGATGACTTTAGAACTACAAATCAATTTTGCCAAGCATTACTCATAATAAAGGCACCGGAACTGCGCACTATTACATACTTTTAGTGGTGCTGCAGTTCAGCTAGATATGCTTAACAGATTTATCCAATTGACGTTATTGTTGAATGGCACGAAACGAAACAAAAATAAGTTACTAAGATGAGAAAAGGCAGCCCGCAAGGATCTACGTGGGGTCCTATCTGCTGGGACCTAATTATGAACGCCTTCTGTTTCTCTTTCACGGGGAGAACACTGTCTATGGGGTAGTGAGGGATGAAAACGAAGTCCTGGTAGTGGTATCTGCAAACTCTTGGACAAAACTGGAGAAAGAGCTGTTGCTGCTCTCTAACATATACGGCGGTGGTGTTCAAATAATAAACTAGAATAAACCTAGCAGTTGTTGTTGTTGTTGTTGTGGTCTTCAGTCCTGAGACTGGTTTGTTGCAGCTCTCCATTCTACTGTATCCTGTGCAAGCTTCTTCATCTCCCAGTACTTACTGCAACCTATATCCTTCAGAATCTGCTTAGTGTATTCATCTCTTGGTCTCCCTATACGATTTTTACCCTCCACGCTGCCCTCCAATGCTAAATTTGTGATCCCTTGATGCCTAAGAACATGCCCTACCAACCGATCCCTTCTTCTTGTCAAGTTGCCTCAAACTCCTCTTCTCCCCTATTCTATTCAACACCTCCTCATTAGTTACGTGATCTACCCATCCAATCTTCAGCATTAGCACCACATAAAACTAGTTATATACTACTCAAAAACCAATTATCTCAGACAAGAAACGCCACAGTTAAAATCAATAACACACTCATATCACACAGCAAGGTTAGCAGATATTTCTTTCTTTCCGGGCCTTTGTCCCGCTCCGACGCGGGGTGGGCTTTGTTATGACTGATTTGGCAGTGTTAATTGCGGAGGATGGCCGGATGCCTTTCCTACCACCACCTCGAACCCTCTGGGACAGAAGCAGTGTACCCCAGCTGTCTGCGTTTAGTGTAAGCCATGAAATAGTGCTAACGTTTTCAGATGTCTGCGAGTCGTGTAACTGAACTTGGGGATCAGCCCGGTATTCAGCAAGCGGGATGTGGAAAGCCACCTAAAAACCACATCGAGGCTGGCCGGCATACCGGCCCTCGTCGTTAATCTGCCGGGCGGATTCGGCCCGGGGCCAGCGCGTCTACCCGAGTCCAGGAAGCAGCGCATTAGCGCTCTCGGCTACCCTGGCGGGTCAAGGTCAGCAGATACATGAGTGTCCAATTGAATGAGAGGAGAAAATTTATGACACACACATTAAACTATCCACAGAATTAGCAGTTAAATTTAAGCACAAGATTGTGTGTACCGTTGTCCGGGCGTATCGGTTACGATTCGAGACCTGTGGATCCATTCTTAGACAAGTGCTGAGGAGTGTACACCGCACGCTCACTGAGGCCTTCGGTACAGCACTCAAGTCGACACTGGTTCAAATTCAAATGGCTCTGAGCACTATGGGACTTAACATCTATGGTCATCAGTCCCCTAGAACTTAGCTATCAGTCCCCTAGAACTTAGAACTACTTAAACCTAACTAACCCAAGGACATCACGAGGCAGAGAAAATCCCTGACCCCGCCGGGAATCGAACCCGGGCGTGGGAAGCGGGAACGCTACCGCACGACCACGAGCTGCGGACGTCTACACTGGTATTACTGGGTACCTGCCCCATCGTTGTTCAAGTACGATACGGAAACGCATGCCACTGGTTAAACCGAGGCAGACTTGAGAGGACGCAATCGATTACAAGGGTAAATATCAATAATAAAGTCCAACTCTGAGCCTGGTGTACAGATAGACAGCAGCTTGAATGGGACGATAGGACCGCCGTAGACGTGTCTATAACTTTTTCCCATGAGTCAAATAGAGCTATGATCGCTCCTAGATGCCCCGACTACGAGAGTGGGGCTCTTCACTACTAGAGATGGGCCTTACTCTGTCCATATATACAGTATACATACGGCAATAACACTCTGCGACTGAGGAGAAGTAGGTAGCCTGAATACGTAGTCTTTAACTTAATTTACACCAAACACAATGAGGAAACGGACTGAATAACTTGAACTTAGACAGGATTGGTCAAGATAGTGAAGGAAGGACGTTACTTAACTCTGCTGCCAATTAAGTGTGAGGAGCGCTGCAGCAGCATTTTCGCAATAGAGAACTGAGTGGTGCTGATGCCAAAGTATGGGGTCAATATACCAGGTAACCAAGTGAAAAGAGATCAAAGAAGTTCTGAATGCATATGTACGAGAAGAGCAGCAACAGAACCACCAAAAGAAAAAGTACAAGGAAACAATGAGGAGGAAAGATCATCAGACACAAGTTCAGATGATGATGATGATGATCATGATGATGAGTCTGAAAGGGGTACTGATGAGAAGGCTAATTACTACTATAAAGTGTTCGATTCAAACGTAAAATTATTTATATAATACGTCACAAAATTTTAGACACAGGAACCCAAATAGCAATGCGAATCCTCCGGTGCTGCCACGCAATGCAAGATCATTTGGAAGTAGTTTACTGGACACGGAGGTACAGGACTGCACGATTACCAATCTTGGGCAAATCTAAGAGTAATGATTACCACGGCAACAGAACAGAGACAGAGGGTCTTGTTATATTTTTTTCTTTCACGTCTACTTCTCTCTCCTTGCCACCTTGCGTTATTACACTTTTCTGTAAACGTTGCTGGGGATTTTAATATTATATATTCACTGTCAATCTAAAATAAATATGGAACGTATTGTCTTAGAATCACAAGACGGCGTAGTCAGTTATAACAACAAGAAATAAATAAATGTCCGGCCTAGTGCAGATGAACCATTACAGAATAGTCCCAAATGAACGAAGAAGTGCTATCTTTTCTGACGCTGTATGTGCCAGACGGCAGCTACACCATCTCTGTTTCGTAAAACCAACTCACTGAATCAGTTTTCTCCAATGGGGCCAAGCCAGATTGTAAACTGACCTGTCAATTTTCTCTTTTATGTGTTTTTTGGGTGCACATTACGAATTTCAGCTTTGTAGCTCGCATTTTCCCTAGAAGCATAAGCAAATTGCATAAAAGACAAAAAAAATCAGTTTTCTTTCCGTTTTATCTCACAGTATTTTTCGAGAAGTATCATACAGTACTAAATTAAGGAGGCCAAAATTCCTACAGTTTTGATCTTGTTTTGGAGTAAGCGTACATCAAACAATGGGATGGACAGCAGTTTGTTTTCCGCTTTGTATGCTTTTTTTGCATTCTCATTCACTCGCTTCATTCTCACTATTTCTCTCTCACACTGTATATTCTAAGCACCTCACTCTCGACCTACAAGTAGGGCTCTTCTGTTTGAACTACCTACCATCCCTTCCTTCCCCGCCACTGCCATCCCGTATCGCCATACATCGTTTTCTCTAAGTCGCATTACTTATACTGGTACTTGCTCTTTCGTCCACTGCATTGCGTACACTGGTTGGTATGAAAGACCTTTCGAATAAAGTGATGAGTTTGAAATGTCTTACTTGTGATAGTGCGTTGGGAGGGAATACTTACCAACTTATTTGACTTCTACTCTTTGAATGTGGAAACAATCCACAGCGACGACCGCGCCACGTCAAATTTTCCTCATGCCTGCCCTTGTGACCTTCTCAGGTTTCAGCCAGATATTTCTCTACAGTATACCTACTTGGCACACTGGATTTACTTGTGAATGTAAACGCTCCGATCGGAAGAACGAACCGAAAAAGGCGGCGTTGTGGTAAAACGTTGGATTACAGACGGTCTTTGACAACAGCAGTCCTTTAAGGGACCGATCGCTTCGTAGATTGCACGTGTGTGGGTAAACCGCAGAGATCGGTCGCCGATCGCTGGTCGCATGGAAATCCCAGGTAATCTGGTGGATCGCATGCGATTTATGCCGCCTGGCTGGTTAGCAGCGGTGTCTGACAGTATGGCAGCGAATCGTTTATTTTTCAAGCGTGGTTGTGCAGTTTTGTTTCGTTGTTGGCAAGAAATTTACGTTAGAATATATACTTGCACAGTGACCACGAACTACTGTGAGAAGTGAAGTGGAAAGCGTAGTTGCGATTTGTGTTAAGAAGTAATACAAAGTACACGCTCCGGTTTTGTAATGATTAGCATTTTGAAGTTTGTAACATAGAAGTAGAATTGATACGAAGTAAACAGTAATAGTCGCGATACAATTGCCTCTATCTAATTATTTTGAGCTATTTATAAAATAATTGTATGCATTATTGTGGTTTTTAACTTCTAAATGGAGTGACACACATACCTATTGTAACGTTAAAAGAACATCGTAATTTTAATGTTAAGGGCAAATCTATTATACAGTTATACTTAAGTTGTCTTGTCATTTCATATAATCCAATTGTCCTTCATGTAATTTATAGTAACAGTTAACGGTAATCAGTAGTGCAGCTACTGACAACATCTCTACGGACACAGCGAGTAAATTGTATCACCTCACAAGTTTCTTCCATTCTGCCCTCTCCAGCGCCGTTCTCCGCCATCCTCGGACTCTGAGAGATTTTATATCCCACCGTTTTCGTGGCCTTCCTCTCTGTCTTCTTCCGGGTGGCCTCCATTCAAAAATCATTTTAGTTGTTCCAATATCGATCCTGAGGACATGCCCAAGCCAGGCTGTTGTTCTACTTTTTATAATACTCACGATGTCAACTCCTTGTATGAGGCGGTCCAGCTCAGTATTCATTATAGATGTCCAGAAACCATTGTTGTCCTGAACTGCCCCATAAATCTTACTCAGCACTCTACGTTCAAATATCCTGAGCTGTTGCTCATCAACACTCGTTAGCCTCCATGTTCCGTATCCGGAGGTTACAACTGGCCCGATCATGACCGTATATAGATGCAGCTTCACATGCCTATTTAATAACCTAGGGGCCAACAATGTATCAAACGTGTGGAAGCATCTATTACCACTTAGGATGCGTAGTTTTATTTCAGTTTACATGGAATTTGTGCTGTTAATATTAGAGCCCAAATAGTCAATGTTCTGCACATGTTCAAAACTGATACCGTTTGCTGATAATCTATCCAAGATGTTTCATTTATTGAAGGGCCTCTTGGTCCTGTGACTTCTTTCAGCTCACATATTGTCCTCTCTAGTGATACCCTTCTGCTACTAATAATTGCTACATCATCGTCATATGCGCATA
The DNA here is from genome assembly GCF_023897955.1 of Schistocerca gregaria. Lineage (NCBI taxonomy): Eukaryota > Metazoa > Arthropoda > Insecta > Orthoptera > Acrididae > Schistocerca > Schistocerca gregaria. Next base: position 121,425,325 of record NC_064923.1, read on the forward strand.
TCTGAGTCCACTTTGTGCGTTTGTAACCAGATATCTGAAGCTTCCGCATGGCTGCTTCGAGAGTCAGATTGAAAAGCATTGTAGACAGTGCGTCGCCCTGTCTGACTGCTTTACTAATGCTAAACCAGTTGCCCAGTTCTCCATCCACTCGCACTGCAGTCTTGGAACCAGCCAAAGTTGCTTGCATAAGTGAGACATACTTCGAGGGTATGCCAAATAGCAGCAAATCATTTACCATATGTGCTCTATCTAGACTATCAAAGGCTTGCTTGAAGTCTACGAAGAGGTTATGAAGTTCAATGATACACTCATATGTCTTTTCCTGTACTTGCCTCAACACAGATATCTGGTCTGTTGTTGATCTATTAGGCCGTAATCCACATTGATACTCACCCAGAATGCTTCTTCATATGGTGCTAACCTGTTGTAGATAACACTAGGAAATATCTTATAGGTTACATTCAGAAGGGTAATTCATCGACAATTTGAACAGCAGGTCTTGATTCCTTTCTTGTGTATTGGTTGAATTACACCTAAGGTCCATTTTTGTGGAATTCTTTCCTGATTCCATATCAACTTATAAATTTGTCGATCCGCTTATGAAGAACAGTTCCCTCATTTGTAGCAGTTCTGCAGTTATTTCATCAGATCCTGGTGCTTTATAAGTTTTTAACCAATGAATTACCTTCCGTACTTCCTTTAATGTTAGTTCCTCTATTTGTGGATCTACGTTATAATAGAGTGGCTGCTCATTGCTGGTAGGTGGTAGGATTGCCCTCCAAAATTCCCTTGAAATACTCTCTCCATCTATCCAGAACATCTTGTTCATCTGTCAGCAAATTTCCGTCTTTGTCCTTACAAGCTGTTATTTTTGGTCTATGTTCTCGATTTCCTTTTTTAATTTTCTTGCAGGATTTTCTACTTTCATTGGTTTGGTAGTGCTCTTCCATCTCCTCTCTCTTTCTCATCATGGCTTCCCTTTTTTCCCTCCTGCTTACCCTTGCTGCCTCTATTCTCTTATCATTATATAATGCCTGATTTGATCTAGTATTTCGCTGCAAGCATTTCAGCCTTGCTTCCCTTTTCTGTTCCACTGCCTGTCCCTACCAGTCTTCCTTCGTAAGTCTCCTTGCTTCCCCCAGTATTTCATGTGCTGTTGTCCTAATGACATCTTTAATAGAGTTCCATTCTTTGTCTATACCATCTCCATCATATTTTGTTTGTAGCTCCTGTCTCAATCTGATCTGGCACTCCTGAGCCGTAGACCTATAGTTCAATTGTTCTATATTCCATTTCTTTACTCTGGTACTACTTCCCGTAGCAGCCATGGCAAGTTTCTGTCTCATTTTGGCTCCTACTACGTAATGGTCAGAATCAGAATTAGCTCCCCAGAAAGTGCGCACATTTTCCATATAGGATGCCCACCTCTTTGATATCAATATATGGTATTTTGGTTTACTTCATTTGTTCCTGATATTCTCCATGTCCCTTTGTAGATATTTTTCCTTGGCGACTTACCGCCTTCGACTTGCCTGCAGAAGCGAACTGAGCAACCCTCATACCATTATTATTAGTTTCATGATGCAGACTTTCATTACCAAATACACTTCTGAACGCCTCTTCCTTTCCCAGTTTTGCATTATAGTAGCCAAGAACTATTTTGGAATCATGTCTAGGTATTCTGTCACACACATCCTGTAGTTGATCATAGAAGATGTCCACAGTATCTTCATCTGATTCTTCCGTTGGTGCATATACATTCACAAAGGTCACATTGTGAAATTTGCCTTTCATACGCAGAGTACATATTCTTTCATTATATGGGGCGAAAGCACTAACTGATCGAGGCATATCCTTGGAGACTATAAACCCAACTCCATACTGCCCTTGTCTTTCGTCTTTTCCTGAATAGTACATGGAGAATTTCTGCTTACAAATCTCTCCTCTTCCCTTCCACCTGTTTTCCTGCAGTTAACAATTCCCCATTCCATGCGTTTGCACCTCTTCTGCAACCCTGGTCGTCGTTCCTCTTTTCAACGGTGTACGCACGTTCCATGTTCCAAATTTAAGCACCGATAAATCCATACTCCTGTTTCCTATCATAGTTAGTCTACGTAGGGTCAGTATTTTTTTTTTTTTTTTAACATGGCAAGGGTATCAAACCTGAGCTCAACCCCCCAAGTTGGAGGATCAGGCTTTCATTTCGGGATTAGCTCCCCTAGAGGGGTTGACGACCTAGCCTATAGAGTGTGGGACACACTTCGCCTGGTTCCTCTGTCGAGAGCACTCCGGCTTTTGTGACCCTGCCATTAGTTGCCTCCGTTACACCTCTCGGCTTCATCGGAGCACACAAACCCTCCCGCCCAGCACTGAACGTGCCTAAGATAAGACGGTGGCCCCTGGGAGGGCGAGTAAATTGCATAATACTTGCAATTAAACTGTAAGACAAATGAATAAAACAGGAATTGAGGACAAGTAAACGTAAAACGAATTGTATTGGCATACGGAATGACGTATACAACTCATTAGGCGACAGTGAAAAATGTAGTATATTCTGTATAGTAACCTATTGTTACCAAGAAGAGCGTTTCAGAACAAGTTTAATAAACTACAATTCCCGTTTACTTTAAATTTATATTTGCCAGTATTCGTGGGGATACGGAAATAAATTGCAACTGCTGCTAAAAATAGGAGTTCATTTTCCATAGCAGAACTTATCGACACAGTGACGTTCATAATACTGACTGAAATTGCTAGGCAAATCGCTGGCGTGTGGGGTATCAAGGCGAACGACAGATAACTGGCGATATCGCATGCGACGGATCGCTTCGATCTGCCGCTCGTTCGTGTAGCCCGTAAGAGAAAAGTAACGTGGCTGCGAATAGGTAGGAACTCACGTGTGAGGTGGCTCTGCCGCAGTGGATGTGTGCAGCAGCAATTTCTTGTGGTTGCCAGAGGTGCTGAAAGTTGCACGGGCCGCAGTACATTGATTACGTATAATTATTATAAGGAGGAGTATTGTTTGACCACAGACAGTATAAGGAATATTTGCTCCTGGAGACGCGATAGACATTGGAATTCGGAATGCTGTTCCCATCCAACTTCTGTTTCACGCTTCCCATCATTCAGAACTGAAGATCGAACCACTTCAGAATCTTAGCTTTATTACAGACTTGCCTGTGTTTTGAATGGCTTGGACAGTATTTTTATGTGAACTTTAATCATAATTTCATAATCATCATAATATCCCAAGTCATAATTACCTGGAATATGGCTCTAAGAGTGTCACATTTTGAATTCTATATTTGCTTAATATTAAGGAAAAAAATTGCCAGAAAGTAAAACTAATTTTTTTCTTGAGTTTGAAAGTTCATATTATTGCTAATTAATTAAAGTCAGTAACTGAAGTTTAGAGAACAACGATAACGACTAACTTTTGAAGCTAATATTTAAAAGAATTATTGAAATTATTTAATCTGCAAATCAGCGTAAATCTTAATTCTTATTTAACAAATTAATTAATTTTCTGTAATACTGGTAATTTTCTTTGTTGATATCTCGCTTGTTGTATTCCAACGTTGCCAGGGATCGCCTGTTGTCCGAAGTGATTAATGTTTAAATGAAGTAACACTGAGTTTGTCCATTAAAATTCGCAACTGCAAATAATAATGATAGTAAGCTTGAACTGCGTTATTATTATCACACCGCATATTACTGTGATCGATTTTGTTTTCATTTTGTTCGTAATTGCTATAAATTATTCTACAGTTTTGAGTACAAAATTTTCTCCAACCTAATTTCTTTTGATCGCCTGTATACAAGAATTAGTAGTAGCTGACGTTATCAGTGCATATTTGGCCGATTATTATGTGAACTTAAGTCTGATTGTAGTACTGGCGACCGAATTATTCCATTTTATCGTCGAAATTTGACTAAAATACTAATTTTAATTAATGAAAAATTCGACTACTTATCTAAATTTTTCTTTGCAATCACATTTATTTGCGCTAAATCTTCAATAAGCCAACTGCCATTTTGGTGATCAGCTGTACAGTTTTCCACATAGTTTTGGTCAGTTTACTAGAGAATAGAGACGCCATTTCGACAAATTAGGTGCACGCGATTAAAGTCGATTATAGTGTACTGGGACGAAGTGGACCGTTACAAAGGGGAAGAATTGTAAGCATTATTTAGTTAATGGCACTCAGGGTTCTTCAGTCTAACGCTCAGTCAGCAACAGCTAGCAAGGAAAACAACTACAAAAGCAAAATATACTACAGCTCGTTTTTCCGAAACGTCGTTCAAATCGGACAGACTTGTCAAGTTTGGAAGATTCTCCAGCAGGTTGGAAAGCTTACGTGCAAAAGGAGCTTTCGCCATTCTACAGCGAGAAGATGGTTCGTCCTCAGAAGTCCGGACTGCTTGAAGCAAAAACGTCTAAATTGAATATATTACTGATAAAATAAACGGATGCGTGGAACACGAAAAGAAAATTAAGAAACCGTAACTGGAAGTTGGATTAGGCTGAGTGGATGACAGTTAGCTGCAAGATGCGACTGAGTCTGGTGCCTCCTTACGTTTGCAGATCTATACTTCCCCAGTAGGCATGCTTTCCGATTATTCCCTGTGTTCATCATTTTTGTTGTAACAATTAGAGAAAGTGCTGAAGTCCTCGACAAACTCTGTCCCTGGATTGTATGATATTTCCTATCGTGTTTCCTCTAACCGACCAGTTCGGGTTTTAACAACTCTCTTCCCACGACTTAACGACAAATTTATGAACGTGGCCTATGTTTTTGGCTCGATAGCTCAAATAATCACCGCAGTTCTTAAATCCAATCCAACACATTGGAGTCCAACGTCACAAAGGTCCATCGCATTGTTATTGTGCCACTGAAAAACTTAGAAAGGCTACTGGAAAACTGCAGAAAGATTGCTGCTTATGAGAGCCCGCATGTTGCTAAGGTTGCCTTGACTAAGATGCAGCAGTTTCCTGGGAAGTCCTTACACATCCTCCATACAGTCCCGCTCTTTCCCCATGCAAATTCCATATCTTTGGAGGACTCAATAAAGACATTCGGACGGAGAGGCGCATGCCTGGATACAGTCATGGTTGCGCAGGTAATCGCAAACATTTTTCCATGAAGACCCTGATCGCCTTGTCTCACAGTGGGATAAATGTATTAACGCTTATGGCGATAACTTTACAAATAATAAACAGTTTACTTACTTTTTTCCACTTGTTTCGTTTTCATTTGACTCTCCTTTACATTATGTCTACCCGTAGATGACAGTCGGCTGTTCTCCACACAAGGTGATCTTGAATCTATTTCCATGATTGGTGACAGCCATTTGCACGCTAACCTGCTGGTTATAATTGGAACGGCGTAACAATTTCCGCTGAGAAATCTCCGATAGTTCATTTTAGCCGCAGAAAGATACGATGGATCACTTAACGGATTTTATTTGGATCCCTCTTTCTCGCTGGTGCCCAGAGAGAAAATTTTAGAGGTGATATTTGACAAGCGCTTAGCTTGAACTGATCACATTTATCACACTACCAAGAAAATCAAGAGGTACATTAATGCAGTGGTATCCGTCGCTAGAACTTGATGGCATGCGAACGTTGACATTTTGAAACTGCACAATGACCATACCCGGTCACTGACACATTATACGTAGACGTTTCATATATCCCAATACTTCCCAACGTGCATTACAGAAACTTGATTCTACACAATTTTGATACCTGCGGGTATGTCTTGAGGCAATGTAGTCGTCTCCAGCAATCGCATTAGTTGTTACGTTTTCGCTGTGGCAGCGATAGCGATACCGAAGGCTTTCAAAATTTTCCACCATTTGTGAATCCAGGACCTACATACAGTATCGCACACGAAGACTGGATTGCAATCAATTCAAAACCCGACGCGGGACAGCAAAATCATCCTACATTTTCTGGAAATCATATGAGAAACACCACACAACAAAAGAAGCGGTATAGGAGTCTGTTTTCGGAGAGCTTTAACTCATTTAGATCTGGTTTACAATTACAAGGAGGACCAGATGGGGTAGGAGACCAGTAACTTTTGGCCTGTAATGAACATCCCTCTTATATCAATGTGTGGTGTCCGTCCTTTCGTACATATTCGAAAGAACAGACACCACGCAGAATCCGCAGCTGATATATGCCATATGTAAACTGAAGATGGAGAGGAGAAGAAAGGAAAGGAAAGGGGAGGGATCACTGAGGTCACCTGCATTGGGACACTACACCGAATCGGCAGAGACGAGTGCAAATGTCGAACTGGGATTCGAACCCGGGATATCCCGCTTACTAGGAGGCCTATCGAATTATATGAATGTGTGGTATCTGTTCTTTCCGAAAGAACAGAAACAAAGTCATGGACACAGGCACTGTCACTGTCGCTGCAGAAATCCACACTGCATATGTAGGTAAGCTCCACGCACGTAGCAAAACCCTGGTGATACAGTTATCCCAAGCCCAACGGAATTTCGTACATTTTTCTGACCATACTCGTGCTTCGAAAGTCGTTAAGGATATATGCAGCTTTTACAAATATTCCTGTATTCATAAATTCTTCCGCATGTTCGGCCCAAATAATAGATGATGTTGTCATATCTTCACCCACCTTGTAGTTCTGGAATCGATGTATAGTCACAATATTGTTGTTAAAAACTGTCAGTAGGATCGAACTGACGCCCTTTGCAGGAAATGTATTCGCAATTGCGGATATGAACCATCATCGGCTGTATATTGAAATGACGACAATGAAAATGTGTGCGCACCGGGCAACACTGCATCATATCTCTTAATAACATAGGCACTGCTATTTCGCACGACCCCCTTTGATCCAGAGCATTTCTGTGAACATTATTCCGATAAATTTCCTCTTTAATAGGATTCACTGAGTAACATTAACCTGGAGTTCGTATATTACTGAATTATTTCAACGAACCATGCATTTACGCCTTCATTTATACTGCGCAAGTTATCTTACGGCGTGTGGCGAAAGGTGTTACTTGTATCACTAAATATCCCCCCCCCCCTCCCCGGCAGCTTCTCTATTCTACTCGCGAGAGGAAGTAATAGGTTGCGCGACTCTTCCCGGAACACATCTCGGAATTTCAATAGTGTAGTAAACCTTTCCACGATGCACAGCGCATCTTTGTGGCGTGCCTGTGGACTTGGCCGATGATGCCCGTAATGCTCACGAGCCAGCCAAATGACTGTGTGATGAAATGCGCAGCTTTTCGCTGGATCTCGTATATGTTTAAAAAAAAATCTTATTTTGCGTAAGAATTACATTTGCATAAAATTCTTCCTAGAATCTCATAGTGGGATTTGCTTTTCTTACAATTAGTTATATGTGGTCATTAGAATCTACGTCGTTCCGGACATTCAATCATAGGTATTTCACGGGTTTTACTGTTTCCAGTGGTTCGTCACCCAAAGCGTAATAGTACAGTAGTAGATTTCTTCGTCTGTTAATGCACAGTACGATTCATTTAATTATATTCAGTGTAATCTTCCGGTAACTACACCAATCATCGACTCTCTGCAGGTCTCGCTACAGTTTGCAAAAGCCTTCTGGCGTTGCTACCTTCTTTCAGCGAACTGTGTAATTTGCGAACAGCCTCGTGGAGCTTCCGACGTCGTCCCCTAGATCATTTAAACAGGATGGTCAACATAAAATGGGCCCGGAAATTATCTCATCCACCTTAAGACAGGCAAACCAATTTACATGACCCACAGCGGAGAGTAGAAGTAGGACTGCCTACCTTAAGGGGCATGAAATACGCGCTGAGAAACGTCGCACCACGAAGGTGTTACGCAAATTTGTCACAGACTGATATTCATACAGGCATCGATGGATAATGCAAACTTGTAAACATTGTTGGCCAACGGATGAATGTGCTACAGCGCAGTTACACCGTGGATGTGGCAAGGATAGTAAACAGGGAACGATATTAGGGCAGAAAGTCTTTGCGAAATTCATTCCGTATACTCAGTAGGACAGTAATAATGCCTCGCAGACAGACGCGGTAACAATACACGCAGATGTCAGCAGTTGAGAGAGAACGTACGTGTAGTTGGGGTGAATGAAGCCGGTTTGAGCAATCGCCGAATCGTTCGACAGTTGAATAGGAGCGATGCCACTATTGGACGATGTTGACGGACTGTGTGAATCATGGCCGAGCACAAGATCAATAAGGAAATGGTCGATCTAGGGAGACGACAGAAGTAGAAAGCCGGACAATCGTCAGAGAGGCACTCAGATGCCCAATCATCACTGTCAGCAATCCAATGCGCAACTGGTGCTCCAGTAACCACAAGGACCATTAATAGGCGGTTCACAAAAACGAGCCTGGGCCGACAGCGCTCCCTGCACTGACTACCACTGATCTCCGTGCACCAACAGAACGGTAGCGCACATTCGGCCTGGAATCACATCGACCGGAATCGAATTGTCTTCAGTGAGAAGTGAACAGGGAACATGTCCGTAGAAGGGCATAAGGTTTTTACGAATTTCATTCCGTGTACTCAACTGGACAGTAACTATGCCTGGCAGAGGGGCGCATGTTTAAAGACGTTCCGAACTAACTGTCGGCCGCCATACGGCTCGACAATGAGAAGTGACAGTCATTTCATTTCATAGCAGGACCACTTTGGTTGTCATCCGCGGCACCCTTACAGCACAGCGGTACCTCGACGATATTCTGCATCCCGTTTTGGTGCCGCCCTGAGCTTACATTTCAGCACTCTGATAGCCTTCGTGCTTGCTAAACTCCAATTCTTACCTTGGTCAGCAAGATCGCCAGTTCTCTCCCCAAGTGAGAACGTTTGCAGCATTATGGGCAATGCCCTCCAACCAGCTCGGCATTTTGCCAGCCTAACGCACCAGTTGGACAGAATCTCGCACGACATCACTCAGAAGGACATCCAACAAACCTATCAATGCCAAGCCGAATAAATGCTTGCGTAAGTCACAGGTGGACCGATGTGTTAGTGACTTGCTCAATTTGTGAAGATGTTTCTTTTGAATAAATCATCCCATGTTTCTGATATTGTAATGATTTGTTTGTCTGTATATGAACGTCACATCTACCTAGTTCTGCCGATTCGGATGACTCCTTCGTGATGTCTTGAAGTGAATTTTCCGGACCAATATTATCTTGCTCATCTTGTATATAACGCAAACGTGAAGGTTCTATTACATTTTCTTGGCGATACTGCCACAGTTACCATTACATCCGTCAATTTCTTCTAAGGACGACGTGTTGAGTTCTGTTTGCAAAGAAGTCGTGAATTCAGTTTTTCTTTTAATTTTTTTTTTTGTTTTGTTTTTGAACAACAATGTGGAACTATATCAAATGCTTTTCTACCGTGTTCAGCCACAGTCATACAGAATTTTTGAAGGAAGACGCCGCCGTTTGGCTGTACATTTCTGTATATTTTCAGCGCGCAGTCTAGAGTTTGGCTTTCACGCCAATATCGAGTACAATACTTTAGCCGTTGCTATTTAAATAAAGCTCAAGATCATTGAAAACGTTTTACCGATCTGCCTAGCCAGTGTTTAAATACACTAGGTCATCAAAAGTATCCGGACACCCCAAAAACATACGTGTTTCATATTAGGTGCATAGTGCTGTCACCTATTGACAGCTACACCATGTCAGCGACCTCAGTAGTCATTAGACATCGTGAGACAGCAGAATGGGGGGCTCTGCGGAACTCACGGACTTCGAACGTGGTCAGGTGATTGGGTGTTACTTGTGTGATACGACTTTACGGGAGACTTCCACACTCCCAAACATCACTAGGTCCACTGTTTCCGACGTGATAGTGAAGTGGAAACGTGAAGGGACACGCACAGCACAAAAGCGTACAGGCCGACCTCGTCTGTCGACTGATCGAGACCGCCGACAGTTAAACAGATATGCAGACATCTATCCAGACTATTACACAGGAATTCCAAACTGTATCAGGATCCATTGCAAGTACTGTGACAGTTAGGCGGGAGGTGAAAAAAAAACTTGGATTTCATGGTCGAGAGGCTGTTCATAAGCCACACATCACGCCGGTAAATGCCAAACGACGGATCGCTTGATGTAAGGAGCGTCACCAGTGAGCGATTGAATAGTGGAAAAACGTTGTGTGGAGTGACGAATCACGGTCCATAATGTGGCGATCCGATGGCAGGGTGTGGATATGGCGAATGCCCGGTGAACGTCATCTGCCAGCGTTTGTAGTGCCAAAAGTAAAATTCGGAGGCGGTGGTTTTATGGTGTGGTCGTGTTTCTCATGAATGGGCTTGTATCCCTTGTTGTTTTGCGTGGCACTATCACAGCACAGGCCTACGTTGGTGTTTTAAGCACCTTCTTGCTTCCCACTGTTGAAGAGCAATTCGGGAATGGCGACTGCATCTTTCTACACGATCGATCACCTGTTCATAATGCACGGCCTGTGACGGAGAGATTACACGGCAATAACATTCCTATAATGGACTGGCCTGCACAGAGTCGTCACCTGAATCCTATAGAACACCTTTGGGATGTTTTGGAACGCGGACTTCGTGCCAGGCTTCACCGACCGACATCGATACCTCTCCTCAGTGCAGCACTCCCTGAAGAATGGGCAGCCATTCCCCAAGAAAGCTTCCAGTACCTGACTGAACGTATGCCTGCAAGAGTGGAAGCTGTCAACAAGGCTAAGGCTGGGCCAACACCATATTGAATTCCAGCATTATCGATGTAAGTCATTTTCAGCCAGGTGTTCGTAGCCCATTATCCCTGAGTTCAATCAGACATTAGCTAGTCCCCCCCCCATCCCCCCTACCGTCTGTTGCCCTCCCCCCTCCACCCCCGGACATTATCACCAACCGTAGCATCTACAGGGTGTTTCAAAAATGACCGGTATATTTGAAACGGCAATAAAAACTAAACGAGCAGCGATAAAAATACACCGTTTGTTGCAATATGCTTGGGACAACAGTACATTTCCAGGCGGACAAACTTTCGAAATTACAGTAGTTACAATTATCAACAACAGATGGCGCTGCATGTGATGTGATAGATATAAAAGACAACGCAGTCTGTGGGTGCGCATTCTGTACGTCGTCTTTCTGCTGTAAGCGTGTTCTGTTCACAATGTGCAATTGTGCTGTGGACAACATGGTTTATTCCTTAGAACAGGGGATTTTTCTGGTGTTGGAGTTCCACCGCCTCGAACACAGTGTTGTTGCAACAAGACGAAGTTTTCAACGGAGGTTTAATGTAACCATAGGACGGAAAAGCGATACAATAAAGGATCTGTTTGAAAAATTTCAATGGAGTGGGAACGTGACGGATGAACGTGCTGGAAAGGTAGGGCGACCGCGTACGGCAACCACAGAGGGCAACGTGCAGCTAGTGCAGCAGGTGATCCAACAGCGGCCTCGGGTTTCCGTTCGCCGTGTTGCAGCTGCGGTCCAAATGACGCCAACGTCCACGTATCGTCTCATGCGCCAGAGTTTACACATCTATCCATACAAAATTCAAACGCGGCAACCCCTCAGCGCCGCTACCATAGCTGCACAAGAGACATTCGCTAACGATATAGTGCACAGGATTGATGACGGCGATATGCATGTGGGCAGCATTTGGTTTACTGACGAAGCTTATTTTTACCTGGACGGCTTCGTCAATAAACAGAACTGGCGCATATGGGGAACCGAAAAGCCCCATGTTGCAGTCCCATCGTCCCTGCATCCTCAAAAAGTACTGGTCTTGGCCGCCATTTCTTCCAAAGGAATCATTGGCCCATTTTTCAGGTCCGAAACGATTACTGCATCACGCTATCTGGACATTCTTCGTGAATTTGTGGCGGTACAAATTGCCTTAGACGACACTGCGAACGCCTCGTGGTTTATGCAAGATGGTGCCCGGCCACATCACACGGCCGACGTCTTTAATTTCCTGAATGAATATTTCGATGATCGTGTGATTGCTTTAGGCTGTCTGAAACATACAGGAGGCGGCGTGGATTGGCCTCCCTATTCGCCAGACATGAACCCCTGTGATTTCTTTCTGTGGGGACACTTGAAAGACCATGTGTACCGCCAGAATCCAGAAACAATTGAACAGCTGAAGCAGTATATCTCATCTGCATGTGAAGCCATTCCGCCAGACACGTTGTCAAAGGTTTCGGGTAATTTCATTCAGAGACTACACCATATTATTGCTACGCATGGTGGATATGTGCAAAATATCGTACTATAGAATTTCCCAGACCGCAGCGCCATCTGTTGTGGACAATTGTAACTACTGTAATTTCGAAAGTTTGTCTGCCTGAAAATGTACTGTTGTCCCAAGCATGTTGCAACAAACGGTGTATTTCTATTGCTGCTCGTTTGGTTTGTATTGCCGTTTCAAATATACCGGTCATTTTTGAAACACCCTGTAGTTAAACTGTAAAATGAAAGACTTTTCTTGGTACACTTCTACACTCCTGGAAATTGAAATAAGAACACCGTGAATTCATTGTCCCAGGAAGGGGAAACTTTATTGACACATTCCTGGGGTCAGATACATCACATGATCACACTGACAGAACCACAGGCACATAGACACAGGCAACAGAGCATGCACAATGTCGGCACTAGTACAGTGTATATCCACCTTTCGCAGCAATGCAGGCTGCTATTCTCCCATGGAGACGATCGTAGAGATGCTGGATGTAGTCCTGTGGAACGGCTTGCCATGCCATTTCAACCTCAGTTGGACCAGCGTTCGTGCTGGACGTGCAGACCGCGTGAGACGACGCTTCATCCAGTCCCAAACATGCTCAATGGAGGACAGATCCGGAGATCTTGCTGGCCAGGGTAGTTGACTTACACCTTCTAGAGCACGTTGGGTGGCACGGGATACATGCCGACGTGCATTGTCCTGTTGGAACAGCAAGTTCCCTTGCCGGTCTAGGAATAGTAGAACGATGGGTTCGATGACGGTTTCGATGTACCGTGCACTATTCAGTGTCCCCTCGACGATCACCAGAGGTGTACGGCCAGTGTAGGAGATCTCTCCCCACACCATGATGCCGGGTGTTGGCCCTGTGTGCCTCGGTCGTATGCAGTCCTGATTGTGGCGCTCACCTGCACGGCGCCAAACACGCATACGACCATCATTGGCACCAAGGCAGAAGCGACTCTCATCGCTGAAGACGACACGTCTCCATTTGTCCCTCCATTCACGCCTGTTGCGACACCACTGGAGGCGGGCTGCACGATGTTGGGGCGTGAGCGGAAGACGGCCTAACGGTGCGCGGGACCGTAGCCCAGCTTCATGGAGACGGTTGCGAATGGTCCTCGCCAATACCCCAGGAGCAACAGTGTCCATAATTTGCTGGGAAGTGGCGGTGCGGTCCCCTACGGCACTGCGTAGGATCCTACGGTCTTGGCGTGCATCCGTGCGTCGCTGCGGTCCGGTCCCAGGTCGACGGGCACGTGCACCTTCCGCCGACCACTGGCGACAACATCGATGTACTGTGGAGACCTCACGCCCCACGTGTTGAGCAATTCGGCGGTACGTCCACCCGGCCTCCCGCATGCCCACTATACGCCCTCGCTCAAAGTCCGTCAACTGCACATACGGTTCACGTCCACGCCGTCGCGGCATGCTACCAGTGTTAAAGACTGCGATGGAGCTCCGTATGCCACGGCAAACTGGCTGAAACTGACGGCGGCGGTGCACAAATGCTGCGCAGCTAGCGCCATTCGACGGCCAACACCGCGGTTCCTGGTGTGTCCGCTGTGCCGTGCGTGTGATCATTGCTTGTGCAGCCCTCTCGCAGTGTCCGGAGCAAGTATGGTGGGTCTGACACACCGGTGTCAATGTGTTCTTTTTTCCATTTCCTGGAGTGTATGTTTAAAATGTTGAAAGATGAATGATGTTTACAGAATGAAATTTCCATTCTGCAGCAGAGTGTGCGCTGATATGAAACTTCGTGGCAAATTAAAATTGTGTGTCGGACCGAGACTCGAACTCGGGCACTTTGCCTTTGGCGAGCAAGTGCTCTACCATTTGAGCTACCCAAGCACGACTTACGACCTGCCCTGTCCTAATTACGCCAGTACCTCGTCTCCTACATTCCAAATGTCACAGAAGCTTTCCTGGAGACCTTGCAGAACTAGCACTCTTTTTCTTCCAGGAGTGCTAGTTCTGCAACGTTTACAGGAGAGCTTCTGTGAAGTTTGGAAGGTAGGAGATGATGTACTGGCGTAATTAGGACTGTGATTGTGGTATCGATAGTTCTGATGTCACAGCGTAGGTGCACGCTCGTAGGTCGGCACTAGAAGAGCAGACGAACTACGCCGACCACAGCGCCCTCTAGCCGACGTTGTGGATCTCAACGAGTGCTGCTGTGTTTTCTGCCCATTTCATCAAGAGCAGACGGCCTGGAAACATCGTTTTAACTTCGGAGTGTGTTGGCTTGCTATTTGTACTACTTACGACGGGAATACGGCTTCGCACCTATGTGCTCATCATCCCAAAGTTATGTAACCGTTTATTAACTTGTTTTTGCCTATAGTGGACACCTTTAAATTTAGACGCAGTACCGAAGTACTTTACCTCTCCTGCTCCTACTCGCTTCCTTCATTCGGCCTATTTTACAGATCACAGGAGCAGACCCACGCGCTACCTTCCAGGCGGGATACAAAAGTGAGGGCGGGTCGTGAGTCGTGCTTGGGTAGCTGTACCTCAGATGGTAGAGCACTTGCTCGCCAAAGGCAAAGGTTCTGAATTGAATTCGTGATGCATCGCAAGTGCTAGCCACAACACCTTTTCAGATAAGAAAACTAACTACCACACCTCATGAAGACACTTGTTACAAAACACACTTCCCCTGCATTACTCCTCTCCAGCGCGGCATTTGCTTGACCTGCACACTGCAACCCCGTTTAAAATCAAACAAAAACTGTTCAAATGGCTCTAAGCACTATGGGACATAACATCAGAGGTCATCAGTCCCCTAGACTTAGAACTACTTAAACCTAAACTCCCCTAGAACTTAAAACTACTTAACTCTTACTAACCCAAGGACATCACACACATCCATGTCCGAGGCAGGATTCGAACCTGCGACCGTAGCAGCAGCGCGGTTCCGGACTGAAGCGCCTAGAACCGCTCGGCCACAGCGGCCGGCCAAATTTAGATGTGTGCACTATACTTACTGTTCGTAAATCACTTGATTGCTGCACTCCTTACTTCTGAACTGGTAGAAATTGGAAGATCTCAGTGTGATAATGCTTTGTGGCTGATCACTCAAATAATAATAATTGTAATGATAAATTCAGGCTGTTGGTGCTTTGTATCTAATCTCTCTAATAATAATAATAATAATAACACTATGTACAACATTGTAGTAGACATTATGTAGTTACTGCTGTGTCGTTAATTCATTTATCTGTTTCGAAGCGAATAATGAAGCAAGTTCTGTACTGCTGCTGTTACTGGCTGCAACTTCAGATATTCAGCATTTGTTACGTATACGTCTTACATTTATCGTCAGCGATGAACGGGACAAAGAAGAACGTATGTGTGTGGTGGATGGACTGTGTGAGGAACCTGTAAGCTCACCGCATTAATGCTGCTAACTGAGAAAAGTAATTATTGGTACATTATATAATCAGTTTTGGGGTCTTACAAAATTGTAATAATAGTAATTATCTGTTGAAAATAATTTAATTTCGTGACTGAAACACAATCGAATGGTTTAGCTTTTACCCCTCAGAAAATTTCATTTTAGCCCTCAGACGGTAATTAGCGCCATATTGGGAACCGGTTTCGTAGACGAACACAGCGAGCTCAGTTTCACTATAGCTTGTTTGCGATTCTTGGGCGATGGAGAGAGGCGGTGGGGGGGTTCTACGACAGGCTGCATACGCGACACAAGCCATGGAGAGGGTAGGGGAGGGGGAGCGACGCACCTCGTGGTGGCCGTTGAGCGCGGCGTCGTGCAGCGGCGTGTCGTCGTGCAGGCCGCGCGCGTTGACGCAGGCCCCCGCCGCCAGCAGCGCCGCCGCCACGTCGCGGTGCCCGTGGTTGGCCGCCTCGTGCAGCGGCGTCCACCCTGCACACACAGCCACACCACACCTCAGCCTCACCCTGCACCGGGGCAGCCAACGGAAAAACAACACGCTATCCGCTTAGTACTCGACAAAATGAACACCAGACCCAGCATTGCAGGAATTAAACACAAAAACACTATAGTCCGATTAAAATTACCCGCTAGTTGGCGTCTGTCACTTGCAGCTACAGTTTTTCCACATCGGCTACCGGCTACTACTCAGTTACAGGTGACACACAAGACACAGCGGGTCACTTTACAAATGCTCTTAATGTATAACGAAGAACAACGTTGCAAGTGGCCGCCGCGAGGTATGTTTGAAATGCGAGGTGCTCTGTCGACAACTGATGTTAAGTGACCAATAACTGAACTACGTCAGACGACGCGTTTTGTAGCCCTGAATTTAAACTCATGTCTTAAGCTAACCACCTCCCACTGGCTACACGAACTGCCTCGTTACCAACCGATGAGCATTACTCATTGACACTTGGCTGCGCGTTATATGCGACGCAGGCAGATACCAAAAGCAAAAGGAATTTAGGAAGAAAAATAAGAGCAAATAAAAAAGTCAGTACGGTGATAAAAATGGCATGCGAAGTATTAGAAATAAAATATTACATTTAAATGTATTAACTGAGTAAACATATCAAATTATTTTGATTAGATTTAGAAATGAAAAAAAAACGCTACATGTGATGAGGTTCGAACCTGCTACTTCCTACAAGTTATATTTATGCGCCAACAGTTGCTCTATGCCACATCAGGGGGGGGGGGGGGGCGGGGGGTTGGGTTGTAATTGTAACTGTGGTGATCCACTTGCAACGATGAAATGCAGCCTGCAAAAACTCAGCTTCGCACAATGCGTATTTCATTAGCATAACTCAGAGACAGAGAGAGAGAGAGACAAGAGAGGGAGAGAGAGAGAGAGAGAGAGAGAGAGAGACAGTGAGTATGTGTGTGTGTGTGTGTGTGTGTGTGTGTGTGTGTGTGTGTGTGTGTGTGTTTGCTGTATGTGGCGTAGTTGTCATGAAATACACTCCCGGAAATGGAAAAAAGAACACATTGACACCGGTGTGTCAGACCCACCATACTTGCTCCGGACACTGCGAGAGGGCTGCACAAGCAATGATCACACGCACGGCACAGCGGACACACCAGGAACTGCGGTGTTGGCCGTCGAATGGCGCTAGCTGCGCAGCATTTGTGCACCACCGCCGTCAGTGTCAGCCAGTTTGCCGTGGCATACGGAGCTCCATCGCAGTCTTTAACACTGGTAGCATGCCGCGACAGCGTGGACGTGAACCGTATGTACAGTTGACGGACTTTGAGCGAGGGCGTATAGTGGGCATGCGGGAGGCCGGGTGGACGTACCGCCGAATTGCTCAACACGTGGGGCGTGAGGTCTCCACAGTACATCGATGTTGTCGCCAGTGGTCGGCGGAAGGTGCACGTGCCCGTCGACCTGGGACCGGACCGCAGCGACGCACGGATGCACGCCAAGACCGTAGGATCCTACGCAGTGCCGTAGGGGACCGCACCGCCACTTCCCAGCAAATCAGCAAATTAGGGACACTGTTGCTCCTGGGGTATCAGCGAGGACCATTCGCAACCGTCTCCATGAAGCTGGGCTACGGTCCCCCACACCGTTAGGCCGTCTTCCGCTCACGCCCCAACATCGTGCGGCCCGCCTCCAGTGGTGTCGCGACAGGCGTGAATGGAGGGACGAATGGAGACGTGTCGTCTTCAGCGATGAGAGTCGCTTCTGCCTTGGTGCCAATTATGGTCGTATGCGTGTTTGGCGCCGTGTAGGTGAGCGCCACAATCAGGACTGCATACGACCGAGGCACACAGGGAAAACACCCGGCATCATGGTGTGGGGAGCGATCTCCTACACTGGCCGTACACCTCTGGTGATCGTCGAGGGGACACTGAATAGTGCACGGTACATCCAAACCGTCATCGAACCCATCGTTCTACCATTCCTAGACCGGCAAGGGAACTTGCTGTTCCAACAGGACAATGCACGTCCGCATGTATCCTGTGCCACCCAACGTGCTCTAGAAGGTGTAAGTCAACTACCCTGGCCAGCAAGATCTCCGGATCTGTTCCCCATTGAGCATGTTTGGGACTGGATGAAGCGTCGTCTCACGCGGTCTGCACGTCCAGCACGAACGCTGGCCCAACTGAGGCGCCAGGTGGAAATGGCATGGCAAGCCGTTCCACAGGACTACATCCAGCATCTCTACGATCGTTTCCATGAGAGAATAGCAGCCTGCATTGCTGCGAAAGGTGGATATACACTGTACTAGTGCCGACATTGTGCATGCTCTGTTGCCTGTGTCTATGTGCCTGAGGTTCTGTCAGTGTGATCATGTGATGTATCTGACCCCAGGAATGTGTCAATAAAGTTTCCCCTTCCTGGGACAATGAATTCACGGTGTTCTTATTTCAATTTCCAGGAGTGTACTTTCCTGCCGGCAGGAGTGGCCGTGAGGTTCTAGGCGCTACAGTATGGAACCGAACGACCGCTACGGTCGCAGATTCGAATCCTGCCTCAGGCATAGATGTGTGTGATGTCCTTAGGTTAGGAAGGTTTAATTAGTTCTAACTTCTAGGCGGCTGATGACCTCAGAAGTTAAGTCGCATAGTGCTCAGAGCCATTTGAACGAAGCAAATCGACTAAGAGGGTAGTGATGTTTCAGTGATTACAATATCGAGTTGAATTTACCAATAATTTGGTAGTATGAGATCAGTTATCGGTATGAAGCTGTACCCACTCTGACACTGATGCATGTACTGATTTGGGTGAGAAGGGTCTCATAAAGTCGTTGTATCCTCTCTTGAGGCAAGCTGGTACGTAACTGTTCTAAATGGTCTTGGATATCCTGGATAGTGGGACTGGGACGTAGACGATGACTCAGCTGGTCTTGTTCATTCTGTATCGGCAACAGTTCTGGTGAACTTGCTGCCACAGGAGTACCCCAAAATCACGCAGAAACTTCATGGATACACGTGTAATGCGCGGAGCGACATTGTCGTGTTGAAAAATTTCACCACGACCTTGTTGCATGACAGCTAACACACGAGGAGGCGGGATGTCGGTGACATGACGTTCTGTTCTGCCGTCACTGTTCCCTCAATCACTACCATTCGCGACATGAAGCCACACCCCACGGTTCCCCGCTGCATGACGCCGCGCATACCACCGCCGTGCCTCTCCAAAAACATTGGAAGAATGGAACATTTCCCCCGCGATTCATCACTGAACACCTCGTCTCGCCATTCACCAGCACTACATGCTTCACGGTCATGGCGCTACTACAAACGCCGCCGTTTGGGTTCCCGTGTTAACCGCAACTATGTATCGGGCGGTAACTCCCTAGTCCGTCTGCTGCTAGTCTAAAATGGTTCAATTGGCTCTGAGCACTATGGGACTTAACATATGAGGTCAACAGTCCCCTATACTTAGAACTACTTAAACCTAACTAACCTAAGGACATCACACATCGCAGCAGCGCGGTTCCAGACTGAAGCGCCTAGAACCGCTCGGCCACAACGGCCGTCTGCTGCTAATCTCTGACGAATGATGCCAGATGACACAAAATGTTGGAGGGAGTCCATTACTTGCGCCCTTCCGCCAATATCGATGGCACAGCACCTACACTGCATACGCATAGTGCCATCTCTACTTTGTGACTGGTGAATTGGAACATTGGTTGAATCGGCCAAATCGCAAAGGAATGACGTGAACAAGAAATATCAGTTACCAACATATGTGCCAACGTTATTGGCGGACACAGACTTTGCAGTGTATGATGAACTTTACCCCTTCCTAAAAAAAAGCGAAAAGAGAGATATTAACTAACTCATTTAAATAATTATGAATACTTCCAGTATGTTATTTCAAGTTGTTTTTGCCTTTGTATTATGTCATATATCGACTTGCTTTTATATCTATACCAGTTGAATGGCACTGTGATTTACATGGTGATAGTGTCAAAATACACTCCTGGAAATTGAAATAAGAACACCGTGAATTCATTGCCCCAGGAAGGGGAAACTTTATTGACACATTCCTGGGGTCAGATTCATCACATGATCACACTGACAGAACCACAGGCACATAGACACAGGCAACAGAGCATGCACAATGTCGGCACTAGTACAGTGTATATCCACCTTTAGCAGCAATGCAGGCTGCTATTCTCCCATGGAGACGATCGTACAGATGCTGGATGTAGTCCTGTGGAACGGCTTGCCATGCCATTTCCACCTGGCGCCTCAGTTGGACCAGCGTTCGTGCTGGACGTGCAGACCGCGTGAGACGACGCTTCATCCAGTCCCAAACATGCTCAATGGGGGACAGATCCGGAGATCTTTCTGGCCAAGTTAGTTGACTTACACCTTCTAGAGCACGTTGGGTGGCACGGGATACATGCTGACGTGCATTGTCCTGTTAGAACAGCAAGTTCCCTTGCCGGTCTAGGAATGGTAGAACAATGGGTTCGATGACGGTTTGGATGTAACGTGCACTATTCAGTGTCCCCTCGACGATCACCAGAGGTGTACGGCCAGTGTAGGAAATCACTCCCCACACTATGATGCCGGGTGTTGGCCCTGTGTGCCTCGGTCGTATGCAGTCCTGATTGTGGCGCTCACCTGCACGACGCCAAACACGCATACGACCATAATTGGCACCAAGGCAGAAGCGACTCTCATCGCTGAAGACGACACGTCTTCAGCAAAATACCATATTTGCAAAACAAGTCACAGTTTTTATCTGAAAATGAACGTTACAAACAAAAACTCTGCGAAAAATTATACAGTACATGAGATCCAGCTTAAAAAGGTAGCAGAATAAACCATTAGTAAACACGACGGTGCTGCAATCCTGGCCGGATCCAAAAAGTCTATTATATTAATTCCTTACTATTACCTATATCTGCCGAACGCCGGACGCTGTGGCCGAGCTGTTCTAGGCGCTTCGGTCTGGAACCGCGCGACCACTACTGTCGCAGGTTCGAATCCTGCCTCGGGCATGGATGTGTGTGATGTCCTTAGGTTAGTTAGGTTTTAAGTAGTTCTAAGTTCTAGGGGACTGATGCCTCAGATGTTAAATCCCATAGTGCTCAGAGCCATTTGAACTGTTACCTATATCTAACCTCTGTGTATGGCATTGAAAGGATGGGAAACCCAATGAGTCGCAAACAGCGGTCACTTTAAAGTGAGGCAGTACTGGTGTGATTCTAATACGACGCTTGTCACGACACAAACGTGCAGCACTACTGAGGAGCATCTCCCGTGGCACTCCTTTAAGGGGGGAAACCACAAGAGGAGATTCAAAAAATCCGATTTTTTATTGCATAAATCGTTAGCGTAACTATCCAAGACCGCACTGTCAACATTTCAAAGGGAAAATCGTATTCATTTAGATTTTATGAGCATAGAACAGAAGGAAATTCTTCAAATATATGAAAATTTATCAAGGGATGAATTACTGGAGAAATGTTTGGATGGCCACACACAAAATGCGAATGAAAGTTCTAATTCCACTACTCGGAGATTAGCTCCTAAACGCTTGCACTCCGGACTAAAAATCGCTGAACTGGCATCGTATTTACCAGCGGAGATATTCAATGAAAGAAATTCATCCTTCTGATGGTCGTGAACGAGCCAGGAATTGTAGTAGGCACGCAAAGCTTAAAATGGATAACCAGCACGTGAGCCGGCAAATTCGACGTAGTTCATTGGATTCGAAGGAAGGTCGAAAAGCTCGGAAAGAACTGCTGCAAGCGCAAAACGAAGCCTATGAGGAAGAAGAAGGATTACTATATGCTGCTGGAATCGCAGATTAATCGGTAAGCATTTTACATTATTGTTAACTTCCTTGAATTTCTAGTTTCAGAGAATTTATTTTTCAAACGCGTTTACCTCGAAATAACTTTTTTCACATTTGCGTGCATTGAATTGTTCCAACGCCTGCAAAATTTTTAATTTTTCATTATTTTCACCTGCACTGAGGTTGATATTATTAGAAAGTAAGTTATTAATGTAAAATCAAATTTCAGATGAAGATCGGAATGGCTACACTGCACGCTATTGGAGAACTATACTCACAACCTTCAGCGGACATCACCGCGTAACTTTGTTATTTTTGGCTGAAATTATTCAGAACAATTCACAAAAACTGACCGAAATATGAATGTAATGATATCAAAATTTAATTAAATTCTAATTAATTCTTCCCATCCAAAAAAATCTCAAAAAATATGTGTCAAACAGCCTCCTAATGTGCCCCCTCCCCTCCCAATTAAATGTCACCGAATACAACTCTTCCTAGTGGCGCGTCTGTAGTCGTGCCCTGTGCCGAGCAGTCAAGTTGCCCGCCGCTTGTGGTGTGTCTGCTGTCGCGCTGTCACAGATTGGTCATTAGAGTAAAGGGCTCCAATCTGTTACATTAAGGCCGCGACCTACGGGAGCGTCAGCAGCGCCCGACAGTGCGTAACATTCCTGCAACAAGCGGCAGCGTGCTACATCTTCGGGTGTACCGCGTGCGAGCGACAGACTCGCGCTACAAGATGGCCACAAATGCCGACCAGATCTTGCTTAATAAAATGGCGCTAAAAACCGTAGAATGTTGTAGTTCGACAGTAACGCAACAAAATTAGCTTCACTTAGGAAGACAAGGTGGAAAAAGAGCTCTCTGCATGAAATTTACAAAAAAAAGGGGGGGGGGATTTTCATGGAGAATTTCATCATTTATATCATAACTGCAGAGATCACCACCCAAATTCACCAAATATGCGGGCATGAGCACAGAAAAGTTTGACTATCTCGTCAATGAATTAAAGACGAGTGTTTCTTGTGTGACCACGAACTTTCAGCAGCCGGTAAGTACGAAAGAATGACTGATTATTCAACTACAGAAGAACGACTGCCACTTTATTGATGTGGTTCTGGTTTTGGGGGTAGAGCCTTACACTAGTAATCTACTCCTTTATAATGCTGCATTCAAATACAGCTACTGCTTATCTTTTAACTAACTCAGTTACAATCCTACAACCTGTTATGAGTACTAAGTTTTGTCTATACTCTTTACGCAGTGTTTTACAGAACATTTTTAAGGTCTTGCCAAAGCAATTTAAGTGTATAGACACCTATACCAATATATCACACACATTAAATTCCTAATAAAGCAGTGAACTCCAAAAATTTTACTGATACTTAACTGCTGCGAACACAGTTCATTAGGAATCAACGTTAAAGGCAAGTGTTTCAATTAACCTAAATAGTCTGCATAAATAAAGCATAATATATTTTTTTTTTGAAAAAATCAAATATTTTGCGAAATAATTTGTCTAAAAGTAAGAAAAAACATTTGCTGCATCCCATTTCCTGTACATGATTTCGAGACAAATCATTTCGCAAAACACTTTAGCTATTTTTGCGATTTTTTTAAGTTTCCTTGTTTTACTTAGAGAGCATGATCTTATTGACACCTCATTTGCCTTACCAGCGTTTTCTGTTCTTGAAATGTCCTAAATTTATGACTTATTCGAAGGAACCCTTTTTGACAGTTAAATTTCACACATCTTAAGCCCAAAATAAGTAGCCCTTGAAGACAATGTTTTTGACACTTATTTTACGTAGCTGGCAGAATAATACACTCCTGGAAATGGAAAAAAGAACACATTCATACCAGTGTGTCAGACCCACCATACTTGCTCCGGACACAGCGAGAGGACTGTACAAGCAATGATCAAACGCACGGCACAGCGGACACACCAGGAACCGCGGTGTTGGCCGTCGAATGGCGCTAGCTGCGCAGCATTTGTGCACCGCCGCCGTCAGTGTCAGCCAGTTTGCCGTGGCATACGGAGCTCCATCGCAGTCTTTAACACTGGTAGCATGCCGCGACAGCGTGGACGTGAACCGTATGTACAGTTGACGGACTTTGAGCGAGGGCATATAGTGGGCATGCGGGAGGCCGGATGGACGTACCGCCGAAATGCTCAACACGTGGGGCGTGAGGTCTCCACAGTACATCGATGTTGTCGCCAGTGGTCGGCGGAAGGTGCACGTGCCCGTCGACCTGGGACCGGACCGCAGCGACGCACGGATGCACGCCAAGACCGTAGGATCCTACGCAATGCCGTAGGGGACCGCACCGCCACTTCCCAGCAAATTAGGGACACTGTTGCTCCTGGGGTATCGGCGAGGACCATTCGCAACCGTCTCCATGAAGCTGGGCTACGGTCCCGCACACCGTTAGGCCGTCTTCCACTCACGCCCCAACATCGTGCAGCCCGCCTCCAGTGGTGTCGCGACAGGCGTGAATGGAGGGACGAATGGAGACATGTCGTCTTCAGCGATGAGAGTCGCTTCTGCCTTGGTGCCAATGATGGTCGTATGCGTGTTTGGCGCCGTGCAGGTGAGCGCCACAATCAGGACTGCATACGACAGAGGCACACAGGGCCAACACCCGGCATCATGGTGTGGGGAGCGACCTCCTACACTGGCCGTACACCTCTGGTGATCGTCGAGGGGACACTGAATAGTGCACGGTACATCCAAACCGTCATCGAACCCATCGTTCTACCATTCCTAGACCGGCAAGGGAACTTGCTCTTCCAACAGGACAATGCACGTCCGCATGTATCCCGTGCCACCCAACATGCTCTAGAAGGTGTAAGTCAACTACCCTGACCAGCAAGATCTCCGGATCTGTCCTCCATTGAGCATGTTTGGGACTGGATGAAGCGTCGTCTCACGCGGTCTGCACGTCCAGCACGAACGCTGGTCCAACTGAGGTTGAAATGGCATGGCAAGCCGTTCCACAGGACTACATCCAGCATCTCTACGATCGTCTCCATGGGAGAATAGCAGCCTGCATTGCTGCGAAAGGTGGATATACACTGTACTAGTGCCGACATTGTGCATGCTCTGTTGCCTGTGTCTATATGCCTGTAGTTCTGTCAGTGTGATCATGTGATGTATCTGACCCCAGGAATGTGTCAATAAAGTTTCCCCTTCCTGGGACAATGAATTCACGGTCTTCTTATTTCAATTTCCAGGAGTGTATTTCAATTTCTCCTCAAATCACTAGAATTATTTTTTCTTGGTTACTTTTTTCAAGCAATTTTTTTTCTTTTTTTTTTTTGCAAAACTAGACCTCACGCTCGTCGATTTGATACCACATATGTCATTTCCTCTTCTTCGTTTGATTATGCAAATTCGGACAAAATCCCATTGCGTAATTCATAGGGAGTGCTATTTCCACTCCGCTAAGGCATTTGAGCAAAATGTTTCGAGTTTTAATCACATGACTACATAATTCACGATGCGCAGAGAGAGAATTGTGTACATTGTAAACGATCCATCCGCCACATATACTCGTAACATCCAAAATCTCGAGGACTGATAGAGATATCTTTCTGCTCTCAGCTTTAAATAGAATTTCGATGTGTTCAAATGGTTCAAATGGCTCTAGGCACTATGGGACTTAAAATCTGTGGTCTTCAGTCCCCCAGACTTAGAACTACTTAAACTTAACTAACCTAAGGACATCACACACATCCATGCCCGAGGCAGGATTCGAACCTGCGACCGTAGCAGCAGCGCGGTTCCGGACTGAAGCGACTAGAACCGCTCGGCCACTCCGGCCGGCTGTTATCAATCAATTGGCGTATTTTTCCTGTTCTAAAAGTTCCTTCGTAGTTACGTTCCCAGTACCTATGCTTGTCTGTCCAACATCTATGATGGCCCTTTTTAGAGATGTTCACATTTCTTCAATTAGACTGCCTACAATCGTTTTCCTTATTGCCCTATCCACATCCTTAGAGACTTTCAAACGTCATCTTCTTCCTCAGTATTTCAGTATTCCACTTTCTTCCACACTGATTCTTCTGGGTGATTCTCTTAAACTTCAGTCTACGCTTCATCATTACCAAATTGTGATCTGAGTCTACAGGGTGTTACGAAAAGGTACAGCCAAACTTTCAGGAAAAATTCCTCACACACAAATAAAGAAAATATGTTATGTGGATATGTGCCCGGAAACGCTTAATTTCCGTGTTAGAGCTCATTTTAGTTTCGTCAGTATGTACTGTACTTCCTCGATTCACCTCCAGTTGGCCCAATTGAAGGAAGGTAATGTTGACGTCGGTGCTGGTGTTGACATGCGACTCATTGCTCTACAGTACTAGCATCAAGCACATCAGTACGTAGCACCAACAGGTTAGTGTTCATCACAAGCGTGGTTTTGCAGTCAGTGCAATGTTTACAAATGCGGAGTTGGCAGATGCCCATTTGATGTATGGATTAGCACGGAGCAATAGCCGTGGCGAGATACGTTTGTATCGAGACAGATTTACAGGACGAAGGTGTCCCGACAGGAAGACGTTCGAAGCAATTGATCGGCGTCTTAAGGAGCACGGAACATTCCAGCCTCTGACTCGCGACTGGGGAAGACCTAGAACGACGAGGACACCTGCAATGGACGAGGCAATCCTTCGTGTAGTTGACGATAACCCTAATATCAGCGTCAGAGAAGTTGCTGCTGTACAAGGTAACGTTGACCACGTCACTGTATGGAGAGTGCTACGGAAGAACCAGTTGTTTCCGTACCATGTACAGCGTGTGCAGGCACTATCAGCAGCTGATTGGCCTCCACGGGTACACTTCTGCGAATGGTTCATCCAACAATGTGTGAATACTAATTTCAGTGCAAATGTTCTCTTTACGGACGAGGCTTCATTCCAACGTGATCAAACTGTAAATTTTCACAATCAACATGTGTGGGCTGACGAGAATCCGCACGCAATTGTGCAATCACGTCATCAACACAGATTTTCTGTGAACGTTTGGACAGGCATTCTTGTTGATGTCTTGATTGGGCCCCATGTTCTTCCACCTACGCTCAATGGAGCACGTTACCATGATTTCATACGGGATACTCTACCTGTGCTGCTAGAACATGTGCATTTACAAGTACGACACAACATGTGGTTCATGCACGATGGAGCTCCTGCACATTTCAGTCCAAGTGTTCGTACGCTTCTCAACAACAGATTCGGTGACCGATGGATTGGTAGAGGCGGACCAATTCCATGGCTTCCACGCTGTCCTGATCTCAACCCTCTTGACTCTCATTTATGGGGGCATTTGAAAGCTCTTGTGTACACAACCCCGCTACCAAATGTAGAGACGCTTCGTGCTCGTACTGTGGACGGCTGTGATACAATACGCCATTCTCCAGGGCTGCATCAGCGCATCAGGGATTCCATGCGACGGAAGGTGGATGCATGTATCCTCGCTAACGGAGGACATTTTGAACAAAGTGTCTGAAGTCACGCTGGTACGTTCTGTTGCTGTGTGTTTCCATTCCATGATTAATGTGATTTGAAGAGAAGTAATAAAATGAGCTCTAACATGGAAAGTAAGCGTTTCCGGACACATGTTCACATAACATATTTTCTTTCTTTGTGTGTGAGGAATGTTTTCTGAAAGTGTGGTCGTACCTTTTTGTAACACCCTGTATATATACTCCTCGGTACGTCTTGCAAACCAATGTCTGATTTCGGAATCTCTGTCTGAACACGACATAATACTGCTGGAATCTTCCATCTACAGGTAATTTCCAAGTATGTCTCCTTCTCCTCCTCGACCTCCACTGATTCTTAAACAAAGTATTCGGTACTGGCATCTGAAATTTATTGCAGAATTCTGTCTGTCTTCCTCCTCTTTCATTCCTACCGCCTAGACCACATTCCCCCGTAATCCTTCCTTCTGTTCCTTACTCTAGAACTGTTTTCCAATCTCACACTATTATCAGATTTTCGTCTCCATTTACATACTTAGTTACCCATTCAGCATCTTCATACACTTTCTCTCTGTCTTCATCTTCTGCTTACAATGTCAGCAAGTATATCTGAACTATTGTTGTTGAAGTTCGTTTGCTGTTGAATCGGATGAGATCAATCCTATTACTAAACTGTTCACAGTAACTCAATCTCTGCCTCAGCTTCCCATTCATAAGGAATCCTACTCTCATTATACGATTATCTGCTTCTGTTGATATTAATCTATATTCATCTGACCAGAAATCCTTATCTTCTTTCTATTATTTCACTAACCACCAATGCACCCAGATTGAGCCTCAGTTTGTTGCAGCTTCACTATCAAATTCAAACTTCTTCTGTGACTTGAATAGCGTTATCTTTTAGTTGGTTATTCTTTTTCTCATTGTGACCTCCTCCTTGGCAATCCCCTCCAGGAGATCCAAATGGGGCAATAATTCAGAATCTTTTACCAACGGAGAGATCATCATGACTCTTCCTTAATTACATGCCACGTGTCCCATGGATCCACCACATTGTGTGTTTTTAATGCATTGGTTTAAATTGCCTTCTGCATCCTCAAGTCGCTGATCATTGTTGATTCTTCCACCTTTTAGGGCAGGAGAACGTGCTGACCCTATGTCTGCTTCTCTGCCCTCTTTGACAAGCCGGTGGTAAATCTAGGGTGACTGCTTCTGGCAGAAGTCTTCAGCCGCTACTGCTGATGATTTTTATTCAAAACTGAAGTAGTGGTTTTGTTCGAGCCAGGGACCCAGGATGTTACCTCAAGTACACGAGCCTACAACTAGGAATAATTATCAGGTTCAAAGTAAGCTAAAAGCTACCTATGAACATAAAGGCCACATCAAAGGAAATGCTCAAAGTGTCCACCATGAGCGGCAGTGCATGGCTTCTGACGTGACAGTATGTCAATGTGGACAGAAGCAGTCGTTCCATAATAGCTAGCTAGGGTCCTCCCGTACAGTAGCTAAGCCGCCGGGCACACGTCGATTCAAGTCGTTAAATGGGTTAATACAGGCCATACTTTTTGTTCCACAACCGAAAGTCGGGCGCTTCAGAGATCGGGAGATTAATGCGCAGTACCTCTAGGATCGATACACCGTCCCAAAAGCCCCATCTCACATCAAACAGGAATTACATCTATTTTCTAGTTTCTAGGGGTACATTTACTAGCAGCATACGCTGGTGTGTAACTCAAACAGATGGTGTATGTTGGTCCATTTAGCTGACGAGAGGACATGCAAGAGCCGATCAGAACCAAAAATACCATGACGCCTCATAATAAGTCCAAAGTAGTGGTGGTGATTTTCTCAAGCGTTCCATAAGGTTCGCAGCTTCCCCACATATGAGCCTTGTGTGCGTTTACGAAGATGTGTCATCCACATGTGGCCTTATCGGGAAACACAGGCAAAATAACGCAACTGGGCTAGATGTTCAAAATTGGATAAAGTAAGTTCCTCGAATGTTATTTTCATCCTGGATCTTTAACGGATATACATAAATGGGTGTCACTGTAATTACAGGGACATGGATCTATATTTTCTAAGAATAACCAAGCATAAAGCTGTGTTTAAGATAGCACAAGTCAACAAACCTGACTATGGCGTGCTTGCTAACATTGGAATATACCCCACACCAGCCACAGTCCATATGTTTTAGTGAATGCAAGGATTGGGTTTCACAGCCACCACTGTGTGATTACGGGAGTTTTTCAGGGTAGGCATTTGGAAGAAGAAGAAGAATTACGCCTTGCAGATAATCTGGCTGGATGGTGAATCTGTATCACGGCTGGGTGCTAAAGAAAGCAACCCATATCTGATAAGGTATCCAATGAGAACACAAATATTCTTGTACAAGATATTTATTAAATTGCATAGACATTTACACATTGAATACGGAAAAAATCTGGATACGAAAGAGGAATACAAAATACCTTATTTGGATCTGCACCAGCATTTGGTGAGCAGTACAGTCATGTCAAAAGCAGCTTTATCGCGGAATGCAAATAGATCATCTGTAGCAGCGAAAGCAGTTGACGAAATTTTCGTTTAATTTTCACATCCAATTTCTTCATATTTCACAGATGACAGCAGTTTGGTTTGTTCATCATTCGAGACTAGTTTTAGATGTTTCTTGAAATATTGTATCAGAATGTGGTGGATTGGATGACGTACATCTTGTTATTATTGTTGTCAAGGAAAAAATCACCATAAATGCTAACAAATACTGCTATTCCATGTGATCTAACTAGTTCTTCTTTTCTAATATTCTGAATATTTTCAATAAGAGATTCAGGATCACAAATTCAAATTCTATGGTATGGTTCGCTAGAAATTCTGAATAATTACACAAGCTCGAAGGATACAGTTGTCTTTTGTTAAAGTGATATGCTGCATATCAACACTCAAATCCAGACTTGCCCGCAAAGCCAAAGGTCCCGAGTTGGAGCCTTGGTCCGGCATACAGTTTTAATCTGCCAGGAATTTTCATATCAGCGCACATTCTGCTGCAGAGTGAAAATCTCATTCTGTAGCAAGAGTGTATTTCTTCAAATAATGCAGTATGGAAATTATTAAACAATTAGAGTGCCCTAATTATGTGTCTTCGGATGATGACCTTAAAAGGTGGATTTTTGCAACAAATAACCCTAAAATTGTAACAAATTGCTCCGAATTAGAATGCTTGCAGAAAATGCCTTTGGGAAACCACGTCATGAAGACCTGACATTCAGCACTAAAAAAAAAAAAAAAATAATAATAAAATAAATAAACGATGAGGGCATTGGCGCACAGTTTGTCTACATTAGGGTCATCAATTACATTCGCATAAACATAATTTAAGAGCCCCAGGTACGTCATTGTTTACATAACGAGGACAATGTGACCTTGTACTCGTTCTCTCCCAGTTCCATTACTGCTGGAAACCGCTTGTTTAACAAAGTGACAATCCATCTGTGTGCAAACCACGATTCTCCAAAAATTTCTAGAAGCTGTAGGTCACTGCTTCCTCAAAATAATATCGATTGTTTTAAGAACTTTAGCGGTAATTTCGAAATTACTTTTAGAAGCAAATAATATTCTTTGAAACAACTGTCATTTTGCATCAAATAATCCATTTAGAGACTGTTGCATTGCAGACGTACTACAGAAACAAACGACGTGTTGCTCGATAAAAGAGCACACTGAAAAGGTTTAGACTCACCGAAGAGATTAAGAAACACTGCGCTAAAGGAACTAATAAATAATATATTACTTTTTTATATTCGTGAAACGAAAGCAGCGGTAGTGATCACAACAACACGTTAAACTTTGTCACACTGAACAGAGCACGAAGACGTTATATAGTTCTTGTATTACTACTACTTCTGCCTCATCTGAGCACTGAGTTAGCAAAAGTTATAGTTTTAACTATTACATTGTAAAAAATTATTTGAGTTAAAGAGTTTTTAAAACGTTCCAAAGAAATGAAATAGAGCTGTTATTTGACCTGTATAACATACAAAATATTTCCGTAAGGAGAGGTGGTTATTTTTCAAGGGTTACAAATATTTTACGATAAAAGCATCAGACAGTTTTTTTTACAAGAAATAAGATATATTATTGGACGAAGAAATAGTTTACAGTATAAATGCATAATAAAAAGCAGTTGGTCAGATAAGCAGCTGACAACCAAGCGGCGCTTAAGTTTCTCCTCTAGTTTTGATGAGGGCTGGTATGGCCTGAGGCCGCTTAATATTTGAAATGCTTTGTGGTTGAGCCGAATGAAAATACAGTGTTAACGAAGTGTACACTCACAGCTAAAATTTGCTGTTCTTGGCTTGTGGTGGGTGAGTAGCTCAAAAATTATTCTAGGGCTTTGTGTAGACAAAAGCTGCACTAGTGGGAGAGAGAACTTTTGAACCGGGGGAGAACAGGAATGAAGTCTATCACGTAAGACAGCAGAGTGTCAGCTCTTGCTGTAGACGGTGAAGCTGCGTGGAGCAGAGCAAGTCTGGCGGGAGTACTGGCCTTCTCGTCTTGTCACGCTTATTGCTGACTGGAACGGCAGTTTCTGTTCCCTTTCTGAAATATATGCTGCGCGGACATAAAACAAAGAGAGGCGGGCACTCAGACCATGTCCCGTCGCTCCCGATCACCATGGTTACAAACGGCGGTAGGCGGCGGCGCGGTCCTCTTTAAAGCCGTCAGTTATTGACTGGGACCGACGCACGCGCCGAACCGCCGACTCTGTGTTCTGCTCTCCCCTTTGTTTATCGTAAACATCGGCGTTCAAATTCCTGTGTATCTAATGTGCTGCAGTATGTGCCTCAGTGGCCAAAGTGTAACTAGCGACCACCTTTTGTTGATATCGCTGTTGGCGGCAACATTTTTTTTTATTTTTTTCTCGTAGCCAACGCCTTCGGAAAAACTTTTGCTGGCGCTAATTGGTCGACACGTTTCAAAGTGCGTTGTCGGTAACAAGCTAGGTTAACTGAGGACTAAGTTGATAACGCAATTGAAAAAAAAAAATAAGTAAACGATGATGAGGCACAAGACTCGCCTCTCACTGTCACCACTAAGGCGTCGCAATGTCATCCGTACCTGATTTTTCCTACGCGTGGCACCACATACTGTGTGCATGGCTCCCGTATTTTTAAACGCCAAGAGACTACTGCAGAGGACAAATGTATCAGGTTGGTGCACAAGTTCGCAGCGTTTTTGTTGTGCATGTTCGTATTACGGTAGCAATGAGTTTATTTATCGATTGTAATTTTTTATCTATAGTTCACTGTTACTATTTGAGTTTAATTATTGTCATTTTGTCATTTGGAGCCGGCCTCGGTGGCCAAGATGATCTAGGCGCTTCAGTCCGGAACCGTGCGACTGTTATGGTCGCAGGTTCGAATCCTGCCTCGGGCATGGATGTGTGTGATGTCCTTAGGTTAGTTAGGTTTAAGTAGTTCTACGTTCTAGGGGACTGATGTCCTCAGATGTTAAGTCCCATAGTTCTCAGAGCCATTTGAGCCCTTTTTTTGTCATTTGGACATACTGAGTGGAGCTGTGAACGCTAGAAAATGGGGTGCCAAGTGGAGAAATCGGAACATGTCTGACGTATTCTTCTGTTTGAGTTCAGTAGAGGGGTGACAGTAGCGGTGGTAGCCAGAAACATTTCCGCCGGGTACGGAGATAACGCCATCGATAGAGAAAGACGACAAAATGGTTTTCTCTTTTTAAGGAGGGTCGTTTTGACATTAGAGACACTCCATATTCAGGAAGACCTTCGAGTTTGCTGGAGATCGTTTAAACGTATTAAACCACAATGATCCACGTGAGAATACTCGAGATCGGGCTAATCTGATGAAGTATAATCTTTCCACCATGGTGCGAGATTTGGATGCAATGAGGAAGGTTCAAAAATCGGGTGTATGGGTACCACATGCTTTAAGCCAAAAGCCCAAAAGTCAGCGGGTGGCCAGATGTGCATCTCTTATTGCTTGTCGTCAATTGGCTCGTAAAAACACCAACTATTCCTATCGTGTATTGTGAATGGTGACGAGAAATGGTGTCATTATGCTATCATAATGAAGGGGAAGGAATGTTTGAGCCTAAACAAAGCAGCAAATCCCCGTACAGAGACCTGCGCGCATCCACAAAAGTTAGTGTCATGTATCTCGTGGAACAGCAACGTTGTGGTGTACTGGTACTACGAATTGCTTCCCCAGGGTGTAACCATCACTGCTGACATTTTTTGTGAACAACTGAGACATCTTGCAGACGCAATCCAAGAACAACGACCAGGGCGACAGCGTGAAGAGATGCCACTCCACGAAAACGCCCGCCCGCATTCTGCTGAACTGCAAAATAATTAAAAAAAAAAGTCTGGTTGTTGGATTGGGAAGTCATTCCGCACCCACCTTATTCACCTGATCCTATGCCCTGAGATTTCCATCTATTCCGCTCCTTCAAGGAACTTAATTTCAGGATGAAAATGCTCTCCGAACATGGCTCGACGAGTTCTTCGCGTCAAAACCACGTGATTTGTACTCGCGGATGTGATGGAGATCGTTTAAACGTTGACCCAGCGTTGGCAGACTACTGTGAGTGAGAATACATTACTGATTATTAAAGTCTCTGTTACGTGTATCTGTTGTATTTATTAAACTTATAGAAAAAGGGCAACTTTCTCACCAACTCAACAGCAAACAAAGATTGAATTGGCAGGTGGCTCAACTGTAGTAAGGTGCTAACATTTGTCTTCTAATGCTTCCTGTCGAAAAATGCGACTTGGAGACTCGGTACAAAAACCAGCTAACAGCTACGGGGCCACCTCTGTGGAAGCGTTCGTCCTTTCCTTGAAGCACTGCTAATTTCGGCTACCAGTGTGCGCTATCTCCGAAAAAGGGGCATGCAGATTCACTGCTCTGCTCGAAGCTATCAGCGGCAACTTCAAACGGATTGCATTAATCCGCAAGGAAAAGACAAAAAAAGTACTCTGGCATGGAACTGTAAGAAGCAGCTTCAAGTGCTTACACAAGGCTGCACATAGATCAGACACATGTGCAGCAGAGTCATTTGGAGGGATATACTGTGACAGTTTCTTAATGTTTACACAGTTCAGCTTATCGCAAAACGCTAGTACTGCACAGCTATTGTATTTTTCCTGCAGCCGTTGCTTCTTCCCCATACGTATTATGGATTTCCTTCAGTAGTAATTGTTCTCTTGCGTCTTAAAAACGACATTGCCTGTTGCTGAAAGTATGTCTGAACCGCTATGGGACGCCTTGCATGTTGGGACTGTGTCCGATTTCCTGAGGTGTCCGGACAAGCGCATAAGTTGGGACTGTTTATCACTGGGAGCTCCAATGTTAAGCTGGGTGATGCAGTGGGCAGGTAGGGGAAGACGCCAGTGTCTTCTCTTCTTCTCTGTTTGCTTGCAGGGGGGGGGGGGGGGAGGGAAGGGAGGGGCGATCGCCCGATACAACGTCGCACGTGGGGTGGAAAGAGAGCTATCGCTTTGCAGCATCGTTCCCAGAACCGATCGTGTTCCTCTGGTCTGGAGCAGAGAGGAACCTCTAAACCACAGGATGAGGAGATTCTGCGACGGTATCGGACGCAAATTTCTCGACTTCCACCATGTGGTGGAAAATTGTAAGGTTCCCCTTTACAAGTTGGGCGTGCACTACAAGCTGGAAGCGGCTACAAGACGGCGCCCTCGTCTCATTCGTGTATACTCAGTGTGCGAGTGAGACTCCGGAGTCGCCTCGAAAGGGTTAACATTACGACAAAACTATCAGACACAAGAACAGAATCACCTTTATCGTTGCTGCCAGAATCGACTGAAGAGACTGCCACCTTAAGATTCTTTACATGTCTAATAATGTCACTCCCATTGGAATCGTCCTCTGAACCATAAAAGCATTCATTTACACAGGCATCCGAATCTTCATTGTCACAAGGAACATCTGAGTAAGCTCCGTCAAAACCTCTGACAGTATTTCAGATTCTTTCATTTCCTTCTGTTTTCTGCACAGGGCCATCCCTAAAGCAAGCACACTGGACACACATTTGGGAGGACGACGGCTCAAACCCGAGTCCGGCCATCGCGATTTAGGTTTTCCGTGATTTCCCTAAATCGGTTCAGGCAAATGCCGGCATGGTTCTTTTGAGAGGGCGTGGCCGACTTCCTTCCCCACCCTTCCCTAATCCTATGGAACCGACGACCTCGCTGTTTGCTCCCCTCCCTATAACAACCAATCTAAAGCAAGACAAACTTCATGACGAAATTAGTAACTACATGAAATATCAACACGCGATCAGAAAGCTAAATAAGCAAAAATTACATTAACTCTAAATTTCGATTGGAATGTATACGACAAAGATAGGTAGATGTTAGACGCTTGTTTTAGCAATAAAAAGTACGATAATATCTAGTTAGATTAGTACACATTCCGAATGTGAATTAATTTCAGTAAAGACCAGAATTAATGGTGGATCAAACACGGCCATCTGATGCTTTCAAAGACCTCCCTGACTCAGCAGCAGTGGTGGCACAGCGTTTGATTGGAAACTTGGAAAATATTTCGCGTATATATCCTCGTCATGTTATAGTTTTACGTGGAGATTTTAACTTACCAGCTGCAGTTTGGGAGACTCAGTTGATTAGGACGGGTAGTAGAGACAGGGAATCACGTGAAATTCTTCTAAGCGCTTTATCGTCAGCAGATAATCAGACAATCCACTCATGAAGATAACATCTTGGACCTGCTGGTAATAAACAAACACGAACTTTCCGACTCAGTTGTCACAGAACAGGGAATCATTGATCACAAATCCGTTATAGCATCACTGTATACGACTTTAAAGGACTACAAAGAAAGATACGAAGATCTCTCTGCTTATCACAGCGATAAGAAACAGATCGTATATTATCTGAGCGGACAGCAAGAAAATTTCACCTCCGGCATTAACAACGGTGAGTATCAATGGATAAAGAACACTGTAAAATACGCTAGGGGACAGCAGCAAAGTTGTGACGGATAGAAAAGATCAGCGATGGTTCGACAGCCATGTTAGAAAACTGCTACCAAAGCAAAGAGACCTTCACTGCAAAATTTTAATTTAGCGAAAGCCTCACAGACCAACCAAAATTGGCTCAAACAGGGCTTTGCACGAAGCGTTCAACGAATTCAAAACTAAAATTCTCTTTACCGACTTCAGGGAATGTTGTTGTTGTTGTTTTTGTTGTTGTGGTCTTCAATCCAAAGACTGCTTTGATATCGCTCTCTATGCTACTCTATCCTGAGCAAGACGCTTCATCTCCGAGTAGCTACTGCAACCTACAATCCTTCTGAATCTACTTACTGTATTCATCTCTTCCTCTCCCTCTACGATTGCTACCTTCCGCGCTGCCCTCCAATACTACATTACTGACCATTAAAATTGCTACACCACGAAGATGATGTGCTACGGACGCGAAATTTAACCAACAGGAAGAAGATGCTGTGATATGCAAATGATTAGCTTTTCAGAGATTTTACACAAGGTTCGCGCCGGTGGCGACACCTACAACGTGCTGACATGAGGAACGTTTCCAACCGATTTCTCATACACAAAGAGTAGTTAACCGTTGCCTGGTGAAACTTCGTTGTGATGCCTCGTGTAAGGAGGAGAAATGCGTACCATCACGTTTCCGGATTGTAGCCTATCGCGATTGCTGTTTATCGTATCGCGACATTGCTGCTCGCGTTGGTCATGATCCAAGGACTGTTAGCAGAATATGGAATCGGTGGGTTCAGGAGGATAATATGGAACGCCGTGCTGGATCCCAAACGGCCTCGTATCACTAGCAGTCGAGATGACAGGCATCTTATCCGCATGGCTGTAACGGATCGTGCAACCACGTCTCGATCCCTGAATCAACAGATGGGGACGTTTGCAAGACAACAACCATCTGCACGAACAGTTCGACGATGTTTGCAGCAGCATAGGCTATCAGCTCGGAGACTATGGCTGCGGTTACCCTTGACGCTGCATAACAGACAGGAGCGCCTGAGATGGTGTACTCAACGACGAACCTGGGTGCACGACTGGCAAAACGTCACTTTTTCGGATGAATCCAGGTTCTGTTTACAGCATCATGATGGTCGCATCCGTGTTTGGCGACGTCTCAGTGAACGCACATTGGAAGAGTGTATACATCATCGCCATACTGGCGTATCACTCGGCGTGATGGTATGCGGTGCCATTGGTGAGACGTCTCGGTCACCTCTTGTTGGCATTAACGGCACTTTGAACAGTGGACGTTACTTTCCAGATGTGTTACGACCCGGTGGACGTTACATTCCAGATGTGTTACGACCCGTGGCTCTAGCCTTCATTCGGTCCCTGCGAAACCCCACATTTCAGCAGGATACTGCACGACCGCATGTTGCAGGTCCTGCACGGGCCTACTGGATACAGAAAATGATCGACAGCTGTCCTGGCCAGCACATCCTACAGATCTCTCACCAACTGGCTCGTCACAATACGCCAGTCATTACTCGTGATGAACTGTGGTGTTGGAGCTGCATGGGCAGCTGTACCTGTACACGCCATCCAAACTCTGGCTCAATGCCCAGGCGTATCAAGGCCGTTATTACGGCCAGAGGGGGTTGTTCTGGGTACTGATTTCTCA
Source organism: Schistocerca gregaria (assembly GCF_023897955.1). Classification (NCBI taxonomy): domain Eukaryota; kingdom Metazoa; phylum Arthropoda; class Insecta; order Orthoptera; family Acrididae; genus Schistocerca; species Schistocerca gregaria. The sequence goes on from NC_064923.1 coordinate 121,463,461, forward strand.
GGATCTATCCACCCAAATTGCGTGAAAATGTAATCACATGTCAGTTCTAGTATAATATATTTGTGCAATGAATACCCGTTTATCATCTGCATTTCTTCTTGGTGTAGCAATTTTAATGGCAAGTTTGAAAGGAGGATATAAGATGAACATCAACAAAAGCAAAACGAGGATAATGGAATGTAGTCCAATTAAATCGGGTGATGCTGAGGGAATTAGATTAGGAAATGAGACACTTAAAGTAGTAAAGGAGTTTTGCTATTTAGGAAGTAAAATAACTGATGATGGTCGAAGTAGAGAGGATATAAAATGTGGACTGGCAATGGCAAGGAAAGCGTTTCTGAAGAAGAGAAATTTGTTAACATCGAATATAGATTTATGTATCAGGAAGTTGTTTATGAAAGTATTTGTTTGGAGTGTAGCCATGTATGGAAGTGAAACATGGACGATAACTAGTTTGGACAAGAAGAGAATAGAAGCTTTCGAAATGTGGTGCTACAGAAGAATACTGAAGATAAGGTGGATAGATCACGTAACTAATGAGGAGGTATTGAATAGGATTGGGGAGAAGAGAAGTTTGTGGCACAACTTGACTAGAAGAAGGGATCGGTTGGTAGGACATGTTTTGAGGCATCAAGGGATCACAAATTTAGCATTGGAGGGCAGTGTGGAGGGTAAAAATCGTAGAGGGAGACCGAGAGATGAGTACACTAAGCAGATTCAGAAGGATGTAGGTTGCAGTAGGTACTGGGAGATGAAGAAGCTTGCACAGGATAGAGTAGCATGGAGAGCTGCATCAAACCAGTCTCAGGACTGAAGACCACAACAACAGTGTAAATTGGTGATCCCTCGATGCCTCAGAATGTGTCGTACCAACCGATCCTTTCTTCTAGTCAGGTTTTACCACAAATTTCTCTTCTCCCCAATTCTGTTCAGTACCTCCTCATTAGTTACGTGATCTACTCATCTGATCTTCAGCATATTTCACCACATGTGAAAGATTCTATTCTCTTCATGTCTAAACTGTTTTTCGTTCATTTTTCAATTCCATACATGGTTACACTCCATATAAATACCTCCAGGAAAGTCTTCCTGTCACTTAAATCTATACTCGATGTTAAATAATTTCTCTTCTTCTTCATAAACGCTTTTCTTGCCATTGCCAATCTTCATTTTATATCCTCCCGCATCAACCATCATGTTCTTTTGCTTCCTAAATACGAAAACTCATTTACTAATTTAAACAGTCTATTTTCTATTATAATTCCCTCAACATCGCCTGATTTAATTCGACTACAGTCTGTTATCCATATTTTGCTTTTATTGATGTTCATCTAACACCCTCCTTTCAAGACACAACCCATTCCGTTCAACTGCCATTGAAAGTCTTTGCTGTCTCTGACAAAATTAAAATGTCGTCGGCAAACCTCAAAGTTTTTATTTTTCTCCCTGCACTTCAATTCCTACTCCAACTTTTCCTTTTGTTTCCTTTACTGCTTTCTCAATATGCAGACTGAATAACATCGAATAGGCTACCATTCCGTCTCACTCGCTTCTCAACCATTCCTTCCCTTTTGTGCCCCTCGACTCTTCTAACTGCCATGTGGTTTCCGTACAAATTGTAAATAGCCTTTCGCTCCCTGTATTTTACCCTGACACTTCAGAATTTGAGAGTGTTCCAGTTAACATTGTCAAAAGCTTTCTCTAAGTCTACAAATGCTAGAAACGTAGACTTGCCTTTTCTTAACCTATCTTCTAAGATAAGCCGAGGGGTCAGTATTGCCTCGTGTTCCTACATTTCTCCGGAATCCCAACTGATCTTCCCCGAGGTCGGCTTCCACCAGCTTTTCCATTCTTCTGTAAAGGATTCGTGTTAGCATTTTGCAACCGTGACTTATGAAACTGATAGTTCGGTAATTTTCACACCTCTCAGCACTTGCTTTCTTTGGAATTGGAATTATTATAGTCTTCTTCAAGTTTGCATCTACTCCACCTCTCATTCATCTTGCTCACGAAGTGGAGCAGTTTTGTCATGGCTGGTCGTGCCAACGCTATCAGTAGTTCTAACGGAACGTTGTCTACTACGGCGGTCTTGTTTCGATTTAGGTCTTTCAGTGGTCTGTTGAATTCTTCGCGCAGTATCATATCTCCCGTATCATCTTCATCTACGTTCTCTTCCATTTCCATAGCCCTCAAGTATGTCGCCCTTGTATAGACCCCCTACATACTCCTTCCACGTTTTTGCTTTCCGTTTTTCCTTAGGACTGGTTTTTCGTCTGAGCTCGTGATACTCATAAGGTGGTTCTGTTTTCTCCAAACGTCTAATTTTCCTGTAGGCAGCATCTATCTTATCCTGAGTGATATATACTTCTACATCCTTATACTTGTCCTCTAGCCATTCCTGCTTAGCCATTTTGCAGTTCTGTCGATCTCATTTTTGAGACGTTTGTATTCCTTTTCGCCTGCTTCATTTACTGCATTTTTGTATTATCTCCTTTCATCAATTAAATTCAACATCTCTTGTGTTACCCAAGGATGTCCACAAGCCCTCGTCCTTTTACCTACTTGATCCTCTGCTGTCTTCACTATTTCATCTCTCAAAGCTACTCATTCTTTTTCTACTGTATTTCTTTCCCCTGTTTTTGTCAATCGTTGCCTAATGCTCCCCCTGAAACTCTATTCAACCTCTGGTTCTTTCGGTTTATTCAGGTCCCATCTTCTTAAATTCCTACCGATTTGCAGTTTCTCCAGTTTTAATCTGCAGTTCATAACCAATAATTTGTGGTCAGAGTCCACAACTGCCCCTAGGAATGTTTTACAATTTAAGACCTGGTTTCTAAATCTCTGTCTTACCATTATATAATCAATCTGGAACCTTCCCGTGTCTCCAGGTCTCTTGCATGTACACTCCTAAAGCAAGTGTTAGCTATGATTAAATTATGCTCAGTGAAAATTCTACCAGACGGCTTCCTCTTTCATCCATATTCACCTACTACTTTTCCTTCTCTTCCTTTCCTTACAATCAAATTCCAGTAACCCACAACTATCAAATTTTCGTCTCCCTTAACAATCTGAAAATTTCATTTGTCCCAGCATACATTTCCTTAGTCTCCTCCTCATCTGCGGAGCTAGTTGGTGTATATAAAGTGATGGGTGTCGGCTTAGTGTCTGTCTTGGCTACAATAATGCGTTCACTATGCCGTTCATAGTAGCTTGCCCGCATTCCTATTTTGTTATTCATCATTAAATCTACTCCTGCATTACCCAAATTGGATTTTGTATTTAGAACCCCGTATTCACCTGGCCAGAAATCCTGTTCCTCCTGCCACCGAACTTCACTGATTCCCACAATATATAACTTTAACCTATATTTCCTAATCTACCTGCCCGGTTAAGGGCCCTGACATTAAACACTCTTTATCCATAGAACGCCAGTTTTGTTTCTGCTGATAATGACATCCTTCTGAGCAGTTCTCGCCCGGAGATCCGAACGGTGGACTATTTTACCTCCTGAATGCTTTACCCAAGAGGATGACATCATCATTTAACCATACAGTAAAGCCCTCGGGAAAAATTACGGCCGTAATTTCCGCTTGCTTTCAGCTGTTTGCAGTACCAGCATAGCAAGGCCATTTTGTTTGATGTTACAAGGCCAGATCAGTCAATCATCCAGACTGTTGCCCTTGCAACTACTGAAAAGGCTGCTGCCCCTCTTCAGGAACCACACGTTTGTCTGGCCTCTCAACAGATATCCCCCGTGTTGTGGTTCCACCTACTGTACGGCTATCTGTATCGCTGAGGCACGCAAGCCTCCCCACCAACGGCAAGGTCCATGGTTATCACATTTGGTCCTATGTTACATCAGTAAAAGTATCGAAGCCCTCTGTCCAGACACTTTGTGACCATTATGACGACACAGAAAAGGCCGAAATACTAAACGCCTTTTCCAAAACAGTTTCACAGAGGAAGATCACACTGTGTAGTGCGTCTTTTAAACCGTCAAACGAACTACAAAATGGCTGATATCAAATTAAGTGACAGTGGGACAGAAAAGCAACTGCAGTAGGTCAACAGAGGGAAGGCCACTGAACGTGACACGATACCAATACGATTCTCCACAGAGTATGGGAAAGAACTTGTCCCTCTGCTCACTTCTTTATACCGAAGGACACTGATTACTTGCATGTCGCCATTTTCTTGCGACACACCTTTGTGAATAAGCAACGTTAAGTATTGTCAGTTTAACTCACTGTAATAAATTCCATTAATACGATTTGCTTGAATTGTTGTCTGTCGATCCGAGAAGACAGCTTCTTGGGCATCCTATATAAGACGAGTGGGCTGGATACTACATAGGGCTATATTTATGACATCGGTCTGTTGTAGGATTTTGGAACATTTTTTATTCTCACGTATTACGATATATTTTCAGATCGAAGATCTCCTTTGTAGGAACCAAAATGGAAAACAACGATCGCGTGAAACCCACGACGCTCTCTTCGTCCACGAGACACAGAAAGCAGTAGATACAGGCGTCCAGGTAGATACCGTGTTCCTTGACTCCCGAATGGCAATCAGTACAGCTCCGCACTGCCGCTTAATGAGCAAAATACGAGCGTACGGAATATCAAATCAGCTGTGTGACTTGACCGAAGAGCTTCTAGCAAACAGAACACAGAACGCCATTCTGAACCGAGAAAGTCTTCAGACGTAAAATTAACTTCGGGGGTGCCCAGCGGAGTGTTATAAAAACATTTCTTCTCACAGTTTACTATAAATCACCCTAAGAGATAACGTTGGAAATTTCATGAGGCTTTTCGCGGATGATGGGGTTGTATACAGAGAAGTCGCGATGCTGGAAAATTGTAGCGAAATGCGAGAACACCTGCAGAGGATCTATGCTTGGTGCAGGAAGTGGCAATTGACCCACAACATAGAAAAATGTAATGTAGTGAGAATATATTGACAGAAATACCCTTTATTATATAATTACACAATTACAGAACAATCACTGGAAGCATTTACTTCCATACAATATCTAGGAATATGCGTACGGAGTGACCTGAACTGTACCGACCACATAAAATTAGTTGAGAGTAAGGCAGATCGCAGAATAAGATTCATTGGAAGACTCCTCAGGAAATGTAGTCAATCAACAAAGGAAGTAGCTTACAATATACTCGGTTACCAACGTCCATAACCAGCAATGGAGGGTGAGGCATTGACAATGCCAGCCACTCGTGCTGGCGAAACGTCAGAAAAATCATGAAACAAACGTCGAGCGACAGAAGCCAATAGGCACTTTGTTGGTCCACAATACTTGAATATTGCTCGTCAGCATTGTATCCGTACGAGACAGAATTGATAGAGGAAACAGAGAAGACAATCTTACACAAAGTACCCTCCGCCACACGCCGCGGGTGGCTTAAGGAGTGTAGAAGTGGTTCCAGCCAGCGTCTTTTGTACGCTGCATGTTTTATGTGTCGTAAGTGAAGTTGTCATCAACCTGAAGGTTGATTTGAACAACACAGTACTTTACTAACTATGATGAGTCACACTGAAGGTAGAATTGACTAGTCGTTCTCCAACCTTTGAAATGATTCATCCTGCGTTGTAGAAGACCTACAGTTTAACGTGGGTTGCGCAACACGGTGAAATTTGGCATTTCTCACACTGACAAACATTGCCATGCGTGAAAAAAGTGATTATGAAGAATTCCTCTGGACCGTGCCTCTGGGTCCTGTGGCATCCAGCGAACTGACACTCGCGGCCGCCGCTTGGATCCACTTACTAGTGGCCGCGGTGTGCGCGCAGGGCAACTTACGGGACGTGGATTTAACTGGAAACGTTTACTGGCCGACCCAGATTAATTCTCTGCTCTGCTACACTATCAAATTACCCTAAAAGTGTCGCCAGTCGCCTTTAGACCGACATGATAGGGTTTAGCGTACCACTAATCCAATGTCAATAATAGAAGCCCTGCATAAATCCAACAACTATCAGGGAGATTGCGAGATCCGACCATTGGAGTAGCGTAAGTACACCGCTTACCGTTCCTACACCGCTTCCGAGTGGCTCCCAACAATAACCTCCGCATAACAAATCATAAATGCAATTGAAGGTCAATTACGAAAAAAGTGTGACGAAAATACGACTCACATTTGCAAGCAGAAAATGGAATTTCTTTGCTGTAATTAAACCTTGCCGATTCCGTTCTGGTCAGTGAAACGCCACCGTTCAGCTAGCTGCTGGCTCCGCGATCAGGTGTAAGTCGGACCCGGAGTTTAATGACTTAAAAAAAAAAAAAAAAAAAAAAAAAAAAAAAACAGGGAAATATGCAAGCATTTATGACCTGAAGTTCATATAAATGTGGCATTAATAATAAAATATTACTTTAAAAAGTTTGTAAAGACATTCTTACTGGCTTTTTGGATACCATGTACACGGCCCAGTCACGTTAAGTTTGAACTCAATGTGCAGTGACCACTCGCAAACAGCAGTTGACAGCACTAGCTGTAGAAGGTATATAAATCGTGTCGAGGAGACGCGAAAAAGTGCGAAAACAGACCGATTTATCTGATATCCAAGAGGGCATGATCATTGGCTTTCGAGCCAAGGGTGGAAGCACTTCCAAAATGGCTAAGTCTGTACCCTGTTCGCGAGTCGCCGTGGTTAAAGTATAGCATGCATGGCAAAACGGCGCTACCCAAAAACGACTCCGAGGCAGCTGTGGCGCACCACGAGTCATAAATGAGAGGAGTGAACGACGGCTTTGGAGATGTGCACTGGAGAACAGGCGTGCAACTGCTGAGCAACTGACCCCCCAAGGGGCAACCAACAGTGTCTCGTCAACGACTTGTCAGCGAACGTTGCTGCGTATGGGCCTCTGCATCATGGCCCACCTGGTTCATGTATCCACGCTGGCTAATGTTCATCGCCTAATAAGGCTGGAATTTGCACGCCATTACCGCAGTCGGACCTCCACTGAGTTGCCACAGGTGGCCTTTTCAGATGATTCACGTTTTATGCTCCATCGAACAGATGCCGTTGGCGTGTACGGCGTGAAAACATCTGAAAGCCAACACCCTTCAACAATAGTCGGAAAGGTCCCGGCCGCAGGATGGAGAGTTTTGGTCTGGGAAATGTTTTCGTGCCATTCCTTGGGTGATGTCTTCATTCTGGAAGGCACAATGGATTAACAAAAGTGTGTATCTACCTTTGGGGACCATGTCCACCCGTACATGCAGTTTTTTTCTTTATTTAGGCATGACGGCATCTACCAACAGGCCAACGCAACTTGTACGTGTGTTGTTCAAAGAGCACCAGGATGAGTTTACCCTACTGCCCTGGCCACCAAACTCCCTGGATTTAAATTCAGTCGAGAATCTGTGGAACCACCTTGATCGGGTCACGGACCCTGAATCGAGAAACCTAGAGCAGATGGCACGGCAATGGAGTCTGTATGGCTCCCCATCACTGTCAGTACCTTCCAGAAACTCACCGACTCTCTTCCTGCACGGCACATCTGCCGAGACATAGTGATTCTTCTTCGGGAAAAATGTTTGTCATATCGAAACATTCTCTCTATGGCATTACTGTGTACGTGGGAAACCTGTGGATAGCACACAATAGTGAGCAGCGACTAGCAGACACTGTACATCGCAAACTGAATGACGGTCGTCTTGTTCGAACTGCGATTCCGGACGAAAGCTGCGAAATGAACGTTGATTAGACAATGCAGACTACATCAGTTGTGGACCTGTCTCCGTCAAATTCTATCACATGATTCACACAGGTAAATATCGTGCACAGTTCTGATCTCCTAATCATTTCTATATTGTCGTGTACCAAATTTGTAAAACATAAGTAATTTCAGTCATATGAGGTGTGATTGGAAAGTTTTACGAATGGGCTTGTAATTGTACATTGGTGGTACTTACATGCTACTGTGATGCATCTCCTTCAAAATAGTCATCTTCTGACTGAACACACCGACTCCAACTGTGTTTCTACTTTTGGAAACATTCCTGGAATTTTTTTTTCCTGATGTGTGTTAAGGACGGTCTCCTTATTTGCCTGGATGTCTTCAGTCGACTCAAATCGCTTCCCTTTCAGTGAAAATTTCAGTTTAGGAAACAGGCAGAAGTCCGCAGGGGGCAAATCAGGAGAACATGGTGGTTGTGGAAGCACAGGAATTATGAATTTGGTCAAAAATTCAACGATGGAGAAGGCACGATAAGCCGGAGCATTGACTTGGTGTAGCACCCAACTCCTGTCTTTCAACAATGCAGGTCTTTTCTGCCACACCGTTTCGAGCAAATGCTCAAGGACACTTTTGTAGTATTCCTGGTTAATTTTCTCTCCTCCAGGGGTAAATTCATGACACACAATACCGGTAGAGTCGAAAAAAATTACCAACAGTGTCTTCGCCTACGACCGACTTGGCCGTGCTGTTTTCGGTCCTGATGAAGACTGCAAAAAAATGGCTCTGAGCACCATGGGACTTAACATCTGTGGTCATCAGTCCCCTAGAACTTAGAACTACTTAAACCTAACTAACCTAAGGACAGCACACACATCCATGCCCGAGGCAGGATTCGAACCTGCGACCGTAGCGGTCACGTGGTTCCAGACTGTAGCGCCTAGAACCGCACGGCCACACCGGCCGGCATGAAGACTGCACTTTGGTTTCACGGTCATATCCATATGCCGACGATTCTTCACCTGTAATTACCCTACTTAACAAATCTGAGTCATTTTTAGTCCGATTAATCACTTCTTTGCACACTTCAAGTCGGTATTGTCTCTGGTCATTTGACAACACTTTTGGAATGAATTTTGCGGACACTCGACGCATGTTCAGATCTTCAGTTAAAATTGACTAAACTGCATAGAAACTTACATTAACATCGTCATCAATCTCCCTAATTGTAAGTCTACGATCAGAGCGCACTAAGTCACAAACTTTCACAACATTTTCATTTGTTTTTGACGTGGAAGGACGGCCGGGACGGACCGTGGCTCATCTTTAAATGAATCGCGGCCATTTTTAAATCTGTTGAACCAGACAAAAACATTTGACTGGCTCATACAATTAGCTCCAAAAATTGTTTTTAATAGTTAGTAAGTCTCAAAAGCTGATTTCTCAGTTTTAAAACAAAATTTCAAAAACGTCGCTCCTTTTTTACGTGCATTTTTACGCAGACAGAATCCGGCGACAAGCCCTATCAGACCCGCACTCAACTAGCTGCCACAACGAAGTGAATAAAGGAAACACAGTTTCCTGTCAGAGGGCGTTCAAGGACAAGGCACTGACTCACTCCCCATCCTCCATGTATCTGCCCGCGAAACTAGTGAACAATAGCGGATCCATTCTTAAAACTTTCCAATCACACCTCGTGTCGTACGGCGCACCCTGTGAATCAGGCAATGAAGTCACTTTTGTGCACCTTCACGAAGCCTTTCATTATTGGTCCTCATTTCACTGAAAATATTTTGTGGCATGAAAATATTTCCTCTCCTTACCTTTCATCTGCAAAATACTAACGCGAATTGTTTACAGACGAATGGAAAAACTAGTAGAAGCCGACCTCGCGGAAGATCAGTTTCGATTCCGTAGAAATGTTGGAACACGTGAGGCGATACTGACCTTACGACTTATCTTAGAAGAAAGATTAAGAAAAGGCAAACCTACGTTTCTAGCATTTGTAGACTTAGAGAAAGCTTTTGACAATGTTGACTGGAATACTCTCTTTCAAATTCTGAAAGTGGCAGGGGTAAAATACAGGGAGCGAAAGGCTATTTACAATTTGTACAGAAACCAGATGGCAGTCATAAGAGTCGAGGGGCATGAAAGGGAAGCAGTGGTTGGGAAAGGAGTGAGACAGGGTTGTAGCCTCTCCCCGATGTTATTCAATCTGTATATTGAGCAAGCAGTAAAGGAAACAAAAGAAAAATTCAGAGATGGTATTAAAATCCATGGTGAAGAAATAAAAACTTTGAGGTTCGCCGATGACATTGTAATTCTGTCAGAGACAACAAAGGACTTGAAAGAGCATTTGAACGGAATGGACAGTGTCTTGAGAGGAGTATATAAGATGAACATCAACAAAAGCAAAACGAGGATAATGGAATTTAGTCTAATTAAGTCGGGTGGTGCCAGTTGGCGGAGAGTGCTTTTGATACCACTAACATGGAGAACAAGGCCAGTGCCATAATACGATTTCCCAGAAACTTCGGCCTATGAAAAAGGGTTTAACACAAGCGGGCACGCATCTAGGCTTATCTGTAGATACTCGACTGTTTCAGATAAAACGACGATCACAAATTACGAAGCAAATCAGGTGCCCTTTATCCCGCGAAAAGTTGAAATGAAGCTCTGGAACACTGGCTAGCGTCGAGGATTCGCACACATTTACGACTCGTGTCCGAAACCCTATGTTGTTAATTTTGTTTCTTTCTTTCTCATTTATCGACTCGTGTTCGTAGAATGTTACTACATAAATGTTTCTTAATGGCGGTATATTAATTGCAAAATTACAACTGTGTTTCAAAATAAGAGTCATACATTTATAATATATGTGTGTAAGGTCCACTGCTATCTGTTCACTTTGGAAAATAGTTCGAGAATGATTGTTACCTTTACTGATTCGTTCAAGAGGACAAAAGCAGCTGGACTGGTCCCCCTCTTGCACGCTGCAGAAATAAACGGACATACCGGTACTTGAAAGGAGGATATAAGATGAATATCAACAAAGGCAAAAGGAGGATTAATGGAATGTAGTCGAATTAAGAAGAGTGATGCTGAGGGAATTAGATTAGGAAATGAGACACTTAAAGTAGTAAAGGAGTTTTGCTATTTGGGGAGCAAAATAACTGATGACGGTCGAAGTAGAGAAGATATAAAATGTAGACTGGCAATGGCAAGGAAAGCCTTTCTGCAGAAGAGAAATTTGTTAACATCGAGTATAGATTTAAGTGTCAGGAAGTCGTTTCTGAAAGTATTTGTATGGAGTGTAGCCTTGCATGGAAGTGAAACATGGACGATAACTAGTTTGGACAAGAAGAGAATAGAAGCTTTCAAAATGTGGTGCTACAGAAGAATGCTGAAGATTAGGTGGATAGATCACGTAACTAATGAGGAGGTATTGAATAGGATTGGGGAGAAGAGAAGTTTGTGGCACAACTTGACTAGAAGAAGGGATCGGTTGGTAGGACATGTTTTGAGGCATCAAGGGATCACAAATTTAGCATTGGAGGGCAGCGTGGACGGTAAAAATCGTAGAGGGAGACCAAGAGATGAATACACTAAGCAGATTCAGAAGGATGTAGGTTGCAGTAGGTACTGGGAGATGAAGAAGCTTGCACAGGATAGAGTAGCATGGAGAGCTGCATCAAACCAGTCTCACGACTGAAGACAACAACAACAACAACATCTTTCATTTAAGCTATGAGTTGAAAATCGCAAAGATAACAGCTGGCAGATGCGTGTGTGTAGTTAACAACTGCAATTGATGTCACTATAAATGTGTGTGGAGAAATACATACACATTACCAAGCCTAATGCAGCGCAGGAAACCTGTTACCATGCGAAAGTGCTTCAAGTCGTCTCGGAACGGATAAATACAGGTCCTGTTTGGTTTAAAAGAAAACGTTATGCTATTCTTCCTGCAAAGAAGCGGGCAGTTCAGGTACGGATGATGGAGACAGATGGAGATCACGCACCATTCTCTCCAACGTGGACCAGAAACGCTCAGTAATATTGAGGTATGGCGATTTTCGTGGCCTGGGATGATGCGGCAATTCATAGCCGTGCTCTCAAAACCACTCCTGGACGATGCGAGCTGTATGAACAGGGTCGCCGTGGCCTTATAACACGACATCCCCATCGGGAACAAACATTGTATCATGACAGCCAAAACGATCACATAATCTTTGGCAGTAATGCGACCTTGCAGAGATCATGAGGCCCATGGAATATCACGATACGGCTGCCAAAATCATCACCGAACCCCCGACATGTTTCACACTTGGGACGTACGCTCGGCCAGAAGTTGGAATCAGTGTAAAACGAGACCCATAGGTACAAATGAGTCCTTCTTCTTGTATATCACTGGTGAATGGTTTTGAAATTCCAGCTCACCTTGTAATTTCCTGCTTGTGATGCTCTTTCCGTGTTGTTCTGGTGCTGACGGGGTTCTAGAGAGGACGATGAGCCAACACACATTTCCACCCGCGTTGTGACTTAACGGGCGTTGCTTTTCCGCTTTCCTTGTATGCGATATAAATCTTGGATACGGTGGCTCCTGAAGCACTAAACACGCGCACCAACAATTTGCCTGCGTTCGAATTCACTTATAAAGGAAACTCCCCATGGCACCCATCTCGGATTTAGTGTTATGTTGACCCATTGGATAGCACGTCAAAAATTGAACGCGTATCAGACGTGAAAACAGGAAGCAAGTGTACTTAATTATGGAAAAAAAGAGGCAAAATAAAATCAGTGAACAGTACGAATTTAATATGTGCTACATCGAGCGAGATTTAAGACAGTCGTGTCGGGGTTACGCTGTTACAGTGTTAGACGGTGAAGGGAAAGTTCTGGGTTCAAATCTCCCTCGTGCTCCACATCTTTTTTTCACGAATTTAGGAAGTGTCCGTTCAGTCGGTAATTGACGTGTTGCTCGCGGTATTCAGACCTGCGTATGTGTCGTGAAGTAATGTCCGCTTGCAACAGCGATGTGTAACGAACCTCCAGACTCACGTATCCCTTACTTGTTCTACACAGGTACCGTATGTTATGCATCTTGCGTTCATTTTCGAAAGTTTTGACTCTTGGATTCCTTCCTTGTCAGCCCGCATCTCGTGGTCGTGCGGTAGCGTTCTCGCTTCCCTCGCCCGGGTTCGATTCCCGGCGGGGTCAGGGATTTTCTCTGCCTCTTTATGACTGGGTGTTGTGTGTTGTCCTTAGGTTCGATAGGTTTAAGTAGTTCTAAGTTCTAGGGGACTGATGACCATAGATGTTAAGTCCCATAGTGCTCAGAGCCATTTGAACCATTTTGATCTTTCGTTGTCACATCGTTCACACCCGTTTATTTGTTGTTTTTGTTTCTGTGAGACGTCTATGTGGCATATCGCCTGCTCTCACTGTTCATCACATAATATGAGTCATGTGGTAAGAATACATTGCCGTCGCAAGTAAATGTGATGAGTAACGAGAGCAGGCGAGACGTTGTACAGACGGATGTGAACTATGTTGCAACGAACGAATTCAAAGAGGTACGTCTGGAGGACCTTCGTTACACGTCGCTGTTGCACACAGACATTACGCCACATACACAAATTTGTGTACAGGGTACAGACACGTCAATGACCGGACGGTCAGTTCGTAATCTTGTGAGGAAAAAAAAAAAGTTGGGTACGAAGGAGATTTAAACCCGGATCTCCCCCTTCACAGACTAGCACCGTGACTACACAACCACGACACGGGCGTCGTTAACATCCCTCTATATTGAACATATTAAATTTGTGCCGTTCACTGTTTCTATTTCGCTTCTTGTTTCCACAGTTCGGTACACCTTCTTCCTATTTTCATGTCTGATCTGTGTTCAGTTTTTGACGGGCTATCCAATGGGCCAGCTTACAACTAAATGGGGAGTTTCCCTTGTTAGCTCCCAAACAATGCACGCACAACAACACGTAACAGTGTTCCGGCCACGACAGGCACTTGCAACGTATCGAAGATACTGCAAAGGAGTCGTTAGTGGTCAGACACGACAGCTCAACCTGAGTGACCGGCTAGCATCTGCGTTTATTTTCAAGCTCGCATTTCTCACGGTGTTTCATAGTTTTGTCCAAAGCTGGATCTGTCTTACACTAAATGACATATGCAGTGATTACAAGGCTTATCTCTATGGCAAGCGAACAATACAGTTGAAACAACACTTCTTTACTGTATTTTTAGTCAGGGACCAGTTTCTTAATGTTTTCTTAGTACTATTTATTTTCTTTGAAACAGTTCATCTGATGATGACAAGAAATCGAAGACTGTGACAATTTCTGTGACCCGAAGATGGAAAAATATAACAAAAGAATATCTATCAACCTAGGAAATAAAACACATTCAGGAAAAGTAAATAAGTAAGAAAGGTAGCAGAAAATACAAAATCCCAAAACTCCACAAAAAATACGTGAAAACTCTAATGGGTGATAGTTGTGGAAAGAGAGAAAATCCAGGTCGAAATTATACTGAAGATGAATTGTACAGACTAAGAGCATACGAAGAAATTGAAAGTATACTAACTTTGCTGTGTATTGCACGAAACTTCCTTTTTATTCCTTCCATTTTAGTTTGAGGCATGAATGCAGTAAAAGAAAGCCTGACGGAACCAGGACTCTGACAATGCGTTTTGTTGTACTTCATGTAGCCCAGTTGGAACAAAAGATGAATGATAGTGTTAGGTTGGAAAACGAGGAAAATAGCTAAACAAACTCTTACAAACACAGCAACCAAAGTCAGTTTTCTTGAGACAACTATTAATCCCCTCCAACCAATATCAGGAATCAGACAACGAGACAGTTTGTCCTCACAATCATTCAACTGTGTGCTGGGAAAAGCTATAACAGACTGTAAAAAAGAGGAAGAAAAGCAAAATATTTAACAGCTATGTAAAGCTGTGTAGATCGAAAGAAGCAAGAAATTGTTTGGTCTTTTCATTTGATTCCGCAATAACAGATGGAAACTTAGAAAAGGCAAAGAAAATTGTAAAACGTCTGAAGGAAAAAGCTTTAATGGCAGGTCTACAAACATCGTATTGTATACATGACCAGTGGTAGTAATTCACCGAGAATTTTAACAACCGTAGCATTGCAACATCAAGGAAACAGACAACTGTAAATATCTGAGCGAGTATTGAAACCAATTTAAAAAGAAGCAGTTAAACACAGAGCTGAAAAAGATGAAAAGAACATACATGAAAGTGAGAAATCTGTACAATAAAAAGTGTTTTTCTTAAGATGTTCAATTAAGGCATTATAATACACTTGTAAAACCAGAAATACTACTTTCATCTAGATGCAAATTGGCATTATAAGATTTGGAAAAGGTAGAAAAAAGAACCTTTCGAAAAATATTACGTACTATTAAGAATAACGATGGTTACTGGGGTTTGAGGCCAAAATAAGGTAATTTACTCATTCTGCCCTAAAATATGAGATGAAATCAGGAAGACACGTGTTACACTCTATGCACATCTAGTGAAAATGAAGGAAACACATTAAAAGAGAAGATCCGCACATTCTTGCAAAACAGAAAAACAAAGAAAATGAATGGGGAAGAAAGACGAAAAAGGAATTACAAGAAATGCAGACTGAATAGGAGATCTCACTCAACAGATACAAATTCAGTCAACGATCCAAGAAAGTCAGAGGTTTGCAGATAAAACGAACAGAAAACTACTGGAGTCCAACGGTCAGGTGAAAGGAAAAGGGCTCATCTGAGAAAATGAAAGAATTCTGAGAAAATGAAAGAATTCTAGAGACGGATGAAGGAAGCGTTATCTTGACGTGGTCATTAGTTTGCCTGGAAAGAAATAAAAAAAAAAGTTTACAACAGGGCCACTGTGTCCTCCTTAGGCAATAAGCCTGCCCAAGTATCGTTTATTTTGTTTCCTCGACATCTTTCTCATAAATCATGTCTTACGAGACTCTAGACAAGATAAATACGATTCTTACTTCAAGGCTGAGCAAGCTAAGAACAACATGAGGCTTTGCTTGAGGAGGAAATAGCGCAGAGTTACGAGCACAGGTTTGGCTTTCAACTCACAATGTACAGTATACACTGATAAGACAAAACATTATGACCACTGTCACCGCGACATTGGCTTTGCGGCCACGTGACGCAGTAACAAAAGTATGTACGCAGAGCAGACACGGACGGGGTATCACCCTAACGAAGATATGGGCTGCAGATGGGGAAATCCACCGAGATAAGCGACTCTGACGAAGGGCAGAGTATTATTACGCAGAGCCTGTGAACGAGTATTTCGAAAACGTCGAAGCCGGTCGAATGTTCACGTGCTACTTGTCGTGAGCATCTAAAGAAAGATGTAGGAGGACAGTGGAACCACGACTGGGCGCTACATGGTTGGAGGTCCACGAGTCTTGACAGAACGTGGGCTTCGGAGGCTTGTCTGCTCTGTAAAGTAGGATAGACAGTGATCTGTTGCACCTCTGCCGAAAGAGCACATATACAACCGCTCGCTCACCTATAGATCTGTACCTACAGATTGGAAAATTGTGCAGGTCGCACCAGTGTTTAAGAAGGGTAGTAGGAGTAATCCAACGAACTACAGACCCATATCACTGACGTCGGTTTGCAGTAGGGTTTTGGAGCATATACTGTATTCAAACATTATGAATCACCTCGAAGGGAACGATCTATTGACACGTAATCAGCATGGCTTCAGAAAACATCGCTCTTGTGCAACGCAGCTAGCTCTATACTCGCACGAAGTAATGGCCGCTATCGACAGGGGATCTCAAGTTGATTCCGTATTTCTAGATTTCCGGAAAGCTTTTGACACCGTTCCTCACAAGCGACTTCTAATCAAGCTGCGGACCTATGGGGTATCGTCTCAGTTGTGCGACTGGATTCGTGATTTCCTGTCAGGAAGGTCGCAGTTCGTAGTAATAGACGGCAAATCATCGAGTAAAACTGAAGTTATATCAGGTGTTCCCCAGGGAAGCGTCCTGGGACCTCTGCTGTTCCTGATTTATATAAATGACCTGGGTGACAATCTGAGCAGTTCTCTGAGATTGTTCGCAGATGATGCTGTAATTTACCGTCTAGTAAGGTCATCCGAAGACCAGTATCAGTTGCAAAGCGATTTAGAAAAGGTTGCTGTATGGTGTGGCAGGTGGCAGTTGACGTTAAATAACGAAAAGTGTCAGGTGATCCACATGAGTTCAAAAAGAAATCCGTTGGAATTCGATTGCTCGATAAATAGTACAATTCTCAAGGCTGTCAATTCAACTAAGTACCTGGGTGTTATAATTACGAACAACTTCAGTTGGAAGGACCACATAGATAATATTGTGGGGAAGGCGAGCGAAAGGTTGCGTTTCATTGGTAGGACACTTAGAAGATGCAACAAAGAGACACTAAAGAGACAGCTTACACTACACTCGTTCGTCCTCTGTTAGAATATTGCTGCGCAGTGTGGGATCCTTACCAGGTGGGACTGACGAAGGACATCGAAAGGGCGCAAAAAAGGGCAGCTCGTTCTGTATTATCACGTAATAGGGGAGAGAGTGTCGCAGATCTGATACGCGAATTGGGATGGAAGTCATTACAGCAAAGACGTTTTTCGTCGCGGCGAGATCTATTTACGAAATTTCAGTCACCAACTTTCTCTTCCGAATGCGAAAACATTTTGTTGAGGCCAACCTACATCGGTAGGAATGATCATCAAAATAAAATAAGAGAAGTCAGAGCTCGAACAGAAAGGTTTAGGTGTTCGTTTTTCCCGCGCGCTGTTCAGGAGTGGAATGGTAGAGAGATAGTATGATTGTGGTTCGATGAACCCTCTGCCAAGCACTTAAATGTGAATTGCAGAGTAATCATGTAGATGTAGCACAGTACTGGTTCACGCACAAATGGTTCGGAGGACATCGTCATCGTACGTTGTCGAACATGGAGCTCCGCAACAGATCATCCCTACGTGTTCACATGTTGGCCCAACGACATCGTCAATTAGTGGGCACGGGACCATCGGGATTCTACCGTCTATCTGTGGAAGCGTGGCTCTTCTTCGGGTGAATCACACTTTCCTACACTAGGTCGATTGTCGTCTCCACGAATGCCGTCATCGAAGTGAACGGCGGGTCAAATGGTTCAAATGGCTCTGAGCACTATGGGACTTAACATCTTAGGTCATCAGTCCCCTAGAACTTAGAACTACTTAAACCTAACTAACCTAAGAACATCACACACATCCATGCCCGAGGCAGGATTCGAACCTGCGACCGTAGCAGTCCCGCGGTTCCGGACTGCAGAACGGCGGTTCGAATCGTGCAGTGCGCCACGGACGGAGGCTGGTGGAAGCAGTATTATACTATGGGAGACATTCTCCTCCGCTTGCATGGGACCTGTGGTGGTAATCGAAGACACGCTTACAGCTACGAACAGCCTGCATCCCTTCCTGCTTGATGTCGTTTCCGACGGCGATGTCATCTTTCAGCAGTATAATTGTCGCTGTATCGGAGCAAGAACCGTGCTATAGTGATTTGAAGAACATTACAGCGAACTCATCTTGATGCCCCGGCGACCAAATTCGCTTGATGTAAATCCTTTGGATGATGTAAATCTTTTGGAACCCATCTGGATCGCTATCGAACGCCATCACCGCGTCCGCAAATCAGCGGCCCCTTAATTGCACGAATTACGTGACTTGTGCGAAGACATCTAATGCCACATATCTGCACAAACGTACTAACAAACTGTCGGACCCCTGATACGCAGAATCAGTGACGTATTTCGTTCCAAATGCGGACAGATAAGCTATTACGCAGGTGGACATAATGTTTTGGCTCACCAGTGAATGTGAAAGCTGTTGAGTCTGTAAGACCGCTCCAAATCGTGTTACTCCGTGTGAGACCGATCACCCGACTGATAAGATTAGGAGTTCTATTTGGAAGCAGGTCGCGGCGTTCATAGCGCCACTTCAATCCGTCCTCTCTACAACCCTTGCGCAGTAAGGCTTACGATGAAGCTTGGTTTAAACAGGCTTGTAAGAGTGCACCGTTTGAAGGTTTCCTGCATTGTTTATAGAACTAACTGGTGTCATCTTCCACTGCGGAACGCCGGGTTCCATATTTTATGAAAAAGACTTTAGAGAAGATTTCGTTATGTTAATACCGTCCACCTACTTCATTTTGTATATAATATAGCTTATGATTTTATTAGCGTGCTTCGGCAGCTACTCCCCAAATTATGAAAGACGGAAACAAAACGTACAAGGACGTTGAGCGTCTCTGAAAAATTCTTTGTAAAAACCCAAGAGCCTCCAGGCCAGATACGAGAATGAACTAGGCGAATTACGTTTATGGGGTTCACAACGCTAGCCCGTTGACAAGTGCAGCGACCGGAGCAGGTGATTCCTCTTTGAACAAAACTAAGTTCACACCTGCGAATGAATAGTAAAGGGGGGGAAGGAGGAGGAGAATTATGACACTGGTGCACTGTGTATTCTCAGCCACACATCGTACGGTAGTTTGTGGATTGTGTTTTTGTAGATCCACAACGGTAGCTCGCCGATAGGTGCAGCGACCGGAGCAAGTGATTATTCATCGTTGAATAAAACTAGGTTCTCTTCGGCTACAATATCGGCTTGAACAAGTATTCTGCGTAACGACAACAAAGCTGAATTAAGAGAAATTCGGGTTCAAACAGGTGGTCTTACCGTGTACCACATCTATGAATGAATAGTAAAGGGAGAGAAGGGGGGAGGGAGGGAGTGACGATACTGGTGCACTGTGCATCCTCAATCACACATCGGGCGGTGGCTTGGGGAGTATGTTTGGTGCTGCGACCGAAACATGTGGTTCAGCGTTGAACAAAACTAGGTTCCCTTCAGCTACGATGAGCGTTCAATAAGTAATGCAACACGTTTCTTCGGCCAATTTCGGTTGATTTTTTTTTTTCTGAGGGACATAGTGGAATACTCCCGCTTCAGCCCCTACAGTTTCACGAAGTTCCCACTGGTGGTGGCGCTATATGTATCCTTCAAAATGCCGCCTGTTAGGAGGGTCTCTCCATGCAGTTGCCATTTAGTTTCTTTTGGCGGAAATCCAGAGCATCACAGATATTCATAGGCATGTTCTGTGTTGCACTAACAACGTTCTCCCTCCATACGCATTCTCTTCGTCAGCACAAATAACTTTATGTCGCAGAGTGGCCACGTCTCCGATGTAGCGTACCTGGCGCCTGCGGGCAAATTGTAAGCGATTGTCCCTATTACGTGTGATGCATCGTGCATTCCGTTGCATAACTGTGTTAATAGCTGACGCCCTTCTTGGAAGCAAGCATATACCAACGATTTTGACAGGTACTAATGCAAGCTGATTATATCCAGAGTTGATTCCAACAGCGGGTACACCAATGCACTTGTCAGCGTCCTTATGACTACCGCCAATATATGATTCAAGAGGCCTTCGCTGATGGTCCGCCATACCGCAGCTCGACGCCTGAGTATAAGGTCTGTCTCGCATTAGTGAGATACGTCATCTGAGATGCAACGATTTTCTGTAATTTTGTCAGCAAGTTTCGCCGAAAAGCTGATCTCTTGTTATTAATTTAATTATGAGCTGCTTCCCGTATTTACAGTTCGTATCTTATGAACGCTAATGGTTAAAATGGCTCTAAACACTATGAGACTTAACAGCTGAGGTCGTAAGTCCCCTAGACTTTGAACTACTTAAACCTAACTAACCTAAGGACGTCACACACATCCATTCCCGAGGCAGGATTCGAACCTGCGTCCGTAGCAGCCGCGTGGTTCCGGACTGAAGCGCCTAGAACCGCTCGACCACAACGGGCGGCGAAAGCTAATACCATGACATTGTTTGCTGCAACACTCGTCAAATACGGGGGGCGCCTAGGAAACATGCTTCTCGGATGGCTGGACAACAATTCAAGCAAATTGTATTAATGAATTTTATTACAAAAGGAAATGATTACAATCTTAACTTTGTGGTAAACAGATGTGTCGCATGCAAAGGGCGACAGACAAAATACGAAATCTCTTCAGTACATATAATGCTACATAGTAGAAGCGAAATGATTAGTCTTGAGGCTATTCCTGAACTCGCTGCTGTAGAACTCGCTGAACTTGCAGAACTCGTAGAACTGGCCACGGCCAGGGGGCGCTGCTGTCGCGTTGTCGTCCTGGAGAGGGTTCGTTCAGCGTGAAATTGGCTGAGGTCCACTCACAGCCCTCTCTGCTCCAACGTTCCCGCCTAGCGTGCCGGCGCTTGACTTAACGCCGGAACACAAAAGGACAACCTGCAGCCGGTTGCTGCATACGTCTTAAGCCGCCGCACATACCGTAGGTGGATATAACTCCATAACTTCACGAGATCTGGGTGATCCCGGTTCAGCACTAGCATACGTTCATTACATTGTGCCTCCATGAATAGGCAATAGTACTCTTGACTATTTCTGGTGGTCATATTTTAGGCACTTTCTGCCACTGGACGAGCCAAAACAGTAACCTCCTGAATAGCATGTTTGTTCACTTCTGGAACGCAAACCAGTAGCGACTCTGCGTAGCAGGGGTTTGACAAGTCCTTGGTAGGTATCCGGAGGTGTGTGGCGGCAGACATCTACGCACCGATCTCCAAATTCCCGTAAATTACGGGGGCGGTGGTGTGTAGGCGAGGAACTGGTTCCAGATAGTGCCCCAGATATGTTCCATCCCGTTCAGATCAGATGAATCTGGTGGCCAAGACATCAACATGATTTCATTATCATGTTCCTCCTAACACTGTAGCACGATTCTGGCCTTGAACACGGACCTTTATCTTGTTGCAAGAGGCCATCGCTGTCGGTTAAGACATAGAGCATCAATGGATGCACATGGCCCGCGGTCGCAGGTCCCGTAGAAGCCCGGCTGGATGTTCCCCATAGCCTGTATCCGTGGCGCGGCGCGCAGACGTGCGTTTGGACGACGGCACATCCGCACACGACCATCGACCTTGTGTAACAAGGCACGTGAGTCATCTGACAAGGTGACACGTTTCAATTGATCCACGATGATACCGTGTCCACTGAAATCATAACAATATCGTCAGACCAATATTGGAAAACTCAGAGGTACGTCTGTTGCGAGGCCTCACGCTCAAGAATGTTCACCCCGGAACACTTGTGCTTGTCATCTCCGTCAGTTCATACGGAGACTTGCCGGCAGTCGTTTTCCCCATTTATTATGCGCAAATGGAAAGGGAGTGGGGACGATAGTGATTTCAGAAGCGCCCTCCGCCACACTTCGTAGGGTAACTTGCAAAGTATAAGTGGGAATGTAAAAAGCTTTTGGTTCCGTTTCGAAGAAACGCACACTAACACTTCTACGAAACAGAACGTTGATTCAGAGCATGGAGTGGTCAGACAAGGGCATCCCACGTCGGCAAAACCTATTTCCAGGAGCTGTTGAGCAATTTTGTGAACCTCAAGCTGGGAAAACAAATATGAAATATAAAAGAAGGAAGTAAGATTAGGATTTAACTTCCCGTAGACATCCTGGTCATTAGAAGCTAAGTACTAGCTCGATTGTTCCAAGGATGAGGTACGATATCGGGCGTGCCCTTTCAAATCAGCCATGCCAGGATTTGCCTGGAATAATTTAGGAAAATCCTGGAAAACCTAAATCTGTATGACCAAACACGGATTTGGAACGTCATCCTCCCCGAATTCCTGCGTCAGTCCGCTCGGTCAAGAAGAAATTGAAGTCGTAGAGCACTTCGCTTAATTGATGAATCTGCAATCTCAGTGAAAACAAATGCTGATCAAACGTAAACATTACGTGTCACAATCGTGGGAACTAAAGTCGAGCCAAGCACATTTGTTTATGTGTCGGACATGGTTTTATTTAATATGTACATTATCCAAAAACCAATACACAGACAGTGAAAGAAAATATATGTTGATTACCCAATAAATACAGCAGAAGCTTTGAGGGATGAAGTAGTGAAGGCAACAGAGGATCAAGTAGGTAAAAAGACGAGGGCTAGTAGAAATCCTTGGGTAACAGAAGAAATATTGAATTTAGTGATGAAAGGAGAAAATATAAAAATGCAGTAAATGAAGCACGCAAAAGGGAATACCAACGTCTCAAAAATGAGATCGACAGGAAGTGCAAAATGGCTAAGCAGGGATGGCAAGAAGACAAATGTAAGGATGTAGAGGCTTATCTCACTAGGGGTAAGATAGATACTGCCTACTGGAAAATTAAAGAGACCATTGGAGAAAAGAGAGCCACTTGCATGAATATCAAGAGCTCAGATGGAAACCCAGTTCTAAGCAAAGAAGGGAAAGCAGAAAGGTGGAAGGCGTATATAGAGGGTCTACACAACGGCGGTGTACTTGAGGACGTAGATGAAGATGAAATGGGAGATACGATACTGCGTGAAGAGTTTGACAGAGCACTGAAAGATCTGAGTCGAAAGAAGGCCCCGGGAGTAGACAACATTCCATTAGAACTACTGACACCCTTGGGAGAGCCAGTCCTGACAAAACTCTATCATCTGGTGAGCAAGATGTATGAGATAGGCGAAATACCCTCAGACTTCAAGAAGAATATAATAATTCCAATCCCAAAGAAAGCAGGTGTTGACAGATGTGGAAATTGCGGAACTATCAGTTTAATAAGTCACATCTGCAAAATACTAACGCGAATTCTTTACAGACGAGTGGAGAAACTGGTAGAAGCCGACCTCGCGGAAGATCATTTTGGAATCCGCAGAAATGTTGGAACACGTGAGGCAATACTGACCCTACGACTTATCTTACAAAATAGACTAATGAAAGGCAACCCTCCATTTCTAGCATTTATAGACCTAGAGAAAGCTTTCGACAATGTTGACTGGAATACTCTCTTTCAAATTCTAAAGGTGGCAGGGGTAAAATACAGGGAGCGAAAGGCTATTTACAATTTGTACAGAAACCAGATGGCAGTTATAAGAGTCGAGGGGCATGAAAGGGAAGCAGCGGTTGGGAAGGGAGTGAGACAGGGTTGTAGCCTCTTCCCGATGTTATTCAATCTGTATATTGAGCAAGCAGTAAAGGAAACAAAAGAAAAATTCGGAGTAGGTATTAAAGTCCATGGAGAAGAAATAAAAACGGTGAGGTTCGCCGATAACATCGTAATTCTGTCAGGCACAGCAAAGGACTTGGAACAGCAGTTGAACGGAATGGACAGTGTCTTGAAAGCAGGATATAAGATGAACATCAACAAAAGCAAAACGAAGAAAATGGAATGTAGTCGAATTAAGTCGGGTGATGCTGAGGGAATTAGATTAGGAAATGAGACACTTAAAGTAGTACAGGTGTTTTGCTATTTAGGAAGAAAAATAACTGATGATGGTCGAAGTAGAGAGGATATAAAATGTAGACTGGCAATGGCAAGGAAAGTGTTTCTGAAGAAGAGAAAGTTGTTAACATCGAATATAGATTTATGTATCAGGAAGTCGTTTCTGAAAGTATTTGTTTGGAGTGTAGCCATGTATGGAAGTGAAACATGGACGATAACTAGTTTGGACAAGAAGAGAATAGAAGCTTTCGAAATGTGGTGCTACAGAAGAATGCTGAAGATTAGATGGGTAGATCACATAACTAATGAGGCGGTATTGAATAGAATTGGGGAGAAGTGGAGTTTGTGGCACAACTTGACAAGAAGAAGGGACCGGTTGGTAGGACATGTTCTGAGGCATCAAGGGACCACAAATTTAGCATTGGAGGGCAGCGTGGAGGCTAAAAATAGTAGAGGGAGACCAAGAGATGAATACACTAAGCAGATTCAGAAGGATGTAGGTTGCAGTAAGTACTGGGAGATGAAGAAGCTTGCACAAGATAGGGTAGCATGGAGAGCTGCATCAAAACAGTCTCAGGGCTGAAGACAACAACAACAATTGAAACGGGAAGTTAACATTCTATGTGTAATAACAGATAAGGCACTAAGATGGTGAAACAAAGATGTTTCATTGGAAAAACCATTCTACTGACAATTGCTGAACAAGGACTAGAGAGTTGCTTATTGCTAATTGCAAGGAGAGACTGGAAACCGAATAAGTAGTTCAAGGGACCAGTCTGGGTTTACAACATATTTATTACCGTAACAAAAATGAAATAGAGATGGAGATGACATGTAGCTAGGCGACAGGGTGGTCATTGGACTAAGGAAGTTGTTTGCTGAGTGACATGAGACTAAGTACGGAATAATATTAAGATTTATTGCCCCGTCAACATCGAGACGATTAGAGACGGACGAGAATAAGAAAAGACCGCGACAACCTGCTGCTGGGGACGGACACGTGTACCTAAAAACTGGTGCATGGAAAAGTCTTGAAAAAGCGTTTACCAAGCGGCTAACGTAAACTGTACTCTCTACAAGAACTGGAGAGGCTAGAGAATGTCTTGGTCCTAGGTTTGGTGATAACAAACGACTAACGAGCACAGGGAACAAAATATTCTTGGAATAAATAATCCTCCTGTACCAAATGCCAATGGTCACACTCTAGCCCTTGAAAAAGATAAATCTCTCATTAGGGCGGGAGAACTCTTCACGAGTCAACGGCAAAGGACGTGCATGGGAAGCAGAAACCTTTCGTTCCGTACGATATCCAAGAAAGTGCAGTTTCACTTGTGGGATGAATGTGAACCGTACTTTTACAAAAGATACTGGTATAGGCCCCAATTGGATCTTCGGGGGGACACAGCAGAAGTATGTGCTTCCAATAAAATAATGTTTATGAAGATTAAGAGAAAAACGAGTCACAACATGGAATGTACGATTACTTCTGAGGTGTGGAGAGGTGGAGAAAGTCAAGCTGGAAATGACAAGGATGAGAACTGACATACTGTGAGTGAGCGAGATGAGATGGTCACATAGCGCAGACTTCCGGAGTGGCAACTAAAGAGTTATGCACACGAGTAACACAGGGGGAAATAATAGTGGCCCTTTGCAAACAAATAAATGGAAGAATAGGATATTACTTGAACAGAGGGCCACAAAACCAAACAAGAAATTTCCGACATACCGACGTCAACCTAAGATGAAGATGTGGATACAGCTTGCAATGAAATAAAAGGTGCTGCAAGTAGAGTGGAAAGACAGGACAACCTTATCATTACGGGAGACTGGAATGCATCAGTTGGAGAGGAAAGAGACAGCAATACAGTGGAACCGTTTGAGCTAGGAGAAACAAATGATTGGGGATATAGTTTAGTAGAATTCTGTACATAGGGTCAACTAATAATATGTAACGCGTGGTTTCAACACTATCCACGAAGAAGGTATACATGAAATGCAAGGAGATACCAGATCGATTTCATTCTGACTATACGAAGGTTCCGGAATCGAATAAGAAACTGCAGAAGCCACTCACACCCAAAAAAATAATGGTTCAAATGACTCTGAGCACTATGGGACTTAACTGCTGAGGTCATCAGTCCCCTAGAACTTAGAACTACTTAAACTTAACTAACCTAAGGACATCACACACATCCATCCCCGAGGCAGGATTCGAACCTGCGACCGTAGCAGTCCCGCGGTTCCGGACTGTAGCGCCTAGAACCGCTCGGCCACTCTGGCCGGCTCCACTCACACCCAGACATCGATAGTGACTATAACACAGCGATAGGAAAATAAATCTGTAACTCAAAGAATGAACTTGTGAGAAATAGGACCTGAATAGACAAGAATCATATGGTTAGGTCGACAGCTACCTCTAAATGTAGAAAAATGTAAATTAACGCAGATAAGTAGAAAAGCAAACTCCATAATTTCGAGTACGACATTAATAGTGTGCTGCCTGACACAATCACATCATTAAATATCTAAGCGTAATTTTGCAATGTAATATGAAATGGAATGAGTATGTATGGATTGCAGTAGAGAAGGCGAATGGTCGAATTCGGTTTATTGGAAGAATTTTAGGAAAGTGAGGACCATCTGTAAAGGATACCGCATATAAAACACCAGTGCAACCCATTCTTGAGTTTTGTTCCAGCGTTTGGGATCCGAACCAGGTTGAAATAAAGGAAGACATCGAAGCAATTCAGAGGCAAATTGCTAGTATGACGGAGATGCTTTGGGAATTCAAATGGGAATTTGAGCTATTTTCGAGGAGCATTACTATGAAAATTTACAGAACCAACATTCGAGGCTGACTGGAGAAAGATTCTGCTTCCGCCAACGTACAATTCGCGTAACGGTCATGACCATAAGATTAGACAGGCTAGGGCTCTTACAGAGGCGAACAGATAGTCGTTTTCCCCTCGCTCTATTTGCAAGTGGAAAAGGAAAGGAATAACTAGTAGTGGTACAGGGTACCCCCGCCGTGCACAATACGGTAGATTGCGGAGTATCTATGTATACGTGGGCAGTTACCATATGAGGAACAAATAAACAATGCTACAGTTAGGAAAGCACTCCGTCTTCAGGCCACAAGTGGCCCATCGGGACCATCCGACCGCCGTGTCATCCTCAGTTAAAGATGCGGATAGGTGGGTCGTGTGGTCAGCACACCGCTCTCCCGGTCGTTATGATGGTTTTCTTTGACCGGAGCCGCTACTAGTAGGTCGAGTAGCTCCTCAATTGGCATCACGAGGTTGAGTGCACCAAGAAAAACAGCAACAGCGCATGGTGGCTGGATGGTCACCCATCCAAGCACCAGCCACGCCCGACAGCGCTTAACTTCGGTGATCTCACGGGAACCGGTGTATGCACTGTGCAAGGCCGTTGCCCGTATGGTTAAGAACACCACTAAAAATGTTGAAGAAAATGGAAATCCTTGAAAAGTAATTTCCTACGAGCATCAATTGAGGTAGCCGTGAGACAAAACGCTTAACATAGGAAAGAATGGATTACAGAAAGCAAAACAACAAAAGAAAAATTAGGATGTAAGCCCAAACAAAACAACACAGAGGAAGGACAACGGCAATATTTAGCGTTGAGGAATGAAATCAAGGATTAAGAAAGCCTGCACAATTTTGGGAGGCCAATGCAGGGAATTAAATGAAATGATCATGGTAGGGAAACTTGAATGTGCATATAAATAAATTAACAGTTCTTTGGTAATACACTAATATAATGCACTGGAGTCCAAAATGACGATGGAATTGTATTATATGAGCAGAAAGACATGTCAGAAAAAAAATACCTTGAAAAGCTGCATGCAGGCCATAACAATGTTCGGAATCTGGAGAACACTGCGGAAATCGCATCGGAAGACGAGCGAGACTGCATCTTGCGTGACAAGTTCGACCTTGCAGTTAGGCAGCTAAAACCCGGGAAAGTCACTGGAGTTGTTGATATACCCGCAGAACTCATAAAGGCTGTTAAAGAACAGCTACATGTCGAACTTTCCCATACAAGTTATATACGAAACCGGCGAGCTCCCAACATATTTTAAAAATGTTTAACAGTGCTAATAACATAGAAAGCTTCTCAAAACAGGACCCTCAGTTCAGATCTTGATCTGTATCAATATACGGAGGACCAAAGACAAGATTGATGCAATGATCACGAACGACAAGTTTGGCATTAAAAGAGGTGCGGGTATACGAGGAGCAATATTCGTCTTATGATTACTTCCCGAGAAAAGACTAAAGAATGCTCAGGACACATATTGCCTTCACCGACGTAGAAAAAGTAGACTGGCGACAGCTTCTGAGATGCTGAGAGAGAGTTATGTAAAGTATAAAGGCAGAAAAGTTTTGTAGAAACTGTACAGTGAATAAGTGGCTGTGGTAAGATGTGGAGAACATCTAGAGGAATCTGGTATTAGGTAGGTTGTACGACACAGGATCGCTCACTCTCTCCTGTCTTATTCAGTGGATACATTCATAGGGCACTAGCTGATGTCAGAGAGAAGCTAGAAGCTATAGGCGGAATTAAAGTCCATAGTAAGAAAACAGGTATCGCAGTATTAAGTCAAGATGCGGAACAATTAATAAAGATGACGCTGCAATTAGAAACCATCCTCAGTTCTTTCTATAACATGAAAATTAATAAAACTAAAACAAAATTTTTAGTAATGAGTCGACAAAACACAGTTGCTCAATGCTCACTTAACAAAAGCGACTGAAGGCCGTCGAATCTTTCACCAACCTGTGGAGTAAAACTATCTATACAGTCAAATTACATCAGATGGAAGCTCAAACAAGGGTACTGCAAGCCGAACCTACGCGGCAAAGGCTGCTTGTAACAAGGGAAGAAACCTTCAGCTGTGCAGACACACATCTCAAGAAACACTTCATCAGTATGTTCGTTTGGAGTGTGCTGCTGCACAAAAATGAAACATGGATTCTCGAATAAACATGGTCCTACCGCGCATTGATAAAGATTGCAGGCTTGGAGAAGAATCAAAGAAGAGGTGCTCCACAGCGTGGAGAAGAAAAGCTGTGTCTTTGGAAGCTTACCCAACACGGCAGACACACATATGTCGGCCATCTGCTGAGACATGAGGGCATCATCAAAAATATTATTGAAGGGGCAGTAGCGCGAAAGAACTCACGATGCTTATGGAAACTGGAATACACCAACCAGATCATGGAGGATACCAGCTCCAGCACTGATTCACATTTCACTTCCATATAAGGAAACATCCCAGACGATTACCTTCAAAGAAGACTTCCTATCATATATTACAGCCTACATTAACAATTTCAGAGTTATACCGCCAATGTGCATTTTGTACCCTCTCTACTTTCGCCAAGATGAGTTATTTTGATCCAAATAGCGGAACTTACCTACTACTTTCTGCAGGTTTTCTAATCCAATTATTTCAGCATCGTACGATTTATGTCGAATACACTCCATTACCTTTGCGTTCTTCTTGCTTTCTTCGTTTGGGTCACCTAAGGATCACGCACCAATTTCAATGCTTTCTTCTTTTTTGTTCTTTCTTTTTCCTCCAGTGTTCTTTCATCTTTTCAATATGTATCCTTTTTCTCTCCTCAGACCATTCAGACTCTGTCTTCTTCTCCCCCTTGCCTTAGAATCCTTTCATTTTTAACACTTTCCTCTTGAAAATCTCTCTTTCTGTTGCATCTTTTTCACTTCTGTTGATTCGTTCCAAATCTTTCCTAACTTCTTGAATCCAGGCTATTGTTGACTTCCTGACCCAAAGATATTTAAAAATCAGTTTGGTTAACCTGTTGCTGTTCACTCTGTATAAGTGTCCAAAAAATAGCAGTCACCTGTTTTGTAGTGTTTCATTTATGTTTTCTATGTTGCGATAAACTTCTTCATTGCTTCTTAATTTCCATATCTCTGTATTTTTTTGTGGCCCAAGCATTTTTCGAATGATGTTACTTTCTAGGAATTCAAGTTTGTGTAATTTGTAGTTCAGTACCAAACATTTACTTGCATAAAGACATTCTGGTTTTACTACTGTAATGTAGAGCTGTATTTTCAAACTTTTAGACAGACACCTTTTGTTGGAGACATTCCTAGTTACTCCACAAGCTCTTTCCATTTTAAGTACTCTTTCTTCTACAGTGAATTTTTCTAAGCCATTTTCTTGGATAATTTCTCCCAAAGATTTAAATTTATCACGCCTATATCTGTTGCTAGGGATTCCGGAGATTTGTCATAAATTTTGTTTTTTCTACAGATAATCTTAAACCTGCTTTGTTGGCTATTTCTTCCAAGGGATTGATTTGTATTCCAGCATTGGTTACGTTTTCAGAAAGAATAGCAAAATCATACGCAAATGCTAAACAGCTTTGGCTTTAGTTCCCAATCTGATTGGGGATAGCTTCTGTTCTTTTAGTTCTTGTTTCCATTCGTTTACTCTTTTCTCTAGTACGCAATTAAAGAGGAATGGAGACAGGCCTTACACCTGTTTTTATGTTGAATGCCTTCGATATTTCACCCCGAAACTTTGCTTTTGATTTGGTGTCTGTGAGCGTTTCACGAGTAAGGTTTGCTAATTTAGATTTGATTCCAAATTCTATGAACACTTTTTCAAGTGTTTCCCTATAACCCACCCACTGGCAACAATGATATACCTCTGTAGCTATTTACATTTTGCTTATAAACTTTCCTGTGCAAGGGATGGATGAGAGCCACTTTCCAGTCTTCTGGTATATTTTCAGTTTCCCATATTTCTTCAAACATGAGCTAAAGGTTAGTTATGATTTTTGGTTGAGACCATTTAGTAAGTTCGGCTGTAATAGAGTCTTTGTGTTATTGATATTCATTTTATAGCCTCTTTGTACGGCACTATCTGTATCCTATCAGAGCTCGTACGGAAAGATATAGGTGTTCATTCTTTCCGCGCGCTATACGAGATTGGAATAATAGAGAATTGTGAAGGTGATTCGATGAGCCCTCTGCCAGGCACTTAAACGTGATTTGCAGAGTGTAGATGTAGATCCATCCCATTCGACCGCTGTTTCAAGCCCTTTGCTGTCTCTGGCAGAATTACATTGTCATCGGGAAATATTTAAAAGTTTTAAATTCTTTTCTGTGATCTTTACTTCCCTTTCAGAATTCCTCATTTGTTTTCCTCGCAACTTGCTCAAGGTACAGATTGACAATATCGGCAACAGGCTACCTATCTGTCTCCTATTCTCAACTACTGTTTCCCCTCCAATTCATTGACTGGAAAGAAGCCCTAAAAAGTTGTACAATTTGAAGTACTCTCCGTCATACATTTCACAATGGTTTTCAAAGTATACACAGTTTTGTCTAAAAAGATGTTAGCAGTCGTATGGTACTACATATTTTTCTTTTTCTTTTACTGCAGGCTAAAGATGGCCACCCGCCTTACTTTCGAAGCGATAGGGAAAGTAAGAAGGCTTGGATGGAAGTGTCTGAGTTTCCCTCAACAGTATGAAACGAATTTCAGCAATGGTTTCATAAGGATCCTCCAAGCTGTTTAACTATGCGTTAACTGTATGAGAAA
This sequence comes from Schistocerca gregaria, assembly GCF_023897955.1. Taxonomy (NCBI): domain Eukaryota; kingdom Metazoa; phylum Arthropoda; class Insecta; order Orthoptera; family Acrididae; genus Schistocerca; species Schistocerca gregaria. Next base: position 121,495,144 of record NC_064923.1, read on the forward strand.
TTTGTGCTCGCTGAGTCTGAGACCAATGACACTAGAGGAAACAGTGGAAGTCCAAGAAGTATTCGAACGAAATGCAAAAACATAGCTGTTCGAGGCACAGTGATTAGGAGCCCAGGAAATTCAAGTGCGAGATTAATACACACACACACACACACACACACACACACACACACAGACAGAGTTCGAAAATGGCCTCAAAAGGCCCAACGGTACCGACCGACCATGTGTCATCCTCAGCCAACAGACGTCACTGGATGCCGGCACAGAGCGGCACGTGGTCAGCTCACCGCTGTCAGCTTTCGTGACCGGAGCCGCTAGTTCACAATAATCAAGTGGCTCCTCAATTGCCCTCACAAGGGCTGAGCGCAACCCGCTTGTCAACTGCGCTCGGCAGCGCTGGCCGGCCATCCATCCAGGTGGTAGCGTAGCCCGACTTTGCTGATCTGACGGGAACCGGTGTTACCACTGCGGCAAGGCCGTTGGCTGTACGAGATCAGCATTGGAAACCGGAATCGCGCGGTCGAGTCTCTTAAGAATTCTCCACCTCGATGTGGGAATCAAGCCGTACCACATTCAAATGATATAGGCCTTATCTGACGCTGATAAAATTGCTCCTGTATGAGCTGAAGAAGATGGCGCACATTGACCCTCACTTCATGTACGTTGCAACATGAATCAGCACAATTGCGTCATTTGCTGTACAGTTAGTCCCCATGAACTAAGAGAATACATATACTTACTATCAAAAACAGTCTCGATCACAAATTATTTATTCCACTGATCGGTTTCGACCACAACTGTGGCCACCTTCAACCCAATGAGTAAGAACCTCCTTCTGGTAGTGGTTTATCACCAGGAAGAGGTGGTGGTGGTGGTTAGTGTTTAACGTCCCGTCGACAACGAGGTCGAGACGGAGCGCAAGCTCGGGTTAGGGAAAGATTGGGAAGGAAATCGGCCGTGCCCTTTCAAAGGAATCATCCCGGCATTTGCCTGAAACGATTTAGGGAAATCACGGAAAACCTAAATCAGGATGGCCGGAGACGGGATTGAACCGTCGTCCTCCCGAATGCGAGTCCAGTGTGCTAACCACTGCGCCACCTCGCTCGGAAGAGGTTCTTACTCCTTGGTTTGAAGATTACCACAGTTGTGGTCGAAACCAGTCACCGGAATACATAATTTGTGATCAAGACTGTTTTTGATAGTAAATATTTGTAACAATATTGATGACTGTTCATTCCCACATTATATTCAAAAGTAAATACGAGAATACACTCCACCCTCTCCGAAAGTTTGTGTGTGGTGCGGAATTTAGAAGTTTTAGAACTTGACCATATTTTTATGATCAGACTGTAATGAGATATTCTTACCCACATATGTTGCATAGTTTTGCTCTTATAATCTTCCCCTCCGCAACGTAACATCAGGTTACTTCGAGCAAGATGGTGCACCACCACATTATTAATTAAAGGTTCTATGTTACTTGGATTAAACATTTAGTAAACGCTAGATTGGAAGACGTGGAACTTTGGCATGGTCGCCACGGTCACCCGATTTGACTCCATCTGATTTATGGATTTATGGATGTTAGGAAAGGGTGAAAAATGCGTATATGCTACAAGACGTACTGACATTAATGACCTCACAGAACGCGTAACACAAATATTTCTGTTTGCTGATGACACTAGCTTGGTAGTAAAAGATGTTGTGTGCAACACTGGCTCGGTTTCAAATAGTGCAGTACATGTCCTCAGTTCATGGCTTGTAAAAAATAAACTAACGCTAAGTCACAGTAAGATTCAGTTTTTACAGTTTCTGACACACAATTCAACAAAATCTAAAGGTTTTAATTTCACAGAACGGGCATATGTGACACTGAACAGTTCAAATTTCTAGGTGTTCAGATAGATAGTAAGCTGTCGTGGAAAGTCCACGTTCAGGACCTTGTTCAAAGACTTAATACTGCCATTTTTAGTATTCGAACGGTATCAGAAGTGAGCGATACTTCGACACGACAATTAGTCTACTTTGCTTATTTTGATTCGCTATTGTCGTATGGTAATATACACTCCTGGAAATGGAAAAAAGAACACATTCACACCGGTGTGTCAGACACACCATACTTGCTCCGGACACTGCGAGAGGGCTGTATGAGCAATGATCACACGCATGGCACAGCGGACACACCAGGAACCGCGGTGTTGGCCGTCGAATGGCGCTAGCTGCGCAGCATTTGTGCACCGCCACCGTCAGTGTCAGTAAGGTTGCCGTGGCTTACGGAGCTCCATCGCAGTCTTTAACACTGGTAGCATGCTGCGACAGTGTGGACGTGAACCATATGTGCAGTTGACGGACATTGAGCGAGGGCGTATAGTGGGCATGCGGGAGGCCGGGTGGACGTACCGCCAAATTGCTCAACACGTGGGGCGTGAGGTCTCCACAGTACATCGATGTTGTCGCCAGTGGTCGGCGGAAGGTGCACGTGCCCGTCGACCTGTGACCGGACCGCAGCGACACACGGATGCACGCCCAGACCGTAGGATCCTACGCAGTGCCGTAGGGGACCGCACCACCACTTCCCAGCAAATTAGGGACACTGTTGCTCTTGGGGTATCGGCGAGGACCATTCGCAACCGTCTCCATGAAGCTGGGCTACGGTCCGACACTCCGTTAGGCCGTCTTCCGCTCACGCCCCAACATCGTGCAGCCCGCCTCCAGTTGTGTCGCGACAGGCGTGAATGGAGGGACGAATGGAGATGTGTCGTCTTCAGCGATGAGAGTCGCTTCTGCCTTGGTGCCAATGATGGTCGTATGCGTGTTTGGCGCCGTGCAGGTGAGCGCCACAATCAGGACTGCATACGACCGAGGCACACAGGGCCAACACCCGGCATCATGGTGTGGGGAGCGATCTCCTACAGTGTCCGTACACCTCTGGTGATCGTCGAGGGGACACTGAATAGTGCACGGTACATCCAAACCATCATCGAACCCATCGTTCTACCATTCCTAGACCGGCAAGGGAACTTGCTGTTCCATCAGGACAATGCACGTCCGCATGTATCCCGTACCACCCAACGTGCTCTAGAAGGTGTAAGTCAACTACCCTGGCCAGCAAGATCTCCGGATGTGTCCCCCATTGAGCATGTTTGGGACTGGATGAAGCGTCGTCTCACGCGGTCTGCACGTCCAGCACGAACGCTGGTCCAACTGAGGCGCCAGGTGGAATTGGCATGGCAAGCCGTTCCATAGGACTACATCCAGCATCTCTACGATCGTCTCCATGGGAGAATAGCAGCCTGCATTGCTGCGAAAGGCAGATATACACTGTACTAGTGCCGACATTTTGCATGCTCTGTTGCCTGTGTCTATGTGCCTGTGGTTCTGTCAGTGTGATCACGTGATGTATCTGACCCCAGGAATGTGTCAATAAAGTTTCCCCTTCCTGGGACAATGAATTCACGGTGTTCTTATTTCAATTTCCAGGAGTGTATTTTGGGGTAACTCTTCCCATTCTGAAACGATATTTTTGGCTCATAAACGGGCGGTTCGGGCAATAAGTGGTGTAAGTTCACGAACATCTTGTCGACCTCTGTTCACGAGTCCGTGTATTTTGACATTGGCCTCACAATACATATATATTCCTTACTGTCATTTCTTGCGAACAATATTAGCTTATTCCCAAGAATAAGCATCTGTCACTCGGTTAATACTCGGCAGAAATCAAACTTGCATTTGGATCGGACTTGCTTAAGACTTGTGCAAAATGACCTGCAGTATACTGCTGCATCCATTTTCAATAAGCTATCACTCGAATTTAAAAATATTAGCAGTAATTAACGCGCTTTCAAACCGAAACTGAACAGTTTCCGCTTGGGTCACTCCTATTCTGTCGAGGAGTTCCTTGAAAAATTAATCTGATTATTATTGTATTGTTGATTGCGTTTACGTCAACTTATGGCCTGACTTTTTTCGGGTTCATAAACATTTATTTTGATCTGTTATTCCGTTTATGTTGTAATTTCATGTACTGACACGTTCCATGACCTTGGAGATTTGCTCCTCAATTTGGTCCTGCGGAACTTGACGAGTAAATAAAAAATAAAATGAAATAAATTGTCCGCTGAGTACCTCCACAAACTTGTGAGCGACTTATGACGTGTATGGCGAAGAGTTTGCACATGCATTGAGAGTCAAGGGGTACAGGTCGAAGTACTGCACTAGCTTCAATTGAAATTGTGTACATAGTGCGTATTTTTACATTAAAACAAATAAAATAAGATTAAAAATATAAATATAAAATAATGTTGTTGTTGTTGTAGCCTTCAGTCCTGAGACTGGTTTGATGCAGCTCTCCATGCTACTCTATCCTGTTCAAATGGCCCTGAGCACTATGGGACTTAACATCTGAGGAGGTCATCAGTCCGCTAGAACTTAGAACTACTTAAACCTAGCTAACCCAAGGACATCACACACATCCATGCCCGAGGCAGGATTCGAACCTACAACCGTAGCAGTCGCGCGCTCCGGGCTGAAGCGCCTAGAACGACTTGGCCACCGCGGCCGGCACTCTATCCTGTGCATGCTTCTTCATGTCCCAGTACCTACTGCAGCCTACATGCTTCTGAATCTGCTTCGTGTATTATCTCTTGGTCTCCCTCTACGATTTTTACCCTCCACGCTGCCCCCCAGTACTAAATTGGTGATCCCTTGATGCCTCAGAACATGTCCTATCAACCGATTCCTTCTTCTAGTCAAGTTGTGCCACAAACTTCTCTTCTCCCCAATTATATTCAATACCTCCTCATTAGTTATGTGATCTACCCATCTAATATTCAGCATTCTTCTGTAGCACCACATTTCGAAAGCTTCTATTCTCTTCTTGTCTAGACAATTTATCGTCCACGTTTCACTTCATACATGGCTACATTCCATACAAATACTTTCAGAAACGACTTCTGACATTTAAATCTATACTCGATGTTAACAAATTTCTCTTCTTCAGAAACGCTTTCCTTGCCATTGCCAGTCTACATTTTATATCCTCTTTACTTCGACCATCATCAGTTATTTTTCTCCCCAAAAAGCAAAACTCCTTTACTACTTTAAGTGTCTCCATGTTAGTGGTATCAAAAGCACTCTCCGCCAACTGGCACCACCCGACTTAATTAGACTAAATTCCATTATCCTCGTTTTGCTTTTGTTGATGTTCATCTTATACCCGCCTTTCAAGACACTGTCCATTCCGTTCAACTGCTCTTCCAAGTCCTTTGCTGTCTCTGACAGAATTACAATATCATCGGCTAACCTAAAAGTTTTTATTTCTTCTTCATGGATTTTAATACCTACTTCTTTCGTTTCCTTTACTGTTTGCTCAATATACAGATTGAATAGCATCAGGGAGAGGGTACAACCCTGTCTCACTCCTTTGCCAACCACTGCTTCCCTTTCATGTCCCTCGACTCTTATAACTGCCATCTGGTTTCTGTACAAATTGTAAATAGCCTTTCGCTCCCTGTATTTTACCCCTGCCACGTTCAGAATTTGAAAGAGAGTATTCCAGTCAACATTGTCAAAAGCTTTCTCTAAGTCTACAAATGCTAGAAACGTAGGTTTAAATAAATAATAAAATAAAAGTAAATTCTACATAAATGGTAACACATTTTTGGACAACCCTGTTGATGCAGAAGCAGATGTTACGGGGAGCGCTATAACTGGAATGGATGAAAACTGTGGTTGCCCGCACAGAGATGTGAACGGCCAGCATAGACACGGCAGTGTGTAGTGTTGTGGAAACTCGTGTGATAGGGCGGAGCGCTGCTCAGACAGACAGACAGATAGGCAGCCAGGCCACGATCCGATAGCGGCGGCTCGGACAAAGCAGCTGCTCGGCGGGCCTGCTTCGCCACCGCGCGGCGTTGCCACCTCGTGCGCCGGACGCCTGGCTCCGCTGCTGTAGTCCCCAGCCGTGATAACTCAGTTGCACATACACGTCTACGGGGTGTCCAAAAAGTCTGATTGTTAGCCGCGCGTGCCGTATGACTGTTGGCCTGCCTGGGTTTTTCAACGAAACAATAAACGCGCAACAATATTGCAGTGATATTCTGTACCCAGCCATAGGAGAACTCGTGTAAGTGAAATAGAATATTTTCAACAAGCATACAGCTTACGTTTCAATGTCACTTCTTCTTGATGTTTTTGGTGATCGCATAATTTCACAGGCACTTTGGCCTCCACGATCGCCTGACCTAACACCACCTCACTTTTTCTTCTGGGGTGCAGCGAAAGCAACTGTCGATGAAAACCGTCCCAAATCCATCGATGAATTGAAAACTGCAATATCCACTTTCACTGCTTCTGTTACAGAAGAAATGTTACAGCTTGTTTGGAAACATGATTAGACGAATTGAATTGTGTATTCAACAACAGGGCGGGGGGCACTTTCAACATTTAATGTGAAAATTTGTAAGTAAAAATGAATATTCAATAGATTAATAACTTGTATTTCACTGAATTTCATTTCGATATATTCACTGTGGGATACGGCACGCGCGTCTAACTATCATACGACACTGCGGAGAGAGTTTTGAACATCCCGTACATCTACAGATGCACCACACAGTATTGGCACACCTACCATTATGTATACATTAATAAAGGTGATGCCAAGACATTGTTATATTTATTTAACTGTACAGTGTGCACAGTTCTAGTAGCCAATGTGAATTCCGCTAGCACTCGTGAAAACTTGCAGATGCCTTGGTGTGGAGTGAATCAAGTTGCAAATACTATATTACGGTGACATCTTCTACCATTCCTCAGACAACCCCGTCTGAAACGCCTGCTTCCCTGCAAAAAGCCGTCTCCGAAATTTTGTATCCAAAGATGCTCTATCGGATAACTGTTGTGGAGTGTAAAACCTTCTTGGAGCATTATATAATAACTACTCCCGAGTTCTCAGACAACGCCGTCTGAAACGCCTGCTTCCCTGTAAAAAGCCGTCTCCGAAATTTTGTATCCAAAGATGCTCTATCGGATAACTGTGGTGGAGTGTAAACCCTTCTTGGAGCATTATATAATAACTACTCCCGAGTTCTCAGAGCCTTATTTCTAGAGTCCTTGTCTTGTCGAAAGTAAAAGACGCCATCAAGACACAGTTTCTGTGTACTGCTATATCAATGGCCTCGCAACACTTCGATTATTTACGACGATCCATGACGCCTTCAAAAATTGCCACGTCACCAAACCCCAGATGCTGCCATGCATCTTCAAACCATTATGCTTCTTCCTCCATGTATTACTGTTGGAAGGACACGTGACTGGAGGTCTGTATATGGTTTGCCGCCACACTTTTCGATTTTCGTTATATCCAAACAAGTTAAATTTGGATTCGTCAGAAAACAGCGTAGTATTCCAAAATTATCTAATTTATCGACACATTGTTTGATCAACTGCAAGCGTTTTCTTCGATTAGCTTCCGAAATAAAGGGCTTCTTTCTGGGAGATCTGCCATGGATATCAGCTGTGTTCAAAACATTTCTAATAGTTTGAAAACTGACCTGTCTGTTGGATGTTGACTGGGTAAGTGATACAAACGACCCTGCACTTTTAACTTTTAAAGAGCTCTATCTGTGCAAGACCAACTATCCCACGAAGTTCCCTCCCCTACATATACAAACTCTGTTATGTCCGGAACTGCGTTGATTGTCTGTTGTACTAGTCTCTTGAAATTTCTTGATGATTGCTTCCACTGAAGGATAATTTACCAATCTCACGGTAAGTTTTATGCTGCGAATGCAATAAAATCGCCTTGTTGCGTAACGACACATAATGCTCCCACTTCAGACTCATCGTGACACGTGAATCCCTCTTACTCTGGGCGTCAGGCAAGCGACTAAACTGTTTGTCAACTCCGATTGCACAAATCTGGTAGGCGCGAAGCCGTCTGTCAAGTCCAACACCAAACGTCGTACAGTGTGGCAATACAGTTCTGAGCAGAAGAAAACCCTCATTTAACTGATTACATGTGTTCCTGTTGTGTTGAGAAACATTTTTATGTACAAGTTATTTCCTTTATTGAGTGAGAATTAATGGTGTACCTATAATGTTCCTAGTATTTAGGCGCTATAGTCCGGAACCGCGCGACCGCTTCGGTCGCAGGTTCAAATCCTGCCTCGGGCATGGATGTGTGTGATGTCTTTAGGTTAGTTAGGTTTAAGTAGTTCTAAATTCTAGGGGAGTGATGACCTCAGAAGTTAAGTCCCATAGTGCTCAGAGCCATTTGAACAAATGAACCTAGTATTTATACAATTTGTATTAGACGCGAAAAGGTGTCTGTGACAAAACTTTTTGGTGCCACTATACTTCTTGTTACCCTACAACAATAGATTCGTTTACATCTACATATATACTCCATTGGCCACTTTACAGTTCATGACGGAGGTATTTGGCGCCAACATTCGCCTCTCAATCTTCTATTGCCCTTGTGTATAAATGAAAAAAGCACTATCTATATGGCTCGAGAACCGCCCGCAGTAGCTATGCAAAATGTACCAGGAAGGCAGCAAAACTGTTGCACAGCCAAAAAGAACATTGGTTCTTTAAAGAGTTATCTAGAACTGAAAGGGACGAGATGTACTAGGTCAATTAGGGTTCTGGAGAAACGTTGCAACACGCTGTGCAGTAGTTATACGTACCCTATGACACATCTTACATGACAGTCTGATGAACAACTAATTCCATTTATAGCATTTGTAGATCTAGGAAAGCTTCTGTCAATGATGACGGGAGTACACTCTTAATTTTGCAGGTACGAGGGGTGGTATAGGGGGCGAAACGTTATCTATAACTTGCATAGAAACCAGGCTGCGGCTGTGGCAGTCGGAAGACATGAACGGGAGACTGTAGTTGAGAAAGGAGTCAGGCAGTATTGAGGCATATCCTCCGTGTTACTCAATTTGTACATAGAACAAACAATAAAGAAAACAAATGAGAAATTTGGAAAAGGAATTGGAGCTAAAGGAGAAGAAAAAAAAAGCTCCGAGGTTTGCCGATGAAATTGTCACTCTGTCTGAGACGGTAAAAGATTTTGCAAGATCAGTAAAAGGAATGGAGAGTGTATTGTGGAATGGAGTGCAGTCAAATTAAATCAAGCTATGTTGAGAACATTGGATTATTTATGAGACACTAGAAGTAGTACATGAGCTTTGCTATTTGGACACCAAAGTTACTGACGATCGGAGAAGTATTACCGCTCAAAATCATGTTGACACAGCGCAGTGGTTCAAATGGCTCTGAGCACTATGGGACTTAACATCTATGGTCATCAGTCCCCTAGAACTTAGAACTACTTAAACCTAACTAACCTAAGGACATCACACAACACCCAGTCATCACGAGGCAGAGAAACTCCCTGACCCCGCCGGGAATCAAACCCGGGCGTGGGAAGCGAGAACGCTACCACACGACCACGAGCACATAGCGCAGTGGCTGAGGGGACCGATCGTAAATGGAAAATGCTTTTACAATAACTTCCATCAGCCACCGCGCCGAGTGTCAACTTGGTTTGAACGGGTTATAAAAAGAACATAAAATGCAGGCTAGTAATAAGACTAATAGTTTTCCTGAGAAAAATATTTCAACATCGAATATAAAATTAAGTGAAAGGTGGTAATTTCTGAATGTAGACTCGTATGTATGTGAAACGTGGACAATAAAGAGTTCAGACAAGAAAAGAATAAAAGCTTGAAATGTGATGCGACAAAAGAATGCCGAACATTCGATTAATGGAGTAACTAATGAAGTGGTACTGAACAGAACTAGGGAGAAAAGAAATTTGTAGCACACCTTGACGAAAAGAAGGCACAGAATCATGGGCCACCCAGGTTTTGTAAAGGGCGTAAGTGTGTGTGGCCAGGAGGAGGGGGGGAGGGATAAAAATTGTGGAAGAAGACCTAAATTTGAAGAACGGTAGCAGAGTCAAGAGGGTTGTAGTGATTATGCAGAGATGAAGAGACCTGAAAAGAATAAATTCGCGGAGAGTCTTTGTAAGTACACCCATCTATATTTTACAGGAAATTTATTGCCTTTCTTCAATGACTCCATTTTTGTTACGATCCCAACGATCTCTGAAACTGTTACACGTAGTCATAAGACTATCTTTAGCTAAAGCGATGCCCTTTTACCTTCTGGAACGTCAGAATCCTCGAATGTACAATACTCAACGAGCCAGCACAGACTGACGTGAAGGACACTGTCTGTAATTCAGAACATCCATTCTTTTCCTTATTCTTTAAAAAGTGTGTATGATTGAGCCACTAAGGATCATTCGTTGCATTAGACATTATCGATAAAGTTGAGCTACGAAAGGGACTATTTTCGCTGCACATTCATTATGAAATTAATTAGTATTTTATGGGGCCTTATTATTCAATTCGAGTGTGTCTACAAAAAGTAAAAATATCTGATTTTGTGCTACTGTTTGACACTCGGACTTAGTAATTATTAGCGAAAGACTAGATCTTCTTGAGGTATGTGGTACTTGAAACGAAATTTGATCTGGCTCAAACAGCTAAAGCTGTATGAGTCGTGAACAATTATCTAAGTGCAGCTGGCTAACTTTATTAAATAATTTCACAAATACAGAGCGTTGACCTAAGTTCTTTACCAAACAATGCTTAATTGCATTACAGACAGAAGCTTCTGGCGCCGCCAATAATGTGGTCTGTTTCGACGGCAGCAACGAGTGTCATTCCTCAAGACGGAAGGCGATGCGCACGTTTTTAAGATCAGGGGTACTGAAGCCAACAAAACCATACTTGTGGGGACCTGTTTTGTTTTCTTGCTGCGTACGAAAATATGGGAAATGGAAGGGGATCAGTGGCCTAGTGGGAGAGCTGAAGGACGCGTCAGATACACTATCTCTCTGAGACGGGTTAACATCAAAAGTGTCTGTCAGCGAATGTGGGAATTCGACGCGGCAGAATCATAGCTTATCAAGGGTGTGATTAATCGTTTCGCGATACTGCGTATCTCGATGGTCGGGATCTCTCGACTGCCTTGCGAATTTGGAATCGATAGGCTGAAGTGAGCCGTACTTAACGCCATGAGCAATCATAGCGGTGCCACGTGACTAGCGCCCGAGAGGACGGACGTACTGTTCGCTCATCTGAGCTGGATGGTGCCGTGAAACCACATATCCTATGCTGCTATTTGTGGTTATAGTGCAATTTATATTTACGCAGCAATTTTCGCAACAACGAAGTCTCCGTCATGACATTATAATATACTAATATATCTTTCTCTTTTTATAAAGTAGTATCACAGTTTGTAATAGTAATTAAATGAAAATGTTTCATATGATGACATATAAATTAAACAACGGTCAGGAAATAGGCTTGTTTGCAACAACACTTGTACCTACAAGGAAAGAGACATCTGGAGAACCGTGGGCTGCGAGCACGGGGACAAATGTTGCGGCTTACCGCGCCGACAGTGTTGGATCCAACGACAAGAATGGACAAAAGGCGGCACTGTGTCTTTTGATTCATAAGAGTCCTGGTCTGTGTACAGCAGCACGGTAGGCCCACGGAGGCTCCGAAGAGAATGAACATCGCCAGATTTCATTTAACATCGCAGCATTCCCGCTCCTGGCGTAGTAGAACGGGGTGCCACTGTGCAACAATAACGGTCACATCTGGCTTGTAGCCGTTATTTTTCTGACGTGTCAAGGCCGACGATTATGGGCTAGCTTCGAAGTGTCTCTGAAGTTACCTTTCAATAAAGTATCGCAAGACGGTATGCTGATCGTGCTGTTCCGACCTAGCCCGATACATAGGGTATTTGAATGTTGGCCCGGCCATCACTTTCTCCAGATCGTTCGTTGATCTACCGAAACATACGGCCATGGGCTGCGGAGAAACTAACCCCCACTCTCCAGGCACTATGGTCAATGGTGTCTGGCATAGAGTTGAAACAGAACAGAATGAAGTACCCGTATGTGTCATCCAACGTCAGCTCGACTCGGAGCTGTGCCGCGTTAGAACCGTTATTGTTCAGAGGTAACAATTCTGTTCATAAAATTTCGAACCCCAAAATCACTTACGAACTTAAATCATGTATCTTCCTACTATACTGTACACCGAAGATAACCAAACTTTTTTGTCTTGGAAACCACGTGACATTTTTTTCTGTTTCGGGTAGATACCCTGCCTTTAATATATTGTGAATTTTCACAAATTCATCGACTCTTAATATGCTTTTGAGACCTGATACAGTACTACACTCTTTGACACGTTTACCTGTAGAAGCGTTGAGTGAAAATCTTAAAAAATGTCAAGTTTTATACATTTATTAATTTAAACGATACAAAATGCAAATCTAGTAAATTTAACACACATATTCTCTTAAAGGGTGTTGAGAGTCAATATTTGGCTTTAATTCAGTTAGGTTTAAATTTCCTCAGTCAGTTATGCCCAACCTGTTTTCTTTTTTCTTTTTATACGGAAACTGACAACCGTACTGACACCCCTTCCACGCGGTATGGAGATGGAAAAGCTACCAAAAATTTTCTCACCATAGTCCACAATACGGGATAAGTAACAGGAATAAGTTATGATTCCTAATATCCCTCTCTAGACTGTGCTTATTCCGATTATTTCCTTCAATATGACATCCTTTCTTCAATGTTAGTGTGTAGAGTGATAATCAACAATCGTATTTCCGTAGCCATAACATCCGTAAACCTAGTTTCAGAGTTTGTGTAAAGGATAATTAAATGTTAAACTTAGGTTGAAACGTCTTCATCCTCGCGCAGATTCTCAGTAACAAACTGGGAATATTCGCGCTGTCCAATGCTTTGCTTAATTAGTTTAATTCTTGCAAGAAAAGATAAAATGATGAACTTACTTTGTTTTTATCACATTTTAGACTCTCACTTTGAAACTGCTAGTCTACTTCAACTTTAGTAAACAAATTTATTAAATAAACAGTATCTGGTCTCCATTTGATTAAATTTTCTTTTAAAGTTGTATCCTTAACAATCCAAAAACTCGTTTAAATACTCTCAAAAAGTCAGAAAAATCTTGTTAACCATAAGCCTTTTGACTGCCAGCGAACTTCAGTGTGAAGGAGTAATCAAACAAAGACTCACGCAACTGCGTAAATAACCTAGACTTCAAGGGTTTGCTTCGAATTTTCTTTGCTGTGTTAATGACTAACTGACGAGATTTTTAGCAATTGAGTGTTGCTTATGGATGACGCAGTATGTTCCAAACACCACCGATAAACTTTAATTTAAATGGCTAACAAATCCACGATAGCGCTCAAACATAGCTAGTACTCCGTCTGCTACTGCTGATATTATATTTGATAATAGGATCGCTTTTCCCATGTAGTAGTCTTTTAAAACATTAAATATAGATTCATCTTTAGTGTCTATTCTCACAGTTCTCCCTGAGAGGAGTTCTTCATGTATTTCCTGGCTCATAATAAACTAACCAATGCCAATAATAGTAATACTCCATTACTAGGTAAAGTAGACTTGCCTGGTTGTAACGAAAAATGTATTGTTTGTAGATAATTACGCAATATACTTTCAATACTGCAGTTCATTTCATCAATACTTCTTTGAACTACGTTGTCTAAAGAAATTATTTTGAGTGTATCATAGCACGATTGTGTAGAAAAGATTTCGAAACCTTTTCAATGGATGGAAAAATTAACTGTTTCCCGATAGTATGCGATTTTGCAGATTTTGCTGTAAGTAAAGAGATGCCTGCAAACCATCGTCTCTTTGTGACATCGAAGCGAGTATATTGTCCACAGTGGGTCGATTTTGAAGTTTTTCTTTAAGTATTTCAAATCTTGAGCTATTTTGTCAGTTTGACACATTCTCAGATGATCCTCCAGCTTGTATGGTTTCTTAGCATCATTGCTTAACACCTTATTGCACAAAAAGTACATAATCATTTGTCCAATGTGATGCAATAACCAACACTGTTCTGTCTAAATTTCTATTTCGATCGATCATGTTTAATATTAGTTATCTGTCGTGAAAACGTAAGCTGTTTAGGCAAATTTGATAAGACATACCAATCAAATCAACCCACTCAGCCGCAAGTCATGATTGGCGCGTCTCTACGCAATGGAAACGAAAACAAAAAGAACATTCGATAAAAAGTAATTAACTTACTTTTCTCTGGAACTCCCAAATAACATGACACCGATTCACTTTAACTTGTATGGTATCGAACAGTAATCTATTCACAAACAGATGAACGAGGGCTCTCTACTGTTGTGCATCAGTAGAAGTGGTTGGACTTCGCCTCGATCATCTTTTGTATCTAGCCGCTATCAAACTTGGCGAGGTATCACAGAACCTTCGGTATGTAGCCACTGCGAAGTGATTGTTCTGCCGTGTTGTGTCACTTACCTCTCTTGACGAGTGACGAAGCGGTTCCTGGCCCATCACGGTTGGCGCAAGATACTCAAAACACACCTCGGAGAACGTAAAGGGATAGTACTTCACAGAGTAAAGGCAGAAAAGTAATTAATTTCGCGGAATTCAACCAGTTCTGTTCCTCTAATGAGATTCGTACCGCTGCTGAAAATGGCGCTCAGGTTGATGCCATGTTACTTGACTTTAGGATTACATTTGACACCGTCCCAAACTGCTGTTGCGTGAAAAAATACGAACTTACGGAATATAGTACCAGATTTGCGGCTGGACTCAAGACTTCCTTGCGGACAGAAGCCAACATGTCAATGTTAACGGACTAAAATCGATAGTTGTGAAGATAATTTCCAGAGTAGCCAAAGGAGGAGCCCGCCCGGCTAGCCGTGGGGTCTAACGTGTTGCTTCCCGGCGGATTAGTGTCGAGGTCTGGTGTGCCGGCCAGTCTGTGGACAGTTTTTAAGGCGGTTTTCCATCTGCCTCGGCGAATGCGGGCTGGCTCCCTTTATTCCGCCTCACTTACACTATTGTCGGCGATTGCTGCGCAAACACTGTCTCCACGTACGCGTACATCATAATTACTGTAATACGCAAACATTGGGGTTGCACTAGCCTGGAATGAGACGATCCCGGGAGGGTTCACTGGGGGCCGAACCGCACAATAACCCCCTGGTTCGGTGTGGTTGGGCGGCGGTGGGGTGAGTGGACTGCTGTAGCCAGTTGTGGGGTTGTGAACCACTGAGGGCTACGGCGGGGACGAAGCCTCTCCGTCGTTTATAGGTCCCCAGTTCAATACATACATACATACCCCAAGGAGGTGTAATAGGGCCATTATGTTTACACTGTATATAAATGATCTAGTAGAAAATGTCGGAAACTCTTTAAAAGTTTCACAAGCTGCGAAAAAACAGTGACCCGTATATGTAATAAGTTTCCTTTAATTTACGTTTATGGTCACAAACTTTTTGTTAACAGATTACCGGTTTCGGTCTTTAATTACCATCATCAGATCTGTTTCATAAAAAGAAAGTCCACTATGGCTGCAGTACATTAGGACTTTGTTTTTATGAAACAGATCTGATGATGGTCACTAAAGGCCGAAACCGGTAATCTGTTAACAAAAAGTTTGTGGCCATAGACGTAAATTAAAGGAAACTTATTCTTTACAAGTTTTCGCACGTGATGCGGTTGTCGACCATTCTGTTTACACTGTAAATAAACGATCAAGTAAAAAGCGTCGGAAACTCTTTAAGACTTTTCGCAGGTGATGCGGTTATCGCCCATCCTATTTACAGTGTAAATAAATGATCTAGTAGAAAGCGTCGGAAACTCTTTCCGTAAAGCAACCTACAGTTACCAAGAAATGCGTTTCAAAACAAGTTTAATAAATCATAATTTCGTTTCTAGAATGAAATTTTCACACTACAGCGGGGTGTGCGCTGATACGAAACTTCCTGGCAGGTTAAAACTGTGTGCCGGTCCGAGACTAGAACGCGGGACCTTCGCCTTTCGAGGGCAAGTGCTCTACTGACTGAGCTACCCAAGCACGACTCACAGCCCGTCCTCACAGCTTTAATTTCCGAGTTCGAGTCTCGGTCTGGCACACAGTTTTAATCTGCCAGGAAGTTTCATATCAGCGTACACTCCGCTGTAGAGTGAAAATTTCATTCTAGAAACATCCCCCAGGCTGTGGCTAAGCCATGTCTCTGCAATATCCTTTCTTACAGGAGTGCTAGTTCTGCAAGGTTTGCAGGAGAGCTTCTGTAAAGTTTGGAAGGTAGGAGACAAGGTACTGGCAGAAGTAAAGCTGTGAGGACGTGAGTCGTGCTTGGGTAGCTCAGTCGGTAGAGCACTTGCCCACGGAAGGCAAAGGTCCCGAGTTCGAGTCTCGGTCCGGCAGACAGTTTTTATCTGGCAGGAAGTTTCATAATTTCCTTTATTTTAAATTTAATTTTGCGATTTTTCGTGGGGATATGTGAATCAACATCAACTGCAACTTCTAATAAACATAGCAGCTCATTTTCCATAGCAAAATTTCTCGGTACAGTGACTTTCATAATACTGACTGAAATAGGTTGGCAAATTGCTCGGGTGTGGGGTGTCTTGGCAAGCGACCGATCGCAGACTATATCACATGCAACGCTCGTGTGTGGGCGCCCTTAATATATTGAGCATACATAGGAAAAGACATGCACTACTGTACAACTACATTACTGGTGACAAATTGCTTGAAACAGAATCCACCGCAAAATATCTAAGAGTTACTATCCAGAGGAACCTTAAGTGGAATGATCGCATACAATTATTAGTAGGAAAAGCAGAAACAGGCAGAGATTCATAGGGAGAATCTTTAGGAAATGTAACTCATTCACGAATGAAGTGGCTTACAAGGCGCTTGTTCGAACGAGTTTCCAGTACTTTTCATCAATCTCGGACCCTTACCATGTAGGACTGATGGAAGAGACAGAGACGATATAACGAGGAGCGGCGCGTTTCATCACGGGATCGTTTACTCATGCGAGAATGTTGTAAAGAAGCTCAGCAAACTCCGGTGGCAGAAGCTACAAGAGAGGCGTTGTTCACGGAGAGGCTTACTGTTTGAATTTCGAGAGAGTACTTTCCGGGAAACGTCGGACAACGTATTACTTCCTCCTACACATATCAAGCGAAACTAAAACGACGAGAAAATTTGAGAAATCAGATCTAACACAAAGGACTACTGACAATCATTCTTTCCACGCGCAATTTGCGAGTGGAACGGGGAAAAGTGAGAAGGAGGGGCAGGGGGTATTCTCGTACGAGAACAAGGCAAATGCTACAAAGGGATTTCACAGAAATTTCGCTCATTGGAAGAGGGGTCAAAATAACCGAAGACTTATCTAGACTTATCAGAAGATACTCTACCGTTTCGGAAAAAAAGTCAGTCACAATTTTTTTAGGTACTTTATGTACTTTTTGCACGTAATTAGTTCAGCCGAAGTCATAGCACAGCGGCTAGCGTCACGCTTTAACACTCTTGCACCCCGTATTCGAAGCTCGATTACTATTTGCATTTTATTTATTTACATATGTATTTTTGATTTATTTGCCGTTGTGCCCATGTCTGCAGAAGATTACTACACAAATGTGTAATACAATAAATTAATGATAAAAAAATTGTTTTCAGTGAAATTCCTGTTGTGTGTGTCTTCTCAATGATACTGGTAATAATGCGAGCTTATTCCAGGGAAGTGGGTTTCCATTGGCCACCAAGTACCGGTGTTGTTGTTGTGGTCTTCAGTCCAGAGACTGGTTTGATGCACCTCTCCATGCTACTCTATCTTGTGCAAGATTCTTCATCTCCCAGTACTTACTACAACCTACATCCTTCTGAATCTGCTTACTGTATTCATCTCTTGGTCTCCGACTACGATTTTTACCCTCCACGCTGCCCTCCAATGCTAAATTTGTGATCCCTTGATGCCTCAGAACATGTCATACTAACCGGTCCCTTGTTTTTGTCAAGTTGTGCCACAAGCTCCTCTTCTCACCAATTCTATTCTTCCTCATTAGTTATGTGATCTACCCATCTAATCTTCAGCATTCTTCTGTAGCACCACATTTCGAAAGCTTCTATCCTCTTTTTGTCCAAACTATTTATCGCCCATATTTCACTTCCATACACGGCTACACTCCATACAAATACTCTCAGAAACGACTTCGGACATTTAAATCTATACTTGGTGTTAACAAATTTCTCTTCTTCAGAAACGCTTTCCTTGCCATTGCCAGTCTACATTTTATATCCTCTCTACTTCGACCATTATCAGTTATTTTGCTCCCGAAATAGCAAAACTTCTTTACTACTTTAAGTGTCTCATTTCCTAATCTAATTCCCTCAGCATCACTCTTCTTAATTCGACTACATTCCATTATCCTCGTTTTGCCTTTGTTGATATTCATCTTATATCCTCCTTTCAAGTACCGGTATGCCCGTTTATTTCTGCAGCGTGCAAGAGGCGGACCAGTCCAGCTGCTTTTGTCCTCTTGAACGAATCAGTAAAGGTAACTATTTTCCAAAGTGAACAGATAGCAGTGGACCTTACACACATATATTATAAATGTATGACTCTTATTTTGAAACACAGTTGTAATTTTGCAATTAATATACCGCCATTAAGAAACATTTATGTAGTAACATTCTACGAACACGAGTCGATAAATGAGAAAGAAAGAAACAAAATTAACAACATAGGAGACACGAGGCGTAAATGTGTGCGAATCCTCGACGCTAGCCAGTGTTCCAGAGCTTCATTTCAACTTTTCGCGGGATAAAGGGCACCTGATTTACTTCGTAATTTGTGATCGTCGTTTTATCTGAAACAGTCGAGTATCTACAGACAAGCCTAGATGCGTGCCCGCTTGTGTTAAACCCTTTTTCATAGGCCGAAGTTTCTGGGAAATCGTATTATGGCACTGGCCTTGTTCTCCATGTTAGTGGTATCAAAAGCACTCTCCGCCAACTGGCTTGCTGAATATTGATGCAGGTAATAGTGTCGCTGAATATTGCCAGGAGGAGAGCGAAAACAAAGAGTTGCTCTACCCTCTCTCTTGAACCAGCAGTTGCCACACTTTTGCTCTGTCCCAACACATTGAGAATCATTGTAGTTTAATAGAAAACCTTATTTATTTTGACGGTTCATAGAATTTTCATAAAATATAAAAACTAGTTTTAAACAATGTTTAATTTTAAATCATAATAAAATTTTAATGAAAGAATTAGCGTCGTTAAAATGCCGAAAATAAACACCATGTTATTAGTAGTTTTCCGCACAACACATATTCACTTCTCGCGGAACTCCAGTATTCTGTGCAACGCAGCTTGGGAAACACTGTCTTAGACGATACGACAAACAGTGACGCGCAAAGAAGAAAGCTTCAAGTCTGTGATACGAGCTCGGAATTTTGGTTGCGACCCCAACTTTAACGTAACGCACAGACAATTTTTCTTTTCGCTGATCCGAATCGCTTGCATGTTGGAGACGACCTCCGCAGGTCGATAGACCGCAATGGGAATCACTGCTCTACATGCACAATAAGTCTCTGTCAGGGCCCTACAATGTTAATAGGAAGCTGTGTAGATGTAACAAAACTAAAAATCCGATTCACAAGCGATGGCTGTTGGCGCAGGTCGGAGTAAAGATGAAGATTGCATGTTGTCGGTTTCATAAGACAGTTGCGCCACGCTCATAACACGTGCTTTGCGCCTGAAGAAGGTATGTATGCGGAAAGTTATGTCTCTCCCTTCCTTATATGGAATATGCCGCTAAAGCTACGTTTTCCTATCTGTTGGAATTTCCCGCAACGTGCTGCGAAAAAGGCGTGGGAGACGGCGGCCCCCACTCGCATAATGCTAACATACCGGACTGTTTTCCTAGTGCCGCTACGGACTCTACCTACGGGAAACTATTGCGCGCTTCAAGGGTAGTCTGCCCCACACGTCGCAGCGATTTGCTTGGTTGGAGGAGAGGGGAGGTCTAAGTGAGCAGCAGCAGCATTATTGTTCAGCGCGCACTGGCAACATCAGAGAAGGTAATTCTTCTGGTCTGACTACTGAAACGTTCTCCAGAAGCGTCGGTCGACAGCTTCTCTGCCTCAGAGGCTGAGCAACTTATCGAATTGGTATCCGAACAGCATTTTTGCGAAACGTGGCTGACGCCAAGCGGGAAAACCAAATAAAAATGTAATTTGGGCACAAACTGGAAGAAAAATAAATGAAACAAGTATACTGATTCTTTCACCATAGTTATAATGAGTTGGATGTTGTTGTTATCGTCAGCAGTACTGTGAATGCAGACTGAAATCCGGCCTGTTAGTATAACTGGTGTATCCGCTCCTAACATTAAGTCCCGCAGCTTTGGCGTAATCGCAAGCTCCCACCAAATGTATCACATTGTCCGGGAGCAGTTCACAAATTTCTCAGACGTCTGCGTTATGGGGCAACGGCCTTGCAGCAGTGGCTGCACCGCTTGCCGTCAGATCACCGAAATAAAGTGCTGTTGGGCGTGGCCGGCACTTGGATGGGTTACCATTCGGTCCTCCATGCGCTGTTGCCATTTTTCAGGGTGCACTCAGGCTCATGATGCCAACTGAGGAGCTACTCGACCTAATAGTAGCGGCTCCGGTCAGAGAAAACCATCATAACGACCGGGAGAGCGGTGTGCTGACCACACGCCCCTCCTATTCGCATCTTCCGATGAGAATGACACGGCGGTCGGATGGTCCCGATGGGCCCCTTATGGCCTGAAGACGGAATGCTTTTGCTTTGCTGCGTTATAAGGTAGTGGGAATTTTGGTAATTCTCTCTACGATATTCGTGCAAATACTCTTCCCAATAATATACAATCTTTCTCCAAACTTGCGTGTACTTTCGGAGTGGCTAGATTTTTAGATCGAGCGCCACGCTGCATGTTTGGCCTACCCTCCGCTACTACTGTCGCACTGCACAGCTCCACGCCTAGCAAAAGGTTCCTTGCATCGCGCTGGAACTCGCGTTGCGCCAACGAACCACACAATACTGTTCTCGTCTAGAAGAAACTGTAGTGGTCAACGACTTTCAACAAATGGTAAAATAAAATTCAGTTCTTTCCGAAACGTTTTCTCGCTTTCACCACTCCACAAAAAATATAAATGGGAAAAGTTTGTAGTTTACTACTTTTCAGATATTGGTATGGTAGAAATTCCGCGAGCGGCATGAGATTTTAATTTAGTGCTTCACTATTACCGACTCTATTGGCCAAAAAGTTTGCATACATATACAACTGCAGGCAACTATGAAATTACGGTGTTGTACGCCACATAGTTTGAAACATACGACGTAATAAATATTGAGTAGCGCAAATAACACATCTTTTCTTACAGGCTTTAATACTTCTCCATTTTGCTGGCCGCTGTGACCGGGAAGTACTAGGCGCTTCAGTCAGGAACCGCGCGCGGCTGCTACGGTCGCAGGTTCGAATCCTGCCTCGGGCATGCACTCCGTCTTCAGGCCACGAGTGACCTGCCGGGACCACCTGACCGCCGTGTTATCCTCAGTGGAGGATGCGGATAGGAGGGGCGTGGGGTCAGCACACCGCTCTCCCGGTCGTTGAGATGGTATTCTTGACGAAGCCGCTACTATTCGATCGAATAGCTCCTCAATTAGCATCACGAGGCTGAGTACACCCCGAAAAATGGCAACAGTGCATGGCGGCCTGGATGGTCACCCATCCAAGTGCCGACCACGCCCGACAGCGCTTAACTTCGGTGATCTCACGGGAACCGGTGTATCCACTGCGGCAAGGCCGTTGGCCGCCTCGGCCATGGATGTGTGTGATGTCTTTAGGTTAGTTACGTTTAAGTAGTTCTAAGTCTTGGGGACTTATGACCACAGATGTTAAGTTCAAATGGTTCAAATGGCTCTGAGCACTATGCGATTTAACTTCTGAGGTCATCAGTCGCCTAGAACTTAGAACTACTTAAACCTAACTAACCTAAGGACATCACTCACACTCATGCCCGAGGCAGGATTCGAACCTGCGGTCGCAGCGGTCATGCGGTTCCACACTGTAGCGCCTAGAAACGCTCGGCCACAACGGCCGGCAGATGGTAAGTCCCATAGTGCTTAGAGCTATTTGAACCATTTGAACTTCTCCATTTTGAGAGCACAACATTTTAATTGATTTTAAAAAAAAGGTCAGGAGGTAGTTGTGGTACCACTTTTTGGTTTACAGCTGAAAAAAAAAATACTTTCATTTCTTAAGTTCTGAAATGCGGGGCCTCGAGCCTAGCAAAACGTTTCACGTAGCCTCCCGCCTCCCGCATAGGGCAGCGGAAGACACATGCATATTCCGCCAGCACGCTGCGGTGAGTTTCCGCACCTAGGAAAACTGCCGATGATAACTCGCACGAATCGAAATAAAAATGCACTAAATAACCAGCTAAAATCACTTCTAATGCTGGTACTGACTACCACGGAGCGCTGAGAACAGTACTGAACGCTCATTGGCTGTCGGAGAATGCGTGACGTAGTTGCGCAGAACGAGCCTAAACTCGCTTGTCCACGTTCGTGACTGCAACTACAGCGCTTTTGCCAAACTACGTGGGGTTTTAGGCCAGAGTGAGGAAGTGGGGCGGGGCGGGGCTGACCTGCGAAGTCCGGCACGTTGGGGTCGTGGTGGGCGGCGAGCAGCCGGCGCACGCGCGCCACGTCGCCCTTGATGGCGGCCACGTGCAGCGGCGTCTCGCCCCGCTCGTTGCAGCCGCGCTCGCGGCTACCGGGGGTGGCGCCGCCCGCGCCGCCGCCGCTCACGCCGCCCCCGCCGCTGCTGCCGCCGCCACCGCCGCCGCTGCCACCGGCGGCCGGGGACGACGACGGGCTGTCGGCGCCTTCTCCTGCAGGTACAGACGTAACCTCTTTCAACAGCACATACTCCCGAAATTCGATTAAAATTTACTCGCTGCTTTCCCCATGTTCGGGAGTCACAGTCACACTCTTGTAGAATTGTTTAAATCAGGGGTGTCAAGCCATTTGGCTTACCTGGGCGACACTGGAAGAAAACGACAATTTTTGGGCCGCACATAATGTAATTAACACTAAAAAATAACTGCTGCGACAAAAAAGAACGTTATGGGCTAATGAGAGAATAGCATCGTGTGGTGGGAGTCTCAAATGGAAAATATTCAGTTTATCGTAACGTTACATAAACGAAATATCATGTTTCTTTTTGTGATACATGCTCACTGCTTGGGGCGCTCTGATACTTGCTTTGGGCCGCATGTTGCCCGCGGGCCCCGGGTTGGACACCTCTGGCCTAAATAATAACACTTTCGCCATTTGACTGTTTTCTTATTTCTTTTTGGATACTTTCATTTTCGACTCAGCAGCCACTTCCATGTGATTCTGCAATTAACTTACGAGGGGTACGCGGAAAAAAGGGGGAATGTCATATTTTAAACACGCTCAGGGTATTCAGTTTGAAAGTCGCACCCTCTAATATTGTCTACAATAATACACGAACATAATCTTTTGTAAGGTCAGCCATAAGCAGAATTAATATTTATAATTTAGAAAATGGAAAATCAAGTAACTGCACATCTGCAACGAATAGAAAGAGAAATGCCACTTTTCCGCTGTGGCCGAGAGGTTCTAGGCGCTTCAGCCCGGAACACCGCTGCTGCTACGGTCGCAGGTTCGAATCCTGCCTCGGGCATGGATGTGTGTGATGACCTTAGGTTAGTAAAGTTTACGTAGTTCTAAGTCTAGGGGGACTCAGCTCTTAAGTCCCATAGTGCTGAGAGCCATTTGAACCATTTTTGAAATGCCACTTTTAATAACACGTAACAAATAACCTTATTACACTCTCAGGTAATAGTGAGGAAGCGTATCAACAAACGCTCTTCCCTCTGGTCCATAAAATGATCTATGCATTTGCAGCTCACTAAATTTTGGGTCAGAACCCTTCGGTGTAAACCTGAAATACAAATTACAAATTTAAAACCACAATGTTCCCAGCATGCTTCCGAACGTAGAGCAACTTCATGATCACTAACTCTTGCACCTAAGTTCATAAAATATCTTTGGAAGAACAAACTCACTAACTGATATTTCTGGGAAGTGTAAGCCGGTCGGTGTGACCATGCGGTTCTAGGCGCTTCAGTCTGGAACCGCGTGACCGCTACGGTCGCAGGTTCGAATCCTGTCTCGGGCATGGATGTGTGTGATGTCCTGAGGTTAGTTAGGTTTAACTAGTTCTAAGTTCTAGGGAACTGATGACCACAGATGTTAAGTCCCATAGTGCTCAGTGCCATTTGAACCATTTGGGAAGTGTAGAATTAACCTTCGGGAAATTTATAACGAGTCTTTCTCAATGGACATTGTAACCGTCTCAGCGTTCAACGAATTGTGGATGCTCAATGGAGATGACACGTTCCATTATAGACCATGTTTTAAAAGGGCTAACATTGATGTACAAGAGAAGTCTTATTTCTGGTATTCTTAACGGGACCCGTCTAATCTTTTGGCGTTTCAGCTGCAAATTTCCGATTGTTAATATTATTGTCATGCTTCTCGCGTACGATTGCCCACGAATTGCAAACACCATTTTTTAAAAATCTAGACGCTTTTCATGATGTAGTACAAAACGGAGAAATCTGAAAACAGTCTAGTTTTTGTTCTGTCCACATGCAGAACCACAGAAGACTGTCGAGTACCCCTTCGCCAAGTTTACAAAATATAAAATGATGTAATACAGTACACTTCATCTGCTGCTTTATGCGCAACTGTCTCTGGATATGTATAGAATACTGAATATCCGCTACATAAAAACATGTATACTGGCGGAGAACAGTGAAAGTTGCCTGCGGCAATACACGTCGGTAGTGAATAAATTAGGAATGGATATATTCTTTTGGAAACCCATCGCTACTGCATTCCTATCAAATCTTTCTTGGAAGCGAGCCTTACAAGTTGTTAAAGTGTATGAAACTCTTTAGGTTATTTAGATGCAGTTTTTTCTTAATGCCTAAGTAAAAGAACGGAGCTTCAATTTCCTTACGCTCTGCACAGTTTTGTTGAGTGATTCTGTTTTTGACATTCTAATTTTAATCTTAGCTGCATAAATGTCGCATGTACTGCAGTTATCCGTGCGAGGATATCCAGAACTGATGTTAAATTAGTTACAGAGTATTTTCCTGAAGGTTTCATATGACACTGGACGACTGGGATTTTTATCCATACATAGCATGCATTTTCTTAACAGATAAGCATCTGACAAGTACACTCTTCGTGAATCATAGACTACAATGGTTCTGTCTTCCTTTAATGGATTTTTTGTAATCCTCAATAGAACGCAGTACTAATTCTCAATGCTTTTTTCTTGATTTGTACGTTTTCCGCGTCTGTCAATCTAGGGTCCACTAACCTTTAGGACTTTTTGTACGGTCTCTACACGTCACCGAAGATAGACAGGAATGCTTTGTAACATACATGTCTTTCATCCATATGCCCTCCCGTAGGATTCTGACCTTATACCTTTAACTCTGATCATGGAATTGTGCTTCAAATTCGGTTTTCCTAGAACTCCTTTGAGCAAGTGGTATAATGTCTATTAAACCAGATAACTAAGTACTCTTTTTGCTTCTAGTACTGAGCGTTAAAGTAATGAAAAAGCCTGTTTTCTGTTGTCCTCAGAAATGTTTGTGAAACACTGCAACCTATTACAGTTACAGTCTTCCCCTTATTCATGAGATGGTACCTTAAGTTCGATCCAAATTAGGTCTCTTCTCGGTTGATGCCAGATTTGTGTTACCGTTCTCTTCTTCAGAAATGGTAATTATATGCGAAATAAGCAATAAACCATAGCCATGAACAACTAACACACGGTAAGATGAAACAACTATCAACTCAGCATCGTGTCAAACTGTGATGCCACATGTCAAGCTGACATTTCCCTTTCTTTGAGTGTTCTGTGGAGACATTCCCCTTTCATCACACATGGATTCTGCGACTTGTTATATTTCAGTGGCCTTCTCTGTATTTGATTATTTGGCTGGACATTGTCTTAAACTGTTCTCTTGAACATAGTCACTTTTCCCATTATCACAATTATTTTTAATTTAATTCCGAAACAATAGGTCCCAGACTGTATAGTATATGTGAACGTGTACTTTTTGCCGTATATACAGGGTAAAGTCGATGACTATCTCATGTGCAATATACCTGTGATAGTTGACACGACATATATGGTACGTCAAATCTGTATAAATATTGTACGTTGTAAGAACAAGAAACGAGAACACATTCAGTTTATTTAATAAAACTATTATCAAAAGTTAACAGTATTACTTCCAAATTCAACACCAGTCCAACTTGCAAACCTGGCATATCTGAATATACATCGCACTTCGTACTGTGTTAGCTATGAGACATGTGTACTGTATAGCTGTGCCTGGTTTGCAAGACGGGTGATAATGAATTTGAAAATAATACAGGTAACATTTTGCTGACCATTATTAAATATACAGAGTGATATCCCAATTTACTGTGTAAGTCTTTTATCTGGACGTCATTTTGAAGACCTTCCTGCCCCCACCCTATCCCAGAAATGTTGCTGGCGAAAGGGAACCAACAGTTTTAACTTGGAATTCTTTCCTGGCAAATCTTCGCAAAGTCGAAGGATAAAATATTCTGTGATCCGACCGGGATCAATTCAGCGATCTTTCCAGGCACGCCCTTTACCACAAGACCAACTTACTCGACCCTGTTCTTGCGATGTTGAATATTTATATACTGATCAGCCAGAACATCATGATCCCCGATCTACTGTCGATATAAACCTGTCCAGGCGAGATCAGCGTCACCTGAGTGCTGTGGTGTCTTCTAAACGTGGCGAAACCAAGATGAAATTACGCCCAGACGTCGTTGGGTTGGGAGACCACCCCTCGTGACAGATTTCGGACCTCGTATGTTGGGCAGACTGGTAAAACAGGAAAGGCGGCAAACTGTGGCGGACCTAACATCAGATTTTAATGCTAAACAGAGAAAAAGTGTGTTTGAACACACAGTACACCGAATACTGTGGGCCTCCACAGTCGATGACTCATGCATGTTCCAATGTTAACACCACGATATCGGCAACTATGACTGAAATTTGCGAGTGACCGTCGGCACTGAACGTTGGCGCAATGGCAAAGCGTTGCAGGGTCTGATGAATCCCGAAACCTTCATCATGCTGATGGGAGAGCGCGAATCCGTCGTCTTCCAGACCTGTACTGCGGGACGGAAACAAGTTGGCGGCGGCTCCATTATCTTCTGGAGAACATTCACTTGGGGATCCATGGGTCCAGTGGCAAGGCATCATGATAGTCAAGGAGTATCGTACACTGGTTTCACACTACGTACACCCTTTCATGACCGTCATGATTCCCGATGGCAGTGGTATTTTTCAGCAAGATAATGCGCCATGTCAAAAGGCCTGGAGTGTGATGGAGTGGTTCGAGAAACACAGTGGAGAGTTCCAATTGATGTGCTGGCTCTCTAACTCGCCAGATCTGATATCGATAGAACACATATAGGATTTGATTGAATGTAACGCCAGAGATCACCGCCCCGCTCCTCGGACTCTACGGGAATTAGGTGCCGCTCCCCGGACTCTACTGGAATTAGGTGACTTGTGTGTGCATTTGTTGTGCCAACTCCCTCCAGCGACCTACAAAGGCCTCATTCCTTCCAAGCCACGACGCGTCGCCGCTGTTATCCGTGCCAAAAGTGAACATACCGGCTATTAGGTACATGGCCATCATGTTCTTGCTGATTAGTGTACTAGGTTCGACATACCGTATAAGTAGCGCTGATGTGATATGCTAAGATAGAAGACCAAGAGCTGAATATAATATTTCTTGACGTGTTCTATGGCAAGCAACGTGACTAATTACCTTAAGATAATGGTGGAACGTTAGCCAAGGTAGACCACTCTCAACTAATACGCTGTAACTGGTCAGCGCTCCCTGACGTCACAGGGGAGTCAGCAGTGTCGCTGACTAGTTTTCCGTTGCGTTAAGTGGAGACACTAGTATCTGTGTTATTTCTGTACTGACCATAAACAATTATACTTTTCGGATCTGGTTTATTTTAAAATGACTGGTGCTCTAATCAGACAAACAGAAAGCGCTAAACAGAAACAATGTTAAAAATAGAACGGAACTTAAAAGAACAATGCATAGACAGCTTTACCATCCCACGTTGTTGTGTATCTCTTCCTATTTAAATAATTACCAGATAGACAAAAACGCTATTTTCATCTCTTAACGTTTCCTGTCGTGTTTGCTACTACAGGTATTACCTTTCAATATATTACGCAAGTACTTTTTATCTGTCGGTGGTAAAAGTGACGCAGTCCAGAGTTGGTTTCCGCTTCCGACAATATTCTTAATACCGTCCGATTTAGCCCCCTTGTTTAGACATTTGGTTTGAATGAATGTCCTTGTCCCCACGTATACAAAAATCAGTAGTTCTGTCGAACTGACAATCTACGAGTATTTCTATCACCTTTTTGCCTTGGGATATCCTTCCTGAGCGGAAAGTTGCGAAAATATGCTGAAATTGTAACAACACAGTCAGCCATTCAGATGATCGATATCCGAGACCCCTTTAGAAATGCCAGTAATCCAATCTTGACCCGCAATATCTTTTGCAGCTGACTGACAATTTAATGTTGCGTCTCGGTGAACTGACAATCTTCCTGCATTTAAAGGAAAGGCTAAGTACTGTGTGCCATATCTTCAGTGAGATATGCTGAACTGTTGAAGTCAATATATAGAACTTAGTTCCCTTCGCTGCTATTTTTGCTATCATAGCCGATCAAATTGGCGCCTAAATTGATGCATAACTAACTGGAAAGAAAATGTTGGTAATCCATGTTAGGGGTTCTGCTAAGGTTTATTAGGTACTTACATCAAAAGCCGTTCCTCCGAAAGCACATATTTACTTGAGAAGACAAAAATATCCTTTGCTCCGCCGTTCAACGTCTCTTCGAAGTCCGGGGATTTTAAAAGATGTAACAACTTTAATTAGAAATGGAGCAGATATGTTTACAGTCTTAGATGAGGTGTCTGTTCTTCCTTTCAGTAAAATAAACATTGACAGTTAAATAAGATACAGCTGCTGATGTGATACTTCCAAGTGCTGACTGGCCACAGCTTATTTGCAACAGGGAAGCAACCAGTACATTACGACGTCAACATCACTATAACTAATTAGTTCTGAGAAAGAATAAGAAGCTGGACTACGAACTGCACCTGTCGCTTCGACATAGGAGCAGAAAGTTTTCAAGTAAGTCTAGCGTCTTGACTATCCACACATGAAATGTGTTTATGAATCCCTACATATCGCGACACGACGATACGGGTTTCCTTTACTACATTCATTGCTGAAAAATTGCTGCGAAAATTATGACACTTTTGCTGAAGAAAACTTGTAGTTATTACTGTTACTCAACTAAACCACAAGTGTTAACCTCAGAAACAGGAGGACTACTCTGAGAAGTGCATAAAACCTCAATTTAAAAACCGGGAGAAAACCCTGAAAATTTTTATGGAAACTTGTCTGTCTATGATTTTAGCAAAAAGGGCACGTCTCTAGCATTTTAGCAAAGTAATCTGATGGGGGCTGAATCGACAGCTTTTATGAAATTGTAAACATTGTTATTACAGTTTAAGGCTGTCCATTTTTTATGTTTCGCGATTGCAATTTTCAGCGTGTATCATCTGCGTTAGTGACCTTTGCTTGAAAATCAGGAATGCGCGAAACTACAATTGCAACAATTAATACTTGTAGGCAAAAAGTTTAATAAAATATATGGCAGTTAACTTATTTAACCTATATAAAGTCGTTAAGGTTTTTTCGCACAGATCTCATATCCAAGTGAAGATTCCTTTATGTGATGATCTAAAGGTACACGTAAATCGTAAGGACGTACTTACGGATAATAATAAACTATTAATTACACGTACAAAAGTAACATGTTTAGTATTCACAGAACATGCGTAACTACAAAAAGAGAGAAACTTACGAAATTATTTGTTTCTGCTTCTTTAATGTAATGACTAAATTAATTCATTCCCCTACACGCTGATAACGTCACCGTTCAGCACCCTGAAACAGGCTAATGATTATCTTGTTCGTCGTTAGAATTTGTTATATCATTCTGAGCTTTTATCTCCCAGCATGTGCTTTCTACCAAAGGATAGTGTTCAGTTTCTGTGTCTTATCTAGAAGCAGAGCTAACACTTAAATTTTCTAATCTCGATTTAATCCTCTGAAAGGAAATGTTATGAGTATTCCTTGCTTTACGATCATTTACTTTACTTTTTCGTTTACACCGAGGTACACATGCGGTAAACAGCAATGTTTTTCAGAAAACAATCATATGCAACAAGCTTTGTTGAAAATGTTGTTGCAATGATCTATTGAACAATTACGTCTGCTGTTATTTATTTCACCGGCATTTCAATACTATTTAGAAAAATAGTAATCGAAACACATATCACAACACTACCTGCACACGAAACCAATGTTATTTGATACATGAAATGCATTCGGAGTTGCGAATATGGATAACCATCAGCTGTATAATGGATTGACGACAATGAAAATTTATGTGCGACAGGGTCTCGAACCGGGACTTTCCGCTTGTTGCGAGTGGTCGCCTTACCATTCACGGCCAGACACAAACTTCCAGAGGTCGTAAACGCATGTCCGTAGAAACACTGCATCGTAATTCGGAATACCACAGGCTCTGCGCTGTCGTATAATATTATTTAAAGAACGCAGATAGCGACGATGATGGGTTTTGCCACCGCATCAACCCAAAGACATCACAACAGGTAGACTGGGGGCCCAAGAGAAATGCGGGCCCTGCAACAAACTTGTGACGTCACACTAGACGGCTTGTCCGCCACACTTGGCGGACGATCGGCTCCGTGGAGAGCCCACGGTAAATCAACATGTAATTGAAAAGCTACCCACTGAAGGTCTTAACTTTGAGGTGAGACCTTGCATTTATTTAAACGGGCAGTCAAGAATTATTAAAGTAATCTGGTCGCTCCCCGCCGGAGACGGTTGCTGGCACTCGTAAGAAAAATGGTTCAAATGGCTCTGAGGTTATCAGTCCCCTAGAGCTAAGAACTACTTAAACCTAACTAACCTAAGGACATCACACTCATCCATGCCCGAGGATGGATTCGAACCTGCGACCGTAGCGGTCTTGCGGTTCCAGACTGTAGCGCCTAGAACCGCACGGCCACCCTGTCCGGCGCACTCGTAAGACCTGCAGTGTCAGGTGCTGAGAAAAATGAGCCACGGTCTGTCTTTCGCACAAGTCCCGATGTAGAGCTGGCTGAGTCCCGCACGGGAAAACTGAATACATCTCATAAGGACGTTATCTACTGACACTGTACCCGGCACCACTTTTCGCCGTGTAAATTGTAATGTTGTGATAAGATACTAACGCAGAAAAATTTGTGACGGGTGCAGGATCACTTGAAACTGGCTATGGGCTCATAACCGCAATAGTGTTCAAAGGGAAATAAAAATAAAAATTCAGTCAGGCGTTCAAAGTGTCGTAATGTAGGCAACAAAAAAATCTGTCCAACCTTTTGAAGTTCAGTAACAAAAAGTTCCTGGCAACTGTAGGTGACGTACTTGGATGACAAAAAAAAAAATCTGATATCAGTTCCGGCTTCTGTTCGTCACTCCGTAGTTTTTGTGTCTTCCCGTGACCTTCATGTTTTAACAAATGAGCTGGAGGCAGTGCAATCCGGATTTCCAATCTCGGGATCAGTTTATCAACTATGTCACATGTTATGTGTGGAAAGATCCGATATTAGCAGAATTAGTATTGTGACTTTATCAGTAGTGAACATGTATTTAATTTCATGATTATTGCAACACCAAAAAAATAATTAAAGTAGAGCAGTGAAATTTCGGATAAACATTTGTCTAGGTAATATATTTAAGTCATTAACAAGTTGATGTGAGCGCGAAATAAGCCATTGCAAATGTGAAATGCCCGTGCATTAATAGCGAGTGTAGCCGCCAGAATGTTGACTGCAAACATGTAAAAGTGGGCGCATGGTGTTGTACACGTGCCAGATATCAGTTTGTGAGATGGAGTTCCATGCCTGTTGCACTTAGTCAACAAAGGGACAGTTAATACTGTTTGCTGATGACTCTGATGTTGTCGTCCGATGATGTCCCATATGTACTCGATTGAAGGCAGATCTGGTAATTGAACGGGCCAAGGCAACATGTCGACGTTCTGTAGAGCAGGTAGGGCTACAACAGCGGTGTGCGCGCGAGCGTTATCCAGTTCGGAAACACACTCGGGAATGCTTATCATGATGGCAGTACAACAGGTCGAACCACCAAACTGAAAAATTTGTATTTGTAGTCATGGTGATAATCACGAGAGTACTCGTGCTGTCATACGAAATCGCACATCAGACCACAACTCCAGGTGTAGGTCCAGTGTGTCTAGCATACAGGCAGGTTGGCTGGAGGCGCTCAACTGATCTCCTAACCAACGTACGGCCATCACTGGTATGGAGGCAGGACTAGCTTTCATCAGAAAACGCAACGGACCTCGCCCTGCCCTCCAATTAGCTCTCGCTTGACACCGCCGAAATTGCAGATGGCGGTGGTTTGTGGTCAGTGAAATGCACACTACAGGGCGTCTAGCTCGGAACTGTCCTTGAAGTAACCGATCTGTAACAGTTCGTTGTGTCAGTGCAGTGCCAACTACTTGTCAAACTGTTGCTGCAAATGCAGTACGATGCGCCAGAACCGTACACTGAACACCCTCTCGGTAGTGCGACGTGGCTGTCCGGAGCCCAGTCTTCTTGCGACCGTACATCCTCATGGTGACCTCTGCCAATAGACATTTACAGTGGCTACATTCCTCCAAATTTTTTCGGCAATCTCGCAAAAGGGATATCCAGCTTCTCGTAGGCCTATTAATCGACCTCGTTCAAACTCAATAAGGTGTTGATAATGGCGTCTTCGTCGTCTTAAAGGCACTCTTGACTAACATCAACTCAGCACGTCCAACCTCGAAGTTAACTAACACTCACGACCGCTACCGTGTGCGTTTTAAACATACCTGATTTGCATCCTCTTGTGGTGCTACTAGCGCCGCTCTTACTGGCGCGAAGTCTGAATAAACATCAGCTTTCAGGCGTAGAAATAGCTTACCAACCTCCGTTTATGTCGCGCAATTCCTTTTAGGTTCTACGATTTTTTTTTTTTTGTTAATGTATTATAAGAATCCTCAATTTGCAAACCGCAATAAAATTAACATGCATTACGCTAAGACATTAGCATAATTTTAAGTTATACGTCTGCGCGGCGCTCATATCGACTCGGCATCTATACGCTGCTCGAGATCCGCCCTGAGAGTTCCACGTCCGCCAGCAGCGAAAAGTACAGCTGTGAGAGTGGGTCACGAGTGGCGCATGAAAGCTCAGTCGGTTAAGAACAGTGCTAGTGAAAGACAGGGTTCCGGCTTCGACTTCTTGTCCACAACACTGTTCCAATCTGCCAGAAATTTTCGATGCTTTTCTTCTTTCTGTTACAGTTTCAGTATTTTTAAGCAAATAAATGCCATTCGCGTCTTGTTAGTGTAATAGATAGCCTCAGAGTACCTCCTCGCAAGCTATGACGCACAACAGGTCGGTGCAGTCAGGATGTTAGTCGCGCGCCTGTAACATATTCTTTCCTCCGAAGCTGCAGCCGTGACACTAATACGGCCGCCCGAGCTGGCATTTACTTGCGCACCCGCTTCCTCGTATCCTTCAGAACATTTCAGTGAAGCAGCCGTGACTCGGTGTGAGCTTCTCCCGGGCAGTGTGTTACTCGCGGGACCGGTTCAGTCCTTCGGTGACAGTTATCAAGCCCAACTGCTGAGTGCGGACACGCACGACCACCTCAAGTTGTGCCACGTGGCGTGACACTGTTAACGGTTCCTAGTGTGTTGTGCGTTCCTGACTGCAGTCCTGTACTCACGTATTATGCATATTTTACACTCCTGGAAATTGAAATAAGAACACCGTGAATTCATTGTCCCAGGAAGGGGAAACTTTATTGACACATTCCTGGGGTCAGATACATCACATGATCACACTGACAGAACCACAGGCACATACACAGGCAACAGAGCATGCACAATGTCGGCACTAGTACAGTGTATATCCACCTTTCGCAGCAATGCAGGCTGCTATTCTCCCATGGAGACGATCGTAGAGATGCTGGATGTAGTCCTGTGGAACGGCTTGCCATGCCATTTCCACCTGGCGCCTCAGTTGGGCCAGCGTTCGTGCTGGACGTGCAGACCGCGTGAGACGACGCTTCATCCAGTCCCAAACATGCTCCATGGGGGACACATCCGGAGATCTTGCTGGCCAGGGTAGTTGACTTACACCTTCTAGAGCACGTTGGGTGGCACGGGATACATGCGGACGTGCATTGTCCTGTTGGAACAGCAAGTTCCCTTGCCGGTCTAGGAATGGTAGAACGATGGGTTCGATGACGGTTTGGATGTACCGTGCACTATTCAGTGTCCCCTCGACGATCACCAGAGGTGTACGGCCAGTGTAGGAGATCGCTCCCCACACCATGATGCCGGGTGTTGGCCCTGTGTGCCTCGGTCGTATGCAGTCCTGATTGTGGCGCTCACCTGCACGGCGCCAAACACGCATACGAGCATCATTGGCACAAAGGCAGAAGCGACTCTCATCGCTGAAGACGACACGTCTCCATTCGTCCCTCCATTCACGCCTGTCGCGACACCACTGGAGTCGGGCTGCACGATGTTGGGGCGTGAGCGGAAGACGGCCTAACGGTGTGCGGGACCGTAGTTCAGCTTCATGGAGACGGTTGCGAATGATCCTCGCCGATACCCGAGGAGCAACAGTGTCCCTAATTTGCTGGGAAGTGGCGGTGCGGTCCCCTACGGCACTGCGTAGGAT
Source organism: Schistocerca gregaria (assembly GCF_023897955.1). NCBI lineage: Eukaryota > Metazoa > Arthropoda > Insecta > Orthoptera > Acrididae > Schistocerca > Schistocerca gregaria. The sequence goes on from NC_064923.1 coordinate 121,530,128, forward strand.
CCTACGGTCTTGGCGTGGATCCGTGCGTCGCTGCGGTCCGGTCCCAGGTCGACGGGCACGTGCACCTTCCGCCGACCACTGGCGACAACATCGTTGTACTGTGGAGACCTCACGCCCCACGTGTTGAGCAATTCGGCGGTACGTCCACCCGGCCTCCCGCATGCCCACTATACGCCCTCGCTCAAACTCCGTCAACTGCACATACGGTTCACGTCCACGCTGTCGCGGCATGCTACCAGTGTTAAAGACTGCGATGGAGCTCCGTATGCCGCGGCAAACTGGCTGACACTGACGGCGGCGGTGCACAAATGCTGCGCAGCTAGCGCCATTCGACGGCCAACACCGCGGTTCCTGGTGTGTCCGCTGTGCCGTGCGTCGGATCATTGCTTGTACAGCCCTCTCGCTGTGTCCGGAGCAAGTATGGTGGGTCTGACACACCGGTGTCAATGTGTTCTTTTTTCCATTTCCAGGAGTGTATATGCTATAGGAAAAGGATGTACAGAAATTTTACATTCAATTTCGTGTGTAGTTTGCATGTATGTCAACAATGTATTACAGATTGAAATCTAGTTAACTTACGTTTTTTTCTAGCTGCGGAAATTTCCCGCAGCGTAAAACGCGTGCGAGACCGCGCTCCCCATCAGCACAATGCAAACATACCAGACTGCTTTTTTGGAGTGTAGCGCAGTGCTGCTGCGGGCTGTACCTGCGGGAAAGACTTGCGTGCTTCGGGAGGAGTCTGCCGCTCTCAGCGATTTGTTTGGTTGGAGCAGAGGGGGGGAGGTGCACTCGGCAGCAGCAGCAACAGCTGCAGTATTTGTTTTGCGCGCAGTAGTATCAGGGAAAATAATTCTTCCGACCTAACTACCGAAATATTTTCCAGAAATGCCGGCTGACCGCTTCTCAGACGACGAGCGGCTGAGCTGGTATCCGAACTGCGTATTTTGTGGAACACGGCTGCGCCGGCCGGTGTGCTTCAGTCTGGAACCGTGCGACCGCTACGGTCGCGGGTCGAATCCTGTCTCGGGCATGGATGTGTGTGATGTCCTTAGGTTAGTTCGGTTTAAGTAGCTCTAAGTTCTACGGGACTGATGACCTCAGATGGTAAGTCCCATAGTGCTCAGAGCCATTTGAACCATTTTTGAACATGGCTGACGCCAAGTTGACAAAAACTAAATGCAAAAGGAGTTAATTTGAGCGGAAATTGGAAGACAAATGAGTAACATGTAAGAAGAAATGTCTTTGACTGCTTTGTGCTTCCTGAGTACTCTTCCCAAAAATATACACCCTTCCTTCTCTCCCCTAATTTTCATGTACTTTCGGAGTGCCATAAACAACAGGTTTTTAGATCGACCACTACGCTACGCTGCATTTTTTGACGAAAACAATTTATTTTGTGGAATGTGTAACGCTAACTTTACCTAATTTGAAAACTATTTGTAGCTGCTTTGGTGTTCTTTACCACATGAATTTATTCCCTTATAGTAATAAGTGAGAAACCAAATATAAATTAAGGCACTTATTTAAGAGTAAAAACTTAATTAGTATTTCGAGGCTAATAAGTGTAATGTAAAGTATATATGTCCGTCTGGAGCCTATTGTTATACAGAGAAATTATCGTACATAATCGTGATATCAAGTACATTTAAACGGCAGCCGAATAACATGCCTCGAAATGATTTTGAACCTAAACCACTGAACACGTTTAATACCAGCTTTGTAACTCTAATGGTTATAAAACTATCCTAAAGTCATTCAAAATTAATACAAATATGTTACAAAAATGATTCGTTCTAGTCGCTTTTCGGTGATTTTCGTCGACTTCTGCTGTGGGCTACGTCTTCAGCTGATTACAAAAACTTGATACTATCTGCCTGTAACATACTTCAGTACTTTCTCAATATTATCCATGTTCTTCTTTATGGGAATATTTCCGTCATATCCTTCTGTTCAGGAACTCAAATGTTCTTGTTGGGAAAATATGTCACAGTTTTTGCTAATCTAAGGTATGGATTAGAGTCCTTCGATACAAGACTTAGCAACTACCTGGCTTTTGCTTTCTGAACTGCACTCGTAGTACAGAAACTAATGGGTTACAAAATATATTTTGTCTTGTTTTCTAGTGTGTCTTTCCATCGTTTCAGCTTAGATGACGACGTTTTTGTATAAAGGGAGATATTATGTTATAAAATCCACTATTTCTCTTGGGTTGTTTTTATTTTATTTTATTTTATTTTTTTGCATAAACCTGAAAGCCAGCAAGGCAGCTGGAATGGGTGATAAGTGACATATGCTGACTTGGGATAAGTACTCAATCGTACATTCGTAATTTCCTTTTCGCGAGGTCAGATGCTAGATGAGTGTCCACCAGTGGGGAAATACTGGTAGATTTTGTCAAATCTGCTACTGTCTGTAGGACTGTATGATTGGGATTTTGGCATCTGCATGCACTGTTGAACAACTGGAGTTTCCTTCTGGGTACAATATACTCAATGTAGAGGTACAGAAAGGAATATTGTTTAGCACCTTTCTTACGGTGGCCATAATGACAGCAATAAAACGTACCTCCATCTATTTTGATGTTGTGTACCTCAAAATTAAAAACCTAAAGAATAATAAAAAATAATACATCTTCCCTTTCTTTAGTTTTCTTATTTTTCTTCCGTCGTTATTTGAAACTCTGATCTGCCCATTTTAATATTATACGTGGAATAGTGAATCATAGTTTTCAGCCAAAATCACCGATTGGTTCAGCATGATTTCAGGCCTGCCATAAATTTATTTCTAAAATGTGACAGCCTGGAGTTGTCGCGTTTTATATACAACTGCGGATTTAAATCTGCTCTTTACAATGTTCTGAGGCATCTAGGGATCACCAATTTAGTATTGGAGGGCAGCGTGGAGGGTAAAAATAGTAGAGGGAGACCAAGAGATGACTACACTGAGCAGATTCAGAAGGATGTATGTTGCAGTAGGTACTGGGAGATGAAGAAGCTTGCACAGGATAGAGTAGCATGGAGAGCTGCATCAAACCAGTTTCAGGACTGAAGACCACAACAACAACAACAGCTTTACAATCAGGAAGGCAATGACAGTCATCACTTTATTTCAGGTCGATGCATCTATGTCTCAAGAAATCCATACCAACTAAATCTGCATCTTCAGTTTTTGAGGACTTATCTCCTTTTAATAATAAGCGATTGAATTCAACGAAAAGCGCAGCGGCTCCATCATCAACTACAAGTGCTGTTTCGGACAAGATTATCAATGGGCTCAAAACTATTCTATGAACGTTGCTGATTACGTACACGTCACATGAGCCTATGGCATATTCCTCAAAAATTCAAACTGCGAAGCTAGTCTGTAATCAGACTTCATTTCCACCACAACCAAAATAAATTAGCGAAACACCGAGAAAGAAGCCAAACAAGCTCCTTTTAAAGTTATTCGTAATGTATTTATAGGCTTTCAGTTGAGGAAAGCGAAGGATTTATCGCTTTTGTCGAGGATTTGAATTCAGCATATTGTTTGCCAAGCACAAAGGCAATTTGAAAGTGTATGCTTGACGTCACACATACATGGAAGTAAAAAACTAATGAAAGTTATGTAATTTTCTGGTAGCAGCAAAGTTATTTATAAACAAACCAATTGTTTTCACGATCGCAGGCTTTCACAAAACCATTTATACTGAACAAAACCAGAAAGTCACGTAGCTGTGACAGCACTTTTAATAAATGAGGATTTTGAACTTCACCGAGTTTTACTACAGTGTTCATCGATGGAGAGTTGTCATACCAACGTTCATTTGGCGAAAAACATTACGGAGATTACTGAGAAGTTCAACCTTTTAGATAAGGTTTTGGCTGTAACCAGTGATAACGCGGAGAACATGAAAAAAGCGATAATCAATGCACTTGGGTGGACACGTTTTAACTGTTTCGCTGAATCTCATTGTACTAAATGCTTTGAAATAAGCTAAGCTGATGACAAAAAAAGAAAAGCACTGTGGTTGCTTATTGCAAGCGCTATATATCAGGTACGGAAGCATTTATTGAACCATAGAAGAAACTTTTGGTAGGACATGTTTTGAGGCATCAAGGGATCACAAATTTAGTATTGGAGGGCAGTGTGGAGGGTAAAAATCGTAGAGGGAGACCGAGAGATGAGTACACTAAGCAGATTCAGAAGGATGTAGGTTGCAGTAGGTACTGGGAGATGAAGAAGCTTGCACAGGATAGAGTAGCATGGAGAGCTGCATCAAACAAGTCTCAGGACTGAAGACCACAACAACAACAGAAGAAACTTGGTCTGAGTCCAAAAAAGATCATTCAAGATAATCCACCGAAATGGAACTCCATTTATTATATGCTTCAAAGTTATAAAAATGACAGAGATGCTTTGAAAACAGCTGTAGTGCTAATAAACAAAGATATTACAGTTTTATCACTGGTGGAATGGACGACAAGCAAAGAAATGAGTGAAGTTTTAAAACCATTCGAAGAAAAACTGTTCAAAGAAGTGCAGAACAGTACGTGACAGTTACGTCCTGTTTTACACAAATGGTCTCTCAGAAGTTTGCAAGAAAATAGAAAATGAATATTTCTCACTGATGGTGCAGTGTACTACATAAAGAGATGATCCCACAAATGAAAGACCTTGAGTATAGCAAAATACTTCCTTCCTTGTAACGGCGGGCGATTTCGGAGCTATTCTTCACCCGTCGCGAATCTAATCATTGCTAAAATAATCCCTAATCTTTTCTCTGTTGCTTCCTCGTACTGCTTTTAACGAACTACAATTCCAACACACAGCACAAAGTAAATATCTTGCAGCATGCGTGACCAGCATCCGTATCCAATTCCCTAACCCGGTTCCTCTCGAGTACAGTTTAAATCGCAGCAGTAGTTTACCCTTTGCCTATAGGCAAATAAGATCGTTCAGTGCTAGCTGAAACTATAACCACTTTTACACGGTAGACCGATTCTAGTAGACTCTGAAGAACAGGGGCGTCCTATACTGAACATGAGATGATGTATACTTCATCTATGGACCGAAATGCATCAGTCACAAAAAAGAAATTCCACATTCTGCGATACAAGAGGAGAAAAACATCTGAACAAAAAAACTGAGTGGATAATTATGAAACGTTTGAGATGCAATAAATTTTTAGTACTTCCAGGCAAATAAAATTTTAGAACACGACATTTTCAAAAACTCCCCGAATCAGTTATTTTATAATATTGCCCTCTTGTTCACGGGCGCAGAATTCGGATTCTCATTCTACGTTAAGCAGTTCTCATTGTCGTAGTCCCAAGTGCTATCACTATTAAGGACATTACTTGTATCATGGACTGAGCTTAGACTTTCATTCTGGACTAGCGAACGTGGCTGAATTGAGTTCTGCACAGCGAGATTTTGTATTCTGATATTTAAAATAGTTAGTATTTTCGTCTTGAAGTTCCTTCTGCGTTTAGAGATGGTCCTATTCAGAAAACGGAAGTAAGTGAACGATTCTGAAATACTTTCTGAGGTTCCTAACGACGACTGTTCAGGTGTTTCTGGTGAGAACGAGGACCCGGATGACTGTGTGAATTAATGTTTTTATGGTTCAGAGGACGATTCCACAAACACTGACATCGCTAGACCTGTAAAGAAGCGCAATGTGGCAGTGTTTTCAAGAGATTTCGACGATAACGCTGAAGGTGATTCTTAACAATTTCGAGGGAGGAAGGAATATTGGGTTTAATGTCCCGTCGGCACAGAGGTCATTAGCGACGAAGCACAAGATCGGATTGTGTCAAGGATGGGAACGCTAATCGGCCGTGCCTTTGGAAAGGAATTATCCCGGCATTTGCCTGGAGCGATTTAGGGAAATCGCGGAAAACCTAAATCTGAATGGCTGGACGCGGGTTTGAACGGTCATACTTCCGAATGCGAGTCCAGTGTGGCAAGCATTGCGCCATCTAGCTCGGTTTAACCCTTTCGAGACGGCGCTCGAGTCTCACTCGGGAACTGGCTACGCACCAGTGAGACTCGCGCACCGTCTCGCAAGTATTAAGTAAGATAAATCACGTCGCAAATAAGAATAGACCTTAAGCTGCAAAGACAGCGGTGACCGCGTGGAGAGAATCGGGGAAAGAGGAGGTGGACACAGGAGGGAGAAGGAGAGAAGATGGAGAGAGGGGAGATGGAACTGGACGGAAAGGATAGAGGAGGAAAGGCACAGAGAAAGGGGGGGGGGGAGAGGAGACAGAGAGGTTGGCGGGGGGGAGAGGGAAGAGGAGTTGGGCACAGGAAGGAAAGAGTAGGAAATGGACAGAGAAAGGAAGAGAAGGAAATTGAGAGAGAAAGGTAATAGTGGGAAATGGATAGAGGCAGGAGGCAGGAGGGAGGAGGAGATGGACAGAGAAAGGAAAGAAAATGAGATGGACCAACAGATGGGGAGGGAGCAGATGGACAGAGAGAGGAGCAGGAGAATATGTAAAGACAGGGGAGACGAGAAGACGGGCAGAAAGAGATGAACTAATAGAAATTTTATACCTTGCTACCATTTTTACGTACCTTTTTAATTCTTTGCTGTGATCGGTTGAAGACAGGAGGAGGGGAGGGGATTGGGGGGTAATTTGACACTGATATGGATGATGCTGTCACTGATAAAACCGTTCCCACGTGTAGGCAACCCATACTAACGCTTGCATTTTTTCAAGTTCGTACACGAGCAAATTTGGTCCAGAGTCGCCACTGAATTCTTACGTCACCACAATAATTCCAATGTCTGTGTTCGATCAAGCAAGCATTTCATCCATCTTTTCACCGACTTCAAAGACATCGAGAGAAAATAATGATGCGTGTCCTCTGAAACCATACTGCCGAAATCTGCCAAGAAGTTTGATCGTTTTGACATACGGAATGATGCGCTGAAGTAAATGTCACCTGGATTTTACCAGGAAGATCACATGGTAACAAATTATCCCAAATCGCTTGGGTGGACCAAGATTCTTATATCTCTTCAAGTGCATGCTGCATCGATGGCAAACAGGCAAAATAAATTTTAGCTGATTAGGGTAACTTTTGTTTCTGGCATATATCACTGCAGTTGTCAAGAAACTGTTTATTTCTGAGTGAAGGTCCCCTTGTTTTGCATGGCTATATTTAACTTCAGTAATTACACCTGAAATCGGAACATAGGTATCCCGAGAGTTTTGACAAAAAATGAAAATTACTCCTCGTTTCATTTTTGATGTCCTCGTTAATGTTTAAATAGCATTTTGCATTGCACTTACAATTGAGAACGTTGGGCTTGGTTTTCTGAGATACTTCCATGCCAGAGCACGAAACTTAACCTTCTACTTTTACTCTTGCGTAGCGAGTACTATAATATTTAAGTTTTTTCGTTTAATACTCTTGGCTTTCTTTTAGACTGAGATTTGTCTATCGAACTTACAGGCATCTCACTATGATACAGAGTTACTGTTATTATTACGATAACACTGTACTAACCACAAAATAATCTTCAATCAGTTATCACAAAACTATGAACATAACTATTTTGGATTCGGAGAAACAATACAAGATGCAACATTAAAACACAAAATACGCCTGCAGCTTACCGCAGAAAGAAACCAAGCAGAGTCCTGTGAGTTGTTTCTGATCTAAACACAAAATTAAACAACGCCACACCATTATGTGTTTGTCTGCTTTCAGCATTAAAACGTGCATTTACTCTAATACAAAATCTGCCACAATAACTCATTTTTTCTTGTTTTGACGCTTGACTGATTTCTAAAATAAACGATTCAATTAACAGCAAAAACTTACACGGTTTTAAGTATACCATAAATGATGCATAAACGCTCTAATAAGCATGGGTCCGAAAATGAGCCGATTGCGAGATAACAGCGAATGCGTTGTTACGAGTCATCGTTGACTCAGTATGAAATTCTGTCCTAGTTAGTTCATATGTTTTTGACACGTAAACTTTTCAATAAAGTTCCAATCTAACTGTGCTCAAGCCACACCCACTACCTACCTTCAACAAGGAATACAATTTGATTTCATGCATCGCAATCGACGGTTTTCGAAAGCCTGCAACATTATTATTTAAATCAATAGACAGAATACTACTTTAGAACGTTACGTGTTACAATTTACCGTAGACATGCGCCTGTTTACAGTGTGTTCCACGTATCGGCCTTTCATTTGGATAAATATTACACTTGTCTCTCCAGTGAGTTACGGATTCTTTCAGGCAACTCCGTATCGTCTCATATATGTTGACAAGAATTTACAACTTGCTGCTCCAGTTCTTCAGTGGGAGTGCTGTACTCTTCACGTCTGAGATGACCACACAAACAAAGTTAGTCAGATGACCTTGAAGGCCCTAACACTGCGGACCCTCGTCTAGCTGGTTGCGACGATTCCTTGCACACCATTCTGATGTTGAAGTTAGGTTGATTCCCTAATCCAATCCTGGTATTGAAAAACCTATTGTGATATTAACGTTGCTCCAGAATTAAAAAAAAAAAATAAAATAAAAATAAAAAAACACTTTTCGTAAAATCATTTATTATCACAGATACAACACTAAAACATAACACAAGCTACTCAGTTTATAAAATTATAAAAATATTTATAGAAAATCTATTTTTCGAGCTATAATATACGAAAAATCCTTGGAAATGTCACTAATTTTGATATGGCTGTCGTGTTCAGTACTTACCAAAGATAAATTGGCTAGTCTGGTTTGCGACAACATGGACCTGAGGCAATATTTTACAATTCTTAATTTAGAAACAGATCTTCCATTGCGTGCTATTGTGATTGGTTATGTTAGGTAAAATTCTAGTCCCGTCGATAAATTTGGGGTTACTGAAATGCCGGCGCCACTGACCCGCTTCATACGTCGTTTACTACATCAGCCGCACACAGCTGGAGGCTATATCCAATAAATAATACAAGTGCGGTACTTCCAGCATCAGAATTAGGAGGGGCGCTCAATAAGTAATGCAAACTTTTTTTCTGAAAGCAGGTTGCTTGTTTTATTCAGGGATTTCAATACTTATATTCCCCACCCTTTTGTCTATAAAATCCCATTTTTCAACATAATCACCGATCAATGCGACGGGGTTACACCAGCTTACAGGACGGGCCTGTATGACTGACCGGTACCACTTCAAAGCCAAAGTCTTGCTGCATCAATAACATCCCCCTCATACACGTACTGCAGCCCGCGGAGTCCATCCTTCATTCAGCCAAACAGATGGAAGGTACGCCAGGAAAAACAGTCTAATAAAGTGTGGTGAGCTCCTCCCGTGTGCGCAACTTGTATGAGGCCCTGCGTTGTCATGAAGACGGAGAAGTTTGTTTGCATTTTTGTGGCGACGAACACGCTCATGTTGTTTCTTCAATTTCCTGAGGGTAGCACAATATAATTCAGAATGTCAAACAGAATAAAGCTTTCAGAGTCCCAGTCCACTTGTGCAGCGAGGTATTTGATTCTGATTCGTAGATCACCTCGAAACAGAATGTCCGCACGTTCTAACGTTGCAAGAATCACAACTGCGTGCGCCCGACCAGCACATGGGATATCGGACAGGTTTGTGCGACAACAGACTACTTGCCCTACGATTCACCGCGCTTTTATTCACTGCCAGGTCTCCGTAGACAATTTACAAGCCCCTACGAATATCTGCGACGCTGTGATCTTCCGCCAAAAGAAACTCAATGAAACCTCTCTAATTGGAATGCAACTTCGTTGCAGATGCCATTATGAAGTTTGCGTATAGCGCCGCCAACTATAGGATCTTCAGGAAACTATAAGGGCTGAAGCGAGAATATTCCCAGATGTTGCACAATAATTCCGCATTTTTCCAACCAAAATTGGCCGAGGAAAATAAATGTGTTGCATTAGTTGTAGAAAGCCCTCCGTAATTAGAGGTATGCAAAATGGAATTAGTAGTACATTACGTTTAAATGCAAATGAATAATTTGCTGAATGGTGGTTCGTGCAACCAGCCTTCGCTGCCTCGTTGCAGCCGGCGCCCGGGTGTGGTGCGCCCTATGTACCATGGAGCATAATGGCGCCTTAAATGGTGAAATAAGAGCCTAGTTAGATGGGGACATAATCTAAAAGTTTGTTCAAATCCAATATTCCATACTGACGTCAGCGACGGTTCATACAGTTATCAGACAAGTGGCTCCTTATTGGACCCGTGTTTACTGTAACGTTTATGCTTCTGCTATCACCCGTGTCAAATTTCGCTCTTAATTAGGCCTACGATACACGCTGTATACTGACGCAAACGGTCACACAAAAGACGTTCACGAGCCAATGAGTGTAAGATTTATACACCCGGTCCTGCCTTTGGTCTTCTCAATCACAAACAAGCTTGTTGTTTAGCAAAACTCTGGTATCCTTACCAATCTCGGAGCTATCGAATATTTTTATGAGAAAGGGTACTATGTGGTATTATTTGGCGCAATACTGTGGAGCGAATACCGACCCGATGAACGACCTTCTTATGCTTTACGTCTCGTCATCGCGTAACTATCTTCTCGCTGCGTATAAGTGGACGTGCTTGCAGGTGGTGTACAATCCACTTGGAAATCTTCTGAGATGTAACTCGTCTATGCAGTGTGTGCATTGGGGAGGAGCTTATGCAGTAGTGGAGCTTCCAAAGCCTAGGGTAAGCACTGGCAGAAACAACGGCTTTCCAATCTTCAGCGCCGGCCGGAATGGCCGAGCGGTTCTAGGCGTTTCAGTCTGGAACCGCGCAACCGCTAAGGTCGCACGTGCGAATCCTGCCTCGGGCATGGATGTGTGTGCTGTCCTTAGGTTAGTTAGGTTTAAGTAGTTCTAAGTTCTAGAGGACTGATAACCTCAGAAGTTAAGTCCGATTGTGCTCAGAGCCATTTGAACCAATCCTCAGCGACAGGAGTTAGTTCCGTCTGCCCCCAAAGTTTCATTATTGTTATTGGACGTTAAATAGCACACTATAATCCAGCATACAGTCTGGGAATCTTTCTTCTATTGATAACGCAGATTTGGAAGTTAGCCTTCTTTCCCCCCAAAAAAGGTTGGGTTCTTTGGTCACGTTGTTCCTTCAGCATTCCCCGTACAAGTGCTCACTATTATATCGCACATTAGTCCAGACTATTATGAGCACGCTGTAATACAATGAGGTAACAGAAGTTATGAAATACCTCCTAATATCGTGTCGCACCTCCTTTGCCCGGCGTAGGGCAATTACTCGGCACGGACTTAACAAGTCGCTGAAAGTCCTCTACAGAAATATTGAGCCACGCTGCCTCTTTAACTGCCTTATTTGCAAAAGTGTCGTTAGTGCAGGATTTTTTGCACGAACTGACCTCTCCATTATGATCCATAAATGTTCGATGGAATGCACGACGGGCGATCTGGGTGGCCAAATGGTTCAAATGGCTCTAAGCACTATGGGATCTGAGGTCATCAGTCTCCTAGACTTAGAACTACTTAAACATAACTAACCTAAGGACATCACACACATCCATGCTCGAGGCAGGATTCGAACCTGCGACCGTAGCAGTAGCGCGGTTCCGGACTGAAGCGCCGAGAGAACCGCTCTGCCACAGCGGCCGGCGATCTGGGTGGCCAAATCATTCGCTCGAATTGTTCAGAATTTTCTTTGAACCAACCGCGAACAACTGTGTCCCGGTGACATGACATTGTTTTTGGGAACTTGAAGTCCACGAATGGCTTCAAATGGTCCCCATGTAGCCGAACATAACCATTTTCAATCAATAGTCGCTTCAGTTGAACAAGATAACTCAGCACGTTCAGTATAAACACAGCCCACATCGTTTTGGAGCCACTACCAGCTTCCACAGTGCCTTGTTGACATCTTGGGTCCATGGCTTCGTGGAGTCTGCACTACACTCGAACACCACCATTGGCTCTTACCAACGGAAATCCGGAAGCGTCTGATCAGGCCTCGGTTTTACAGTCGTCTAAGAGACCAATCGCTATGGTCACGAGCCCAGGAGAGGCGCTGCAGGCGACGTCGTGCTGTTAGCGAAGGCCGTCTGCTGCCATAGCCCATTAATGCCAAAATTCGCCGTATTGTCCTAACGGACACGTTTGTCGTGTTCCACATTGATTTGTACGGTTATTTCAAGCAGTAACGCTTTACTGACAACTCTGCGCAAACGCCGCTGCTCTCAATCGTTAAATGACGGCCGCTGGCTACTGCGCTTTCCGTGTTGAGAGCTAATGCTTGTTCTTGGCAAAGCCTTGACACTGTGGATCTCGGAATATTGATTTCCATGACGACCTCCGAAATGTTATGTCCCACACGTCTAGCTCTAATTGCTATTCCGCATTCAAAGTCTATCAATTCCCGTCGTGCAGCCATAATCACATCGGAAACCTTTTCACATTAGTGACAGCTCCGCCAATGTATTGCAGTGTCATATCGCGTCTACAAGAAACGACCGCCATATGTATATGTGCATATCGCTATTCCATGACTTTTGACACTTCATTGTATTTCCCACTGTTACAAGGCTCATTCCTCAATAGTAAACCACGACGACATTAATCACTAATGCGTATGGCTCAATGTGGTGGGGATACTGGGCATAAATAGACACTATCCGTATTTTCAATCGCGCACAATCTCGACTGTCACAATGTGCTGAGAATAGAACCGATTAATATTTGTATCTGGCAATTATTATCGCCTTGAGTACAACCTGAAAGATACGACTCGGTTTGCTCGAAACACACGTACTGATTCTAATTTAATGACATTCATATCGTACTGAATGCCTTAATACATGTCGGTTGCCGTAACAGACTTTCGCTGAGAAGTGTTTATACTTTGGATGCCCTATGATAGTTATCTTTTTATTCGCTTTATAGATTTGAATGAAGGCTTCGCTCCTTTTGAATATGTTACCAGTTGTCTTTCGTAAGTTAACTTGGTGACAGGACAAGCTTTGCTGCTGCGGAATGCAGTGGAAATTGCGCCACGCACCGCCACAAGCGGCAAGGTCACCGTTGAGTCTTGGCGCATGCGCAGTACACAGGCGCTGTCAGCCAGCGATTTGCGGGCGTGCTTGTCCCACTACTTGGCTGATTGCAGCGGACGCCACGCCTCTGGGCAGAACTGTTTATGAAGCGTTCCCAGAGCTACAACTCCTGTCATAGGTTGCGACTGGCGTTATTCTATCTGCTGCTAATCGTACACTTTAAGATATTATTTGTTTACTTTTATTCCAGTTTCGTTTGTGTCATGACACATCACAGAATCATCACCATCACCACTCAGTTATCATCCACTTCTGGGTACAGGTCTCTTCCACACATTACAATCTTGAACAGTTCGCATACAAGTTTGTCCTTGGTTGTCTATGCCATCGGTTCACCTTCCATTAGGCCATCCTTTCCTAGACCATTGCCACTGTGTGCAATCCAACATTGACTCGTAGCCCCCCCCCCCCCCCCCCTGCCATCTGTTGCCAACCGTGGTACACACCGGTTACAAAACATGCTTCCCGTGCCGTTACTCCTCTACACTGCGGCGCTTGCTTTACCAGCACACTGCAACCCCATTTAAAATCAACCAAGTTCAGACGTGTGCACTAAACTTACTGTTGCCGAACTCCCTACACTCCTTACTTCTCAACTGGCAGAAACTTGACGACTTCAGGCTGTTAATGCTTTGTGTCTAACAATTCTAATAACAATAACAATGAAACTGGGTACAGCATTATAGTAGCCTTTCTGTGGTTACTGCTATGTCGTGCTGTCAATTAATTAATTTATTTGCTTCGTAGCGTGTAATGAAGCAGTTTCTGGACTGTTTAGGTACTATCTACAACTTGGAGAAGACCTTTTATTGAGATATTTAGCATAATATATGTTTGTAATGGATGGACTATGTGAGGAACTTGTAACCTCCACCACATTAATTTAACTGAGAAAAAGTAATTACTGATAACTTATATAATCAATATTAGAGTCTCATAAAACTGTGGTAATGTGAATGATATTTGAAAGTACCTTAATCTCGTGACTGAAACAGAATCGAAATGTTTTCAGTTTTTATCCCTCTGAAAATTTCATGTTACACCTCTGGGGCTCATTGCCGACAGGTCGGGAACCACAGCTCTAGTTCTTTCCTTGTCAAGGGAAATCAAATATCGAATATTCTCTTTTGTACCTTTGCACCGCACTTAATCTCGTTATAAATCCAGTGCATCTCCATTTCAGTTTCGCAACAATTCCTATCAGTAAACTTCTTTTCTCTGTGTAAATAAGTTATACACAACTGCAACCAGTCACTTTCTTTCAATAAATATGCTTTATTACATGAACCGGTTTTCGAACCTTTTCAGGTTCATCTTCAGATGGTTTCGGGAGGATCCGGGAAGTTACATTATTACTGGTAGTAGCATAATGCTGGGTGCTGGTTTGCGACAGTATAGGCGGCTTTTTTCGTATCTGTCTGCCTCTATTTTGATGTCCAGAACGCTTTCACACGAACTATATTAGTTTACACTTTGACAGTGACACTTTACCAGCATCCAGCATGCGTTTTACAACTGTTGTAAAGTGCATGCTGGATGCTGGTAAAGTGTCACTGTCAAAGTCAGTACTGTCAGTGTATACTGGTTGTAGACCTATTCAAGACGCATTGGGAATAATTTCTTTCCGACTGCGGAATGGTTCTGGCGAAACTGAGTTCTCTCACCTACTTCTTGTCTTAATTCTAACGTTTTCACTCTCATGCTGTAATCTAATGGAAGCTGTAGCCATGTTGTATATAGTCTTCAAAATGGATGTAGGTAGGTTGTACACTATGTTGCCAACACATTTTATTGTGGTAAAGTCAAACGCTTTCTCTATCAACTACACATAAAGTGGCAGGTAATAATCGTTGTTTGTTTCTGTAGTTTTGTAAACAGCCTGTAGAAGGACCATTGTTCTATACCCACTTGAAAAAGTCAGTTCGTTCTTTTCCCTGGTTGCATCCTACAATGAACCAAACAAACCAAAACTTCTTTGAAGACGAAGAAAGGAAACTAAAATACAGAATTATTATTTCAGTTTACGACTTTTTAATAGCGACCACTCACTTGGAATCGTCCGGGAAAACAATATAAAACCTTGTTCACGATGGCTGAATCAGGTAAACTAACCTGGACCCTTTTTATGTGAGAAGTTTAACGTGTTTAATTTATTGTAGCCCTTTTACTTTGAATTTAATCAGTCATACGAACCTGAAGTGCCTTCTTACTATTCGTTTAATTAGCCTCGTAATTTATTGACTGGAACTCACGTATTCCTACAGCGCCGGCCGGTGTGGCGGAGCGGTTCTAGGCGCTTCAGTCTGGAACCTCGCGACCGCTACGGTCGCAGGTTCGAATCCTGCCTCGGGAATGGGTATGTGTGATATCCTTAGGTTAGTGAGGTTTAAGTAGTTCTAAGTTGTGGGGGCCTGATGACCTCAGATGTTAAGTCTCATAGTGCTCAGAGCCATTTGAACCATTTATTCCTACAGTTATTGGCAGTAGTCTGCATTGGCGAAAATCTCTCAATTTCTAGTTTGTCACTAACAGTAATAAACAGTAATAGGTTCTTATGCGTGGTTACTGAAAGGGCTTGTTACAAAGCTAAACATCTATCTAAACAGCCCATAAAGATGTTCTCGCAACGAAGATCGCTCTTATATTTTATGCTCAGTTAATGGATACAGTGATAAATGAGTTCATACGACAAATTTCATTCAAATGTCTAAACGTTTTCTGATGTCACTGTAGCGTCCCTGGTTTGACAAGTGTAGGCCTAAGGATATTCTGACAGTGTTTGACCAAGACGACTCAATCTTACACTAATATTTTTGTGCTTGAACTGAGTTCCCCCAAAACATT
Source organism: Schistocerca gregaria (assembly GCF_023897955.1). Classification (NCBI taxonomy): domain Eukaryota; kingdom Metazoa; phylum Arthropoda; class Insecta; order Orthoptera; family Acrididae; genus Schistocerca; species Schistocerca gregaria. Next base: position 121,546,040 of record NC_064923.1, read on the forward strand.
ATTTCATATGATATAGAGTTTAATTAACAAAATTTTCTCGAATGATATCGATCTTAAGTAATTTGTCCATTTATTTGTTAAAAACCGTATCTTTGTAATTTTTGATGGGTAAATAGTGATTTTGCTGAAGGCCACATAACGAAATAAAAAAGAAAATAAGTGCCACATAACGAAATAAAAAAGAAAATAAGTGAAACAAAGAATGTCGGTGTGTTCTCTGTGGCGATTGTGGTCAAACATTCTGACTGTATAGCAGCAGTCTGCTTCTGGAGGACGTCATAAAGCCACCTTGACATAAATCTTGGCTTCCCTCAACTTCCCACGTTCCGTAGTAGAGGACTTAAAACTGTCGTTACTTGAGAGGGCGCTCGTGAAAAGGCGAGTGACCGCGGGACAATGAAACTTTGTTGGGCGAAAGAGGAATGACGAATAAAAGTTGAAGAGACACGTTGTAATTTCCACATGAGAGTGTAACACTCGTTAATTGCGAACCATGCCAACGTTCCAGGTTACATACGTTGCTCAATAAGACGACCATCTGCATCCACGACGGCCTGGACATTTTTAGGGATACCATTTCACAATTGTTCGCAGCACTCTTCGAACGGCAAACCATTGAATGTTCAGCTGTCGTGACAAATCGTGCAAGCACTGCTTGTAGTAGATCGTACATTGTGTCCAGCCTTCTCAGCCATGTCAACAGTAACTTCAACAATTTGTGGCGCAATAGGCCGTTGACCAACCCTAGGATCAATTTCCAAAACTTCCGAATCACGTTCTTCACGCCAGATGCGGAAAGAGGGCCTCTCCATATTGCTTTAATGCGTCGGTACTCTCGAAGAGCACCAGTACTATTCGCTGTTGTTTTGATGAAAACCGTTTTATGATTAAAGGCCCCGTCCAGACCCAGGTACTCTGTCTGTAACGATAATGCACACTGACGCTTGTCTTATTAATACCAGTGACCAATGGCAAGTAATGATAGCAACACTCCCAACAACGCAAATCCTAAGTAGCACAGTCTCCCCGTCTAGACTGCCTCAAGACATGAAGTTTAATTATAACCACTTTTTAGAATACCTCACGAGTCAGTACGCTGCAATATCCCTGTTAACGAGGTGGTAGATGTCAAAGTGAAGTCTAGAGGAAAAGGCATTGCGTACGTATCAATAGGGAAGTTCAGTCGGGAAATTCCACTTTGATACCAGATTGTAAACATCTGCTTTTATAAAGGAAGGAAGACTATGAGGTTGTTATAGACAGAACAGAGTCTCGAGTTAGATAAGGACGAGGAAAGAAATTGTACATATTTCTTCAAATGGTTCAAATGGCACTGAGCACTATGGGACTTAACTTATGTGGTGATCAGTCGCCTAGAACTTAGAACTACTTAAACCTAAGGATATCACACACATCCATGCCCGAGGCAGGATTTGAACCTGCGACCGTAGCGGTCACGCGGTTCCAGACTGAAGCGCCTTTAACCGCACGGCCACACCGGCCGGCATATTTCTTCAAACACTGAATCAGGAAGTGTAGAATAAATTTCATTTACTTCTGCCAATAATCACGAAACTTATGGTCCTTAGGTTACTGGTTCCTGTCAGCAATGACCATCTTCACATCTGCACCAAAACATGTGAAACGAGGTATAACTAGTGGACACATTACGTCTTAAAACAATGAAATATGCCATAACGAAAAATTATTACTTTCATGGATGTGGAAACGTGTGCATAAAATATGACGCTGCATATCTACAAAAAAGAAAAGAGTCTTACATCGCCGCGGTTCCTAGAATTCTTGAAGATAGACGTTGACAGTGGATATTGTATCACAGACACAGTCCCTTTGACTGTTCAGAGATGTCGCTAAACCCGCCCAAAGATGTAAACAACCACGCATGAGCACCGTCTGTTAGACGGAGGGCGTCCGACAGCTGATCAGTTAGTCATTCCACCAGAAACGAGGTACACGGCTCGTATTGTCTGCAGTTCAACCATGCCTAGGCGGTTAATACCGAGGTTCGATCGGGTCCGCATTGTTACTTTGTGCCAAGAAAGGCTTTAAACATGGGAAGTGTCCAGGCGTCCCGAAGTGATCCAAAGTGATGTTGTTAGGACATGCAGCAGATACAGAGAGACAGGAAATGTCGATGATATGCCTCGCTGAGGCTGCTCAATTGCTACTACTGCAGTGGATGACCTCTAACTACGGATTATGGCGGAACCCTGACAACAACGCCACCATGTTGAATAATGCTTTTCGTGCACCCACAGGACGTCGTGTTACGACTCAAACTGTGTGCAATACACTGCATGATGCGCAACTTCAGTCCCGACGTCCATGGCGAGGTTCATCTTTGCAACCACGACACCATGCATTGTTGTACAGATGGGATTCGGACCGCTCGGGATTGGCATCACGTTCTCTTCACTGATGAGTGTCGTATATGCCTTCAACCAGAGAAGCGTCGGATACGTGTTTGGAGGCAACCCGTTCAGGCTGAACGCCTTACACACACTGTGCAGTGAGTGCAGCAAGATGGAGGTTCCCTGATGTTTTGGGGTGGCAATATGAGGGGCCGACGTGCGCCGCTGGCGGTCATGGAAAGCGCCGTAACGGCCGTACGATGCGTGAATGCCATTCTCCGACCGATAGTGCAACCATATCGGCAGCATATTGGCGAGGCATTCGTCTTTATGGACGACAATTCGCGCCCTCATCGTACACATCTAGTGAATGACTTCCTTCAGGATAACATCACTCGACTAGAGTTCCCAGCATGTTCTCCAAACATGAACCCTATCGATCAGTCCTGGGATAGACTGAAAAGGGCTGTTTATGGACGAAGTGACCCTCCAACCAGTCTGAGGGATCTACGCCGTATCGCCGTTGAGGAATGGGACAATCTGGACCAACAGTACCTCGATGAACTTGTGGATAGTATGACACGACGAATGCAGACATGCGTCAATGCAAGTGGACGTGTTACTGGGTATTAGAGGTACCGGTGTGTACAGCAATCTGAACCACCTCCTCCGAAGGTCTCGCTGTATGGTGGTACAACATGCAATGTGTGGTTTTCATGAGCAACATGGGAAGTTGATCTCTATTCCAATTTTCTGTACAGGTTCCAGAACTCTCGAAACCGAGGTGATGCGAAACTTTTTTTGATGTCTGTATTTTATTTATAACATATCCTAATATAACAAAGCCATACTGGCATCGTCACAAAATATACACAAAATCAGCTTAGCATTATCGCACATATTTAAAATATGGTGCAAAGTAAGTCACAGTGCCGGCGGGATTATTCTGTCAATTGCGCTACTGTTCATAACAATCTGTACAGTAGGCACACCGTATATCTGTGCCGTTGAGCTCGTTAAGATGTTGCTAGTGTAAGACAATACATTTTCGTCAGTTTTTTTTCTTTTTTACAGTATGCAATTAATGAAGAGCACATTTGTGTTCTTACATTTTAACACTGTAACAACTTGTACATCTGGCAAGCCCTCTATAGACTTTACCTACTGTACTCTTCATGTATTGCATACTATATAATTCTATAACTGACAAATATGTGTAGACTTTACAGTAGCGACACTTAACGAGCTTACGGCACTAACATACATTGATCAGCAAGAAAATTACGACCACCTATTAGTAGCCGGTGTGTCCACCCTTGACACGGATAACAGCGGCGACGTGTCGTAGTATGGAAGCAACGAGACCTTTGTAGCTCTCTGGACGGAGTGGGCACCACATCTAAACATACGCAGATCACTTAATTCCCGTAAATTCCGGGAAGGGGTGCGATGAGCTCTGACGCTATGTGGAATATGCAGTCACATGCCAGATGTGTTCGATCGGGTTTAGATCTGGTGAGTGGGTGCGCCACCACATCAATTGGAACTAGCCATTGTGTTCCTCGGACCACTCCATCACACTCCTGGCTATGTAACGTGGGGCATTATCTTGTTGAAAAGCACTTCTACCTTTGGGAAATACGATCGTCATGAAGGAGTGTACGTGGTCTGCAATCAGCATACTCCTTGGTCGTCATGTTGTCTTGCAAGAGCTCCACTGGACCCATGGATGCCCACGTGAATGTTTCCCAGAGCATAATGCCGCTGAGGCCCCATCTCGCAGTAAACACGGTTTTCTACCGCTACATTTTCTATAACGCACCGACCGTAAACCATGGAATTTGGGGCACCTCACACTAAACAGAAATCAGAGTTAATGTTTAGCTACGACTGTTCCACGACGACTGACTGTTTACCAGGAGTGAGTTATATTAGCGACTTGGTGCCGTCTCATCCGGATGTCACCTCATGGGTGACGACAACTAACATCTCTAATACCAGTGTGGTAGTGGCTATATGAAGGCACATTGGAGGAACGTTCCTCGTGTATGGAAATCAGACTCGCTTAGTCATTGCACACGTTTGTAGGTAGAATGGTGACAGGACATTACTGTTGTAAAAAAAGTAAAACAGCCACATGATCTGCACACACTTCACAGTTCGCTTCATATGTACTCGTGCGTTTCATTCGCAGTAACACACGTTCTTATAGGAGAGGTGAGCGCGACGACGGGTTGTACCGTCTTCCACACGGACAGGCAGCGTTGAGCTTGTTTCGCACACGAGACGGTACGCTGCAGCACATAGCCGGAGCGAGTTCAGTTGTTTTTTCCCGAGACAGGCAGCGCAGTAGTATGCGACAGGACAACGGCACAAACCCCCGTCCTGCCGCGCAGATTTAAGATTCATGTGATTCCCCTGAATCGCTCAAGCTGTGTGCCGCTTTGAAATGGCACGCCCGTTTCCGTTCTCCATCCTTTCATAATCGTAGATTCTGCTCAGTGTCTCATGACGTCCTAGCTGATGGGACGTTAAAGCTAACCTTTGTTCATTCCTTTCCTTCACGTGAGGCGTGTGCTACTTCACTTTCAGCATCCATAAACAAACTGAATATAGCTGTGTTCACGGCTTGAATAATGTACCATGTTTCACACGATACCTGTTATTTTCCTGATGTGGTGTTCTTTAATCGCTGTCTGTGCGGAAGTGTACCTCGAGCTCATAACACACTCGACCAGCAGCGTTACGGATACGCTGTTCTAGATCGTTTAACGTCGCTAGAGCTGTAGTCGTACGGAGCTTATACGCAGCGACCGGTACGCAGGTGATTGCGGCCACACAAAAAGAATGGGATACCGTCACGCGATCGCCCCCACCCCCTCCCGCCCCACCACACACACACACACAGTGTCCACAGCAACTGTCGCCCGTCAGAAAGTCTTGTAGCGGCTGCCGCCCGAACGGTTAAACTGGAAGTATGTACTTTTGCGAATCCACTATCCTTCAGCTTAGACTCTTGTAAAATAACTTTTATTGCACTACAACTTTGAAATATGTCCACATACGTTTTTAAAGCTGCAATACAACTACTTACCTGGCTGCGAAAGGCGAGTCTAACGACCTGATTGGCATGCTGTTGATTACATCGCAGTGATGACTAAGACAACCACTCAGAGTAGATTCGAATGTCCAATTCGGACGTTCACGCCATTATTATCCATACCGTAACAATATGTGATGAATCGCTTTACCGGGGACAGAGGGATGGGCTGCGACAGTGTTTTGAGCCAATGTCAACTACACTCCGACTGCTAAATCAATATATCGACTGGAGAGACTGTTAAATGAAAAAGTTGGATGGTGACTGGAAGGCTCGGCCGGAACCCGACCCATGTACTATGTGGTAGCTCTGATTCCAGACTCCGAGTTTCAGCAGCTATCAGATCTGGGATGAGATTGCTGTGGTGTTAGCTTCGCGCTGTTTACGTGTCTCGCCAAACTCTTAAGAGTCCTGCTAGACTAGTGGGTAGGGTTCTTTTGCGAGCTGAGAGTTCCTGGAGCGTCCGAATTTCGGCCCAGATGATAAGCCCATTGTAAGAGTAGCGGTAAGATGGAGGCCAGCCAATGTTTTTAGGCCATGAGCACATTTAGACACTTTTGCGCCCGCAAGTTGCTACACGTTATCTAGCTATACATAATTACATCAACCTGAGAAACACAACTGTTTTTGCTATTTTTTATTTAAGCTGAAGCAGCCCTCGACCCGAAATCAGAATACTGTCAGAATACACTATTTGATAAGATGTTCGAACACTTTAATATGAAGTGTGCCTACCCTCTGACTTTAAGTCGGCTGGGGCACTTTAAGTGAGGTGTCTGAATGTCTCTGGAGAAATTGCACCCATTCTTCCGAAAGAGTCGAAACCAAAGAAGGTGACGATGTTGGACGCTACAGTCTGAAGTGAAGATGATACTCAAATTCATACCGAAGGTGTTCCACTAGATTCAGTTGGGCGCTCTGGACAGGGCAGTCCATTTCAGGAAAGTTATTGTCCACAAAGCAGTCCACCACAGATGCTGCTATATTACAGGGTGCATTGACATTTTCATGCTGATGCAAGCTAGCTCTGCTCTGAACTGTTCTCCTACGGTACGCAGTACACAGTGCTGTGATTTGTGTTCATACGCTTCTGCACCTAGTGTTCTTTAAGCGCAGTAAGGGGATCATGCCCCCAACTGCAAAAAACACCCACATACCGTAACATAACCGCCTCCGATCTTCACTATTGACACTACATATATGGCAGGCAACATTTTCTAGGCATTAGCCAAACCCAAACTCTTCCATCGAATTGCCACAGAGTAGAACGTCATTCATCACTGCAAATCATTCGTTTTCAGTCATGTGGCGTTGCTCTTTACACCGCGTCAAGCGTGGCTCAGCACAGAGTGCAGAAATGTGTGGTTTATGAGGACTTGTTCGACCATTGCACCCATTCTTTTTAACTCCTTATGCATGGTCTTTGTTATAGTTGGACTGTTGGTAGCGCTTTAGAACTCAATACTGGTTCCTTCCGCTGGTTTCGTGAGGTTATGTGCAACCACCGTCCGCAAAGCTCGACGGTCCCTGTACGTCAGTGTGTGAGGTCTGGCTGCTCTTGGTCTAGCTGTGGTTGTTCCTTCGCGTTTTCACTTTGCAAAGTTACATCACCACATCGATTTTTTACTTAGCTGCCTTCAATGATTAGTCACATTCGAAGTCAATGAAACCTCCCGGCCGACCCATTCTAGTGTTTGCTGCTTCTCTACTAACACCGCAGAACTCCTCGCCTCCCTTTATACTGACGGGTCAACCTCTCGTTAGATCTGCTGCTCAATTCCGCATCACATGGAGGGGTCTGGATACTTTTGATGAGACAGTGTACGCCTTTGACTCCCTCCGACCCCTGAATTAACGTAAGCCTCTAGTTACAGGAGGACTTACAGTTCAACGTGGACTCCTATACATGGAGTAACTTAGCATCTTTCACATTAGCAAAACTTTACAAGAGGTGAAAGAAGAGGTAAGTGACAAAAAGAATCCTAGGGACGGCTGGGGATCGAACTCCACAACTTTGTATTGCACTGAAACTTCCTGGCTCTTGCCCGCGAAAGGCAAAGGTCCCGAGTTCGAGTCTCGGTCGGGCGCACAGTTTTAATCTGCCAGGAAGTTTCATATCAGCGCACACTCCGCTGCAGAGTGAAAATCTCATTTTGTATTGCACTGGTACTGACCCACTGAGTTGCCAAGACACATTCATTTTCTTTTTCTTCCCTTTAATGTATGAATCGCAAATTGCAGAACTCGAGGACCCACAGATATGTTAGCGATATTACACGAGTAGAGTAATATGATAAAATAGAAAATATTAGGGTAATCAGAAATGTGACGAAAAAATGAAGACAAAATTGTATTAAAATAAGGGCATATATTTTACTACAGAGTGTAGTGTGATAAAAAAAGGGATTGTAAATTTTATATAAATATATAGTCAGAATTTAAGGACGCTTTATTAAATTGAAAGGAATTATTTCGTTTGGAGAATAAGCTATTAATTAATTAATGCTAAAACTCGATTAAAATATTTTTGAATATTTTAATCTTAATGTAATTAACCTCAATTTATAATTTATAATTTCCACCAATATGAGTATTTGGTGGTTAGGGCCAGTCTGGTAATTACAGCATCCTCATAGAGCTCTTGAGTACCCTCAGAATATGATAAAACAAAGAGTGTTACTGGTGGATATAACCGTTATGGACATTATGGTTTCGGTACAATAGATTAATAATCACAATCTTTTCTCAATTGGTATTCGAAAAATTAAGTAGTGGAATCTTCAAAACTTTCATTCCGTGAGGGAGTTACATTTTCGTCAATCAGTTCTGCTGGGATTAACTTCACCTGGTTAATCTCAGCGTCTCAGCTACTGTTGCAACGAAGACGACACTTGATGTTGCAATACCTGACTGCAGACTTTTTGGCAGATTTGGTTCCTGACAAACCAGTTACAAGAACCAGTCTATGTAAAGAATGTAACCCGTGAAAAAAATGAAAAACGCTGACGAAAAATTTATGCACATTGAAACCTACGTCCAGACGCCGTCCCATTAGGCCATCCAGATTTAGATTTCGGGTGTTTTCTCCAAAAGCGCTCAGATATAACGCCGGGATGGTTACCTTGAAAAGAACAAGTTTGGAGTCTTCCATAGTCCAGGTCTGTGCCCTGCCTCTGATTACATCGTTGTCGACGAGACGTTAGTCTTTAATCTTCATTTCTTTCGTCTGAACGGGTCCATGCTTCTACGTGCGTCCAGTCAGCTTCGTACTGGTCGCTCATACAAGTTGCGCCAGTATGAAAGCGCGTTCACCGGAATAGGGTGCGCAAGTTTCTTTTTTTTTCCTTCAAATGTCCCTACAACCATTTGTGTTTTATACACCGAGACAAGTGCGTTTCGTATTTCGTGTGAAAATGTTCACTCTGCTCCACAACAAATGTATCATCACAATACGTTGCGGTAGGGCTACATAGTACCATATATTGTGCAGCGCCTGCATCTGGCTATCAACGCACTGTATGAGGATATACAGTCATAGGAACAATTTATCTTGTTTGTGCGTAAGAACATACGCCTTCACCCTGACGTTAGTTGCAAGTTTCTAGCAAAAACGATGTATTGCATATAAAACACCTTCCTGATGTTGACACATACGCGGAAGAATACCACGAACACTGATTCCGGCTGGAATCCTCAGACAGTACACGGATGTACTGTGTTTCACTAGAATTAAGAGCCAGCGTATCAGCTGTGACTCCAGAGCTGCCTTTGCTTACAATGATTTTTTTACACACGCACCAACAGAAGTTTTCATCAGCACTTTACTTCCAAATTCATGGCACAGAAAACAAAAATTGTCTCTCAGGCATGCATATATAGTTATTTGCATTGTGTCCCGATAACCAGATCAAAAGAACATACATTTGTGTAACGAAAAAATCGTCTGGTTTCCACGTTTTTTCCTCTCAGAATCCCTGAGCAACGTCGATATCTGGTGGAACATCCCCTTGCTCGAATGAAGGATTCAATCCGTCGTATCATACTACCGGTGACATTAAGTCAGCCCAGGTTCCAATTCGTCCCGAATACGCGCTCGGGAACAGACAGACCACTCCATTCTCGCGGTCCTAGCATGACGAAGGAACGTGATCACGTGAACAGTACGACGAGCGCGCGAGCTATCATCCATCAAGGTGAAATTTACACCAAAATGTTGGCCATACGTCCCAAGAATTTCTTACCCGCACCGTAGAGCAGCGTCAATGCCCTCAGCGACCACAAGAGGTGAGCCCATGCAATGCTACCCCAGAAAATCATTCCACTACCACCTTGTTGCACATGTGGGATACAGTGTTGGAGGCGCTTGATATTACCTGGTTGTCTCCAAACACGTTACTAACAGATCCGAGTTCCGTCCAGAAACGACACCGGCACCAATCCCGGGGCGTCCATTCTGCATGATTTATTGCCCACCTGCAATAGAGTCCATGGTGTAGTGGTGTACGATGGATGTGGTGCTAGTCATGTTCGTCAGGAACGGAGATTCGCATCACGCAATAGTCTCTTAACTGTTTGATGCAGTACATGACATCCTGTTGCCTCTTCAAACACCGAATTCAGATCTGGAGCACGCAACCCACGGTTCCTTGGACTCAAAAGTCAAATCAACTATGTTGTGCCCCTGTCGAACGGGGACGGCTTGTGCGGCCCAAATCCTCAATACCACCTGTCAGTTGGAATGGATTCCATGTCCGCACCACATCACTTTAACTCAGGCGCACACGTTGAGCAACTTCCCTGCTTGATAACCGTTCTGCGCGTAACGTGATGATGCGAAGCCGATCAGTAGTCGCGATTATCCTACGGGACATGATGCGTTGTGTGTGTGTACGAACAATATGAGGGGTGACTTTGCGACCGATAAATAAAAACCACAATAGCAACACACCTTCAAGACATATTGGGGTGATGCTACACTTTTATTCATGTGTGTATGACTCAATTCTTGCTACTAAACTGTTTAATCAAACGGTTGAACTATGAGAACTAAAAAGCTCTGGAGTTACATACTACATAACAGTAAAGCCAGGTATTTCAGGAAAATAAGCTGCCCCATTCTGTACCCTCGAGGAAAAGGCAGCTTCATAGTACCCTCGCCTCTTGTTGCGGTCAACCACCTTTTATCGAGCTGTTGTTCCGTTTCCCAGTCAGCACTGCGGTCACACGTGACTATGGTCAGACCGCACGAGCGGACCTTAACAAAAAAAAAAAAAAAAAAAAAAAAAAAAAACTACGGACGGAGTACGTCCAGCGGAAAAATATGTTCGGCACTAAGGGCACAACAATACTAGGAACTGTCAGTATTAAAAGAGCAAACTCCGACTTAACAGCTGACTTTCTTGAGAAATAATTCACACTGCCGAAGTACAGAATGCTGGGAACTGGGAAAAAAAACCGTGTTACAAATATTTTAACATACACACCAACTTTTTATTTGTTCTAAAAATGTTTTCATGTGTTAAAAAACCTATAAACAGGCCACAAACTATTTTGCCCAAGGATTGCAATTATTGTTTCTTGGTGCCTTGTTGCTGACTGATTGTCATAGAGTTACAAACGATTCCATAAGTACCAAACAGGAAGCGCGACGGTTTACTTTAATATCAACAAAAAAGGAACAAAATATATGAATCTGACTGGTGTTTGATGAAACTGAGGGTGTTGGAAATTTCTGTGCTAATCCACTGTTTTCTTGGGAGATGACTAAAAAAACTGAATATACTGTAAAAGTTTTGCAACCGTGTCAGTGCGTAACTTTACGTTCATACTTAACAGAACAGATCGCAACTTAGTAAAACACAGTAAATACAGTTTCTGGCTCAGGACTCTTGCAAAAGTGACATTTTTCGATTAGGACAAGATAATCAGGTCAGTCTAACATTCTAATTTCTTAGAAATTTTCTCACTTTCGTTCTAGTCCGGAAACTTGTAAGCGCTGCTGCTGTCACTGTAATAATTATATCTACTGCCGACGATGCTGAATGGCTGAAGTTTGTTTACGTTTCTTATTGCCACAATTGTATACCATAGTCATTCAAAAGGATAGCAATAATCACCAAGTGAAAGAAAGCACGATATGGAGCCGGGTAAGCCGGCCGCAGTGACCGAGCGGTTCTAGGCGCTTCAGTCCGGAACCGCGTGACTGCTACGGTCGCAGGTTCGAATCCTGCCTCGGGCATGGATGTGTGTGATATGCTTAGGTCAGTTAGGTTTAAGTAGTTCTTCGTTCTAGGGGACTGATGACCTCAGATGTTAAGTCCCATAGTGCTCAGAGCCATTTTTTGCAGCCGGGTAACACTGGAAGTTGCTTGACGAATAGGTGCACAGGTGTTGGCGTACACCACAACCATGTCCTCCGAACATTCAACCGCTATCGTGAGACACAATGTTGAAAAATGGTTCAAATGGCTCTGAGCACTATGGGACTTAACATCTGAGGTCATCAATCCCCTAGAACTTAAAACTACTTAAACCTAACTAACCTAAGGACATCACACACATCCATGCACGAGGCAGGATTCGAACCTGTGATCGTCGCAGCAGTGCGATCCGGACTGGGTGCCTATAACCGCTCGTCCAAAGAGGCCGGCACAAAATGTTGAAGATCTGCCTCTAACTGTTCGCCTGCGGTCAACAACACCTGCTCAAGACCGCTACCTACAAATTATAGCTGCCTTTTTGGTGGAAACTGGGAGGCCTGTGTCGACCCAGATAGTACGTAGTCATCTACATGCGATCAATTTGTCCTCTGTGCGTCCTTACGAACGAAAGTACACTCCTACAAGTAGTGTAAAGCGCGAAGAAGGCGAGAAAGCGATCAACGGCGTCGGAATGCTGGATTTGACTGCCGCCTGATGGTCGTCATGGAAGACTGTATTATTGGTGAAGAATCAACACATGTATCAAACATGTAGTTCCAAGAGTTCAACAACTAGATGGGACAGTTACGCAATTGACCCCTATCGAGTACGGACTGCCGACTTCTCTAATAGCTATCGAGGGTAATTTGAGAATTATGCAGCATCAGGACAGCTCTCCAATCATAAGTTCGGTGATGGGTTCGTCTTTCTGGATGACAATTTATGAACACACGTTCCTCCATGCTGCAGTATTCTGCGAATGGAATGACCTGCGGCATCTTAAGTAATAGAACTCAATATATTGTCCTCAACGGCGACTGTTAATCACAGACAAGGGTCGTCAGGAGTGCCCCAGAGGAGTGCGATATCCCAGCTGCTATTTTCTACATACACCCATAAAAAAAAAAGTTATACAACACCCCGGTTCGAAGAATCTTTATGATAGGCGTTGACTGTGGATATTGTGTCACAGACACAGTCCCTTTGACTGTTCAGAGATCTCATTAACCCGCCCAAAGATGTAAACAACCATGCATGAGCAGCGCCTATTAAGCGGGCGGGGTCCCACAGCCGATCAGTTCCAGTCATTCCACCAGAAACGAGGCACACGGCTCGTGTTGTCTGCAGTTAAACCATGCCTAGGCGGTCAATACCGCGGTTCGATCGCGTCCGCATTGTTACTTTGTGCCAGGAAAGGCTTTAAACAACGGAAGTGTCCAGGCGTCTCTGAGTGAACCAAAGCGATGTTGTTCGGACATGGATGAGATACAGAGACACAGGAACGGTCGATGATATTTTCACTCAGGCCGCGCAAGGACTACCACTGCAGTGGATGACCACTACCTACGGATTATGGCTCGGAGGAACCCTGACAGCAACGCCACCATGTTGAATTATGCTTTTCGTGCAGCCACAGGACGTCGTGTTACGACTCAAACTGTTGCAATACCTTGCATGATTCGCAACTGAACTCCCTACGTCGATGGCGAGGTCTTTCTTTGCAACCACGACAACATGCAGCGCGGTACAGATGGGCGCAACAACTCGCCGAATGGACCGCTCAAGACTGGCTTCACGTTCTCTTCACCGTTCAGTGTCGCATATGCCTTCAGCCAGACAATCGTTGGAGACTTGTTTGGGGGCAAACTGGTCAGGCTGAACGCCTTAGACACACTGTGCAGCGAGTGCAGCAAGGTGGAGGTTCCCTGATGTTTTAGCGTTACAATATGTGGGGTGGACGTACGCCGCTGGTGGTCATGGAAGGCGCCGTAATGGCTGTACGATACGTGAATGCTGTCTTCCGACCGATAGTGCAACTATATCGGCAGCATATTGGCGAGGCATTCCTCTTCATGGACAATTCGCGCCACCATCGTGCACATCTTGCGAATGACTTCCTTGAGGATAACGACGTCACTCGACCAGAGTGGCCAGAATGTTCTCCAGACATGACCCCTGTCGAACATGCCTGGGATAGATTGAAAAGGGCTATTTATGGACGACGTGATGCACCAACTACTCTGAGGGATCTACGCCGAATCGCCGTTGAGGAATCGGGTAATATGGACCAACAGTGCCTTAATGAACTTGTGGATAGTATGCCACGACGAATACAGGTATGCATCAATTCAAGAGGACGTGCTACTGGATATTAGAGGTACCAGTGTATGCAGCAATCTGGACGATCACCTCTGAAGGTCTCGCTGTGTGGTAGTACAACATGCAATGTGTGGTTTTCATAAGCAATAAAAAGGGCAGAAATGATGTTTCAATTTATCTCTATTTCAATTTTCTGTACAGATTCCGGAACTCTAGGAACAGAGGTGATGCAAAACTTTTTTTTTATGTGTGAATAAATAATACGGCGGTCAGGGTGGGCAGTAATCTGTGGTTGTTTGCTGATGATGCTGTGGTGGACGGTAAGGTGAGTGACTGTAGAACAATACGACTTACACAAATGGCAGCTAGCTTTAAAAGCGGAAAAATCTAAGTTAATGAAAATGATTACCAAAAAATGTCCCATTACGTTCCGTTACAGCATTAGTGTAATCCTGCTTGACACAGTCACGTCCATTAAATATCAAGGCGTAACGTTGTAAAGCAACATGAAATGGAACGAGTACATGAGAATTGTGGTAGGGAAGGCGAATGGTTGTCTTCGGTTTGTTGGGAGAATTTTAGGAACGTGTGGTTCATTTGTAAAGGAGAGCGCACATAGGACATTAGTGCGACCTATTCTTGAGCACTGCTCGAGTGTTTGGGGTCTGGTACACGTCATATTAAAGGTAGATATCGAATCAGTTCAGAGGCGTGCTGCTGGATTTGTTACTAGTAAGATCTAACAACAAGTAACTGTTACGGAGAAGATTCGGGAAGTCAAACTGGAATCCCTGGAAGGAAGGAGACGTTTATTTCGAAGAACACTATTGAGAAAATTTAGAGAACCGGCACTTGAAGCTGACTGCCGAACGATTCTACTGCCACCAACATACACTTCGCGTAAGGAGCACAAAAATAAGATACGAAAAATTTGAGTGCATGCGGGGACATACAGACAGTCGCTTCTCTCTCTCTCTCTCTCTCTCTCTCTCTCTCTCTCTCTCTCTCTCGCTCTGTTTGCGAGTAGAACAGGAAAGGAAATGATTAGTTGTGGTACAGGGTATCATCCGCCACGCAGCGTACCGTGGATTGCGGAGTATGTATGTAGATCTAGATTTGTTGATATGAACCCGACTCAGTATGATTGGGACCAACTGGAACTTGTCACGTGTCATCGCACCACAGGAAGGCTGCCATAGAATAGTGGACAGCCAAGAGCAGCGAAGTTTTGACAACCTTGTCGACAACACGCCTTGGAAACCCACGAAGCGATGATGCAGCGCATTATTGATTTTTACCCTGCATCAGTTCTTGATCACAAATATGTGTACTTTGGAATAAACCATTCTATTTTCGTTAGTGTTTCGTTTATGTTTCATTTTTTTAGTTTCATATGAGTCTTTCATTCGCTTCTACGCTGGATTCTAAGCCTAGACACGTTGGCAGATTGAAGATGGTACAAAACCATTTCAAGTAGTTTGTTAGTACACCTCCCCCCATGAACCATGGACCTTGCCGTTGGTGGGGAGGCTTGCGTGCCTCAGCGATACAGATGGCCGTACCGTAGGTGCAACCACAACGGAGGGGTATCTGTTGAGAGGCCAGACAAACGTGTGGTTCCTGAAGAGGGGCAGCAGCCTTTTCAGTAGTTGCAGGGGCAACAGTCTGGACGATTGACTGATCTGGCCTTGCAACATTAACCAAAACGGCCTTGCTGTGCTGGTACTGCGAACGGCTGAAAGCCAGGGGAAACTACAGCCGTAATTTTTCCCGATGACATGCAGCTTTACTGTATGATTAAATGACGATGGCGTCCTCTTGGGTAAAATATTCCTGAGGTAAAATAGTCCCCCATTTGGATTTACGGATGGGGACTGCTCAGGAGACCGTCGTTATCAGGAGAAAGAAAACTGGATTGGAGCCTGGAATGTCAGATCACTTAATCGGGCAGGTAGGTTAGAAAATTTAAAAAGGGAAATGGATGGGTTAAAGTTAGATATAGTGGAAATTAGTGAAGTTCGGTGGCAGGAGGAACAAGACTTCTGGTCAAGTGAATAAAAGGTGATAAATACAAAATCAAATAGGGGTAATGCGGGAGTAGGTTTAATAATGAATAGGAAAATAGGAATGCGGGTAAGTTACTACGAACAGCATAGTGAACGCATTATTGTGGCCAAGATAGATACGAAGCCCACACCTACTACAGTAGTACAAGTTTATATGCCAACTAGCTCTGCAGATGACGAAGAAATTGAAGAAATGTACGATGAAATAAAAGAAATTATTCAGATAGTGAAGGGAGACGAAAATTTAATAGTAATTGGTGACTGGAATTCGACTGTAGGAAAAGGGAGAGAAGGAAACGTAGTAGGTGAATATGGATTGGGGCTAAGAAATGAAAGAGGAAGCCGCCTAGTAGAATTTTGCACAGAGCACAACTTAATCATAGCTAACACTTGGTTCAAGAATCATAAAAGAAGGTTGTATAAATGGAAGAATCCTGGAGATACTAAAAGGTATCAGATACATTATATAATGGTAAGACAGAGATTTAGAAACCAGGTTTTAAGTTGTAAGACATTTCCAGGGGCAGATGTGGACTCTGACCACAATCTATTGGTTATGACCTGTAGATTAAAACTGAAGAAACTGCAAAAATGTGGGAAATTAAGGAGATGGTACCTGGATAAACTGAAAGAACCAGAGGTTGTACAGAGTTTCAGGGAGAACATAAGGGAACAATTGACAGGAATAGGGGAAAGAAATACAGTAGAGGCAATACAGTGAGGCATGAAGTAGTACAGTGAGGCATGAAGTAGTGAAAACAGCAGAGGATAAAGTAGGTAGAGAGATGAGAGCTAGTAGAAATCCTTGGGTAACAGAAGAAATATTGAATTTAATTGATGAAAGGAGAAAATATAAAAATGCGGTAAATGAAGCAGGCAAAAAGGAATACAAACGTCTCAAAAATGAGATCGACAGGAAGTGCAAAATGGCTAAGCAGGGATGGCTAGAGGACAAATGTAATGATGTAGAAGCTTATCTCACTAGGGGTAAGATAGATACTGCCTACAGGAAAATTAAAGAGACCTTTGGAGAGAAGAGAACCACGTGTATGAATATCAAGAGCTCAGATGGCAACCCAGTTCTAAGCAAAGAAGGGAAGGCAGAAAGGTGGAAGGAGTATATAGAGGGTCTATATAAGGGCGATGTACTTGAGGACAATATTATGGAAATGGAAGAGGAAGTAGATGAAGACGAAATGGGAGATACGATACTGCGTGTAGAGTTTCACAGAGCACTGAAAGACCTGAGTCGAAACAAGGCCCCCGGAGTAGACAACATTCCATTAGAACTACTGACGGCCTTGGGAGAGCCAGTCATGACAAAATTCTACCAGCTGGTGAGCAAGATGTATGAGACAGGGGAAATACCCTCAGACTTCAAGAAGAATATAATAATTCCAATTCCAAAGAAAGCAGGTGCTGACAGATGTGAAAATTACCGAACTATCAGTTTAATAAGTCACAGCTGCAAAATACTAACACGAATTATTTACAGACGAATGGAAAAACTGGTAGATGCGGACCTCGGGAAGGATCAGTTTGGATTCCGTAGAAATGTTGGAACACGTGAGGCAATACTGACCTTACGACTTATCTTAGAAGAAAGATTAAGAAAAGGCAAACCTACGTTTCTAGCATTTGTAGACTTAGAGAAAGCTTTTGACAATGTTGACTGGAATACTCTTTCAAATTATAAAGGTGGCAGGGGTAAAATACAGGGAGCGAAAGGCTATTCACAATTTGTACAGAAACCAGATGGCAGTCATAAGAGTCGAGGAGCATGAAAGGGAAGCAGTGGTTGGGAAAGGAGTGAGACAGGGTTGTAGCCTCTCCCCGATGTTATTCAATCTGTATATTGAGCAAGAAGTAAAGGAAACAAAAGAAAAATTTGGAGTAGGTATTAAAATTCATGGAGAAGAAGTAAAAACTTTGAGGTTCGCCGATGACATTGTAATTCTGTCAGAGACGTCAAAGGACTTGGAAGAGCAGTTGAACGGAATGGACAGTGTCTTGAAAGGAGGATATAAGATGAACATCAACAAAAGCAAAACGAGGATAATGGAATGCAGTCAAATTAAATCGGGTGATGCTGAGGGAATTAGATTAGGAAATGAGACACTTAAAGTAGTAAAGTAGTTTTGCTATTTAGGAAGTAAAATAACTGATGATGGTCGAAGTAGAGAGGATATAAAATGTAGACTGGCAATGGCAAGGAAAGCCTTTCTGAAGAAGAGAAATTTGTTAACATCGAATATAGATTTATGTATCAGGAAGTCGTTTCTGAAAGTATTTGTTTGGAGTGTAGCCATGTATGGAAGTGAAACATGGACGATAACTAGTTTGGACAAGAAGAGAATAGAAGTTTTCGAAATGTGGTGCTACAGAAGAATACTGAAAATAAGGTGGATAGATCACGTAACTAATGAGGATGTATTGAATAGGATTGGGGAGAAGAGGAGTTTGTGGCACAACTTGACTAGAAGAAGGGATCGGTTGGTAGGACATGTTTTGAGGCATCAAGGGATCACAAATTTAGCATTGGAGGGCAGCATGGAGGGTAAAAATCGTAGAGGGAGACCGAGAGATGAGTACACTAAGCAGATTCAGAAGGATGTAGGTTGCAGTAGGTACTGGGAGATGAAGAAGCTTGCACAGGATAGAGTAGCATGGAGAGCTGTATCAAACCAATCTCAGGACTGAAGACAACAACAACAACAATGTTAGTACGATAATCTACCAAAATTTGCAGAAAACTAGAATTATCTCGTTATCCTTGTTTGAGTGTCAAGCACTACATACACCAAAGTAAAAGCTCGCGTCACCATCGGAAGCGTTATTAGACCATTATCAAATACGTTATGCATTAATAGTCTAGAGGACACCGTTGACTGTAATCCCAGATAAGCGGTTACCTACGAGGACTATCTGATAAAAATTGCCGTAGTATTAAGTTTGAGAAAATATCAGTCTCTTGCAGAGACCATCTACTTACGCACTTCTCGAAGCGTGAAAACGTAGTGGCCTTTTGACTAAGTGATTATACTACTCATTCATGTCACAAATATCTGGAATAACAAAGTGTAGACATATGAGAGGGAGCGATCAAATAGACTCAGCTGCAGGTAAATCAAATGGCAGGTTTCCATGTACTGTCGGAAATCGGGAAACTGTAGTTCGTCTACAAATAAAATTAATAACGAAAACTGTATACGGTCCATACTGCAATACAATCGTTAGGGAGCCCTATCAGATCGGTTTAACACAGGAGATAAAGTGTATGCACAGAAAGTCGGCGCGAATGTTCAGAAGCTTGCTTTGAGTACAGGGTGAGTAAAACAGAAATGTTCATAAATATCGGAAAACGCGTTTAGAAAATTCCAAGAAACGTTTTCGGGGTCCAAACTAAGCAACTTTTCGGCCCCCTATGTACAGGGTAGGAAGCCCGGATTATTAACAAAACGGACAGGGGCGAACAAGCAAATCATTTTTCTCATTTCCAATCGTGAATGATGTACGACAAAACATAATACAAAATTCGCTTTGTCGCCCTCCTGGAACAATACAGAACGCACATCCACTGCACTAGGGATGGGAAAAACCGACCGGTTAAAACCACTACTGGTATTTCAGTTCTAAATAGCCAGTATTTTTCGGTATTTGATCTCGGTTATAACATGTGTTTGTTTTTTATTTTTTACTAATAACCAAAAAAACCGAAATACCAATTAGCCGTAGCAGCAGTGCTAATTTTTTTCGTTTTTAAATAAACCTTTTGTAAAATTAAAAGTAGTAATTTTTATTCGTTAAATATGCGTTGGTTTGAAGTTTTGTGTCATTAAAGAAAATTGAAAAAGCGATCAGTGATATTTTAATAACAATGCCGACAGAAACGAGCAACACACGAGTAGCATAAGAATTGGTACGCTACTGCTGGGACAATAACGTCCCTATCGCCGTGTGTACATGCAGTGCGAAAGACGTGTCCCACCTTTGCTCGGTAGTTTCTCGCTGTCGTCACCATCATCCGTTTGTACTGCAGAATAGCACAGACCCTAATCTGGAAATATTTTTTACGAAGTGACGTAGTAATAAAGTACAATGCTTCATTTGCTTTAAAATATTAAAGATATGTCAGCCATTTCTATGAAATAATAAGAAGGAAATTATCGTAACAGTACTGGTGGTTCCAGACTGAAGCGCCTGGAACCGCTCGGCCACGCCGGCCGGCGTAACAGTAATGAATTAAAAACTTAACGACAATTATTAGTTCATAGTATACAATGAAAACAGAAAGTAGCTGATCTGGTGCCTGTGTGTATATAACATGACTTTATCTGCTTGCAGCTCTTGGAAACGGACAAATTAACACGAAAAATAGAGTTCTTAAACCTTAGTTTTAATCTTTTAGCGGTGACTATGCCCAAGCAGTGGTATAATCCCCGATTACAACATGATGTTTTAGCAGAGGTTCAAAAACCTCTTGTCGCTGGAAATATTCCACTTGATCTCTCTCATCTCTGTTTATTCTAAATTAGTTGCAGAGATTCTGGGTGTCTATTGCTCATTCAGATAACATATGAAAGGAAGACAGCACTTGTTTGTATATTTGATCTGCTGCAGCTCCTGATTTATACTACTCCGATTTTCTTCTTTTCCCTTCGGTAGTTTGTTCTTAGAGAATTTATCTTTTTGATTACTACGTCTTTGTTTTCTGCAGAACTTTACATTTAGCAAGGCAGTGCTCGTCTTTGCTTTGTCATGGTACTATTTCGATTTTACATTGCATTGACTTTCGTAAGAGCTCATGGTTTTCTACCAATCCTGATTGATATTTTAAAGATTGCTCGATATGATCGCTTCGGAAACCGTCTCACATCTGGTACATGCTTGTACAAGCGTTCATTCTCTAGGTACACAAGTTGAAGCATGCAGATGCTAAGACTGATCGAACAGGCTTGCATAATTGAATTCCATCAAGCAGCTTCTACAGTGCTGATACTTGAGCAGATTTGCCCTACATACGCACAAGCATACTTCTGCGAAAAGCTTGATCATGCATACTTGCCAAACATAGTTACGTGTGCAGCCGTCACAAGGGGCACATCGCCGGCCGCCAGCCTGTCGTCACTATACTGGACAATGAGACAGTGGTCAGTACTTCATAGCTTAGTATATCGTATTCGCCGTTGCCTTTGGAGATTATTTATTTCATACTTGCAATGTCCAGCTTAAGGCCATTATTAAGGGGTACTACAAAAGATTTGGCTTAAAAAAATGTCAAAGTTTAAAATCTTCCGACACGTGTAAATGAGCCTTTTTGCTGTATCACTAGATAATGACCTTGTCGGAAATTGCAGTTGTGATATACATAATCTCCACAGTCCACGGTGAACTTTATCTTCTTTAAGAAATTATACATGATCGTGAACTCTAACCATGACAACTTAAATACGAAGGCGTGCTGAAAAGTAGTGACTCCGAATTTATATTTCTGTTCTCAGTTCCGGATGAGGTATTACATGTCATGCATATTACCACCGCCTTAGGCGGTGGTGGTATGTCTTATTCAACACGTTTTTTATTGGCCAATTTCGGTTGAATAAAATGTGGAATTTTTTGTGGGACATCGTGGAACGCGCCCCTTTTAACCCCTCTAGTTTCATTAAGGTCAGATTGGTGGCGCCACTATACGTAACCCTCAAAACGACGTCTGGAACGGTGCTGTATTCCAAGCAGAGAACTGTCACTGACAATGAGTTTCTTTTGATGGGGTTCCGGAGCATCGCAGATAATCATAGGCGGTTGCAGAATCTCTGCAGAGACCTGGCAGTGAACAAAAACAGGAGTGAGTCGTTGGGCGAGGCGTCTTATCATCATCGCAACACGGTACCGGAACTCCCGCGTGCCGCACGGGCGTCAGCTGTGATTCCTGCAATGTTAGAACGTGCGGACACTCTCATTCGAGGTCAGCGGATCATTATCAAACACTTCGTGGCTCACCTGGACGTCTTTGTTCGTAGTACTGACACACTCGTCCACCAATTGGGGTATTCAAAAATGTGTGCCCGTTGGCTTCCTCAGCGCCTAACAAAAGACCATAAATAGCACCAAAGGACCATCTGTGAGTAACTGCTTGCGCGTTACGAGGCTGAGCATGACGATTTTTGTCGAATGTCGTCACTGGCGATGAAACAAGGGTTCATCACTTCGAACCGGAAAGAAAATGGCAATCAATGGAGCGGCGTCACACTACCTGTCCTCCAAAGAAAAAAGGGGTTATTCTGTTAGATGCTCTCCCTCGTGGTGCACTGATCAACTCTGAAGTGCAATGGCCTACCCTCAGGAAACTGAAGTAACTACTTCAGCGTGTTCGTCTCACAAAAATGTAAACGAAGTTCTCCTTCAAACGCAAGGCCTCACAAATGCCCGGCATCCGAGAGCAGCTCACAAAACTTCATTGGACTGTTCTTCCTCATCCACCGTACAACTCGGATCTGCACCTTCCGAATTTCATCTGTTTGACCCAACACAAGATGAACTCCGCGGGAAGCAGAACGTCGATGATAAGGTTACAGCCAGAAGTTGGCTCCGATGTCGACAAGCAGAGTAGTACCAAGCGGGCATACAGGCCCTTCCAGCAAGGTAACGTTAAGCCGTCGCATTGAACGGAGACTATCTTGAAAAATGGGGTTGTGACCAAAAGAGTTGGGAATAATATGGTGTAATGGAACCCTGAATTAAACCAGTCTGCTTTCAGGAAAAACGTTGTGTTACGAACCTCATATGTAGGTACACGAGAAACATACTGTAATCGAGTTTCTAACCGCAGAAAACTTCCTCGAATTGAAATCCTTGGAAGAATTAAACCTGCGAACGGTGATGATTGTACCTACATCAGTAATGTGCGACACTGGATCGTTCGTGCTCGAAAACGGTGATGCTAACCTCAACGTGTGTGACAGACTGCGTACGGAAACTCGTCGGAAGCGGGTCGATGAACCCATCGGATAAAATCTTTAGACAACACAGACACAGCTCTCATGTACGTGTGGCTTATGACGATGGCCATCATTGCAGTACTGCAGTACACAAAACTGTGTGCACAGTCGGTACCTCGAATGCTCACTCCTGACATGACACAGAGGAGACTGGACATCTGTCAACAATTTCTTCTGTGTTTAGAACGTGAGGGTGACGGGTTCCTTAATAATAATCAGACAAGATGAAAGCTGCGTTCACCATTTTGACCTCGAAAACAACAACAGCGTAAATGGAGTTCCGCCACAAAAGATCACTAACGCCAAAACATTTAAGTACCATGCTATCCATCAACAGGTAAAGTCATGCTCACAGTGTTCTAGGATATTCAAGGTGTGGTGCAACTGGAATAAATGCGTAAAGGCACCGCCGAAAACTAAGTACGAATTCGAAGAGTTCGTCCACACATGGAGCAGCTTCTCCTTCAGGACGGCAATGCCAGATCGACACGAGCGTTGCGACATGTGAAACAATCCGACGCCTTTGGTTCACAGTCATCATCGTCCGCCACACAATCCCGACGTGGTCGCATCCGGTTTTCATGTTTCCAAAACATGAAGAAAACTTTCGAGGACTTCACTTTCACAGTGATTAAGCTGTTCAAGCAGTTGTGAAGTTGTGACTCCGTCAACGGAGTCAAAGATTCAGCAGTGATGGCATCAACAAACTGGACTCTCGGTGGGAGAAATGAGTTCGTAGCCACGGGGACCATATTAAGAAATACTTACTAGGCAGGAAGAATAAAGCTGTATAATGTTAACAACATTAGTTTTTGTTTTCACATAAAAATTCGAAGCCATTACTTTTAAGCGCGCTCTCTTAGTTGCTATTGTAGTCCTCAGTATTACGGCTGGTTTTGTGCATGTCTCCTCGCTTGTCTATCCTGTGCGAGTCTCTGCGTCTCAGCATGACTGCTGCAACTTACGATGGGATGGCGATAAGTTCTTGGCTTTTCACATTTAAAACTGAAGTCGATTTATTACGGCGTTTTGACATTAAACGTTGTTCATTAAATAACATGTGACAGGTGACAGTAATTGCGCAGCAGTAACATTGGTTTTTATTTTTCTGTGCAGGTTTGAAGAGAACATGGCGCAAGACGACAGGGAATTCACTGTGAAAGAGAGCCGTGCTCTGATTGAGCACCTTTTTAAAAAAAACATGGCCACAAAGGGAACATGGCCAAACAAGTTTATGCTGATATGTCTGGTACATTGGGAGGCAACTGCCCTTCCTACGGTACTACCAAAAATTGGATTTCTGCATTTAAAACAGGGCATTTCAGCACTCAAGATGAAGAGCGTCCTGGAAAGCCAACTCAAGTCACAGTTCCGGAACCCGTGGATGCTGTTCATTCCTTGATCCGTGGACGATCGGAGTATAGCTGCTAAAAAGATTATTCATAAGTTTCTCGACATGAATAGGCCGTCAGCCAAATGGGTTCCCAAATGACTCGATACAGGCCAAAAGTGTGAACGAGTGGTTGCTTCACAGTCTATTCTGGTCCAATTCCGCCGGGATCCTGGGGGCTTTTGGATCGTCTCGTCACCGTGGATGAAAGATGGACCTAAACTTCTGGTCTAGAGATCAAAGAACAATCCAAAGAATGGAGAGACAGTGATTCTCCACATCCAAAGCATCACCAAACAGAAAGATCAGCAGACAAGTTGCTCATATCCGACTTTTCGGATAAAGATTGAATCCAGCTTATCAGTTACTTACAAAATGCTAAAGCCATTGCGGCAAAGTACTATGCAAAACTTCTTGACAAAATGAAGGGACAACTGGCCTTCTAAAGTCGAGAACAGCTGAAAAACAAATCTTGTTTCTGCAAGACCATGCCGCTTCTCACACGGCGGCCATCACGCAGCAAAAGTTGGCAGATCTTGACTTGTAAATTCTCAAATATCCACTCTAGTCACCTGATTTGGCCCCAAAACCTCAGGAACTGTGACGATTTTTGAACAGTAAGGATGCAAGAAAGGCTACGGAGTGCAAAGGAGTGATTTGCAGCAAAATCGAAGTCTTTTTTGGGGGTTAAAGAAGCTGGACCAAAGACGCCAAATATGTGCTGGGCTCAAGGGAAAACATGTTGTGTAAATAATTTTTTTCAAACTCATAACAGCATTTTTTTAAAAATAATCCCAAGGATTTTTCAGCATCCTCTCGCATATCCACTAGATTCTGTTACATGTATTCAAACACTGGTCTCCCTCCACAATTTTAACTCTTCCCCCTCACTTCCCTTATTCATCAAATTGACGAATCCTTCGTATTTCAGAATGTATTCTGTCAACGGATCCCTCCTCGTAGTCAGATTGTGGCATAAATACACTCCTGGAAATTGAAATAAGAACACCGTGAATTCATTGTCCCAGGAAGGGGAAACTTTATTGACACATTCCTGGGGTCAGATACATCACATGATCACACTGACAGAACCACAGGCACATAGACACAGGCAACAGAGCATGCACAATGTCGGCACTAGTACAGTGTATATCCACCTTTCGCAGCAATGCAGGCTGCTATTCTCCCATGGAGACGATCGTAGAGATGCTGGATGGAACGGCTTGCCATGCCATTTCCACCTGGCGCCTCAGTTGGACCAGCGTTCGTGCTGGACGTGCAGATCGCGTGAGACGACGCTTCATCCAGTCCCAAACATGCTCAATGGGGGACAGATCCGGAGATCTTGCTGGCCAGGGTAGTTGACTTACAACTTCTAGAGCACGTTGGGTGGCACGGGGTACATGCGGACGTGCATTGTCCTGTTGGAACAGCAAGTTCCCTTGCCGGTCTAGCAATGGTAGAACGATGGGTTAGATGACGGTTTCGATGTACCGTGCACTATTCAGTGTCCCCTCGACGATCACCAGAGGTGTACGGCCAGTGTAGGAGATCGCTCCCCACACCATGATGCCGGGTGTTGGCCCTGTGTGCCTCGGTCGTATGCAGTCCTGATTGTGGCGCTCACCTGCACGGCGCCAAACACGCATACGACCATCATTGGCACAAAGGCAGAAGCGACTTTCATCGCTGAAGACGACACGTCTCCATTCGTCCCTCCATTCACGCCTGTCGCGACACCACTGGAGGCGGGCTGCACGATGTTGGGGCGTGAGCGGAAGACGGCCTAACGGTGTGCGGGACCGTAGTTCAGCTTCATGGAGACGGTTGCGAATGATCCTCGCCGATACCCCAGGAGCAACAGTGTCCCTAATTTGCTGGGAAGTGGCGGTGCGGTCCCCTACGGCACTGCGTAGGATCCTACGGTCTTGGCGTGGATCCGTGCGTCGCTGCGGTCCGGTCCCAGGTCGACGGGCAATTGCACCTTCCGCCGACCACTGGCGACAACATCGATGTACTGTGGAGACCTCACGCCCCACGTGTTGAGCAATTCGGCGGTACGTCCACCCGGCCTCCCGCATGCCCACTATACGCCCTCGCTCAAAGTTCGTCAACTGCACATACGGTTCACGTCCACGCTGTCGCGGCATGCTACCAGTGTTAAAGACTGCGATGGAGCTCCGTATGCCACGGCAAACTGGCTGACACTGACGGCGGCGGTGCACAAATGCTGCGGAGCTAGCGCCATTCGACGGCCAACACCGCGGTTCCTGGTGTGTCCGCTGTGTGCCGCGCGTGTGATCATTGCTTGTACAGCCCTCTCGCAGTGTTCGGAGCAAGTATGGGGGTCTGACACACCGGTATCAATGTGTTCTTTTTTCCATTTCCAGGAGTGTATGTTTTCCCAAATTCGATTCAGTCCCTCCTCATTAGGTATTCGATCTGCTCAGCTATTCTTCTGTAGCCCCACACTTCAAAAGCTTCTATTTACTGCTTCAGTAAGTTTTTCTCGTCCATGTTTTATACTTCAGCACAGGACTACAATCCGCATAAACACCTTCACAGAACACTTCCTAACACTTAAGTACGATGTTATAGGCAAACTTCAATGTTTTTATACTTCTCCCTGAACTTTAATTCCGTTATCACATTACTTCCTTGTTTCCTTTACTGTTTGCTTTATGTACAGTCGAATTAAATCGGGCTATGCTGAGGGAATTAGATTAGGAAATGAGACACTTAAAGTAGTAAAGGAGTTTTGCTATTTGGGGAGTAAAATAACTGATGATGGTTGAAGTAGAGATGATATAAAATGTAGACTGGCAATGGCAAGGAAAGCTTTTCTGAGAAAGAGAAATTTGTTAACATCGAGTGTAGATTTAAGTGTCAGGAAGTCGTTTCTGAAAGTATTTGTATGGAGTGTAGCCATGTATGGAAGTGAAACATGGATAATAAATAGTTTGGACAAGAAGAGAATAGAAGCTTTCGAAACGTGGTGCTACAGAAGAATGCTGAAGATTAGATGGGTAGATCACATAACTAATGAGGAGGTATTGAATAGGATAGGGGAGAAGAGAAGTTTGTGGCACAACTTGACTAGAAGAAGGTATCGGTTGGTAGGACATGTCCTGAGGCATCAAGGGATCACAAATTTAGCATTGGAGGGCAGCGTGGAGGGTAAAAATCGTAGAGGGCGACCAAGAGATGAATACACTAAGCAGATTCAGAAGGATGTAGGTTGCAGTAGGTACTGGGAGATGAAGGAGCTTGTACAGGATATGTTAGCATGGAGATTTGCACCAAACCAGTCTCAGGACTGAAGACCACAACAACAACAACAACATATACTCACATGTTTGCTGTTCTCTCTCTGAAACAGAAATGAGTGCAGCTTCGCACTTGCGCAGTGCTCGGACTACAGATACCGTACATAGTGACTGCATCAGACACCAGTTCAGGACTGATGCGTTACTCTACCTCTCAGTACATAGAGTGATACTGAATGAACAATTAGGAAGAGCGAAGTTCGCATTATGCAGTCAAACTGACGGCTTTTGGTGAAATATATACTTTAAAAAATTGAAAACAAGGCCATTGGAGACTGAGCAAATATCGGCAGTACAAGGATGGGGAACGAAATCGATCGTGTTCTTCTCAAATCAACTTTCCCACCGAACGAGGATTTAAACTCCGGTCCTCCACTGCACTGCCTTACATTATCGGTACTCCTTGCCAGTTCCAGATACATCAAACAGTCCCAGGAAAAAAATTCGTCAAGATTCTCAGGGGAGTAAAGGCCAACAGGCCACAAACTTCCATTCGAACTTCCACACAGTGAGGAAAGTCAAAAAGGAGCCGCTAGCCTGTTTTGCCTCACTCCAATGCGTGCTTGGGAAGCGGCAAGCTGCCAAGAGAACTGTGCAAAGAAATATAACAAGTATTTTCCTACGACTTTCTCTTCGTCTCTCTCTTTTTTCTTTTTTTTTTTCAAATTTTTCTGCCCCACTCCAAGTGATACAGTCGTACTGACGGAGCTCTGCATGCACGTGACGAGCGTAGCTCACGTCTGGACGGAACCTTCCATTCTGAATGTTCTGTGATTTCTGCGTTACATTTGGCTACCTTTCGTTGTAATCCTGATTCCGTAACTGCTTCCTCTGCTCATTAGGCACTGATTATCATGTCATCAGAGCATACTCAGTTTTAAATACAACCGTAAAGGGAGTGATGCGATGAAAACTGCACTGAACTTTTACTCTGAAGTAGTGGCATTCGAATCCCCTGCGTTCATCCAGATTTAGGTTCCGTTGTTTATCTGAATTACACCAGGCGAACCGTTTCTTTGGTAATGTCACGATTATCTATTGCAACTTAGTCCAATTCCATCGACTTGTATGGGACATCACTTTAGGTTCTGCAGTGCAGTTTTAGCAACATTTTATGCCCATTTACTGTGTTCACAAATATGTTATACTTCCTTTACCAAACTTTGGAATGTTTTTTATCCCTGAAGGTGAAATCAACGTAGTAACAGCTGGCACAGACGTGTGCAGGCAAGCATAGTTCCCACGCTACATTCGTGAATGGAACGGGAAGAATCCCTAGTACATACCCCCCCCCCCCCCTTACACACACACACACACACACACACACACACACACACACACTAGAATACATAATTGTAGATGTAGACCTTTCCGGTCCTTGCTGACGTGCCCTTCGTTTCTCGTTTTATGTGAGGGGGGACGTGAGTGTCAGTGTGGCGGCTTCAGGCCGTGCCTATGGCGGCACTTCCCTGTCTGAGTGTCTGGCAATCCCAGTTCCAGCTGGGAACTTGTGTAGAGCCAGAGGAGAGGAAAGCACAGCACACAAGCCCGACGGGCGGCTGCCGCGGGCGCGGCGTTGCCGGATCTCCCTGTGATCCGTCTTATCGAGCGGCGCCACGGGGCAGACAGCACGTGCCCGACCTCACACCGCCTCACATTCCGACCATACTATTCGACCGCACTACGCCCTCGACCTATAACATTTAACTAAGCAAGCAACACAGAAAGAATTTTAAGTTTTAAAATAGTATATCTACAAATTCGTATTATCCTACGCTGGACGACTATAGTTAATATTCCCCTCTTGTCATTTCTACAAGGCGCTAAGTGACCTAATTTCAAGGTCTGGCCATCAATAATGTGAGTATCTAATCCTTCGCTCCAGCAGCAATAAATCTCACGTGTGCATCTCACTTACTTCGATAGCTATTTTTTCGTGACTCAGGAGGGCTAGCTGCAAAATGATACGCTGAAAGGAATTTGACACCACCGATCAGCAACGTTTGGTCATCTTACAGGGTGATTCGTCGTGAAAAAACTGGGCATTTGTTGAACACACCTTGCCGTTGGCAAAAAAGAAGAAAAGCCAGGTACTAGCATTAACTTTTTTTTAAAATTTGATTTTATAACGCCATACAAACAACTGGTTACACAACATACAATTACAACGAAGTAGACTCTAGTGTTCACAATACATACTCTGGCGTTACGGGGAACTATCGGGTTTGAATCTAATGCATGTGATAAGAGGTCTGGTAACTCGTTCAGTCGAAGGATCTTTTGCCAGTAGCTCGAAAATTCGTTAAACCTTATTCCAGTAAGAGCTACACTCCACAAAACGTACGATGTTATTCCTCTAAAATTATTTTCCACCGTCTAATGCCTGACGTCTGTTAAATATTAGTTCATTTCATTATTCCATTTTGGATTTTTTATTGACTGTTTTACACTCTTCGCATAAGTAATAAAGAACAGGTTCGGATATATGTCTCTCCAAAATCTTCTTTTATAGCGATACCCTCTGCTACAAACATCGGGGTTGTTACTGGAAAGTAAAAATTTTGCGACTTGCATTTAATTTGGCTCGAAGTATTGTGCAAAAATCATCATCTTGGGATGTGTGTTTAAATCCCTCTGTGTAAATTTCGATGTCGTTTAGAGATACAGTGGCGGACAGAAGCATTCAAATGTCAGCTGTCTGCTCCTAAAAGAAAACGTTCAACTCCTAAACGTATGCAGTAAAATAAACAAATACTTCTACGTTTTGAACACACCTTTATTTCATTTTCAATGTCACTTATATTTACTAACAGTGAACATACACAAATTTTCGTAATGAAAACTGAAACAAAAGTTTGACATAAGTTCTCAAACAAACAAATGCTGCCAAAGGTCTCGGTTTTGAACGTACGTGCCTGCCGGTTACGTCTGTATCAATATTATTCCATTCTTGCAGAATAATGTCTTTCAGCCTTGTTTTACTTGCGATGTGTTGTTTCCTGGTCCTATTTTCAAGTTCTTGCCAGATGTTCTCGACTGGGTTCGAGTCGGGTGATTGTGGTGGTGTTTTGAGTTATTTGGTGTGTTGTACATGACGTGTAACCTACCACCAACTTCAGAGGTATACTTAGGATCATTGTCTTGTTGGAAACCATTATTTCTAGCTATTCCTCATTTTACAGCACTGGATGGCACGTCACATAGTGGACCGATTTCTGTGTGCAACTTCTGCAGTTTTTATACGCGTGGCATGATTTCTTGTTTTGCTCATGCATAGGCAAGATGATAGATCTCTCCTCTAGGGTAGCTTCTTTTCCTTTCCGCCCATGTGGCCTGTGGCCACTCGTAGCTGAACTTGCTTGTGTGCTGTACGACAGCAGTCACAAATAAGGACTTCTGAAGGTACGAGCGTCAACATTTCCAATGTGTACTGTATTTGCTGCTGTATCACACAGCACAGCACATTTGAATACTTGCGTGATACGGTAACGTAACGTTGTTACGGGTAACCACATGTTGAATAATACACACGTATTTTTATCATTCGTGTACTGTGTATGTCTTTGAAACACACGATCACATCTATGGAATAATAAATAATTCCGTTTTTTTATGTCTGCCAGGTACTTAAACGTGATTTGCAGAGTACCCATGTAGATGTACGTCCATTAATTCAACACTGAAAACTGCAGATCCTCATATTTGAATACATCTTTATGCCTCTGTATGTGTTTCAACCGCGGCGTAACTTAACAATTCCCGAGTCTGAAATGTTTTAATTTCATACTACAGTAGATACCTTGTACATTAATTGGTAATTACAGGGCAGTTCGAAGGAAATTAAGACAATGTATTTTCAGAGAAAGTGCCTGCTTGTGTGAGGCGAAGAAAAATTCTCGCAAAAAAGAGCTCTTCAGCTCGGTTAACTATAGGAAGAGCTATGTCTGGGAGGCCAAGCACGGCTAGAAGGCTAGCAGTAGTCAGCGCCCCCCGAAGTCACTGGCGACACAGCCGGGCTCCGGGATATTGCAGTACCGCCAACTTCAGTTCTCTGTTGCGCTGAGAAGTGATCGTGATGTTCTTTCTGTGTTATTTTTCGTATCTATCACAAACAGTGTACACTTTAGCTACGATACATTTTAAAACAAATACTCTTCTAATCAGCAAGTTCACAGCGCAACATCGTTCCATGCAAGGCAGTGCACGGTACCGATATTTCAAAAAAGCCGCGCGCAGAAATGTGATTTTTCTGGTTGTCGTATCCCTGGCCCTGTTGATCACAGAGATAAGGGGTACCTGTTTTGGACAGCCCCTTGCCTAGCGACCATTTGTATACCTATCGGAAGAAACAGCATACTGTAGTTGTCCCGCCGGCCGGTGTGGCTTCGTTTTTTGTTGGAGCGTCGAAAAGGGCTCGGTGAATAATGATACTTTTGTCTCCTCAGCTAACCGTGTGCTTTGAGAGAAACCGCTTTTAATATAAGTACCTAATTACTGTAGCAGAAAGTCCAGTGCAGATTACAAAA
This sequence comes from Schistocerca gregaria, assembly GCF_023897955.1. NCBI lineage: Eukaryota > Metazoa > Arthropoda > Insecta > Orthoptera > Acrididae > Schistocerca > Schistocerca gregaria. Next base: position 121,578,337 of record NC_064923.1, read on the forward strand.
AATTCCAATCAGTTAGGCTCCATTTTGATCGGTAATAATACCAAAAACAGAGGCCGGCCATTGTGGTCGAGCTAAGGTCGCAGGTTCGAATCCTGCCTCGGGCATGGATGTGTGTGCTGTCCTTAGGTTAGTTAGGTTTAAGTAGTTCTAAGTTCTAGGGGACTGATGACCTCCGATGTTAAGTCCCATAGTGCTCAGAGCCATTTGAACCATATGTAGCTATTCCACAGTACAGGGTCAAATTTAAACATTACACACTTCCTCTAGCCCACGCAAACAAAGCAAATAATTTGGTTCTTTTGCATTAAGAGCAGCCTACGATGGGCCTTAGGCAGCTTATAAGAGCACCATTTGTTTACGGACGGTTCCTGAGTAAACCCTGAAAAACCATAATTTTTGGGTCCCGATCCCAAAAGTACCAACTGTGAGCAAATCGTCGTAAGCTTAACGACATGTTCTTGAGGTGATGCTCTCGGGCACTCTTGAAAATGTTTTCGATATCATTACCTGTTACCGAGATCCAGAATTTCAAAGTCACCACACTTAGTTACGTAGAATCATTTAGTTTTAACTGTCGTAGTGAACACATGGCAACGATTCTATGGTCACCGCAAGGGTTCCGAGATCACCAAACTGTTTTTTTGTTTGTTTCTTTGTCAATATATTTCTTCAGTAAAATTTTATGACGCACTGTATCTCTATAGTGGGCAGTTCGCGCGTACACAAATATACCCAACGTGGTACTGCAGTGACAAAAATAGGCTAAAAGGGTTTTAACACGCTTGAAAATAATTTAAAATGACTGCAAAAAATTATGTAAAACTGAAAAGACTGCAAGTTCAGTAAAATATTTCTAATAACATTTCAAATACAAATCATTCAGTCGGCATTTTCGATAAATTGCGATCGAGTAGCGAAATATCCAGAAAAAAAATGTAAAGCAAAACAATTTTGTGTTAAGCTTATATTACTCGCAAATGGTTCAAATGTCTCTGAGCACTATGGGACTTAACTTCTGAGGTCATAAGTCCCCTAGAACTTAGAACTACTTAAACCTAACTTACCTAAGGACATCACACACATCCATGCCCGAGGAAGGATTCGAACCTGCGACCGTAACGGACGCGCGGTTCCAGGCTGTAGCGCCTAGAACCGCTCGGCCACACTGGCCGGCTACTCGCAAATATTTGATAGATGTCAACGTATGTAAACGTGTCGAAGAATGTGAATAATCTGTCAAAACGCTACTCATTTACAGAATTCGTTTTATATATAAGCAGCACATCACGCCGCGGCAGGGAAAAGAAGGGAACCAACGCAAAAATGTTTCTGTTGAAACACAAAAGAGGCGATTTAGGTACTTACATTAAAAGCGGTTTCTCCCAAAGCACACATTCAATTGAGGAGATAAAAGTATCATACACCCAGCCCTTTTCGACGCTTCAACGAAGAACGAAGCGATTTGAGTATAGTAAAAAAGAAAACAATGTTAATTAGAACTGGAGCACAGCTGTTTCAAATGTTCGATGACGTTTCTGTTCTTAACTTCGATGAAAAGAATGTTCACAGACGGTTAAGTTACATCATCTGATGAAATACTTCGCTGATGGTGGCCGTAAACGTAATTGGCATAGGGTTGCCAGCCAATGTTTTACGGCGTCGACGTCACGATGACTAGTGATCTCTTAGAAAGGATAACAAGCAGAACTAGATGGAGCTGGACTATGCTATATACCTTTTGTTATGACATGAGGGCAAACAATTTAGATGTAGGGAAGTAGCTTGGGCAATCTACAAAAAGAGTTTCAACCCCTGTAGATCGTGAAGGGATAGTATGGATTTTCTGTGCTGTGTTTATTACTGAAATTGCTAAGAAACCACTTACTAGATAAATGACCCGATTTACAACAAGTAATGATTGCGACAAAGAAGTCTCTACAAGATCTGAGGGACCACATCCTTCACTTGCGTTTCGTATTTCAGTGATGTATCTGAATATTACTGAAAGTGTGTCCCAAAGTGTAAGAATAGTTACTTTAGCGGCGCATTGCGCGAGCTGTGAAATACATGCTAAAGAAAACTGCATTATTTTTATTGAGTTACTAAACAACATGTGTTGTATTCCAGATATCCCAAAGACGACAAACGTTCCCTGAGAAGTGAATACGATCACTGTTTAGAAACCAGGAAAAATTTTAAGACGATTTTTGGAAGTTTGTACGATTGTTGCAAGAATAGTAACTGTTTTAGCATTCCAAGAAGGTAATGTGATGTGCGACTTTCGATTAAATATCATTTGCGTTTGTGATATTTGCTGCAAATGACGAATGTTCGCAATTGCAAAATGTTTGGAAACTATAAACGGTAACCGTCATGTAAGTTCCTGGTAGGCTAGATTGTATGACGGATTCAACCCTGGGACCTTTGCCTTTGCTTTACCGACTGAGCTATCCATGCACGACTCACCACCCGCTCTCACAGGTTTACATGAATAAGTTAGGTGAAAGGAATAGAAAGGAAATGGGAGAGTCTCGAGATAAGACGACAGGGCATTGCAACAGTGCAACAGCGAGAGTTGAAAATTTGTGTCGGCCCAGAACTCGAACCCGGATGCTCCGTTTCTGTTGCACGGCTGCCTTAACCGACTCGGCCATCCGGACACGCTCTCCGTCAGACCCAGCTTCCCGCTCGCCGCACCGCAACAATCACCGCCCATCTAACTCTTACTCGCAGATTTCTGATTCCCGTAGTTCAGACGTTGGTTGTGCATCCGCACTGGAACTCTTTCACCAGACAGGTGTTTTTCTGGACATGTCCGACAGAACAGACGCCACTCCACAACTCGGCTTTACTTCTAACAGTACCTCACCTCCTACCTTCCTAGAGCACTTGGCCGCGAAAAGCACTGTCCCATGTTACGTTCAAAAATTCTAGGGCTCTGCTGCAATTTGAACCCGGGATCTCCTGCACCCAGAGCAGGAACCATACCCCTAGAAGAGTCCCTGTCGGGTGCACAGTTTTAATATGAAGCAAGTTTCAAATCAACACACACTCCGCCGCAGGGTTAACTTAATTCTGGTAACTGACATTTCTAACACATACGAAGTGATGACCACTTTTTGTGACGTCCTGCAAATAAAGGTAAATAGTAACAAGGTACAAAAGATACTAGGAAAGTTCTGCAATACGACGCAACAGTAAGTCACCGGAGGCTGATTGTTGCTGTGTTCTGAGAATACTTCATATCTGCATTGTAGCCGCTGAGCCAATTCTGTGGGCGCAGTCGTTCACCAACAAGATTAGTTCAAAGTGGGATCGTGGTCACGAAGTGAGATTCGGGCAGTTTTGCAGTACAATTTCGCGCTCGGTTTAAACATTGATCAGTGCTTTGAAGAAATGACTCTTGCAGTCGGTGATGTGTGTCCACATCGTACAACTATATTCAGGTGGCACAGGGAATTCCGAAGAGGAAATTTCACTCTAGAGGACGATGAGAGAACGGGAAGGTCACAATCACCAGTAACGCAGGAAAACATTGGTGCTCTTAGGAAAATGCTGGACGAAGACAGGCGACTGATCTATAACCAGATAGAGGATACCTTAGGGCTAAATACTCCAGAAATTCGTTCTATTCTGCATGATCATTTGCAGGTAAGGAAACTACTTGTCTCTGGATGCCGCATAGACTGACGGAAGAGCAGCTGACACGACGTGTGACTTGGCGCTGGGAGAGGTTAAAGAAGTTTTCTAATGGACAGTCTCAGTATGTGAATAACATCGTGACAGACGACGGGGCTTGGCAGTACTACTATGACGTGCCGACTAAGACTCAAATCAAAGTTTGGGTCTTTGAAAACGACAAAACACTCGTAGTTGTCAGAAAATCCCGATCACTAAAGAAGAAAATGATAGCGGTTTTTTTTCAAATAGATTGGAATTGTGGAACATTTTGTTTTGGACACACAGAAGATAGTCACAGCTCAGTGGTAGAATGAGCAGTACCTGCCCAAAATCATCCAATCTCTGAAGAACCGGTGAACCAAGTCAAGAATGAACACTCTGTTCCTCCATCACGACAACGCTCCAGCTCACCGGGCCAAACCATGCACCGAACATTTGCGGGGTACAGGGCTGAAACTTCTTGTGCACCCTCCTTACAGTCCAGACCTTGCTCCTTGTCACTTTGCACTGTTCCCGCATTTGAAAATGAAGCTGAAAGGAGAACAGTTTTAGAGTGATGAGGATCTCCTGAGGGTTTGAGACAACGGTGTGCCTAACTCCCTACAGATACTTGGGCGAACTGGCTTAGGGATTGGTTTCGGACGAAGGAGAGATGTTTTCAATATAGCCGGAATTACTTCGAAAAAATTAAAAAAATAAACCTGTACTGCTAAACTTCCCTAGTACCATTTGCATTTATGGATTCTCAGTAGCACACAGTCAGTAACGTGACAAAAAGAAATATCTAACGTTCACCGAGTAAACACAAAAAAAGAGGTTTAATTAAAGAAAGTGTTAGTTAATGCCACTTTAGCGTAATTAAGAAATTAATTCGTCACCTTATTTCCTGCATTGCTAGAATTTGTTACAGCAATCTGAGTATGTCTCAGTATGTATTTTCTGTGGAAGGACAGCGTTCAACCTCTTTGTCTCATTTCCAAGCACACAAATACCTAAAATTTTTCTACTCTCACATGTAATCCTCGGGTAGGAAATTTTATGAGGATATCCTTGCATTGCAAAAATTTATTTTATTCCCTCATTTACACCAATCTACCCACACGTGCTGGACAATTAAGTTTTCTTGGCAAACGATGATATATAACATCCCGAGTGTTACGCGCAGTGTTGTTGCAAATACCAAAGGCCCAATTACGACTGCTCTTATTTATTTCATCGGCAATTCAATGTTGGGTAGAAAAATAGTAATTACAACACTACCCGCACACGAAATGCGGCTAGCGGACGATGGCTGGTTTGCCGCCGTCTCTCCGCGTTGACGTTGAGAGGTAGCCCTAGTTGACGGTTTCGCGCGCGAAGCTGGAATACAACCCCCCCCCCCCCCCCCCCCCCGCCCTCTACCCCCTGGGTGGGTCTGTGGCCAGGCTAACGAACTGTAGTGAAGATGGAAGTACTGCCTGACAGAAAAGTGAGCAGAGCGATTGGCACTGTCTACTCGCATCATCTCTGGGAGTACATTTTTTGACGACGCTATGAATAATGACAGTTCCTTGTCTCCTTCAAGAGTGTTAACACAAAAACACTAGACATCACTCATGAATTCCGACTGTAGCAGGTTAATGTCACTTTATACGCCTCTCGCTGCATCAAAACTGGCCTTAAGTTACGGAAACAACTACAACATTTCTAGTTCACAAGTCTGTGGGGGAAGGGGTTGGAGCATAAGGCAAAACAATACATTACGAGATGTATTAAGCAATTAGAAGGAAAGATGACCCACTATTTAGACAAAGATATTATAAAATTACAAATAACCTGTAACGATGGTTTCTGAAAGCATAATAAGGAATGGATACCAAGCATACTGTTGAGAAACACGTTTCTTGCTATGAAATGTTGTTATTAGTTATTATTATCATATCAAGGCGACCGAGTATTATGAAAGTGACTGCGATTTATTTTCTCCTTTCATCTTATGTTATTTTTTGCATATCGCAGGACAATAGCAGTCAGTGTGGTTGCGTGAACCAGACGCCTGCTGAAGAGGTTCATACGCTGAAAGGTCGTTGAGGAGACACTGTTGGTAGCCCCTTGGTACATCTGGGCGGTCAGTTGCCCGTGTATTCGCCGTACACACCTCCGCAGCCATCGTTCACGACTGTCATCTACGGACCGTCGTGCACTACAGCTGCCCCGGCCGGGTTTGGATAACGCCATTGTGCCGTGTAAGGTATACTTTAACCTTCAGGCAAGCATAACTAAAGTTGTCATACGCGCAGGTGCGCGTTGCAAAATTTACAACAAGGGCATTTTTAAGAAAAATCAAGCCTGCTGCAATATTTCATGGTTAAGGCATCAAAGGCAGAAGAACCGGTACTGTCGTCCTTCTTACGACAGTGAAGCCGTTAGAGTGTAAACTACCGCGGTACGCGAACAGTTTATAAACTGTTCCATTTCAGAAATACTTGTATCCTTGCCCCGAAAGACAATGATACAACCATTGTCTTTCGGACGTCAGATAAATCGCCCTGTTTGCTCCTTAACGTCAATGCACTGTTTACTGCCCCCCCCCCCCCCCCCCCCCGGGTAATCTTTATATACGCTCCGCTATTGTGCCGCCGCCTGCCGTCTATGAATGATTATTAGCACGTTGATGACGAAGGCAGGTGATCACCACATGAATGTGACTGGACCGTGTTATGTTTTAATACAAGCATGTTTATGTGTATGGTACAGTGTGATACGTTTTTGAATGGGTCTCGAGCAGAGGAAGTGGATCACAAAATAAATAAATAAATAAATAAATAAATAAATTATGGATGTTATTTAAGAAAGGCCTACTGCTGGTCATATCTGCGTAACGAACAAAGTTACGAGAAAAGAAATCATCCTGGTTAAATCCCCTGTAAGCCAAACAACGTTTGCTAGACGATTTTTTTTCTTCTTACCTTGTGGCCGAAAAGTTATTTGGGGTGATCACAATAAATGAGATACACTGTATGATAACAACTTGTAGACACCACAGAACCAAAATTCACTGTAATTTTTAATGACTAGTATGTACAGTGGCTTACGTAATTAAAACAGCTCCTGTGTTTACACGCATGTACGGAGTTTGTGTAAGAAATTTTTTGAAAAAAGGCTCTGAGCACTATGGTACTTAATATCTGAGGTCATCAGTTCCCTAGAACTTTCAAATACTTAAACCTAACTAGTCTAAGGACATCACACACATCCATGCCCGAGGCAGGATTCGAACCTGCGATCGTAGCGGTAGCTTGGTTCCAGCCCGTAGCGCCTAGAACCGCTCGACCACAACGCCCGGCCTCTGTTTTTGGTAATTGATGAAATGTATGATGAGATGAAAGAAATAATTCAGGTAGTGAAGGGAGACGAAAATTTAATAGTCATGGGTGACTGGAATTCGACAGTAGGAAAAGGAAGAGAAGGAAACGTAGTAGGTGAATATGGATTGGGGCTAAGAAATGAAAGAGGAAGCCGCCTGGTAGAGCTTTGCACAGAGCATAACTTAATCATAGCTAACACTTGGTTCAAGAATCATGAAAAAAGGTTGTATACATGGAAGAACCCTGGAGTTACTAGAAGGTATCAGACAGATTATATAATAGCAAGAGAAATTAAGGAACCAGATGTTAAAATTTAAGACATTTCCAGGGGAAGATGTGGATTCTGACCACTATCTATTGGTTATGAACTGTAGATTAAAACTGGATAAACTGCAAAAAGGTAGGAATTTAAGGAGATGGGACCTGGATAAACTGAAAGAACCAGAGGTTGTACAGAGTTTCAGGGAGAACATAAGGGAACAATTGACAGGAATGGGGGAAAGAAATACAGTAGAAGAAGAACGGGAAGCTTTGAGGGATGAAGTAGTGAAGGCAACAGAGGATCAAGTAGGTAAAAAGACGTGGGCTAGTAGAAATCCTTGGCAACAGAAGATATATTGAATTTAATTAATGAAGGGAGAAAATATAAAAATGCAGCGAATGAAGCAGGCAAAAAGAAATACAAACATCACAAAAACGAGATAGAGAGGAAGTGCAAAATGGCTAAGCAGGGATGGCTAGAAGACAAATGTAAGGATGTAGAGGCTTATCTCAAGAGGGGTGAGATAGATACTGCCTACAGGAAAATTAGAGAGACCTTTGGAGAAAAGAGAGCCACCTGTATGAATATCAAGAGCTCAGATGGAAACCCAGTTCCAAGCAAAGAGGGGAAGGCAGAAAGGTGGAAGCAGTATATAGAAGGTCTATGCAAGGGCGATGTACTTGAGGACAATATTATGGAAATGGAAGAGAATGTAGATGCAGGTGAAATGGGAGCTACGATACTGCGTGAAGAGTTTGACAGAGCACTGAAAGACCTGAGTCGAAACAAGGCCCCGGGAGTAGACAACATTCCATTAGAACTACTGGCACACTTGGGAGAGCCAGTCCTGACAAAACTCTACCATCTGGTGAGCAAGGTGTACGAGACAGGCGAAATACCCTCAGACTTCAAGAAGAATAATAATTCCAATCCTAAAGAAAGCAGGTGTTGACAGATGTGAAAATTACCAAACTATCAGTTTAATAAGCCACAGCTGCAAAATACTAAAGCGAATTATATACAGACGAATGGAAAAACTGGTAGAAGCCGACCACGGGGAAGGTCAGTTTGGATTCCGTAGAAATGTTGGAACACGTGAGGCAATAATGACCTTACGACTTATCTTAGAAGCAAGATAAAGGAAAGGCAAACCTACGGTTCTAGCATTTGTAGACTTATTCTGAGGGTGGCAGGGATAAAATACAGGGAGCGAAAGCTATTTACAATTTGTACAGAAACCAGATGGCAGTTATAAGAGTCGAGGGACATTAAAGGGAAGCAGTGGTTGGGAAGGGAGTGAGACAGGGTTGTAGCCTCTCCCCGATGTTATTCAATCTGTATATTGAGCAAGCAGTAAAGGAAACAAAAGAAAAATTCGAAGTAGGTATTAAAATCCAGGGAGAAGAAATAAAAAATTAGGGGTTCGCCGATGACATTGTGATTCTGTCAGAGACAGCAAAGGACTTGGAAGAGCAGTTGAACGGAATGGACAGTGTCTTGAAAGGAGGGTATAAGATGAACATCAACAAAAGCAAAACAAGGATAATGGAATGTAGTCAAATTAAATCTGGTGATGCTGAGGGAATTAGATTAGGAAATGAGACACTTAAAGTAGTAAAGGAGTTTTGCTATTTGGGGAGTAAAATAACTGATGATGGTCGGAGTAGAGAGGATATAAAATGTAGACTGGCAATGGCAAGGAAAGCGTTTCTGAAGAAGAGAAATTTGTTAACATCGAGTATAGATGTGTCAGGAAGTCGTTTCTGAAAGTATTTGCATGGAGTGTAGGCACGTATGGAAGTGAAACATGGACGATAAATAGTTTAGACAAGAAAAGAATAGAAGCTTTCGAAATGTGGTGCTACAGAAGAATGCTGAAGATTAGATGGGCAGATCACAAAGCTAATGAGGAGGTATTGAAAAGAATTGGCTAGGAGTTTGTGGCACAACTTGACTAGAAAAAGGGATCGGTTGTAGGACATGTTCTGAGGCATCAAGGGATCACCAATTAGGTACTGGAGGGCAGCGTGGATAGTAAAAATCGCAGAGGCCAAGAGATGAATACACCAAGCAGATTCAGAAGGACGTAGGCTGCAGTAGGTACTGGGAGATACAGAAGCTTGCACAGCATAGAGTAGCATGGAGAGCTGCATCAAACCAGTCTCAGGACTGAAGACAACAACAACAACAACAACAACAACAACAACAACAACATCCAGTTGTATAAAAGAGATTAATTTACCACAGGTAATGATGTGATCTGCAATTGTTTTGTTGAAATCATTAGACCGCTCATGTGATGCGTGTAAATCAACTTCGAAACCAAAAACCAGTTAGTACGTTTCTTGTAGAAATATTGGGATCTAAATTATATATATGTCAGAGATAACCACTGCCAAATCCATATTCAAGCATATGCACCTCACCGAAGACAATCCCATCATTGCATTATACAATCTGAAAATATTGTGTCTAGTGATCAGAAATTAGCACAAAAAAGCATCTAAATTGAGCGTATATTGACAAAATTCGTATTGGTGCCGAAATTCTACTGCTAGAAGTAGGTATAAGGGGGTGTTCAATAAGTAATGCCACACTTTATTTTCCGAAAGCAGATAGGTTTTGTTGAGGATTCCAATGCACCATATTATTCCCCCTTCTCTGACTGCAAAAGCCTATTTTTAAACTTAATCTCCATTCAATGCGACAGCCTTAACGCCATCTTACTGAGAGGGCCTGTAAGCTCACATGGTACCACTCTACTGGTCGACGACAGTCATGCTGCATCAATAACATCCCCAACATCCACGTACTAAGTTCCGTACAGTGCATCCTTCATGGGACCTAACAGAAAGAATTCGGAAGATGCGAGTTGGATGAGGAAGAACAGTCCAATGAAGTTTTGTGAGCTCCTTTCAGGTGTGCAGACTTATGTGAGGCCTTGCATTTTCATGGAGATGGAGAAGCCCATTTGCATTTTTGTGACGACGAACATTCTGAAGTCGTTTCTTCAATTTCATGAGGGCAGAACAATGCACTTCAGAGTTGATCGTTGTACCTCGAGGGAGGACACATCAAACAGAAAAGCCCCTTCGGAGCTCCAGGAGACCACCGCGATGACGTTACCCGCTACGGCTCTGAACTTTTTCTTTGGACGACAGATAGTATGACATTCCATCGATAGCCCCTTTGTTTCCAGTTCAAAGTGACCAATCCATCCTTCGTTTCCCTTTGTGGTTTTCTATTAACCGGCGAGGAACTCTGTGGTCACACATATTTGAGTACCCCGACTGGTGGACGAGTGTGTCAGCACTGCCAACAGAGAAGTCCAACTGAGCACCGAGGTGTTTGTGACCCACTGATCACCTCGAATGAGTGTGTCCGCACGTTCCCACATTGCATGTGTCACACTTGTGTGCGACCGCCCGGTACACGGGAGATCGGACAGGTTTGCGCCACTTATTGTGATGACGACAAAACGCCTCGCCCAACAACGCACTGTGCTTTTGTTCACTGCTAGGTCTTTATAGATATTCCGCAAGCTGAATGATCTGGTTTTCCGTCCGATGACAACTCTAAAGAAACTCAATCACAACTCTACTTAGAATGCACCTCCATTACAGATGCCATTTTGATGACTACGTATAGCGCCGCCATATGAGCTGACGTGGGAATATTTCACAATGTCCTCCCAACAAATTCAGCATTTTTTTTTCAACCAGTATTGGCCGAGAACAAAAAGTATTCGATTACTTACTGAAAGCCCCTCGTACGTCTCGCCAGTATCCTCCAGCTTTGAATACATGACGATTCCACTACAGTGTAGCATTTAATTCTACGTATTACTGTGCACGTTCTCTGACGACTTATCCAGAGTGAAACGAACCTACAAAGGCGATTCACATTACAAGTAGGCACTGGTTATGTTTATATACTACGAGGTACCCAAAGAAACGGAATTATTTTTTGAAAGCTATAAAATTTCTAATTGTTTACAAAACAACATTATCCCATTCAAAATACTCTCCATTACAACTAATACATTTGTCCCACCACTGCTTCCACTGTTCGAAAAAATTTTCGTCTTTAGAAGTGGCTGACAGCTCTTTCATCGTTTTAAAAGTTTTTGTAGTCGTCTTCGGAAATAGCTGACAGCTCCTCCATCGTTTTTTTTTCTTGACTTCTTAAATATTGTCAAATTTGTGTCCTTCCACGCCCTTTTTCATCTGTGGAAATAAGAAAACGTTGCCTGGAGCCAGGTCAGGCGATGAGGAATGTGGTGCAGCGGAACCATACTATTTTTAATCACAAATTGTTAACAAATATGGCTGTGTGTGCACGAGTGCATTTTCGTGGTGGAGGAACACAAATTCCCTGAACTGAGCTCCAAGATATGCCACTAATCTCTGACAGATGGTCAAGTGTTTCTCGACAGTCTGTGACGACGAGCTCTCGAATTTTCTGATTCGAGCAGTTGAACGTCCTGAACGAGGTTTGTCATTAGTCGACATACCGCCATTTTTAAATCGAGCAAACCACTCGTACACTTGAGTTTTTCCCATAGCGTCATCTTGGTAAGCTGTTATCAACATTAAAACATTTTCAGCAGCATTTTCACCTAGTAGAAAACATAATTTCACGGCTGCCAGTTGTTCACTCAAACTTGCCATCCTAAAAAACGTAACAAGAACAAAGCACCACTATCAAAAATAATCACTGCAGATGAGCACAGCAAGCCAGGTCGACAACACAGGCGGCACTGAACTAGCAATGAGTTACGCAATACATGCCGAAACGCGTACTACATAAGCTCCGCCCTGCCCATGGCAATGTTTTTTTTTCCTCTTGTTTTTGTACCCCCACCCCTAGTAATACTGGGACAGCGTCGTTAGAGACGCTATCGAAATTCGTACCAGGGACGGACTCCTCAACCGAGATTGCGGCTATAACCTGAGCAAGGCATGGGAACCAACACTGTGTCTGATCAAAAAGACGCTTAGCAAAGAAAAGGAAAGGGCGGCCAGGCAATTACACCGACGCCACCACAGATGCCGACGCCAGCGTCTCAGCCACCGCCGACGCGATGCCGCGGACGCGAACCGCGAAGAGAGCGCCTCGCAGGGGGGAGGGGATTTAAGACGGTCGCCCGCCCTCAGAAGCTCACATTGTGACTCTGCAGAGGATACAGAATCGCGCTCTGAAGACTGCCATGCACCTTCCGAGGCGATACTCGACGCGCCAACTCCACGAGGACACCGGGATCCTGCCTCTCCGAGATAGGTACCGCGCCATCGCCAAGAAGTTTTACGAGAAGGCGCGCCACTCCCGCAACCGGCTCATCCGAGGACTGGGCCAACAACCGCACTACAGGCCAACCACGCGTTGGCCTGACCTGCTGAGGGATTAAGTTTTACTAATCCCCCAGCAGAGTGTGTTATTTTTCTCTTACAGGTCATACCAGCATGGACAATTCGACAAGTGTGTTAATGTATTTTTCTTTTCTCTTCCACAGGAACCGCAGGAATGACAAATCTGTCTAGACTGCACCATTCTCGAGCCAAGGATCGGCTCGTCTTTACAGCGTCAGCTCAGAAGCTCAATTCTTCAGCGAACCTGACGATGGTGACATGTCTGCTCGCCGAAATACTGTGTCCGTTGGACACTATGGACCGGCAGTACACTCGTGAACTGTTCGAGCAAGAAACAGGCCGGGAAAACTGAAGAATCACAACAAGAGAACTGATAGAGTATCGTTATAAATTGGACAAAAGCACATGATAACGAAAAGGCAGGCAATGTGGCCACGCAGCAATGAAATATCAATACTTGATTTTATATTGCTCTGGAAGGAAGACGTAGAGTCAATATGATCACTCGATTGGAAAAATTCAACTGTCATGACAGGAGAATGAAGAAACTGTCTGATGGATATCTCTGACAGCAATGGTACTTAGTTCATACACCTTCCTGAAGAATTTCTGTAATGACTGACTTCTAAAGAGCAATCAAGGCTGTCACAAGAAAAACCGTGTCCAGACAGGAATGAGAGACACACCGAACTGCTCTACCGGGGCGAACGAACACGTAAATCAGAATCAGTTCTGCGGCGCGTAGAGGAAAACGGATGAAAAATGTCTCTTATTTATAAAGCAGACGTTATGTGTGCGTTTTAATAACAATATTTCAAATATTTGAACAATTTTAATGTATCAATTACAAAGCTTATTTCCATTACATCAATAGCACGGAAAACACACACACGCACACGCACACACAGATAGGTAGAGAGACAGAATTTTTTCTCTACGAGCCGGCCGCTGTGCCCGAGCGGTTCTAGGCGCTTCAGTCTGCAACCACGTGACCACTATAAGTCGCAGGTTCGAATGATGCCTCGGACATAGATGAGTGTGATGTCCTTGGGTTAAGTCCAATAGTGCTCAGAGCCATTTGAATTTTCTCTACGGTCATTTCAGTCATAATGTCAGTGATTATTGTGGTGGTTGTAAATACACAGTCTTATCAATTAAAACTCAAACTTACTGCAAAAGTGTGCTGAAAAATCACAATGTTCTTAACAACTGAGACACTATGGCTTGTATGAGTTTGGTGCCAGGCAGGTCGCATTCTGTCACTGCGGCAACGATTGTTTCAATGGGTAAAATATCCGGTCCGACAGTGGTTCGATGTCCACTAAACTGTACGTGCCCCAGTTTAAAGGGAAGACGAAGGCAATGGCATATAGCTTCCATTGGAACCATGCCTACAAAAAGTATGTTGTGTTCAAAACAACCTTCGGGATGATGATAGCGTCACTTACTACTGTTTCTCTGTGACACCATTAATTTAGGACCTGTCTAAAAATCAGACTCAGGATAACTGGAACGCTGGACCAGTGGCCGACAGACTAATGCGGCGTGTGGATTCGATCCGTATTTCGTTCACATCTTTATTTCGAAGTCAGTGCGTTTAAGGTACTCAAAGAGGTAGGTACCAGAACAATACCATCGATTAATAATAGTCTTCATCATTTACACTGGATGCAAATGCAAACCAGCAGTCTTACTGTACTCTGGGAGACGGAAAAGCCACGCCGCTACGCAGTCACTAGAGACACGTCGGTTATCTTATCCATGATGGGCACGAGTCAGTAACGCAAACGCAGTTTTAAAGTTACAGAAGTGGGTGTCTTGGCGATAACCACTTGTACAAATGCAAGAACTCTTGGTCCAACAACTGATAAGGGAAAAACAGGTCAGGTGCTGTGAACCAGTTACTGATATACGGGTCGGGTCGCGTCATGGCGCTACAATGAAAGCACGACGTGGCCTCCCCCCTTTCCCCGCTCCCTATATCTCTCTCCCTCTCATCGTAACACAGGCTGTTCCACAGCTGGCGAGCTTTGTCTTGAGCGGTCATCTTTCATAATCGTAGTACCCGCTTGCTTCCAGCACACCCGCATTCCGTCGCGGTGATGTCATTTTTCCGAGTTTTTATCTCCCCGCCTACACAAACCGCAATATTCAACGTATACAGGCTAGCCGACTGTGTCACGTGAGTTAAACACACCTTCTTGGAGCTACATGACTGCCCCTGGAAGAGACAAGTGAAAACGTCTGGGAAGGAAAAATTTATTGAGAAATTTAGTGAAAGCATTCCGAACGTGAAATAAACTGGATGATCGTAAGCATCAAAGATGGGTCAAATATGGCAATCGGATGCTATTATAGACCACCTGCTTCAGGAGCTGCTGTGGTAGGGCGCATCAGAGGAAAATTGAAGAAAATCCTGAGTAACGTTCCTGACCATGCTACTATAATAGGGTGCCAGCTATAGAATAGGAGAGTCATGAAAGTGAAACTGGTGCCAAGGACAGGCAGATAGAGTACCGAGTCGAACGGGAACGTTTCTGACCTCAATGTAACTAATCAATCAGTTAACGCAGAGAGGGGCATCACTAACTACGAGTACAGCTGTTACAGGGAGAAAGATACAAAAATATGATCCGTATCTGAGTAGTCAACATCAAATGTTCAGCTCTGAATATAAAGATGTGGAGCACAAGTCGACAAATTCAAATGCGTTGTACAAAACAAAAAAATGGCTCTCAGCACTATGGGACTTAACATCTGAGGTCATCAGTCCCCTAGAACTTAGAACTAGTTAAACATAACTAACCTAAGGACATCACACACATCTATGCCCGAGGCAGGATTCGAACCTGTGACCGTAGCCATCGCGCGGTTCCGGACTGATGCGCCTAGAACCGCTCGGCCACACAGCCCGGCTGTACAAAACACCTTAGAGCAGTACATCCGAGCAAATTTGATGATCGGAAAGGCCAACCGCGCTTCAATAGTCGTGCTAGAAAATTACTACGAAATCAAAGAGAGCTTCATCACACACTTAAGCGAAATCGAAGCTCAGTTCACAAACGAATTCCGAACGAAAACAAAACTAATGTCAGGAGAGCAATGCGAGAGCCCTTCAGTGAATTAGAAAAACAAATTTTACCAGTCGATCGGACTCAATATTATAAGAAGTTTCGGCCGTACATGAAACCAGTTAGCGGCATCAGTGTCTCAATTCATTCGCTTAGTTACAACGGTGCCATCGGCGCGAAGGTGACAGACAGAAGGTTGAAATAATGAATTAGGTTTTCCGAAAACTTTTGCCCACGGAATTTCATAATACGGTTCCTTCTTTCAATCTGCCAAAATGGCAGATATTCAGACGAGTGACTGCGGGATTGGAAATCAGTTAGTCAATGAACTGAGGAAAGGCAGCTAGACCGTATGAGATAGATATCACATTTTACGGAGATTGTGCTGAAGAAATAGTACCCCTTCTAGCACCAGAATATCGAAGACAGCTGAAGCAACGACGGGTACCAAGTGGCCAGAGGGGGGGAAACCCCGGGCTCATTCCCGTTTTCAAGTACGGGCGGTGGACAGATGCACATATTTACAGGCCTAAAATGGTTCAAATGGCTCTGAGCACTATGCGACTTAACATCTGAGGTCATCAGTCGCCCAGAACTTACAACTAATTAAACCTAACTAGCCTATGGACATCAGACACATCCATATCCGAGGCAGGATTCGAAGCAGCAACCGTAGCGCCTAGAACCCCATGGCCTCTCCGGCCGGCTTACAGGCCTAAATCGCGCACACAAATCTATTGTTGAATTATGGAACATTTATTAGTCATGCAATATCGTGTTTAGAGGGAGAAAATCTCCTTTAAAAAATCAACATGGATTCTGCAACCGAGATTACCTTGCTCCGTTCGTTCACAATGTCGAAGACAACAGCGCCTACGTTGTCGTGTTCCTTGACTTTAGGAAGGCAGTCCATAAACTTACGCACAGTCGTTTGGTGCTGAAAGTACGAGCTTACCATGTATCGATCCAGATTTGTGACTGAATTCTAGACTTCGTAGCAGACAGAACTCAACTTGTTGCTCTTAACGGAACGAAATTAACATGTTCAAAGGTAATTTCGAGAGTACCCCAGGGGATTGTTATAGGGCCGTTACTGTTTAAAGGGGATATTTCAAAATACTCTATTCTGCATTTCTTTTATTCCAGTGTTTTTATAATATGTCTCGTAAAAAAAAAAAATCGCGTGCTATGCGTATTTGTGCATCTCGACGTGCTACCCACAAATACACACGACACGCGATTTTCAAATTGTTGCTATAGAGACACTTTTTAATGCGTCACGTCCGAAACTAGTAGCGCTGAATAAAGTATAATTCAAATTTATCGATGCTATGGTATTCACTCAGAAGAGAATTATATACAACGGACCTCATGGCTAACGTTGGAACCTCCACGAGTTTGTTCGCAAACTATGCTGCTGTCCACGGGAAGGTTGCCCCGCAAGAAGTCTGAAGCTAAAGGCAGGAAGATCTGCAGAGGAAAAAATTTGGATATTTGTGGTAAAGTGCTATGGTCATTGGTCCCTAGGCTTACACACTAATTGATCTAACTTAAGGGTATACGGAACGCCCTATGCTTACAATTTTAAATTGAACTAAAAGATAGGGAGAGCCGTGCGAACCGTGGCAAGACGCCCTTGACGGCGCGTCGGCTTTGCAGAGGATCTGTGGTTGGTGTGACAGTTGACCATGAATGTAAATAAATGTAATTTGTCGCATATAAATAGGCGAAAGGATTCATTATTGTCCGATCACCCTCTTGGCATGTAATTCATCCATCAAAGCTGTGGCTTACAAAACATTTGTATGATAGATTCGTAAGTGTTACTAATCAGTACGGAACAATTATCAAGTTGGGTTAAGAGAAGAGACAGAAAAGATCCAACAAACCACGGCGTGCATCGTCGAAGGATGGTTTAGTAAGCGCGGCAACGATACGGAGATCCTCACTGAAACTCCAGTGATAGGCACTGAAAGAGGGCTGTTGTCCATCGCAAACAGGTTTACTGATGAAATTCAGAGAATGTGCGACACCATGTTACGTCTTCCCACATATGTCCCGCGAAATGACTACAACGAGAATATCAGTAAAACTTCCGCTCATAAAGGGGTTAATTACAGTCGTTCTTCCTACGTTATAATTTACGAATGCAACAGGCAAGGAGAAATTATAGTGGTGCTAGAAGTAACCTCCGACATTCATCGTAAGGTGACTTGCCCGTGGAATGGGTGTAGACACAGAAGCATAAAGGGTGGGGAGGGAGGGTGGTAGGCCACAATTGGTCAGATCCGCGGTGTTACAGGTTGTTTACTAGATGTTTTTTCGCACAGGTAATGACATCCGGTGACACAACCTAAACAATGCCTCCTTGTTAGTGCAGAATCTTCTTCAATTAGTCCACGAATAACAGAGTTTAATGCACAAAAAGCATACTTATTAAATACAAGAAGGAAAAAGGCATAACGACAATAAACACTGGAATATATGGAGTTCTGACATCCCTTCGTCGAAGTACAGAAATAAATAAAGTTCAGTAAATTCAGTTTATAAACATCACAATAGCGTCTATCATGCAACATTGATGCAGGGACAGAAATACTACAATATTGCCATTGACAGTCCACATTTTATATCGTCTCTACTTCGACCATCATCAGTTATTTTGCTCCCCAAATGGCAAAACTCCTTTACCACTTTAAGTGTCTCATTTCCTAATCTAATTCCCTCAGCATCACCCGATTTAATTCGACTGCATTCCATTATCCTCGTTTTACTTTTGTTGATGTTCATCTTATATCCTCCTTTCAAGACACTGTCCATTCCGTTCAACTGCTCTTCTAAGCCCTTTACTGTCTCTGACAGAATTACAATGTCATCGGCGAACCACAAAGTTTTTATTTCTTCTCCCTGGATTTTAATACCTACTCCGAATTTTTCTTCTGTTTCCTTTACTGCTTGCTCAATATACAATAATATTAGTGTATTACACTCATATGAAAGGCCAAGATGTCACCGGTGAGAGGGGAGTGTCCTTGAAGCGTGGGAGGTCGGGGAATGTCAATCAGGATTCCTGTGTTCCGTCTGCAATATCTTAGACTGTGTGAATTTCTTCTATCACAGTGATAAAGAACTGGAAGACAAATGATAACGTTAATTAAGGGATTAAAGTCAAAGTCGCGTGGCATGAATGGCTGTGAGACCCCGAAAGACAGGTTCAGCCGCCTAATTGCAAAAGTTTCCTCTGTCCTTCGCACCCGCAGGCACCTTTCCTTCGCGAAATATGCGCGCTATTAAGTGTAGGTGACTGTAGTGGTGTGTGCGTGTAAGTGTAGTGTAGTGCTGTGTTGTGTTGTCATGACCTTGTTGGAGATGATGAGGGAAGGTCGAGGGTGAAACCCGGTGCGGGACCATAGCCTACTCTGGAAAAGCGCCAAGGCGGCAGCCGAGTTTAACGAACGTATCACCATGGACAGTGTCACATGACCTCACTTCACTAGACACTGCGATTTGGAATTTAAGCTAGGGCATTGGCGCAGAGTCCTGTGATCAGAAACTCTCCTCCTCTTGCCGGACAAATACTGGTAGTGAAAATTTCATCCACCACCAGGATTCGAACCTGCTTACCCCCGAGTCGAGCGCCACCGTACAGGAGTGTGTTAGCGACCTCGGCTACGAAGGGCATAACGTTCACTTATGTTACTATTGATAGAAAGTGAATGATTGTTTCCCACTACTTCGTTTGCCATTTTTCTGAAAACGTACACTACTCTGCAAAGCATTATTACACTAATTACAATTGTAAATTAAAAGCATTAAAAAACCGAGGATTTCATGAAAATATTGTTGAGTCCGCGTATTTATTTCGTTAATTTAGTTCTCCATTTGAAATATGTTGCACAGGAACTGAGATTAAATTGTGTCACATATCAAGATTTGTAAGATGTCTGAGACATCAAAGTTAGTTAAAAGCTGTATTCTAGACAGAGGGGTTCAGGCTATTTCAGTGAAGTAGGATTTACGAGGTCGTTTCGGAAGGTAAGGTCAGATCGGTCGCGAAATGAAAGCCGCAGTGAAAATAAAAAAAAAAAAAAATTATTCGCTACAGTTAGCCACACCTTCCAGCTACCTCTCTAAATAGTCGTCGCTCCGACTTAGACATCTGTCGTGGCGTTGTACAAACTTTCCAGTACCCTCGTTACAGAAAGCAGCTACCTGTGCTTTCCGCCAGTTCTCTACGCTGGACTGCCTTTCGTTGTTTGTGCGAAAATGTTGTCTTTGTAGCCAGCGGTTCACGTGAGCAGAGATGAACAACAGAGGCAGCCAATTAAGGGCTGTATTGTAGGTAATCAAATACTTCCCATCCAAAACGCTGCAGGAGGGTCTTCATTGCCCCTGATGAATGCGGCTGAAAATTGTCTTGAAGAAAGAAATCCATAACATTTATGTTATGTGGACTGCATAGCTTCAGGCTAAATTTCTCACCAGATCCACATACTTGGCGGCAGACACTTGTTTTAGGCATTTCTACATGATCACTTTGCGTTCTGAACTGAAAAGTGCGACATGAAGCGATCGACAGGCACACAAAAGGCACCGCCCAGCATATCTCTGCAAAGTTCCACCGGATTTTCACAGTGGTTTCCATTTCGCGCGTAATCTGGCCATACTTTCCGAATTGCCTTCTCATGCTGAAGTCATACAGCCAATCAATCTCAGTGTGGTATAGTTTTGATTTTATTATTCCTCCAAAGTACAAGGTCTCTATTGGAGATTCAACAGAACAAAGTTGCATTCACGGATACGATAAGGATGATCATTTGAAGTGAAGAAGTCTAGTAAACATGGGATCTAAAATGATACCTTAGGAAATATTAGCACTTTTCCATCTTTCACGCTGTGAAGGTTTTTCCTATCCATAATTTGGAAGGAGCTAGTACAGATCAAAACAATAAACAATTGCCTAGAACATGGACTCTAAAATGCATATATAAGAGCTATGACCGCCTACTTAGTGGAAGAGGTGTGTTTCACAACAGCAAAGATGAAGAAATGCTAATAGCTCTTAAGGCATGCAATTTAAAGACTGAGTTTAGTCGAAATTTTTTTCTTGTATTGGTCCATACTATATATAGCTTTTCAAATTATGGAAAGCAAAGAACCTGCATTAGAAGAAATGGTCGTTCCTGTCATATCCCTGAATATGACTTTGTCCTTTGAGCCAAGACTACTGGATCGCCAATGTAGATTTCGTCATATGGTCCATGACTTTTGAATTACCCTGTATACATCTTTAACAAGTAGAAATAATGTTCAGCGATGAATGTAAAAGTAAACTGCATATCTACATTTGAGAGTGGAATATCTCTAAAGCTAAATCAGTCTGTGCGACGTTTTGTTGTTACCTGACTTGAACGTGGTGACTAAGTGCAATATGACGAGAACCTGTGAAATTTTGGAATTCAACTTTCCTCTTTAATGTGTGTGTGAAAACGTGCGTCTCAACAGGAATAACTTTTGGACCCACCAGCAACAGGTAAATCAGAAGGGGCAATATACACCAGACGAAACTCTTAGCTGCCACATAAATTTCTATTATGAAATAAATACTCTTAGAATGCCAGGATCGAAACGTTAGCAACAACCAGCACAGAATATCAATATTCATCTACATCTAGATGTAGAATATCAATATTAAAGTATTCTGACTGGTCAGTTGACTACAAGGTTACCAGCGACAAGTCTAGTACCAAGGTTAGTCTAGTAATGGAATTCAACACAGCGTGCATTTGTGTATGTTTCAAATAGTTTCAGCTCCTCATATCACACGCTGATGCTATCGTTTCCAGTAGCTGGTATGTAAATATGACAATCCAAATCGCATTCATGCATGAGGTCGTAGTGTATATAAAGTACTTCTTTAATATTCACCAGAGAACGATTTAATGTGACTTCCACGCATTGCAGTTCGAAGTGGCTCCGGACAAAAACTCCCAAAGAAGGGGACATCAAGTTCTTTACTTCTATGACGGTGGCATTTGAAGCTGCTGGTTAAAAATTTCAACCACTCTGGTCATTTTAATGCAACCAGTGTCATCTCTCATTTCGTTTAGTCACGAAATCATTTCAATAACCTGACACTTTTTACATACCATCTGGATTATTCCCATGTACTTCCCGTCAGCTGATCATCGACAACTAGATGTGTTGGACATTTGCACATATTCTCGATGTCACTTGTGTTCAGTCACACATCTGTCTCCGCGCTGCCCAATGCTCCCTAAATAGGAATAAACGCAACACGCAAACGCAGAACACTTCACTCTGTTCATAAACGCATACGCGCACATACAACATACAGTATATTCACTTAACACATACACAACATTTCAAATTTTGGCCGGGTCAACGTCCTCAACGAATGACGATGTCACAAGAACATATTAATATGGTCCCAATCCTCCTGTTCCTACCAAGGTTATCGGGAGGTTTCTGTTGGTTGTAAGGCGAATGCCGGACGCAGCAAGCCCCTCTAATTTATTCCCAATTGGGATCCTCCATCTGCCTCACTATCAGCCTGTCTGATAATTAGCTGAATAGAGCCACAACTCTTTAATAGGCCGTATCTCAACCCTCTACGCTCCTTTGAGTGAAAAATATGGCAATAAAAACATTTTCCTCACGATCCTGTTAAACCACTGTAAACTGCACGAGAGAGGGTAGTCCCATTTGGGGTTTGTCCTGTTTCACTAGCTTACGTGGCGAAGGAAGAATTGCTGCTTAAATGTCTTTGTATTTAGTCATATCTCGTGATGTACGGCCCCCACAGGGACACACTGCCTTGTCCTACTCATTCCCTTCACGGAGGTTTGATGGACACGGGAGAAGTACTGCTTGGCTTTGCGATCTCACTGAGAACTTCTCGAGTGCCAGATTTTTTATTACGCTACTCACGAACAGCATCGAGAGACGGCACTCGAGCCACGTGCCAACACGCGTGCCCCTGCTTACGACGTCACAGTCACGTGATGCAATACGTACCGTAACGTCAGGGACATCGTCGACAGTTCTCTCAGTTATTGGTTGCGCGACCGTACCTACATCTACATCGATACTATGCACATTACACTGAACTGCCTGGCAGAGAGTTCATCGAACCACCTTCGCAATAATTCTTCATTATTCCAATCTCGAACAGCGCGCGGAAAAAAACGAACACCTATTTCTTTCCGTGAGCGTTCTGATTCCCCTTATTTTATGATGATGATAGTTTCTCCCTATGAAGGTCAGCGTCAAGAAAATGTTTTCGCTTTCGGAGGACTATGTTCGTGACCAAAATTTCGTGAGAAGATTACGCCGCAATGAAAAACGCCTTTGTTTTAATGATGTCCATCCCAAATCATGTTTCGTGTCAGTGACTCTCTCTCCCCTATTTCTCGATAATACAAAACGTGCTCCCCATCACTGAATTTTCTTGATGGACTCCGTTAATCCTATCTAGTAAGAATAACGCAAGTAGCAGTGCTCCAAAAGAGAACGGACAGGCGTTGTTAGGCAGTCTCTTTAATAAGTATGTTGCCTCTTCTAAGTGTTCTAGTAAAACCCTGTCTTTAGTTCGCCTCCCCCCCACAACATTTTCTGTGTGTTCTTTCAAATAAAAAATATTCATAATTGTAATTCCTAGGTATGTAGTTGAATTTACAGACTTAAGATTTGACTGATTTATCGTGTAACCGAAATTTAAGGGATTCATTTTAGAACTCAAGTGAACGACCTCACACTTTTCACTATTTAGGGTCACCATTGCCAATTTCCGCATAATACATATATCTTTTCTACATAATACATATATCTTTTCTAAATCTTTTTGCAATTTGTTTTGATCTTCTGATGACTTTACTAGATGATAAACGATAGCATCATCTGCGTGCAAACAACCTAAGATGCCGCTCAGATTGTCTTTTAAATCGTTTACATACGTAATGAACAGCAGTGGGCTTATAACACTACCTTGGGGAACGCCAGAAATCACTTCTGTTTTACTCGATGACCTTCCTTCAATTATTGCGGACTGCGACCTCTCTAACAGGAAATCACGAATCCAGTCACATTACTGAGACAATATTCCATAAGCACGCAATTTGAATACAAGCCGCTTGGTTTCACTACTCCGAGGATATCTAATTTTAAGTTAATCATGTTGACACTTGTTCTTGATTCGGATTCTGTAACATTTACTTCGTCTTCCTTGGTGGAGGAATTTCGGGGGGCTGTGTTTAGCAGCAATGATATCGGTAGTATTTCCCTTCTTACATCGCGCAGAGAAGACACTGATTGTGTCTTGCCGCTAGCATACTTTACATATGACCAGAATTTCTTTGGATTTTCTGCGAGGTTTCGTTGCAGAAACTTGGATGAGGTAGGGTCGACTCCTACAGTTTATGCGCTTGGGTGCCCTGATTGTTCTGCTGTAAATTAAAATTGCCTGTTGGGGATTGGTTACTCTCTTTTCGTTAAACTGGATGCGTCTCGATCATCGTATTTCGCGCTTTCTCTACATAAGGAGAGTCTACTTACCTCAATCCACTTTTCGTCTGTTTGTATCAATAAAAATCTTCTGGCACCATTTGAGAAAATTTAATCACACTATATCTATACAAACATTAAAGTCCTGTATCTTGCATCATATCACGGTTGAAGCAGGTAATATTTGCCGGAGCATTTGCATCTTAGCTACGATGGAAAAAAGAGAAAAAAAGGGGGCCTCTACTTAAAATGACTAAACTTCGAAATTCATATATACAACTGCACAACCATCAAGCAATGTCAGGCGAAACACCTGGGTATGAATTTTTGGAACAAAATATTTCTACTGGGAGAAATACTGAAATATCATTGTTAAAGGCTATCTTGTAAACACCACGAGCTGGATTTAAATGTTTACTAGCTAAACAGGTATTCGAGTGTACAACCCACTGTTAGTGGCATGTTGTACAGAAGACAACAAACAGTTTTATCCACATCAGTTTTACTTACATGTTATGTAGACATGGTGCTAAAGGTACAAGTGCAAAAGCTTTCATATGTGGTACCTTAATAAGTACACACATCATCAGTGTGTTGATTGTTTTTTCCGCTGTGCCGAAGAGTCTTCCCAACAACACGTCACAGCCTTTACGACCTGATGTTTTTTGCATGGTCATAACTGCACTATTACGCCTGCCAGTACAGACTAACCATACTTCAACACCTGACCTCCTGCTTAGAGGAAAATAATCATTAATGGCTAGTTCTTGACACACACACTTGGAGGTACAAGCAATCTAAAAACATACCACTTGTAATAGGCGCAATTTTAGTGTGCAAATGGCGCAAAGTTTGATATAATGCTGTTCAGTACATCGCTCTCAGTGACCAACAGAAATATCTGCACTTATACCCGTTACACTCTATATATCAATGATGTTTGTGTTAATTATAAACCATTCGTGATGTTCAAATCGATGTTCATCTAGAAAGTATACAGCCACATACATATTTAAATTATAATTTAAATATCCACTTGGTTCCTTGCTTCCTAGATGAATATAGATTTGAACATCACAAAGAATGTATAATTAACAAGCAAATCACTGCTACAGAACTACAGAATCTGTAAGTAAACTCACGTTTCTACTGTTACATATACAATTGTTATGATGTAAATATCGATATGCATTGAACTTTTTATTGTCCTCTGTATAAGATGCTACTGGCATGGTTTTACATTCGAATACCGCTTTGGCTGGCAATCATTTTAAATCCAATTTATTCTGTCCATAAGATGTCCATTGACAAATATTTACAAGCTGAGGAGGACCAAGCATTAAAGTTTTTTTGAAATATTTTTGTTTGCATTTCCTCAAAAGCACGTAAACGAATGCAAATGTGGATTCCGCAATCACGCTCTTACGTGAGCCGTTACACAAAATCTTTGAAAATTCTGATAATACAATTTTGAAGGATTTGAAATATGTATAATTTCTCTTCGATGCAGATCGAGTGGATAAAAACACGATGAACTAGGCCTTTGTTACAATGTAAACTTAACTTTCACCTCAAGAAAATATTAAAAATGAATTATTTCTTTCTAAGCCATTGGAAGAACTCTGAAACTGCACTACGAGATTCGCAAATCGTTCCGTTGCATAATTCTTCAACTGGTAGTTGTTTCTGTAGCACTGCAGGACACAGGGAAGATCTCAGATCAGCAAAATGTATCTAATGTAGCACTTCTCCGACGATGAAAATTGCCCAATGTACATGCTCTCGGCGAAAACGAAAGCAATACGACAGACGCTTGACTGCTTGCAGGAAGCCTATGTCCACAGAAATCGACGACAGCATACTTCCACCTTTGAAGCGGTGGTGGTTTGCTTTTGGGAGCGAGTAGCGCTTTAGTACCTGTGACTGCATAACTAAACAGCTTTTAAGATCGACTGTCGCAGTTAAATGAGGGATCAGTTAAAATCAAAAGGCTATAGTAAGGACCAGTTAGACCTGCCGCTGATTCTTTAAAGAATCGATCTCCCATGTATAAAACAGCTTCAGATGTTCGAAATTTATTTCTAAGCTTTGTTGAAAGTCGCTAAGTAGTCTCATTCTCAAGTACTGGATGAATATAGTCCGGATTACACGCAGACCTTGAGCTGCGCTGCCTCAAAACATATACACAGTTTCTAAGTTTAATACTCCCGTATGTGTTAATCTTGTAACGTAAGACCACACACTATGTGATCAAAAGTATCCGGACACCCCAAAAACATACGTTTTTCATATTAGGTGCATTGTGCTGCCATCTACTGCCAGGTACTCCATATACGTCGTGAGAGAGAGCAGAATGGGGCGCTCCGCGGAACTCACGGACTTCGAACGTGGTCAGGTGATTGGGTGTCACTTGTGTCATACGCCTGTACGCGAGTTTTCCACAGTCCTAAACGTTCCTATGTCTACCGTTTTCGATGTGATAGTGAAATGGAAACCTAAAGGGACACGTACAGCACAAAAGTGTACAGTGCAACCTAGTCTGTTGACTGAGATAGACCGCCGACAGTTGAAGAGGGTCATAATGTGTAACAGACAGACAGCTATCCAGACCATCACACAGGAATTCCACACTGCATCAGGATCCACTGCACGTACTATGACAATTAGGCGGGAGGTGAGGAAACTTGGATTTCATGGTCGAGCGGTTGCTCCATAAGCCACACATCACGCCGGTAAATGCCAAACGACGCCTCGCTTGGTGTAAGTGGAAAAACGTTGTGTGGAGTGACGAATCACGGTACACAATGTGGCGATTCGATGGTCGGGTGTGGATATGGCGAATTCCCGGTGAACGTAATCTGCCAGCGTGTGTAGCGCCAACAGTCAAATTCGGAGGCGGTGGTGGTCGTGTTTTTCATGGCCGGGGCTTGCAACCCTTGTTGTTTTGCGTGGCACTATCACAGCACAGGCCTACATTGATGTTTTAAGCACCTTCTTGGTTCCCACTATTGAAGAGCAATTTGGGAATGGCGATTGCATCTTTCAACACGATCGAGCATCTGTTCATAATGCACGGCCTGCAGTGGAGTAGTTACACGACAATAACATTCCTGTAATGGTCTGGCCTGCACAGAGTCCTGACCTGCAGCTATAGAACAACTTTGGGATTTTTTGGAACGCCGACCGTGCCAGGCCTCATCGACCAACATCAATACCTCTCCTCAGTACAGCACTCCGTGAAGCATGGGCTGCCATTCCCCAAGAAACCTTCCAGCACCTGATTGAACGTATGCCTGCGAGAGTGGAAGCTGTCATCAACGCTAAGGTTGGGCCAACACCATATTGAATTCCAGGATAACCGATGGAGGGCGCCACGGACTTTTAAGTCTTTTCAGCCAGATGTCCGGATACTTTTGATCGCATAATATACCTCTCCATAAGCAGATTATACTTCTTCATGAGTAGATTATGACAGCAGTTTAAATTTTTAAATGCGGTCATTAATTACATGAACTGGTGAAAATCTAATTTTTGTTACCGTGGAAGCCGTTAAGACAGGTAATCTGCATAGAATTAAAAAGCAGGGCATTTGTTTTACTGCGTAGGAACTGAGGAGGGAGAAAATTCAGGTGTATATTACAATTAATATTAGACATATTGAAGGATTTCGACGGTTTACCATAATTATTCCTTTACATTTCCAACCGGCAGGGGAAGACAACGGGAAACCACCCCCATGTTCCATTCCGACTTCGAATGTACAAGGATTACACCAGGCTGAACATTTAAAGTATGTGGAAAAGCAACACCAGCGATCTAAAATCGGAATTGTAAGATTAGCAGAGATTCACTGGAAATGCAGCGGGCACTTCGTAAAAGCTAATGGCAATAGATTATATTTTCCTGGCACATAAGATACTCCATCAACGGCGTTGCTTTGTTAGTACGCAAGTGATGGAATGCCGCAGTGGCTAAAAACATGCCTGTCAACGACGGAGTAATACTAGCAAAATTTAGTACTAGACCTTGAAATATAAATGCGTACTGACATATGCATCAACTTCAGCAGCTGATGACGAAGATTTAGAAGCATTTTATGAGTCTCTTTTTCAACTTCGTTGTGCCAACACCCAAACAGAAAGTTACCATCGTGCAAGGGGATTTTAATGCTACGGTAGGGAAATGGCTGTCATGATTTGGACAAAAGAAATGATCGTGGAGATCGACTGATTCAGATCTGTCATGAAAATATGTTTATTACCAGCACCTGTTTCTAATACCATCCACGAAGACTTTACACCTGTACCGCACCAGGTAGAACTCACAGTAATGAGGTTAAGTATTCATTGTTCGGTTATGATGGACACCGTTCGCTAAAAACATTTAAGGCTCTTTCTGACGCCGACTGTAGTTTTGACCATCAGCATCTATGTTTAGAACTATGAATGAAACTGTAGAAAGGTAAAGGGATACCTCCAAAACAAGAAGACAAGAGCAAAAGGCTGAAATTGAAATTTTTAGTAGTCGAGTTAAATACAGTACTTTCGACCGATCAGTCAGATAATACATCTCCAGAGAACTGGAATTTCTTGAAACATGCATTAGTTGAGAAAGTAGTTAAGGGTAGCAAAAAAAGCGAATAATGAAAATAAATGGCCTACTAATGAAACTATCAATCATAAAGGGCAGAAAATTACGGAAGATGAGAGGAGTACTGGAAACTCTGCAGTACCCCAAGTTATGGGCATCAATGCAAAGAAGCTGCCAACGAAAGAGACGAATAATTTTATGAACGAAACGTAAGAGAACTGAGAAATTACGGGATTTCAATGAGCTGTGCTTCATACTCAAAAAAAAATACAGAACAAAACAAGATATTTCAAACCAAGAACACGGTTACAGGAAGCATACTGCAACGAGTTGTACAGGGATAAACATGGAAAACTTGGTCATGCAAACATTCTAGTATAGAAGGAACCTATCATCTTAAAAGAAATAGTCCGATACGCTATAGCTAAATTCAAAAATAAAAAAAAAGCACCTGGACCTGATCTTACTACTGCTGAATTGATGAAAGCATCTGGAGATATGGGTTAGCAAATCACGCATGAAATACGTAACAGCACATGGAAAGACGACTGGGTCATGATGGTGTCCGTCTCATTAAAAATTGAAACGCACAGTGTTGTGAGAACTACAGAACGGCTTCATTACTTCATATGCCAGCAAGATTCTTCTAAATGTCATCCATGAACGTCTGAGGACCTACTCGGATAAAGAAATACCATCATAGCAAGCTGGGTTTATGGGTAATAAAGGAATATTTCATTGTCAGACAGCTAATTGAAAAGCGTACATAATTCAATACCCCATTAGTTCTTTGTTTCTTGCACTATAGCAAGGCTTTCGACTGTGTTTGATGGAAAGAACTGTAGAGCGCACTAACAGAGATGGGCGATCCTGAGCAGTCTCTTTCCCTTATCGGATGTATCTACTCTGATAGCCAGGCAATAATCAGACCAGACTAAACCATTTCAAGCCCTCTTTAACCATGTATGTAAAGGAATTAGACAGGGGTACGTTCTGCCACCGGTTCCATTTAACATCTATGGAGAATATGTTATGGCTTGACGGATGGGATCCGAATTAGAGCCCGAAGAATCAGTAATTTAAGACTTGCTGATGACACAACACTGCGCGCAGAATCACAAGTGGAAATGAAGGAACTACTGGATAAAGTTAACAGAGAAAATGAGAATTCTGGACAGTCGGTTAACAAGAAAAAGACCAAAATCATTAAACTGACAGAGGTGAGTCACTACCAGCTACTTACATACTATCAGAATACGAAGTTGATCACTGGGCTAAGAGGTCCAGAAAGAGGAAATACAACGTACAAATTATTGTTCTTGATAGAGATGCTGCACCGAAGCCGACAGTGATTTGGAAAGACTGAGTCCCAACTCGACATACTAAATTGAAAGTGCTCAAATCCCTGGTGTTTCCAGTTTTCTTTTAAGTTGCTGCAATGTGGACAATAACTGAAGGGAGCAGCAAAAGAATTGGTGCGTTTGAAATGTGGACATATATAGGAGGTTGCTGACATTATGGATGGACAAATGGACCAACAAATAAATCCTTCAATAACTCAGGGTGATGAATAGTTTGTTCAGTATTTGTCTCAAAGAATCCTGCAATTGTTCTGTCACATAGTTCGGCGACAAGAGGGTAACTTGGAAACGATGATCATCCTAGCCAAAATCGACGGGCAAAGATTGCAGGGAAGTCCATCGAGACAACGGATGGACCAGTTGAAAGGGAAGACACATCGAACATTGGGTCTGCTACACCGAGATACAGAAGACTGGGAAAGATGGCGACAGACTATTAACAGGATGGTGTGATGGGTCACTAACTTTCAACTATGAAAGACGAAGTGTTGATGATGATGCCATGAATAGCAATTACAAAAGCTGCCAGTACCATGATTGATACTTTTTGGACCCAAAAATTATGTTTTTTCTTATTTCGAGTGTATCTTGATAATGGTCAAAGATTTTCGAAAAACGGGAAAACAGTGTTTCTAAATAAAAGTCTAAATAATGTAAAAGATTGAGCCGTTTGCTATGGATAGTTACTTAGATAATTGCGGCCGACGGTGGAAAAATGGTTAAAAACCAGTTTTCGTTGTTTTCTGCGTACGTGCGGTGACTTTGAACTTGTAGATCCTGGTAACGGATAGTGATATCGAAAAAAGTTAGAAGTGGCCATCCCCCACAACTAGTACTATAGGTACCGGTACCCAGAGACGATGGTTTTATCGGGGTTTGCTCAAGAACCGCCTAAGAACAAATGGTACTTTTAAAGGGAGCGGCAGAAATACCTGACGGTTTTCGTTCGTGCACGGTATGGCAGTCGTGCGGAGCGCGGTGTCCTGACGTTATTCGAGGCTATTTCAGTTGCCATGGAGCAGTGGTCCAGTGAGCATCGTGCGTTCGTCGCTGAACGTATTTTTAAAAGTGTTCATTCTGTTAAGATTTGCTCAGTTTGCTTGGGCTGGAGGAAGTGCGAAAGGTTTCAGTTTCGATCCAGTGCTATATTATAACTACAGCATGCCAGATGACATAGAAGTTTCTGAGTCTGGTACCGCGTCATCATATTATTATTAATTAATTAGCTTATCAATCTGATATCGATGACATACCGTCTGGCGAGTAGAAGTGATGGTTTGGGGTACAACAGATATCATTCTGACTTGGAGAGGCAATCAGGCGTTTTTTCTTATTGAGGCGTTAACTTCTAATGAAATTTCAATCATCCACCAACAAATGCAGAGAAAACTATACTGGAGAAATCGACAATTCGGCCACAGTTACAATGGCCTCCTTCTGGGTATTCACAACCAGTAGACCTAGGAGGGGGCCACTGCACCTGTCCTCGTATAACACCACCGATGCAGGATCGTTTCCTCCGACAGTCGACTCGTAGGCGCCCAACATGAACTGCAAGACAAATTGGAAATGACTTCTCCCAGGCAACAGAGATTCGTATCTCAGACCAAACACCTGCGTAGAAGACTGCGTCGGGGTGGTCTTCCTTCCAGAAGGCCAATGACAAGTTTTGAACTGACCAACAGTACCAACGCAATCGAAGGACCTGAGCCCTTGCGCACCAACATTGGACCATTGCAGACTGGAGAAAGGTCATGTTTGCTGACAAGACTAGAATTGGTTTGCGACCAGACACTGGACATGTTACGGTTTGGAGAAGTGCTAGACGACACAAAGAACGCCGATACGTCCAGGAAGTTCATCTGTTTGCAGGTTGTAATGTTCTGGGCGGCAATAATCATGAGACGACGGACCCCTCTAATTCCCATCTACCGCAATTTGACTGCTCCCTGACACCTCTAAGAAGTCCTGCAAACGATTAAGGCCGTACAGATGTGAAGTCGGTGACAACTACATCCTAGTCTACAACAATGCATGATCGCACCGTACTCTGGCAGTACGTCGGTATCTTCAAAGATGCAACATCAACCAAATGCACTGGCCAGCACAGTCCCCAAACACGAATGCAACTGAGCATACATGGGACCTGTTGAAGGTGGCCACTGCACAGCATCCGAATCCACAAACAGTCTTTAGGATTTCCCTGCAGCTGTCACCGACGAATGGGACCGCATACCGTAAGATAAACTAGATGGTTTCAACCAGAGCATGCCTCGGTGTGGAAGAACTCATCCATGTGCGGGTAGGACTTACTCACTACTAAAGACTGATAATCATCATCATGAGATAAAGATCACTATTTTACTTAGGAGAGAGCCTGATTTGTTTTATAATGATTTTTTGTAACAAAAATAGTTCTTTTTTTTCAGAAGGAATTGTGTTTATTTTGTTGATACGGTATTGCACAAACCCTAATGGGTCTACTATATTCCATACCTTTGTTGAGGTGTTACTTCATTTTTAGAAATTACTTTTTATTCGCATCTCCTTGAAATGAGGTACGTTATTTGTTTTTCAACATGTTGGCAACCCTTGCCATGGTTCATGAATAACCGACGAGGGTGAAAAAGTATGTAGATGAAATCACTCAGACCCAGAAACTGAGTGCAAACATCCATATAACTGTCGTAAAAGTCAGAGAATAGTATCAGCCTCTTGTCTCATATCAAGTGAAACCATTCAAATCCGGAGAGTGTGTGGACGCTTTCATACAACTGACATGATCACAGAGACTAGTTTCATTCGACTGAAAAAATGATTGAACGACTGACTGGCCAATGGGTCGTAAAAACCTTGGTTAAACCAGTTGGTTGTCCCATAGCTGCTGTTCACGGTCTGAGAACGAGAAACCAACGCCACGTTTGTACATTCGTGTGCGGTGGCACTGTTCTGGAGTATAGTAAAACCTTCTAAGGAAACTGTATTCGTGACCACGGTTGTACTCTCTAGTGGTCATGTACCGAAAGTTGCTACGAGGCAGCTGGTTTTCCGGTGCCGTGAAAACATGCAAGTATTTTTCTGTCAGTATGCAAGGCCCTCGGAGTAGACAACTTTCCATTGGAGCTACTGGCGGCCTTGGGAGAGCCAGTCCTGACAAAACTCTACCATCTGGTGAGCAAGATGTATGAAACAGGCAAAATACCCTCAGACTTCAAGAAGAACATAATAATTCCAATCCCAAAAAAGCAGGTGTTGACAGATGTGAAAATTACCGAACAATCAGTTTAATAAGACACAGCTGCAAAATACTAACACGAATTCTTTACAGACGAATGGGAAAACTAGTAGAATCCGACCTCGGGGTAGGTAGATCAGTTTGGATTCCGTAGAAATACTGGAATGCGTGAGGCAATACTGGACTTAAAAGAATAAGGAAAGGCAAACCTACATTTCTAGCATTTGTAGACTTAGAGAAAGCTTTTGACAATGTTGACTGGAATACTCTCTTTCAAATTATAAAGGTGGCAGGGGTAAAATACAGGGAGCAAAAGGCTATTTACAATTTGTACAGAAACCAGATGGCAGTTATGAGTTGAGTGACATGAAAGGGAAGCAATGGTTGGGAAGGGAGTGAGGCAGGATTGAAGCCAATCCCCAATATTGTTCAATCTGTATATTGAGCAAGCAGTAAAGGAAACAAAAGAAAAATTCGGAGTAGGTATTAAAATCCACGGAGAAGAAATCAAAACTTTGAGGTTCGCCGATGACATTGTAATTCTGTCAGAGACAGCAAAGGACTTGGAAGAGCAGTTGAACGGAATGGATAGTGTCTTGAAAGGAGGGTATAAGATGAACATCAACAAAAGCAAAACGAGGATAATGGAATGTAGTCGAATTAAGTCGGGTGATGCTGAGGGAATTAGATTAGGAAATGAGACACTTAAAGTAGTAAAGGAGTTTTGCTATTTGGGGAGCAAAATAACTGATGATGGTCAAAGTAGAGAGGATATAAAATGTAGATTGGCAATGGCAAGGAAAGTGTTTCTGAAGAAGAGAAATTTGTTAACATCGAGTATAGATTTAAGTGTCGAGAAGTCGTTTCTGAAAGTATTTGTATGGAGTGTAGCCATGTATGGAAGTGAAACATGGAGGATAAATAGTTTGGACAAGAACAGAATAGAAGCTTTCGAATGTGGTGCTACATAAGAATGCTGAAGATTAGATGGGTAGATCACATAACCAATGAGGAGGTATTAAATAGAATTGGGGAGAAGAAGAGCTTGTGACACAACTTGACTAGAAGAAGGGATCGGCTGGTAGGACATGTTCTGAGGCATCAAGGGATCACCAATTTAGTATTGGAGAGCAGCGTTGAGGGTAAAAATCGTAGAGGAAGACCAAGAAATGAATATACTTCGCAGATTCAGAAGGATGTGGGTTGCAGTAAGTACTGGGAGATGATGAAGCTTGCACAGCATAAGGTAGCATGGAGAGCTGCATCAAACCAGTCTCAGGACTGAAGACAACAACAACATGCAAAGATACAACTTGAAAAGAAAGAAAACTGGCTGTGATACAATCATTTTAAAAGGGTGACGTGCAGGCAGGACACAGTTGTAAAACTGGATTTTTAATGAAGAGCAGCAGAGTCCAAATAGATAGCTGTTTATTTACAAGAGACTTTTTAACTTCACATTGCACGCTGAATGCCTGCTGGGAAAATGTCATTGTCAGATGATACAACAAAACAACAGTGCCATGCAATGTTGTGCTGTCTGAATTAATCGAATCCTGCAAACAGTTTACATTCATGATGGTAATACATTTACCCTTCTAAGAATGTTACTGATGGCATTCAAAATCCAACAACACCAAATGGCGAATACACAACAGAAGAGCCATCTTCATCGTCCACGACTGAATCGCTAGAAGGCGACTTCACATGAAAATGCAGTTTGCAGTAGCCTATGTTTTCATTTAGTGGAGTTGGTTGTACCAACACTCTTCTTGACGGAATATCAAGTAGCGCGAAGTTCATACCACCATCTCTCTCTTTCGGGTGCAATTAGTACCTTACTGCCACTCTGTCAAGTAGCACAACAGTAAGCACACACATCATACTTATTCCATCAAACCTATACAGAACAATGAAGCAACCAGGTTCATGAATGCTCTAATGATGTAAATGTGGATGGTACAGTTTTCTATAAGATGTCAAATCAAACAACTTTCAGCCATCTAGTTTCCAAACTTATTTTATTTGGATACCAGTTTCGGCGATTTACTACACCATCTTCAGGCCCCTGACCGATGTAATGGAAGATTTCACCACCACTTCAATCATTGAAGAGGTTGAAGTGACTGCTACAGCAAGCAGAAATCTACTAACACCAGGAGGAGAACCTTGTCTAAGTACCTCCTTTGGCCAAAACCCGGAACTCCAAATACTCATTTCTAATATGCTCACATTGATGATCCCCACATAGCCTTCAGAATATAAGAAGCAAAATGGATTA
The DNA here is from genome assembly GCF_023897955.1 of Schistocerca gregaria. Classification (NCBI taxonomy): domain Eukaryota; kingdom Metazoa; phylum Arthropoda; class Insecta; order Orthoptera; family Acrididae; genus Schistocerca; species Schistocerca gregaria. The sequence continues at coordinate 121,614,057 of NC_064923.1, forward strand.
TTGCTTAGATGTTGTAGATGTGACGAAGAGTTATGAACTTTCTTTTAAATTCTCTGAAAATCTTATTGATATGTATAACTACGCAGTACCGAGATTTAGTGATTTGCAATCATTACATCCATTTTGAATTGCTTTGCATAATCTTTTGTGACAAGAATTAAAGATTAATTCTGGATATTGATGAAAAGGATTACCTCCACAAAACTTCTTTTAGAGGAAATAATGCCTGATGAAATAATGCCTTGTGGTATGTGTTATTGTCATTCCTGATGCAATATTTTTACAATAACAGCATTTCAACTGAAGATGACAAAAAGTACAAGAGTAAGGTCATTTTTGTATCTTTGAGGAAAGTTCAGGACAGCTCACATTCTAAAATCCTGCACTAATAAAAATTTCCTTTTGTTCTTTCAAATGGATTATTCTCTCTAGAATCAGATATTTGTCATAAAAACATTTAGTCTGAGTGATCGAAAAACAAGATTCATATGAGATTTTGTTTATTTATACTGATGCAAAGTGATATAGTAATTGTGGTAGATTATTTGAGGAAGATATGCTGTATAGTGACAGAACACTGGGGTTAGTTTTTTGGTGAACAGATGAAGCGTGCCACATAATTTAAATATTAGGGGCTAATAGTATGAAGCTAAGACAGAGCAGATGAGTAAATTAAATCAATATTAGGGTTTGTTAATTTGTTGGAAGTGGTTTTGGTCAGTTCACCTGTAAAGGCAATCACGTACAAAACGGTAGTGCTACCATTTTTACAGTACTGCTCTGATGTTTGGAGCCCTTATCAAATATGCATAACAGCATATACAAAACAAATTTAGAGGTCGACACATACGACTGTAGTGGGTCGACAGAGTCCACACGAAAGCTAACACAGAGCCATACAGATTAATTGTTCCCATTATTCAATACGCGAAAGGAACAGGACAGAAAATAAACATTTGTATGAAGTAAACAATGCCACACACTGTACAGTGGCTTGTGTAGTACATGTATATTAAGTCATAGAACATTTTTGGAAAAAGACACACTATATGATACAACTAAACTAAAAAACTTCCTTTTGGTCAACTTCTTCTATTCCACTGAAGAGTCTACTTTTTTTAGGTTTTTTAATCAATGTTGGCACCATATAAAATATTTTCTTGCATTAAATTTACTTCAATAAAATCTACATCACTACATTACTGCCTTCTTTCCAAATCCCAGAGACCACTCTCCACAAGCTCAACATAATTAAATGTTGACAATTAGTCCATAAATCCAGTATGTGCATCAAAGAACACCAAATGCTACAGGTGCTGTTGACATGGGCATGAAAAGTATGAAACAACTGAAGGTACAGTACAAGGAATTAAATACAGCTCAACAATCACTATGAGAGCTTCAAAGTAGTTTGGGAATAATAATGTGCTGCCCATACACATTTTGGCTGAAAATAAACCACCAAAATAACTACGAAAAAATTTATAGCCAAGTGTATGTTGATTTTAACAGGTTACTGATTGCAGTGGACAGGGGCAACACATTATTCACTTCAAGACAATACACTCATAACTCTATGAAATTTTAGAAAATATATACTTTAGAAATGTGCTTCCTGAATCCTCATGTACATTATAAGGTTCATACTGTGAACAACACATTAATGCCCAAATTTCATCACAGTTCCACTTGTGAGATAAGACAAACTGCACCATGAAAGAAAAACTTCTGGAAATGATCACTCAAACGTAAGTATGTATTTGTTACTTGGAGAAAACATATTTTCCAGGTACTACTGAATCTTCACTAAAACAAAAAGCATGGTTCAAATGGCTCTGAGCACTATGGGACTTAATATATGAGGCCATCAGTCACCTAGAACTTGGAACTATTTAAACCTAACCAAACTATGGACATCACACACATACATGCCCGAGGCAGGATTTGAGCCTACAACCGTAGCAGTCGTGTGGTTATGGACTGAAGCGCCTAGAACCGCTCGGCCACTTAAACAAAACCTGACTGTTAGAAGACATACAGCAACACTAGAAAGTAAAATGTTCCCTCAGAGCTGATGACTCCCTCATTATCCTCCCAGCATACAAAGGGTTTACAATAGTGGTACTTGACTGACAGGAGTACTTTAGTGAAGGTCTACACCAGCAGTTTTTAAGTGCAGCATCTGCCATCAAGATCCTTCCCTATGATTCAAACTGACCTGCAGTCCTTCCTGAAAACCCCAGGCCCCTCACAAGGACTCGCATCCCAATCCATAGAACTTCTTACCCCACCTAAACAACACACCCTCACCTTTTACCTTCTTCCTAAGATCCACAAACCCAATCATTCTGGCCATCCTATAGTTGCTGGCTTCAAAGCACCCACAGAAAATATATATATATATCAACACCTGCAACCCATAGTACAAAGATTTCCCTCCTATATTAGATACCAACCTTTTCCTGGATCGTCTAAAATCCGTGCCTGTCCCACTTTCGCCACATACCTTGCTTGTCTCCATCGATGCAACCTCCCTCTATACCAAATGCCCCACATACATGATCTGTCTGCTAATGATCATTTCCCAAGTCAACACCCACCTGATTCCAAGCCTTTCACATCCTCCTTGCTCAACTTAATCAACTTTGTACCTACCAATAATTACTTTATCTTTGAGGGGCAGACATACAAACGGATCAGGGGTATGGTCATGGGAACCAGGCTGACTCCTTCCTATACCAGTCTTTTCATGAGTTGCTTGGAGGGGCTTTCCTGGGATCCACAAGCTTTCAGTCCCGTGACTGGTTTAGATACATTGATGACATCTTTGCCGTATGAACTAGTGGTGAGGCTGACCTGTTAAAATTCCTGGAATCTCTAAATACCTTCTTCCAATTAAATTTCACATGATCCTATTTTGAATCCCATGCCACTTTCCTTGATGCCAGTTGCACACTTCCATCTACGTCAAACCTACTAACAAAAAACAGTACTTACAGTTTAACAGTTGCCATCCTTTCCATGTCAAACATTCCCTCCCATACAGCCTTGGCACTCGAGGCAAACATATTAGTTTGGATGCAGACTCTTTACAGCAATACACCAACACTCTCAATTCAGCCTAAAGTGGACATAATTATCCCAACAGCCTGGTTCAAAATCAGATTTCCCGGGCCATCACATCCCATCCTGGAACTGCTCATCCCTCCAAAGGACAACTTTGGAGTGCACCACTTGTCACCCAGTATTACCCTCGTCTTGAATGTATCAATCAGCTACTCCAACAAGGCCATGAGTTCCTAAAATCATGCCCTGAAACGAGATCCAAGGGTGTGTGAGATTTTGCCCACCACACCGAGAATAGCTTTTTGTCGCCCTCCCAATCTCTGTAACATCCTTGTCAGACCCTATGCTCCTTCTGCACCCATTTCCCTACCATACGGCTCCTACCCCTGTGACCACACCCACTGCAAAACTATGCACTCTCCTTCCACCACCTATTACAGGTCTGTAACTGGCAAAACATATACTATCAAAGAGAGAGACACCTGTGAAAAGAACACATCATATACCAGCCGTCACGTAAACACTGTTCGGCCTTTTACATTGGCATGGCTACCACCCAGTTATCAGTGAGGATGAATGAGCACTGGCGGAGGGTGCATACAGGCAACACACAATAGCCTGTTGCAGAGCACGCTGTACAACATGACAGTCATGACCTCGGTGCCTGTTCCACCACATGCAGCATCTGAATTCTTCCCTCAGATACGGTCTCTCAGAACTCCACAGGTGGGAACTAGCACTACAACATGTCCTCAGTTCTCATCATGTACCAGGTCTTAATTTTTAATTTATGATAATTCCTTTTGTCTCAAGAGTTGTTCACAGCAACTACTTCTTTCTTCACTCCATTTTAGTTTCCTACATATTTCATTTTCTGATTTGTCTATTTTTTTGCCATCTCCCCTCCCACCTCTGTTACATACAATTCACTTAGCTTTTCACTCTTATTAACACATTCACAATGTTTTAGTAGTAATCTCTGTCTTGCATATTACTCTGTCTTCCACCATTAGGCTTTCTGGTTTTCAAGTTGTGTCTGGTGCAGTCCCCATCAATCAGTCTTTCTTTCTCATCCTGTCTAGTAAGTCTCCCCTTCACCAAGGTCCTGGGTGACTTTTCTGAACTGCAACCCTCTTCCTAAGCCTTTCCATTCCGTTTCCTTCACCCCTCTTCTTTCGCCTTCAACTCTTCTGCCAGAAGATGGAGCCACTGGCTCTGGAAGCTTGTAAAATTTAAATCTTTTTGTGTGTGTGTTCTCCTGCCACCGCTTGGTGAGCAGAGTTATCTATCCGTTTATATTATCTACAAAGTAAAAGGAATCACCTTACCTGTCAAGCAATAGTATACTAATAATAACCAACAGATGCTCTTTGACTCCACATAGAAGTGTTCTCATACCTGAAATGATCATGTCACTTGCTTACCTCTCTCTGGACCAGTTATTGGGGCCTTTTCCTGTTCCATTCATGTATGGAGCTTAGGAAGAATGAATTTAAAAACACCTATGTATACACCATAATTAGTCTAATTTTGTCTTTGCAATCCCTACAGGAACAATACACAGCCCGTTGTAGCATATTCCTAAATTCACCACTTAAACTGGTTCTTGAAACTTACTAAGTAGACTTTCATGGTATAGTTTGCATCTAATTTCAAGCATTTTCCAGATCGCTTTCTTCAACATCTCCTTGATACTATCTTGTGGGTCAAATCACTCATACTCCCCTTCTTTGTAACACATTCAATGTCCTTGGTTTGTCCTATTTGGCAGTGTCCCATACACTTCAGCAAAATTCTAGCATTGGTGACACAAGTGATTTGTACGGTAGCTCCTTTGTAGCATCCCTAGTATTCTACCAATGAAGCTAAATCTGCCACCTTCTTTCACTATACCTGAGCCTACGTGACAGTGCTGTATCAAATGCCTACAAACTGTTACACTCAGGTATTTGTATGAGCTGACACATTGATATTATAGTCATAGGATTCTACATTTTTATGAAAAGCACAGATTACTATTCATCGTAAAGATGACACATTGATTTGCAGACAGGCACAATGAAAAGGCTTTTGCCACTGAACTTTTGGCCAATGCTTTCTTCAGAAAAGAAAATACACACATATACACAGAAGCATGCCTACATGATTGCTATCTCAAGCTGCAATGGTCAGACTGAAAGCCATACTGGCCGGAGATGGCAGCCATGTGTGGGTGAGGTGTGCTTGCCTGTGTGAATTTGTTTACGTTTTCTTTTTCTGAAGAAAGTTTTTCTGATGGCTCAGTATGTAAAAGTTTTTTTGCTGTGACTGTCTGCAACTCAATGTGTCCTCTACCCTTTTCATAACAATGTGGTGTACCAACCAGTTCTTTTCATTGGTTGGTTCTACATTTTTTACATGTTGCAAAGAGCAAAATGTTACATTGCTGAACATTTAAAGAAAGTTGCAATCTTGGCACCATTTTCAGACTTAACAAAATCTCATTGATGTGGAATCAGATCTGCCCTCAACTCCATTCCACAGAGAGCGTCCAAGATATCAAGGCAAGTTACAACAGCTGTGGGCCAGAAGGCAAGTTACAACAGTTGTGAGCCAGCTTACTTCAAGAGAGGATACATCAGTTTTATGACACCCCTCCCAAACGAATCAGTGCACAAATCCAGACCAGAGAGAATGTAATGGCTTACTGATAAGTAGGTTCATATACCAAGTTCTTTGTAAATTTGACTTGATTTTATAATCACTGATATCTCACCATGTATGCTCTCAAGCTGTGAAGTTTCACTTCATTACCTCCTCTGCTTTCGGGGCTTCACTTTTCTTTTTGTCAGGCAGTGTATTGTGCAGCTTTTTATCAGACAGTGCATTGTAGATATCCACATCTTCTGCAAAAAGTCTGAGGTTAATATTAATAGTGTCTGTCGCGTCATTAACGACACAGGAACTTAAGCTAAATGCCATCTTCAATTTGAGTGTGAATCTAACAATGGAAAGTCGAGGATGGAATGTAACAATATTATGAAAAGGAAAGCTGCTATTCACCATATAGCAGAGATGCTGAGCCACAGATAGGCACAACAAAAAGACTCTTATAATTAAAGCTTTTGGCCGTTAAGGCCTTCGTCAACAACAGACAAAATACACACACACACACACACACACACACACACACACACACACACACACACACACCCGCAGTCTCAGGCAACTGAAACCACACTGCAAGAAGCACCACCAGTGCACTATGTGAATGGCAACTGGCTGAGGTGAAGGAGGAGGTTGGGGCAAGGAGGGATAGTATGGTGGGGGTGTCAGACAATGAAGTGCTGCAGTTTAGAAAGAGGGCAGGGGAGAGGAGGTGGGGAGCGAGGGGGGGGGGGGAGGGGGGAAGTAGTGGAAAAGAAGATAAATAAAAGACTGATGGCTGTGTAGTGCTGGAATGGGAACAGGGAAGAGGCTGGATGGGTGAGGACAGTGACTAACGAAGGCTGAGGCCAGGACGGTTAGGGAACACAGGATATATTGCAAGGAAAGTTCCCACCTGTGCAACTCAGAAAACCTGGTGTTGGTAGGAAGGAAGGATCCATATGACATAGGCTGTGAAGCAGACACTGAAATGAAAGATATCATTTTTGGCAGCGTGTTCAGCAACAGTGTGGCCCACTTGTTTCTTGGCCACAGTTTGTCAGTGGCCATCCATGCGGACAGACAGCTTGTTGGTTGTCGTGCCTACATAGAAAGCAGCACAGTGGTTGTAGCTTAGCTTGTGGATTACAAGAAGGTAGCCCTGCCTTTGATGGGATAGGTAATGTTAGTGACCAGACTGGAGTAGGTGGAGGTGGGAGGATGTATGGGACAGGCCTTGTATCTAAGTCTATTACAGGGGTATGAGCCATGAGGGAAGGGGTTGGAAGCAGGAGTTCTGTAAGGATGGACAAGTGTACTGTGTAGGTTTGGTGGACAGCGGAATACCACCGTGGGAGGGGTGGGAAGGATAAAGGGATATTTCTCATTTCAGGGCACAAGAGGTAAACATAACCCTGGCGGAGAATGTAATTAAGTTGCTCCAGTCCTGAGTGGTACTGAGTTACGAGGGGAATGCTCCTCTGTGGCTGGACGGTGGAGTTTGGAAGGTGGTGGGAGGCTGGAAGGATAAGGCACGGGAGATTTGTTTTTGTACACGGTTGGGAGGATAATTACAGTCAGTGAAGGCTTCAGTGAGACCCTCAGCATATTTCGAGAGGGACTGCTAGTCACTGCAGATGAAACAACCATGGGTGGCTAGGCTGTATGGAAGGGACTTGTTGATATGGAATGGGTGGCAGCTGTCAAAGTGGAGGTACTGCTGGTGGTTAGTAGCTTATGGACAGAGGTACTGATGTAGCCATCTTTGAGGTGAGGTCAACATCTAGGAAGGTGGTTTGATGGGTTGAGTAGGAGAAGGTGAAGCAAATGGGGAGAACTTGTTGAGGTCTGGAGGAATGTGGATAGGGTGTCCTCACCTTCAATCCAAATAGCAAAGATGTCATTAATGAATCTTGACCAGGTGATGGATTTAGGGTTCTGAGTTTTTAGGAAGGATTCCTCCAGATGCATAGGTTGGCATAGGATGGTGCCATGCAGATGCCTAAAGCAATACCCCGGATTTGTTTATAAGTAATGCCTTCAAAGGAGAAGTAATTGTGGGTGAGGATGTAATTGGTCATGGCGACTAGGAAGGAGGTTGTTGGTTTGAAACCTGTAGGTCGTTGGGAAAGGTGGTGTTCAACAGTGGTAAGCTTGTGGGCATTAGGAAAGTTAGTGTACAGGGAGGTGGCATCAATAGTGATGAGCAGGGCACTGTGTAGTAACAGGACAGGAACTGTGGAGAGTCGGTGGAGGAAATGGTGGAGTATCTTTTCTCTAAGAGGGTAGCTTCCGAGTGATAGATTGAAAATGTTGGTCTACGAGAGCAGAGGTGCTCTCAGTGGGGGTACAGTAACCAACCACAATGGGGCATCCTGGATGGTTAGGTTTATGGATTTTAGGAAGTACGTGGAAGGTGTGGGGAATGGCAGGGGGGAGTAGAGAGATGGACTCCAGGGAGAGGTTCTGGGATCGACCTATGGATTCGAAAAGTGACTGGACATCCTGCTGGATTTCTGGAATTGAGTCACTGTGGCAAGGTTTGTAGGTGGAAGTATCGGACAACTGGTGGAGTCCTCCTGCCATGTAATCATTGCAGTCTGGAAGAACAGTGGTGGAGCCTTTGTCTGCAGGTAGGATTATAAGGTCGTGATCAGTTTTTAGATGGTGCACAGTGGTTCTTTCTGCAGATGTAAGGTTAGTTTGTATGTTGAGGGATTTGGGGAATGATGGTATTTCTCTCCTTTTCCACTACTCCCCCCCTCCCCTGCCCTCTGTCTAATTTACCTGCCACCCCCACCATACTATTCCTCCCCCGCATTACCCCCACCGAGTCGCCGCTGACGAAGGCCGTAACAGCCGAAAGCTTTGAGTGTGAATCTATGTGATTTACATCTTTCTGATTGAAACATCACAGTTTTATGTTGCCGCCTTTTGCTGCTGTTTTGTAATACAAATGCCTAAATGTTGAAATAAATGCCTCTGTTGTCTCTGTAAAAGGAGATAACACAAAGAATGGGTTTTAATTACTGTTTGGTTTTACTTGGCTTGATATCAGATTATACTTCCTTCAAAAGCAACATTCAGTGCCGGAGCTGAAATACTGTTTTGCTACTGTCCTAAATTTCTTGTTCTTTCAGGTTTCATTGCGACACTTGTGCGAATTAGCTAGTAGCATGCCAAATTTCAGTGTTCCTTTATACAATAAATTGCAAAGTTACATTATGTGAGCAGTCGGTGAACTATGAAAAGAAATATTTTCCTATCAATCCAACCAAACACAAAAATGCACTTTCCAAGATTACCGGGAAGATGACATGTTTGTTTTCTACAGCTATAGCAGCATCGATTTGAAAATTGCAGTTTTCATTCAGCTTACGTAAAGCTTTTATTAATGCTGGAATCCTTCTGTGGAGACTACGGAATCCTATATTAAGACAGTTTTTGGATAAGTATACGGACAAATCTGTGCCCAATTAGTCAAGTTTGTGAAAATGTTACTGAAGTGAATGTCATCATGAGAATGGCGGGAGGGATATTATCTGGTTTCCAATCAGTGAGTTAACTGGTTCTAAGGATATTTTTATTGCCGATGTCATTGTTTCATCATTAGAACCTTCAGAAGGTGCATAAATAAAAGCATTCCTGCTTACAATAGTGTCTGGAAAAAATTAACAATCCAACTACTGTACAGTTATTTATCAGTTCAATACAGTCAATGCAGCCTGCAGAAATTCAATACAACAATATATTATTTTTCATCACAGATGTTGTGCCATACCTTAAAGATTGGGATAACTTTAGAAGTGCTATTTCCAAACAGTCTTCACATGGCATGCATAGCACATAGTTTCTACAGGATGTCAGAAGAGATACAGAACTTGTTTTTGGATGCTGACAATCTGATTTTCAATATTACCAAGATCTTTGTGAAAGCCCCACAAAGAACTCAGATTTGAAGACACTATGCCAGATATAAGTCTACCCATTCAATCCATCATAACAAGATGGGGAAGACTGGTTTCAACACCAGTTTGGTACACTTTCTGCTATAGCTAAGGTGGTCATTGTTCTGGAGGACGGATATCATCAATTATAGCATCAAAGAAACATTTCAAATCTTTGGAAGAAGAAATGACTTAACTTTCATTGCAGTCTAGTTCAGTTTTCTGCCACATGTGATCTACCAGCTTCAAGAAGCAGGGCAGCCTTTGCCAAAGTCTAAGAAATTTGTGAATGATGTGAAGATTGAAGAGGATGCCAGGAAAAAGGGGTTCATTAGTCAGGGAAAAGTGTAAAATGTTGTTTCCAAAAAATCTTGATCTTGACAAACTTGGAAACATTTCAAAAATTCTACCAGGTACCATTTATTCCAGTAGAAATAGACCCTTCATTACCTTAAGTTTTATATTTGCTCCAGTTACCTCCACAGATTATCGAAGGCCATTTTCCCAGACAGAGGAAAGTCCAGAAAATTTTTAAAAAGCATATGATTATCAATCACAAATAATAAGACAATTGGGCAGTGCAATGCATAGGCTTTCAAGCAGCATTTTCATTTTTCTGTCAAGTGCAATTAAAATTTTGTGTAAAACTATAAAGTTAGTCTAAAAATATAATACAACACAGTGTTGACATCAATATGCTTGATTTGTGATTATCTGAATTGTGCAATCTTGTAAATAAATATGGAAGTTTTTCCAACACTACCTATTTGAGCTGTTTATAATGCCTTTTTGCCTACCTATTTTAACAACTTATAATCCCTAAATTTCTGGTCTCTTGTCAATAACATACATAATGAACAGCATGGTCCCAGCACATTTTCCTGGGTAACAATGGTAGTTACTTCTAAATCTGTCGATGACTCCTCATTCGATAAAACATGCTACATCTCTTCCCACCAAAAAATCTCAACCCACACAAATTTCACTTCATACCCATATCGTAGTATGTTCGATAAGAAGCATATGTGTGCCTTTCTGGAAGTTGGAAAACAGTGCATGAACCTGACTATTTTGATCCATTGGTTTCAGGATGTCATATGAGAAAAGTGCGATTTGTGTTGTGCATTTACTACTTTTCCAGAATCCGTGCTGGCTGGTAGAGAGATCATCATTCTATTTAAGATGCCTCATTACATTTGAGCTTAGAATATATTATAAGATACTACAACAAATCAAATTCAAGGATTTTCAATGGTAGTTCTGTGGATCACTTCCACTGCCCTTCTTGTAGCAAGGTGTGACCTGTACTTTCTTACAACCACTTGGCACACTATATTATGATTAAAAGAGGGACTAACACAGGCACAAATTCTGTGTTCCATTGTGCCCTGGTGCTTTGTTAAATTTTAAAAATTACAGCTATTTCTCTATGTTACTGACACTCATATGCAGTTTGGGCACATGAAAGTAAATAGGTGTCTTGTGTATTAAGTACTTAAACTACTTTCTGAAAACAATATTTTGTCATTTAGAGTTTTAAATTTTGTGGATCTGTTACGCGGTGCATTTCTCATGAATTTAACTTGAAAATCTTCTCCAAAGTTGAAACTGGCTTGTAGTTATACACTAAACATTAGGTTTTGCAAACAGAATATGAAGAATAAAGTCATGCTTCAATATTAAACAAAAAACTTCAGATAATTAATACAAAAATTATAACAGATCTGTTCTCAATAAGGCACACAATATCTACAGCCAGATAAAAGCCATCTGTAGACTTTTTCATGTAATATGGTCTACAGCTATACATATCCAATTTGCTCCAACATGTTTTAGTGTCATCTACTCACCTTCCATTCATTCGGTTGCACATCCTGCCACTTTCATTTAATTATCACTGCAGTCATAATTAAGTACTCTGCTTCCTCTGTTCTCTGATCCACTTGTGTATGTTTCTGGATCTCCTAGTATCATTTGTTTATTTCAGACATTGCAAATGATAAACACTGCTCACTTGTGTGTGACATATTCAATGCACTTACTGATAAATCGTTGAGGGACATTTTGCCATACATCATCAACAATGGGAACCTCCAGCTCTGTAAAAACCTGAGAGAAGTAATGATTTAACTGCCATATGTCTCTGGAGCAGCTCAAATGAACTCTTTCATACACCTCACAAAAGACAAAATACCAGTTTGGATGAGAATGTGTGCATACTATGAGGGTACAGAACTCATGTGAATCTAATCCAGGAGTTTTCTCATAAACATTAGAGGTGTGACATCTTCTGTATCTTTATCACCTACATATCAGCACGCTTATTAAAACTCATTTTACTGTTAGCTGTTATAATAATAAAACTTGTTATTTATTTGTGAAAGATACTCTCTGTGTGTTTAAATATTAGTTTGATATTTTGTTTGAGGTACTCCTTGCGGGCCATGGGACAGGAGTAAGACTGCAGAAATCTCTCAGTCACAGCAGGTGCTGCACGGAGCCTTCAATGCTGTATGGAGTGCCAAGGAGGACCTCAGAGTACTCTTATTACCATATAAAACCATAGATGAGCAAGTTAACAACATAAATTAAGAACAAAGAAATTTTTATATAAAGTTAGTTGTTAGGTTAGCACAAGTATGACAACTGCTCAAACCAGATATATGTACTTATGTATTCCATTAAACATTCAATGAGATTTGCAAATATAAGGATAATTTTATGTATTAGAAGTCAAAAGATAAGAAAATACTAATATTCATTAGGATTAAAGGAGAATTATAGAATTGACAATGTTGAAAAGTGAAGCAGCAGTAATCAGATAAATGAATTACAAAAGAAGTCCAATTAAGAAGGGTTTAATGTCCCATTGAAGTCTAGGGCATTAGAGGCAGAGCACAAGCTCGTATTGTTTCAAGGATGGGGAAAGGAAATCTGCCATGCTCTTTCAAAGGAAGCATCTCTATATTCCAGAAAACCTAAATCAGGATGGCCAGATGCAGATTTAAATCTTAGTCCCTGCCCCCCCCCCCCCCCACCACCTCCTGAATGTGGGCCCAGTGTGCTAACCACTGCGCCTCTCCTCTTGTTCCAATTTTGATGTATATTACACAATTGTTGTTTTCAAAAATCCAAAAACTAGATGAGACTTATTGAAAAGCAAATACCAATCACTTCAATTTTCACTTTGATCTTGGAAAAATTTCACCTATCAATTAATTTGCTGGTGCTTATTCCCTCTAATATCTATTTCATTGCCAAGATATTGGGTTGTCTCATTCACAAACTTTACACTCCACATTCTCTCCAATCGTTAAGCTTAAAAGTAAATCAGAAAACAAAATATGGTTTCATTTATTGTGCTCTCACATTAGTGTTCCACACCCGCTGTTGCTGCACATTAGAATGTTGTGCTGTTAATGTTCATACACTAGACAGACAGACAGGTAGAGAGAAGGAGATTGAAGGAGGGTGGGAAGAGGGAAGGGGGGAGTTGGAGAGGGTGGCAAGAGAGGAAGGGGGGAGTTGGAGAGGGTGGCAAGAGAGAAAGGGGGGAGTTGGGGAGGGTGGGAAGACGGAAGGGGGGAGTTGGGGAGGGTGGGAAGACGGAAGGGGGGAGTTGGGGAGGGTGGGAAGAGGGGAGGGGGGAGTTGGGGAGGGTGGGAAGAGGGGAGGGGGGAGTTGGGGAGGGTGGGAAGAGGGAAGGGGGGAGTTGGGGAGGGTGGGAAGAGGGAAGGGGGGAGGGGGGAGGGGGGAGTTGGGGAGGGTGGGAAGAGGGAAGGGGGGAGTTGGGGAGGGTGGGAAGAGGGAAGGGGGGAGTTGGGGAGGGTGGGAAGAGGGGAGGGGGGAGTTGGGGAGGGTGGGAAGAGGGAAGGGGGGAGTTGGGGAGGGTGGGAATAGGGAAGGGGGGGAGGTGGGAAGGGAGGGGGGAGGTGGGAAGGGAGGGAGGGGGGGGAGAGAGGGAGCTTAACTGAGTTTAATGTTGTTTATGTGAATGCTTACCACTTAATGTCTTAACTATGTAGTGACTGGTTGTCTTTGTTCCTTCCACAGTTTTATTCCACCTAGAACTTTCCAATAGCCTATGAGTCAGCCTTTCAACATGTACTGTAAACAATAATAGACTTACCGGAATGAGATATTCACTCTGCAGTGGAACGTGTGTTGATATAAAACTTCCTGCAGCAAGAAAATCTCATTCTGCAAACATTCTTCAGGTTGTGTCTAAGCCATGTCTCCACAATATCCTTTCTTTCAGGAGTGCAAGTCTTGCATGAGAGCTGCTGTGAAGTTTGGAAGGTAGGATATGAGGTATTGGTGGAAGTAAAGATGTGTGGATGGGTCGTGACTCGTGGTGATAAATTCCTATGGGACTAAACTACTGAGGTCATCGGTCCCTAGGCTTACACACTACTCAATGCAACTTAAACCAACTTACACTAAGAACATCACAACGAATGCCTGAGGGAGGACTCGAACCTCCGACAGGGTGAGCTGCGTGAACCGTGGCAAGGCGCCTTGGACTGCGCGTCATGAGTCATGCCTGGATGCTTGGGTGTATCAGTTGGTAGTGCACTTGGCCAAAAAAGGCAAATGTCTTGCATTTGAGTCTCAGTCGGCAGGAAGTTATTATCTACCAGGAAATTTAATACAGAACTCTTTTTCCACAATTTCACCTTATCCACACAATATTCCTGTCTGTAAAATTATGACATTACTAGAAACATAAATATCAGAGGGTTCAAGTTGACAAGGTAAAATAAATTCCATACAACTTTCAGAATCACGGTTAAGATTTTTACTTAATAAACTGACTTGTGTTTGTTTCACTGATGATTCAAAAATGTAAATATTAAATTTTCACCAAGTATTAATCAAACCATTACTCTCACTGTCAAGTTAACTTGTTTGATCTAGATCAAAAGACATTTTGTCAATAATTGTTTTCCAACAAAAATAAATTTTCAAGATGTTTGTTTCTCTGATTCTAGTCAAATCTAACAACCAGTATCTAAATCACTGATGGAAACTTCTTATAAATCATGTTAAACTCAATAAATAATGGCTTTCACATGATTACACACAGGATACCACATACAGCAAACATCTGGGATACTCTAATTCCATAAACATATATGTTTATGTGATTCACTGTTAAATTCTGTTCTTGATGAAGTTTTCAAGCTCAAAACAGATGTGACAAGATGAAAAGAGGCAGAAATTCATTGTACAGAAGTAGCCCTTCATCATTATCATTGTGTACATACTAATCTTTAAATACTAAATATGTGTTGGGGATAAAATAATCTCAGATTTTTTGCAGCACCTTAAATTCCAATTACAGAAGACTAAAAATTACAGAATAATGTTTCCTTTTTTTGTAGATTAGAAATGTTACATAACTGTTTATAGAGTGTAGAGAGTAGTAAATAAAGGGGTACAATGATCTTTGAGTCTGTGTGAAAAATTCCTCTTAGTGAAAAACACAAGCAACAAAAATTTGCACCTTTTCCTTCTAATTATTTCTGAAACTATCTGTTTGTATAACACTAATTAAAAGTATTTCTTCTAGAACAGATGTGTCAGAACAGTGATCAGTGTCAAGACAGGGCAAGGAAAGACAACAGAAGATCCGGGCAAAATGCTTCAAAGAACAATTCAAACTATATGTACAAGTAGTACCCTACTTATTGTAAGTCTATTTATTTCTTTTGGGATATTGGGTTTTTTTATCCGATATTAATCCTGTACACACATTCAAGCACAAACACGACACACGTCATTATCAGATGTGAAGTCCAACCACACCACCTCACTGGATGGTATAGAGCAGTTGAGCTAGCTTCTGTTTTAAATAATTAAAGAATGTGGATTTAAATTTGATAACAGCAATGGAAGTTCCTGGAAGAAGCAATACATAAAGTAAGGGAAAGGCAACCACTCACCTAGAGCAGATCAATGCATGGAGCTCAGAAACATGTAACAGAAAACAAGCATTCACACTAGTTTTCGAGCAATAGCTTTTTTTTCTAGCTCAAGTGCACAGGCAGTCACACATACAATCACACATACACCTACACACAAACTCCTGTGCCACGGCAAGTGTCTCCCAAAGAGCTAGTGCTCAAAAGTTAGTGTGAATGCTGTTTTCTGTTCTATGTTTCAGCACTCTACACATAAATCTGCTGTGAGTGGCTGCCGTTCCTTGTTTTATGGATATGCCTACTAAGCTCTCGTAACAAAGAATAACTGTTATATGTCTTTATCTAAGCTAGTCAGCTTTGAATTATTCTTGAGCATCTATCACTATAATGCAATTTGGGCAGATCGCTAACTGAAGTGGCATTATTTCCTTTCATTACACGTATGCCAAATACCACAATTTCCCCACTAGTTATGTCACCGAATTCCTTATATTCCTATCTATCAAAATTTAGTTGCTCTTTCTGAAATCTCTAATTGATGGCCAGCATAATGTGTGTAGTAAAAAGAATAAAAATATGTATATTTTTTTTGTTGATGGATGGGTTTTACAGAGACAGGCTATTACAGTATCCTTACAAAAATGAAAATAAGCATGATGCTGAATGGATTGGAAATGCTAGCTTCTCATTTACCTAAATTTGTGTCATTACTGCATAACTTCTGGACCAGCCCCATAATATAGGCTTTTACTCTGCAGCAGCCAAGTGCACAACATGTTTACAACTTGAATGTTTAAAAACAATAGTTTCAATTGTTATGCATGATATCATTCATTGATCAATGAATTCTCTCTACAATTCTCTGATGCTTCCCTCTTCTTTAAAGTATATTGTTTTCCCTCCTTATCTGTTTCCGTCATTTTGCATGGCAGTATGTGGTGCCACTATTGTGCTTTCATATCAATAACATTACTGTTATTCTTTCAGTACACAATTACCTCTACATATATTCTACCAAAGATAAAATGGGCGAGTGTAAAAGGGAGAAGATAGGGATTTTTTTTCTTTTGTACGATGATGTTTAGGCCTATTATAGCAGATTCCAGTTCCTCAAATATTTCTTCCTTGTTTCCACTGAATTCGCTAATAATCTTTTGCGCTTTTTATATTATATAGTAGTTACTCAAGCTGGAAAACATAACAGAAATAAATTGTCACATATCATGACAAACTTTGTGGGTGAGGCTACAGCCGTAACATTTTAGTCTGCAAACCAAACATATCGCTCAAAAATGAACAAAACACTTGCTATCAACATAAACTAGCGTGAAGTTTATAGTAACAAGCTTGGGATGGATAGATTCCACATTAACGGTTTAAATATTGGTTGAAGAAAATAACTCAAACATGAAACTGATTTCCAGTAATGAATTAGCTCAGTAATCACCAGCAAATATGTTGGGAAGAAGTTACAAAGCAAAGGAAGCTAGCAGTAACTAACAACGCAAATCTTTCTTGTGGATAGTTAGTTCGATATAACCCCGCAATTTTATTTTGCAAAGTGCGCAGATGCGTTTCAGATAATAGCTTTCTATAAACTGCTTCAAATACAACTAAATAATAGAATATTCATATTTCTGGTTTGATGAAGCCGTAAACGCTGCTTTTTCCTCTTTATTGTGATTTAGTTTTCTTTGAAGACTCCTGGCCTGCCCCCTTCTCCCCGTTGATCGTAAAGGCACATACGACGGATTACTGCTTGTATCCAACACCACAAGGCTGCCAGTACGCGAGCGGTTCCTGATCTTGTGAAGATCCGTCCCCGAGCGACAAGTAGCGCGGAACGAGAACAGTGACAACACAACGTACGGCTTACTATCTGAATAATGTCCAAGAGCATCATGGTTTGACAGTACATAACATTCTAACTTAAACAATCTGCTTATGTTTTATTGCTAGTTTATTCCACTTTGCCTTTTCTGTTTACTTCCTGGACAACTGCAAACGACGCGCAAGATATTGTCAGCACTGTACATAAGCGCCATTTACATGCGCCGCTAAACAGTGTCAACTGACGCATGTCACCAGTCAACTGTTCAATTTTCAATATAAATTAGGAGTAATTAAGGTCAGACTTCTCTTGTGGTGCATCTCTTAATCGATGTTTTGTGGAGAAATAAGAACAGAACAATGTGTGGTTAGTGAACCCAATTTCTGTTTTAAAGCTATATTTTACAGACGTACCTCCTTGACCATCAGATGTCATTTGCATTAATAAAGCCATCTGTTGCCTCTCAGACATGGGCACCGCCAGCCTCGGCGAACCCTGAGACACTTTGGAACGAGATGTGCTTGACGGCATCTCACGTACATAACTTCTGGTCGGAGACCTGCGAATGATTACTATCGTAACACTGATGTAAAGATCCTAATCATCTAACGGTAATTATTCGAAACGGGAACACAGGAATAAATAAATCGAACTTATACCACGCCTGTATTGTGTTACAGAATTGGATTATATCGAATTTTGCTGATTAGGTACGTGACATACAATAAGTGAGGTTATAGAAAGTTTTATATGCCGAGTACTTCATTATATCTTATATTGTCATGTGTTATATGTAATAAGAACTGTTATTGCATTCTATGCTGATTAACTATCTTAATACAGTAAATAAAGTTTGTTTACTCATAACGGTATGAAAGCAATCTACAAGAAAACGTATTGTATATATAGCAAATACGGATGCTTTCTCCCGACTTAAACTGATTTCATAAACTGAATAAGGCAATACAAATAAAATGAAACAGACCTTCATTCACTTTCCCGTTATTCAATGCAAATACACACGTTATTTTGATTTCTCGCGCGATTATTTCATCAAATATTTTACGACGAACAACGGAGCGACGCGATTTGCCTGCCCTCTACCACATCTCAGTGTACTAAAAGTGTTCCTCTTCCACGTATATCTTCATGTGTCGTGTAAAACTGGTTGCATAAACGGAGTTCATCGCTTCCGTTCAGGAAAGTGTAGACTTGTTGTAGAGCAAAAGCGTAGAAGGAGATGATAAATTGTAATAAATAGTTTACCTGGCTCCAGTTCTATGTTATATTTGTTTTTGGGTGCAACTAAAAATGTTGTCTTCTCTATTAAATGTCCTGGCGCCTAAATCAGGAAGAAAAATCGGTGCTCTTGTACAAAAGCTGCCGGCACAGGCAGAATTTTGTGAATCTGACAAAGTGATCGAAGACGAAACTACAAAATGCAACGGCTATTAAGTATTTTATCCATGTTTCGTTTGTACATTGAATACGCAAATGAATACGAATGTGTACTTTATATTTATTCGCAATCTTAGCCGTCATTACAACGTCTTGACGTTTCCTTATTTTAACAGCAGTTCCACAACTCACTTTAAAATGAGATATATTATTCATTTTTCTGACACTTGCTCAGTCAATTATTTGCCAGATGATCAATACATTCATCTCACTAGTTAGTTCAGAAACGTTGCGTTCCCGATGCATGAAACCGGCTCCCTGACGGTGTGGCAGCTGCCTTTGTGTCGGTTCCTTCATGCGCTTTTACTGCCATTGACGCACGTGGACCGGTGCGCCAAATGTCACCTCGCTCATCAAGAACTGCTGCCTCTACAAGCAACATGTACTGACCCCCGACAGGAAACGCCAGGAGGAACTGTGCTGTAAAATAATCACGATGTGGTGAAACGGTCTGTGTCAGTACAGACCCACCTGCAGCCTCTCCCATCTGGAACAGAAGTGCATTGATGTTCGATTCAGATTTTTAAATTTTTTTTGAAACTTTTATATGTTTTTTTTTACCAAAATAACAATGAATGCACATATTATTATTACTACTACAGTGTAAATACAAATCAACCAAAACTGCAGAAGTGTACATAAAAAAAGTGGGGTGGGAGGGGGGGAGGGTATGAATGTTAACAGTGAGGAACTGAAAATATCAACAAGACACAGATGAAATTCTCGTAAATAAAATGACCACAGACCTAAGCTAGAAAGGGGAGAAAATATTAAATTTAATCTGATCATTACATTACCCATATCATGGAGTTTCCTTTAATAGCTTCAGTTTCCTTAGAATCATTTATCCATCGGTTTGGCATATCTAACTTTGGGAGTGACACTCGACGAAATTCTCTTCCCTGCTATATGAGTTGGGATCTCTTTTGATACTGTGTCTTGGATAGCCCTGTTGCCTGTCTTAGGTGAAATGAAAACCCAGTTTCAGACAACCAGCCATTGCATCTTCTGCTGCTCATAATCAAGGATGTTCCAGCATCAATTTCTTTCTCAGTCTTCCTACAGTAATCTCGGCTTTCGAGACATATTTTTAACAGTTCTGCTGGTATCTTACAACACTCAAAATTACTTTTCTAATGTTCACATTATCTTATTTTCTTTTGTTTGCTTTTATTTTACTAAGAAGCAGTTCTTTCCAAATATGAAATTCTCTCTTTTTTGTTCAGCAAAATATATCCCCCCATTTGTGCTGTACCTTTGCTTCCAATCATAAAAACAGCAACTCCGTTGAAAACTAATAGTTGTGTGTATAATTTTTCTGTCTCTTATGAGTACTTTCCCACACATATCTAAATGTAAACCTAAATGTTGTAGGAAAATTCTTGCAGACAGTAAATACTTTTGGGTTAAATGAGACCACTCACCAAAAGTCAGAAGCATGAGTTGTTGATGTGCACACACAAAAGAAAGAAACCTTTCATTACAGTGCGGTTAGTGTCATTTGGGGTGGGTAGATGGTGGGAAGGCAGGGAGAGGGACTGGAGGTGGGTGGCTACTGGTTCAGATGAAAGCAGTCGGTCTGCCTGTTAGGAATACAGGAGGGAGCCATGGCAGGTATATGTGCTAGGCATGTGATGCATGACTGCAGGGGCCAGTGAAGAGCAGCACACAAATGAAGGTGATGTACGGACATGAATTGGGAAGGTGTGACAAGACGGAGGAGGGGGGAACTGTTGGACAGAGGATGCGGGGACAGCGGGTTACCTGGGGTTGAGGCCACGCTGGTTACAGGAGTGGAGGATGTGTTGTAAGGATAACTCATCTGTGTAGTTCAGGGAAGTGGAGGTGGAGGGTAGGAACCAGATGGCCCAAGTTGGGAAGCAGCCACTGAAATGCGGTAAATTTTTTTCTTGGCAACAGCCTGGCAGTGGCCATTCATCCTGGTGGGCAGCTGGTAGGTAATAATACTAACATAAAAAGCTGTACAATGTTTGCAGCAGAGTTGGTGTATGACATGACAGCTTTCACAGGAGGTCCATGCTCTGATGCATTAGGATAAGCCTATGAGAGGACTACAGGTAGGAGGTGCTTGGAGGGGGGGGGGGGGAGGCTGGGAGGGATGGAATGGGCTGGTCTTGCACCTTGATCTGTCACACAGGGTCATATCCCTGAGGCAAGCGGCTGGGAGTGAGAATGGCATAGGGATGGACTAGGATGCTGTGTAGGTTCGATGAGCAACGGAACACCACTTTAGGAGGGGTGGGAAGGCTCTTGGGTAAGGCAATCCACATTCTATGCTAAATTTTCATCTGAATTGGCTCCTTCTCCTAACTGTAATACAGGGTGATTCAAAAAGAATGCCACAACTTTAAAAATGTGTATTTAATGAAAGAAACATAATATAACCTTCTGTTATACATCATTACAAAGAGTATTTAAAAAGGTTTTTTTTCACTCAAAAACAAGTTCAGAGATGTTCAATATGGCCCCCTTCAGACACTCGAGCAATATCAACTCCAATACTCCAACTCGTTCCACACTCTCTGTAGCATATCAGGCGTAACAGTTTGGATAGCTGCGGTTATTTCTCGTTTCAAATTATCAATGATGGCTGAGAGAGGAGGCCAAAACACCATATCCTTAACATACCCTCATAAGAAAAAATCGCAGGGCGTAAGATTAGGGTTTCTTGGAGGCCAGTGATGAATTGCTCTGTCACGGGCTGCCTGGCGGCCGATCCATCGCCTCGGGTAGTTGACGTTCAGGTAGTTACGGACAGTGCTTGAACCAATTTCAGACAATAAGGTTTCATAACTAACCTTTTTCGTAGGACTCTCCATACAGTTGATTGTGGAATTTGCAGCTCTCTGCGAATCGATTTTCCTGGGCTGCGAACAAATGCTTGCTGGATGCGTGCTACATTTTCATCACTCGTTCTCGGCCATCCAGAACTTTTCCCTTTAAACAAACACCCATTCTCTGTAAACTGCTTATACCAACGTTTAATACACCACCTATCAGGAGGTTTAACACCATACTTCGTTCGAAATGCACGCTGAACAACTGTCGTCGATTCACTTCTGCCGTACTCAATAACACAAAAAGCTTTCTGTTGAGCGGTCGCCATCTTAGCATCAACTGATGCTGACGCCTAGTCAACAGCGCCTCAAGCGAACAAATGTACAACTAAATGAAACTTTATAGCTCCCTTAATTCGCCGACAGATAGTGCTTAGCTCTGCCTTTTGTTGTTGCAGAGTTTTAAATTCATAAAGTTGTGGTATTCTTTTTGAATCACCCTGTATATCGTAAACCCCTTGAACAAAAATCTGTACCCACTTCTTGGATAAAAGCATAAGCCACACCCATCTGCAAGAAGGGTAGCAAAAGTGATCCACAAAACCACCATCCAATACCCTTCACATTGTTGTAGAATCTTTTACAACATATTCTGAGCTCAAACATAATGAGGTATCAGAATGAAAACATCCATCATGTTAAACACAATCTGCATTTTTCTCACGACTTACTGAAAGCTTTGGATAAAGGCAGTCGGGTAGATGCAGTATTTCCTGATTTCCGAAAAGCCTTTGACTCAGTACCACACCTACACTTATTGTCAAAAGCATGATTATAAGGGATCTCAAGTGAAATTTGTGACTGGCCTGAGGACTTTTTGGTAAGCAGGGGACAGCACGATATCTTGGATGGACAGTCATCATCAGACGTAAAAGTAACTTCAGGTGTGCCCCAGAGAAGTGTGCTGAGACCTTTGCTGTTCATGCTGTATATTAATGACTTTGCAGACAATATTAAAAGTAACCTCAGACTTTTTGCAGATGATAAAGTACTGACTGAAAGAAGCATAAATATTCTATCAGATCTTGATAAGATTTCAATGTGAAGCAGCTATTGGCAACTTTCTTTAAATGTTCAAAAACATAAAACTGTGCACTTCACAAAATAAAAAAAGTCCTATGACTACAATATCAATGGGTCACTGATGGAATCAGCCACCTCATACAAATATGTGGGTGTAACACTTTGTGGTGATACAAAGTGGAATGATCACATAGGCTCAGTCATGGGTGAAGCAGGTGGCAGACTTTGGTTTATTGGTAATCACTCATGAACCAGCAGTAGAATATTGCTCAAGTGTGTGAGACCCATACCAAATAGAACTAACAGGGAATATCAAACATATACAGCATGAATGGTCACAGGTTTGTTTGCTCCATGAGCAAGTGTTTCAGAGGTACTGAAGAAATGGATCTAGCAGAGTCTCGAAGATAGGCGTAAACTATCGTGAGAAAGTCTGCTAGCAAAGTTGCAAGAACCAGCTTTAAATAATGTCTTTAGGAATATATTACAGCCCGCTATGTAGCACTCACATAGAGATCCTGAGGACAGGATTAGAATAATTACTGCACACACAGAGACATTCAATCAACCATTCTTCCCACACTCCATATGTGAATGGATCAGGAAGAAATCCTAATAACTGGTAGAACGAGACATACCGTCTGCCATGCGATTCATGATGGCTTGCAAGTTACAGATGTAGATGTAGATATGGATTAACTCTTGGGCGGTACTGCCTGTGTGTGAAGGCCCTTGTAACATCTTCAACTTACTGGACAAGCAAATCCTCATCATTGCAAATACATCATCCATGGATGGCTAGACTGTATGGCAGGACTTTTTGCTGTGGAGAGGATAGCACCTTTCAAAATGCAAGTACTTTTGGTGATTAGTAGGTTTAATATGGACAGAGGTGTGGATGGAGCCATCAGAGATGTGTTGATTAATGTCCAGGAAGGTGCTGTGTTGAGTAGAGGAGGACCAGGTGAGGTGGCTGGGAGAAAAGATGTTAACGTTGTGAAGGAATGTGGATAGGTTACCTTGGCCATCAGTCCAGATCATGGCGATACCACCAACAAGCCTTAACCACACTAGGGGTTGGGAGTTTTGGCAGGCTAGGAAGGTTTCCCCTAGGTGGCCATAAAAAGGTTCATATGGGAAGATGCCATACGGGTGTACATGGCTGTGCTGCAGATTTGTTTGTCTAACTTCTCTTCAAAGGAAAAGTAGTTGTGGGTCAGAATACAGTTGGTAAGGTACATTGGGAAAGAGGAGGTGGGTCTGGAATCTGAAGGACATTAGGGAATGTAGAGTCCGATACCAGTAAGGCCATGGGTACAAGGGATGTTCATGTATAGGAACCTGGCATCTACAGTGATGAGTAGGGATCCAGGAGGTAAGTAAGTGGGAATGGTAGAAAGTTGGTAAAGGAAGAGGTTAGTATTGTTGAAGCGGGAGGTTAGGTTTCGGGCAATTGGTTGGAGGTCTTGGTCAACAAGACTGGAAATTCTTTCAGTGGAAACACAATACTCAGCTACAATGGGCCATCCAGGATCGCTCGATTTGTGGATTTTGGAGAGCATGTACAAAGTGGGTGTGTGGGGTGTTGTTTCGGTGAGGAGGGAAATGGATCGGAAGAGAGGATCTGGGATGGGCATATGGATTTCAGTAGCGATTGGAGGTTATGTTGGACTTCTGGGATGGGATCACACTGGCAAGTGGAGGAATTGGACAGTTGGCAGAGGCCTTCTGTCAAACAGTCACTGTGACTCAACATGACATTGGAGGAGCCTTTGTCTGCAGGGAAGATGATCAGGTCAGGATCTGTTTTCAGATTGTGTGTGGCTGTCCTTTCTTCCACCGAAAGTTAGTGTTCTCCAACCATCAGATTCCCATTCCTCTGGCCTGTCACCCCTTCCACAAGTATCACCAAATTGGAAAAAATAACAGTGAAATTGGCGAAAAAAGAAAAAAGGTGAGAAACCATATAATTCGGGGAAAAATGCTGAATTCTAAAAAACCATTAAATCTGAGTCAAAAACCTGCAACCATCTCCACTAAATGTATTAAGGGTGAAAGACAGACTGGCTCCCAAATGATAGTACTGACTACAGACTTGAGGCACCTGCTGGACAAGTTGATCCTAGACTCTCAGGTTCAGAAGTCATCAGATCATGTACTCAGACTGATGTGAGCACAGCTCATACATATTGTCAGTCTCTTTAAGGGCTTGGGAGGTTAGTATACTATGGGCAGGGTTGCCGAAGGCTATACTGATGTTTACAAGTTCCTGAAAAACTGATATTCCAGTGTGGGTGAAAGAATATGGGGCACAGTATGCTGGGAGAAATCACACACTGACTTCCAGACACAGGGCACACAGAGTTATATCTGTGCTCACACCTAGGTACCAGTAATTTGGATGCCACATATCATGACAGTCATTTTTCCCTTGCTCTCTTTGCATGCAGAACAAGAAAGGAAATGACTACTAGTGGTACGTTGTACCATCCACCATGTCCAATATGGTGGCTTGCGAAGTCTGTATGAAGATGAAGTAGCAGAATTTGCCACACACATGCATGTTCTTAACAAATTTTTCCAGAAGCGACCAAACGGAATATGGGCATGGGAAACACAAAGCAGGAATAAGAAAGAAAGTAAGTACGCCAACAATAAAGAAAATCAGAAACTCCTTACTGCAGCATCTCATTTCTTGTTCACCGTAGCCCAAGCTGCCCCCCCCCCCCCCCCTTCTTCTTCTTCTTCTTCTTCTCCTCCTCTCTCTCTCTCTCTCTCTCTCTCTCTCTCTCACACACACACACACACACACACACACACCCTTCTTCTTCTTCTTCTTCTTCTTCTTCTTCTCCTCCTCTCTCTCTCTCTCTCTCTCTCTCTCACACACACACACACACACACACACACACACACACACACAGAGAGAGAGAGAGAGAGAGAGAGAGAGAGAGAGAGAGAGAGAGAGAGAGAGTTACTATTGTTTCCTATCATTGAGGGTTAAATTGAAATCATGACGTGTGAGGAATAGGAAGAACACGGACTGGAGTAAGGGAGGAATGAATTGGGGCAGGGATCCTGCTGGGGTGGAATGAGTGAATGGATGGAAGGGTTGGCTTATGTCTAATAGGGAGTTACTGGAGATTTTACTTCAGAACACAAAACTCTAGTCTGCACCTTAGACAATGAAGCAATGCATACTGGACTGAGATCAGAACTAGAACCTCTGCCTGCCACAGGCAATTGCTCGACTGACTGAGGGAACAAGGCGTGACTCCAGAAATACTGCATTTGAACTTTGAAATAGTTACACTGAAAAAATCATAACACTATTCCTTCTTCCAAACATCAAACATATATCAAACTGATAAGACACTGAGGTAATTGCTAAAGAGGAAATCAATGAAATCAGGCAACAGAGGATCGACAACTGGGCATGATGAGATATGATTCTATACAGTAAAGATGATTCGATACAATTTATGCAAAGGAAAATGCGCCTCTTCTAGCAATAGTTTCTGTAGTTTGCTTGTGCAAGTACAGTTCCAAGTGGTTTGAAAAAGAGGCAGGTCATCCCCATTTCAAGAACGGTTGATAAACAGGTGCAGAAAATTACAGGCCTATATCACTGGTATCAACCTGGTGTAAAATTGCGGAGCACAATTTATTCTTGTATTCCTTTTTAGAGACTAAAAACCTCAACAGGCATCAGCATAGATTCCACAAAGATCGTTTGAAACCCAGCTTACTCTATTCTTCTTTGAACTCTGCACAGCCCCTGGTGAACAAAATACAAGCTTATGGAATACCAGACCATTTTTGTGTTCTTAAAGATGCATGTTACATAGACTGTAATCAAGTTATTACAGTTTGGGGCGAACAAATTTTATTACCTGAATAAAGGAGAAGGAACTTTCAATACAAGACACAGAACAGATTCCATTACAATGATAACAAGACAAAAAAAGTATGCAAAGGAATAAAAGGTTGTGTGTCAGTTTGAAGTAACAAAATAACATATTATCCACCTGCACATAGACATCACAAGATAATCAGCTGAGCAGTCCAAACTACATAATTATGTTAGATGTATGGCAAATATATCAGTAACCTGTGGAGTATCCCAAGAGGGTGTTACAGAGCTGCTGTTGTATAAAATCTGCCAGGTAACATAGGAAGCTCCTTGAAGCTGTTTGCAGGTTATGCTGTTGAATATAGAAAAACTGCAGTGCCAGAAAACTGTAGTGAAACACATACTGCATGTAAATAGACAAAAGGACCCATTACTGTTTTTGTTCATTAGAAACAGCAAAAACTGTATAATATCTAAGGGCATCAGTACAGAGTGATATAAAATACGAGTACCATGTTTCACCAAAGGTTTGTTTAGCAAGTGTATGTTACAGAGATGCTCATCAAACTCTAGTGGCAGGAGTTACAAGACAGGCATTGTACATCATGAAGAACGGATGATACAAGTAGATTCAAGCAGCATATTACTTCCTCCCACTAACACGATGGGTGAAAAATCAGTGAAAGTAGAAGCTTATTAACAGTTAGTCTTTGCACACACTATCTGAGTATGGAAGAGAAAAGGAGTGAAATGATAGTGGTGCCATACGCACATTGATGTCCACAATTACAGCAAAAAACTGTTATTTCCCCATCCTGTGTCTCATTCATGATATAATCATACAAACTGTCAACAGATATCTGAACGGAAGATGGCATTCTGGTCAATGGACAACAACGCAAATTATAACAACAGGGCACCTATCAAACAGAATGTGTTTGGCAGGTAGTCCCACATCCACAATTACTGTGTACACAGTCACAAATGGTGCAGTATGACACAGAGAAGACGCCTACCAGACACTCTGTGTGGTGGACAGCTATAGAAGAAATGGAAGCATTTGCAAACTGATGTGGCCCTCTAGTTTATGTGACCCGCTCTGTTGTTCCTCAGATGTGGCGACAGTTATTGGGACTAAAACTGTATCCTGAGACCAGAGCAGGGCTGAGCACGTGTGACATCAGAAAGAGAGGACCTTTATTTGGCTGTAAGGGCACGACGGTACTGCATTAGTACTGCATAGCAGCTGGCTTCTGAGTTTGCAGCATCCACTGGACATGTTGTATCGAGGCAGAGTACAGAAGGCTTCGGCAGAGTGGCCTTTACCATCAGAGACCTGTTGTATGTGTTCCTCTGATGGATCTTCCCAGAAAGGTACATCTAGAGCGGAGTCGTCAACATGCTACCTGGATGATTGAAGAGTGGGCCAATGTTCTTTTCACAGATGAGTCCCGATTTGGTCTGGAGAGTGATTCTCAATGGCTTCACATCTAGAGGGAATGGTGAACATGATTTCAGGACCCAAACATTGTGCAAAGAGACCGATATTAAGGATCACTAGTGATGGGGGCAGGGATTATGTTGACCACTCGAACACCTCTTCATGAAATTGTACGGGCGAATTGGCAAGGTTTAACTGCTGTCAGATATCATGACGAGATTTTGTGTTGATGGTCGATAATGCTCAACTTCACAGAGCACATCTGGGATGCATCACTTTGCCATCAATCAACCAGGCTCCAAGACTTGTGAGCAGCTCTGCAGAAAGAATGGGCTTTATTGCATCAACACGAGATTGATGATATCATTCACAGCATGCCCCATCATTGTCAGGCCTGTATTGTGACCAGAGGTGGTCACACCACATACTGCACATTTTAACCAGTTGTCTGTACGTGTGTGCAAATCAGTTAAGTTGTGTGTGGGGGGGGGGGGGGGGGGGGGGGAACGCAGAACATTTTTGTCTAACATTATGCATATTGCAGTTGTTTACTTTCTGTATTCTTTACATTATTTCTACTTTACTATCACTTGTTTATACTGTTTTGTGGCAAAATAAACACTACCTTGTAAAAATGCTGTTTGTTGCTTTAATTTGGACACCACTGTAAGTTTGGATCTGTTGTAAAAATATTAAAACTAACAACATGACCTTTTTTTATTTTCATTGATTTAGAAGTGTGGCCTATGGAAGGACACCAGAAGAAAGGAAATAGAGAGTACAGCGTAGTAAAGTGATGTGACAAATTGTGGGCATATTTAACATGGCAAACACAATGAAACCAGCCATTCTTGACACATGGAAATACTGGTTAGTCTCAATTACCTATTGAGAATCAAGAGAATTTTAATGTGGTAGTGAAGCTGTAAAAGAAAATACCCATGAAAAGCTCCTCTACTTTGAGCACAACTCAAATATTGTTTTTCTGCACCTACCCCAGTTTGTAAATGAATAATTTAGCAGGTCAATGACTATATATTCATTAATTACTGCTTCTGTACACTGTAATTTTTTTTCACACAACTGTTGGATCAAAATTCTTGAAAGAACACACAGGTATTGCAAAATTTATCTTGGATAACTGTGATGCATGTTAAGTGTAGTTTATACTTTTATAGCTGCAATATGTGTTATTAAAGATAAAAATACTAAGTAAACTAGAAGTAACTGCTAAATATTCTTTCCCAGAAACTAGTAGATATATTTTACGAATGATTCAGACAGGTAACCACTCACAAAGATAATGAACTGTGGGTCTTGAAGAGGTGCACATAGAAAGAGCAGATAATCACTTCTATATTTTGAATTTTTGTCCTTCTTCCATGGAAAAGAAAAAGCTTGGTCTTGAATAAAGTTGTCCATCACGTTACTCACTAATGACATGGCCTCAAAAGGAAATACAAATACCATGATAAAATACTGAATTGTGTCTTCTGAAACTAGTCAAGAAAACGAAAAATTAACTAAAATTTCTCAACAGAGAAAATACCACTGTGTTTAATTCTATGAACTGGAAAGGACCTTCCAACACTTTGTATGTCTTTGACTTTTCAGAGTGTTCAGTCATCATCTTATCACTGTTGCTTTCTTAGCATCACCCATTCATCAATATATTGCTCCAGTATAACACCAATGCTTGAAATCAAGGCAACTGTCATGGTGCACAGCAATCAACATTGTTGGGTCCCCTATCAGTGTCAGTGATTCAAGGGAACACCACCGAGAGCCATCAGTACACAAACAAGATACAAGGATTCAATCTCCTCAGACATCAGTGGAGGACCATCATCCGGATTCAAACTGGATGGGGCAGATGTGGTTACCTACTGCCCGAGTGGGGATGGGCTGGTTCTGCAAATTGTGGATGTGGACACACTGGAGGCAGCCATTAGTAGTCAACAAACATCTAGTTGAGAACTTTTCCATGCGGATACATGGATTCAATCTCCCCACAATCAGTGGACAACTATGAACTGGATTCGAACTGGATGTGGCAGATTTGGTTATCTACTGCACAAGTGGGGATGGACTGGTTTTGCAAATTGTGACTGTGGTGTATCCTTAAAGTCAGTCCACCACACTGTTGGTTTTTGAGCATATAAATAAACAATAAAGGACATTCACCACACATTGGATAAACGGATTACAGAAATAGATATGGAGATTGTATGAGCTTGCGATTATGCACATTTGCTCACAAATACTTCATACGTGTATTAGTTTTCATCGTACAATTAATAAATAACAGGGTTCGATGGGATACCTGTTTGATTTTATATACATTATAAAAAGTTATTTGCTGCGCCGCTAACAGCAGTTTACGTAGATAACTGTAGTAACACAGTATTGAGAAATGGTGAAGGTCATTTCCTCTATCAAGGAGGAGGATTGTCCAACAGATGTACGTAACTGTAGGACTGTATCAATGATGTTAGTCTGTTGTAGAATGAATCAACACATTCTATTCTCACATACCACACTTTTTGGAAGATGCAAATGTCAATATGGATCCTGCAAGCACCTATGATGTAAACTTGGATTTTTAGTTTCATCCACAAGATCTGTAAGGCAGTAGATAATAACACCCAAGTTCACACCATGTTTCCAACTACCAACAGGTTTTCAGTATGATTGTGCAGTAGTGTGTGTGTGTGTGTGTGTGTGTGTGTGTGTGTGTGTGTGTTTAGAGAGAGGGTTAGGGAGGGGGGGAGAGGCTAGGGAGGGGGAGAGAGGGTTAGGGAGGGGAGAGAGAGAGAGAGAGAGAGAGAGAGAGAGAGAGAGAGAGAGAGAGAGAGAGAGAGAGAGAGAGAGGGAGAGGGAGGAAGGGTGGGGGGTGGAAGAAGTAGATAGGTAGGTAGGTAGGTAGGTAGGTAGATAGAGAGAGAGAGA
This sequence comes from Schistocerca gregaria, assembly GCF_023897955.1. NCBI lineage: Eukaryota > Metazoa > Arthropoda > Insecta > Orthoptera > Acrididae > Schistocerca > Schistocerca gregaria. The sequence continues at coordinate 121,645,032 of NC_064923.1, forward strand.
GAGAGAGTTTAGGGCACTCAATGGTAAGCTTATAAAAGTTACAAAGGCATAACGTACAAAATGGCATGAAACTGCACTCTTTCCCAATCTCACTCAATAATACCGATTTATTGGTACTATCACTCAAATTGGAAATGTGGTCATTGTTCTGAAACCTTAAACATTCAATAGAATGGTGGAGGAAAGGCTAAAGAAGATACCACCAACCCAGATAATACGTTAAGAATTCCTCCCTAATATTTTGGTATTAGCTTGGACAATTCACAGCATTGTAAAATGTGTACCACATTCACGACACTTTCTGTTAAAATAGAGTGCAATTCTTCAGGTGAACTAGCATCTGTTTATTTTTCTGAATCTAAAACACACTCAGCTAAAACTGACACACTGTTGTGGAACTGGTGCACCTCGTGCTTGTGTGTCGTGAGAATATCAATATGTACATCTGACATCTGTGATACATTTTTTTTTATCTTGGCCTTAATTTGTAAATTCAGTTTTTTTGTTGTCTTCTTGACCACACATTCTTGTACATATTTATGAGAATAAATATTTATGAAAATAAAAAGTTAATTCCGTATGCTTAAGAGTTACATACCTTCATTAATGTGAATTGTCTACCTAACCACATAATTGTATTAAAAACAAAGATTCCAAGACTTACCAAGCGGGAAAGCGCCGGTAGACGGGCACAATAAAATAACACACAAACACACACACACAAAATTTCGAGCTTTCGCAACCGGCGGCTGCTTCGTCAGGAAAGAGGGAAGGAAAAGGAAAGATGAAAGGATGTGGGTTTTAAGGAAGAGGGTAAGGAGTCATTCCAATCCTACACACACACACACACACACACACACACACACACACAAGCAGACAATATGTCTGCTTGTGTCTTTGTATGTATGGATGTATGGATGTGTGTGTGTGTGTGTGTGTGTGTGTGTGTGTGTGTGTACGTGTGTACGCGCGCGCGTGTGTATACCTATCCTCTTTTCCCCTAAGGTAAGTCTTTCCGCTCCCGGGATTGGAATGACTCCTTACCCTCTCCCTTAAAACCCACATCCTTTCATCTTTCCTATTCCTTCCCTCTTTCCTGACGAAGTAGCCGCTGGTTGCGAAAGCTCGACATTTTGTGTGTTATTTTATTGTGCCCATCTACCGGCACTTTCCCACTTCGTAAGTCTTGGAATCTTTGTTTTTAATATATTTTTCCCATGTGGAAGTTTCTTTCTATTTTATTAACCACATAATTGGATGCTCTAATTACAAACTTTTGTGCTTTTCTCAAACTAATATCTCTGACAAATGGTTAAATACATGCTGAATAATGGACAATGCTAACAGGCTATCCCACCTCATCGACAAGATCAACAAACTCCGCAATCACGTTCAGGTTCTGGAACTTGCTCTTCTACTGAATTTGAACATGAACCCTTTGCACTGCCTTGAAGATGGTACTAATGCTGCAGCACTCCTCACCACAGTGCAGAGAACATTTCTGCTGAAGCAGCAGGTGATGATATATCAAACTTAAAAACTCTGCCAGCTCAAGCAAATTCTTCCATGTTGTGACAATATCTAATGGCAAACCCTATAACAGAACTGTGAACACAGGCTTTGTGGCTAGTGAATTTGGTGCAGTGAGTTTTTCCATAAGGACTGAGGGTGTGATTATATCAGACTAAGGAGCTTTAACAGTACCAATGACTTCATTCATGATGCAATGACAGTTCAAAGCAACGAACTACTCATCTGCCAGATCCAGTAGTTCATCCACACCATGTCTGCAATTACAGACTCCTCCATTTATGCCACCCAGACACAAACTATGTTTGAGATAATGGAACATAATGCCAAAATACATGGTCTCAAGTTATTATCACTGGTTTAAATGGTACCTAGATAATAAAAGCAGCTTTAAAACTTTTATTAGAGGTTGTCTTGTCATATGGTGTTTTTCTAGCTTTAGAGTTGGACATTACCATATATTCTGTCTTGTATTCATTTAGAATAAGTCCACATTTTGCTCCTTCTGCTTTTAGAACTATCAAAAGCTTGTTTAAAATCTACAAACAGCAAGTCTGATATTTGAATCCTTACCACTTAACTTCATGGTATGCATATGTAGCACTAGGAAGTATCAATGTGCAACTCATTTCTGCTCTCCTCACACATCAGCAAGAAGCCTAGAAATGTGCCATGCACAAGATTACTCTATAGTAGAAATACCTTTTATCCACAATGACAGTGATGCAGGAGGACATCTAATTATTTTACCTTTATTAATGATACCAAAGTAACAGTGATACCATTTAAGCTGCTACAACAATTTTATGTTGCCTGGTGATAATTATTTCAATTAAAACTATCAGCAAATAAAAATATGTTTATTAATAGTTCTTGGTGGTGCATAAATATTACTTTATTTCTAAAATTTATGAGTTGTGGGCACCATGCGCACGAAGTATACTTTTGTATGAACTTGTTTCTAGAATTAAGTTGATGAGCAAACTAATAATTCTGAAAATTAAACTTTAGGTACATTTCTCTCATCTGGGACATATTCTGTCTTTGTGTGGGGTCAAATATATACGAGAATGAGAAATACAGAAATTATGGTCATGATGCTATTGTGGCCACTGTCTGTCATTGGCTGATGAGATTTTTACACAGGAGAACATATGTGATTCGGTGTTGCAATAATAGTCTATAAGGAGAGGAAAGATAATATTATTGTAGCATTATATATGAGTTTTGTTTACCTGATATATGGCAGCTGATTTTGTGTCTTGTCAGAAGAGTATAAATTTGTCTGCTTAAGGTGCCTACAAAAGGCGTGTGAGATTTATTTATATAAAAGCAGTTTCTTGGAGATGGACTCTCCACAAGAAATATGAGCTCCAAACTGTACTGTCATTTCAGAAAAGGCAGTTCTTACAGCACGCAAAGTTATGAACGGGGATGTGCTGTTTTATAAATAGAAGAATTTATGATGATAAATGGGCAGAGACACTCAGCAGTCAGTCCTTCCATTAACGGAAGGACTGAGGGATAACTTTCTTGAAATTTAATTTTTTACCTCATTTTATGATGAAACAGTGGTTGGGCCTGGGCTGGTGTGGTACCAGATGTTACTTGATGTGCACCTACCCCCACACTCAGTTTACGTGTGTAGCTTTCCTAGCTTCCCCACAATGAGTACCGTAACAGGGCATGCTATTCCAAATGTATTGATGACTGAGAGACAAACAAAGTGCCCCATGACCAGCCAGTGGAAGGAGTGTGGAGCGGACTGGCAAGAGCTCCCTGGTACCACTGGAACGGCCTCTTGCCTGCCAACTCTTCTCCTGACTGGGTGCATTCCCAGTTCCTACTCCTTCTGGGCAGTATGTCCTTCAGTCTGGCTGTGGCAGCCCTCTGTTGTCAAAGAGTGAAACATGTCTGTGCCCCTTAGAGAATAAATTTGGAGCCAATAAAACTCCACTATTGAATATGCAAACTGTTGCTTCTGAATTTTTGCCACAATTATCTTCATAGCCCAGTTGCTCTTTTCATGGTGCCATACAACCATGGCCACACCACATACAACATTATCAGTTGAGTGGTATATGACCTATTGCAAAACCTAGCAGTAGTTACTGTTGTCCACATTTGGTTGAGCTGTCTTATGAATGAAGGCTGAATGTAACTGTGAAAACTCTACTCAGTTTACCACAACAGTAATAAAGGGACACACTAGCAACTGATAATACATTGAGTGTGAAGCACTAGACACGGATATCCAGGGGGCACAAATACCAACACAGGGTGCATTTTGACATGCTGATTCTTCATAGAATAATTTTAGAACAAGCTGCAAGTGGCTGGAACTGAGCGAGAACAATGTCAGTCCCTATTAACATGGGATTTTCTCATCAACATGCGCAGGAGTGCCTGTTTATGCCCATGGTTAACAAAGTGAATGCATATTACTATTGCATGACATATTTCTTTACCTACTGACAAGACACGATGTACGGCCACCCATACTGCTGGTGAAACCCGGGTGGGTTTTTGCATTCACATGCTGTTGCAGTTTTTGAACCCTTCTTTGTGATCTCTTACCCTACCACCATGCCATCAGCTCTGCTCTGTTCTTCATTCGGTTGAGGAGATGCTTGTTCAGGTTACTCTGGACTAAGTCACTCTAACAGTACTGATTATATCCTGCTTCTCCAGCTAAGTAATATTGAGGCATCATTCCTCCCTTGTTACAGTATCCAGTAGTCATTCACTAGAAGTTTATTGCATGGAATGAGCAGCACCCCTCTGGTTACTCACACCAGTAAGCGATGCCGATACTTTTCTGTGAAATAAAATGGTGTATAAATAATCAATCGGTAAGTGTTCGAACAATCGTGGAACGCAATGGATACTGATAACCCCTTCATCTTTGCCCACACCAAGTCATCTAGTTTTGCACTCTTTTCATCACAGCTCAAGCAGTTAAAGAAAGAGACGGGCAACATGAATGTTGGTATTCCATTCACATGTTTCACAAATTAGATAAACACTTCAACACCTGTGGAACGGGCTAGTCGATATGACTGGTACTACCCACATTACGCAGCTATGAGATTGTCGACTGGTATTTTGTCTTCCCGGTGTTATGGGCGGTGTTATGGACGACCACAAAGACCCACAGGTGGTGATTTCCTTCTGATTCAGTTCATACTATGTTCCATCTACCTTCTATTGTCTTGCTATTAAACAGATTCCCAAATGTTCACGTATAAGCACATATCACATGCTTACACTTAGGGACACAATTCATAGGTTTCCAATGGGAATATCACCTTCTCCTGTTTTCGCTTCTGGTCTTCCTAACCAGTCAGCAACCCATCAGTAATGGTCAGTGATTTCGATACCCCCTCTCCCAGCGTTTCCTAATTCACTTAGCTTATGATGTGACAATTTTAATTTCTGACTGTGAGTGGACTAATGCACAAATGACCTAGTTGGGAAATACAATGTTCCTGTACCATCAGTTAGCCAACATCCACTGTAAAAACCCATCACTGATTCTATCTAATAAAGAGCCAGTGCTCAGTTGATACCCTTTACCTGCGTCACACTGTCACCTCTGCTCCTTTCTTCATCACCAACCTGATGCTGCCATCATTATGATGGCAAAATATCAGCAAAACAAACCACAATAAAAAGCCGCTTTCTCTTTATTATTGTCTTATTTACATGGCCAAACTTACTTTTGCAAGAAACCAACTTAAACTGTCAGTAAAACAAACCACCCTACATTTGTATGAAATTTACTTAAACTGAAAATTATTATAATCTTTGTTCCTTTTGCCATTTGTTTAAAAGGTCCTTTCAAATCAGTTATACTCTCCTCTAGATTAAACCCCTCTAGTGAATGTTGGCCACCCCTACAAGGGAGCCCTTCACTTCTGCTGTCTGTAACATTTGCTAAATTAAAATTAACACTCGTAACTGGGCTCCCATGTAAGGGGGAAGAATTGTGTGTGGTGAGCAATCAGACTGAGGGATTAATGGACGGACTAAGAGATAAATTTTTCAAAATTTTATTTTATACTTGCTCTTGTGATGAAACAGTAGTTGAGCCCACGTTTATGCAGCCGGACGTTATCCAATGTACACCTAACATCACTCAGTACTCTCACAGCAGGTACTGCTGACAGGGAAAGGCATTAATGACTGAGGGATGCACGAAGTGCCCCTGGAACAGCTAATAAAGGGGCTTGAAACGGCCATGTGGGGGCAGAGAGTGGGCTGGTGAGAGTGCCCCAGTACCACTGGGATGACTTCTTACCTGCCATCTCTCATACTGACTGGACAGCTCCTCCTCCTTTGGACAATAGGCTCCTCAGTCTGGCTATGGCAGCCCTCTGTTGCCATAGGGTGCAAAACATCTGTGCCCGTTACAGAATAGAATAGGTGCTTTTGAATCTGCAAATCATTTGGGTCTGAATTTCTGCCAAAATTAGGCTTACAACCCAGATGCCGACATCCTGCTATCATCCAATCACGGGCATACAACATACAGATTATTTCCAAGGTGATAAAAATGATATACATAACAGCAGGAAAATTTTCAAGAAACACGTTCACAATTTGAATGAAATTTTCTCAGTAATATTTTAGAGGCTAAGATGTAAATTTTGGCAAAGAATCACAGTGTATGGCAGAATCTAATTATTTAAAAAACGGAAACCTTTAAAAATATTTCTTACTTTGGTATCTGGTTGGAGCTGTGCTGTTCGTGGCTGCTGTAGCTGGCAAGAGACAGTAACAGTAACTGCAGCCGTCTGCCGGAAACGCCCTGCCCAACGGCGTCCATGCAGAATCACACCTTCAACTTTAACAGCCAGCTGTGATCCACTCTGCACTGCAATCGGTTCACCAGGTACTCGTGGTTGTGGGGAAATGGCCAGCTGGAATGGATAGTGAATAACAATGTTTACAGTGGTCTTCTGCTCTGCACTCACAAGGTAACTCCCCATCATATTTCCTCAGATTTAGTGGTAAGATGGCTGAGTGGATTGCACGTCAAAAACTGAACATAGATCAAGCATGAAAACAGGAAGAAGGTGTACTGAACTGCGTAAAAAGAAACAAAATCGAAACAGTGAATGATACAAGCTGAAGATATGCTCCAAAGGACATGTTTGATTAACCATGGTGTCGTGGCTCTGTGGTCATGGTGTAGGATTCAAATGTGAGAGATCTGTGTTCAAACCTACCTCGTGACCCACTCTCTTTTTTTTTTAGCTCCTCCCCCCCCCCCCCCCCCCCCACACACACACACAAAATTATGAACTCCCTACCGGGTCATTAGTGAGTCTGTTCACTGTATTCAAATTTGTGTCTATGGTATAGTGTAACATCCTTTTGCAATTGTGAGGTGTAAGGAAGGGACCTCCTATTTGTTCCACACAAGTACCACATGTTATGACTCCTATGTTCCGTTTTGGAAGTTTTGATTTTTGGATTCCATTGCTGTAACTTATTTCACAATTGTTTATTTGTTGTTTTCATTTCTGTGAGAGATCTATGTGGCATCTCACCTGCTCCCACTATTCATCACATTTACTTGCAACAATAATATATTCCTACTACATGACTCATATTCTCTAACCAATGTATAGTATGACTGCAGAAGGAGAACAGACACATCAATGACTGGACTGAAAGTTTGCAATTCCATGAAGCGGAACGAGGGAGATTTGAACATGGATCTCCCCCTTTATAGTCCAAGACCACGACCACACAACCATGATGGCACGGTTCTTGCAAATCGCTCAATGTTGCGCATCTTGAGCTTGGACTATTCACTGTTGGCATTTTGCTTCTTTTTTCACAGTTCAGTACACCTTCTTCCTGTTTCCATGCCTGATCTGTGCTCAGTTTTTAATGGGCTAGCCACTGGGCCATTTTACCACTAAATCTCTCTCTCTCTCTCTCTCTCTCTCTCTCTCTCTCTCTCTCTCTCTCTCTCTCTGTGTGTGTGTGTGTGTGTGTGTGTGTGTGTGTGTGTGTGTGTGTGTGTGTGTGTGTGTGTGTGTAAAGGGGGGGGGGGCATTGATGGGGAGATTCCCTTGTCAGAATTATTAAAGAAATGTACACAAACACACACGCACACACACACACACACACACACACACACACACACACACACACACACGTGATTTCTCTGGGTACCTGGGTAACTGTGTAAGCACGTGGCTTGACTGCTGCTTGCACAACACAGAGCTGTCATTATGTAAGGACCATGACAGACGGTCCTAGTTTCCACTTAATGTTTAATGATAGCTGTACTATATTATATGTTGCACTATCCTTGGGTTGCTTACACACTAATAAACCTAAGAGTTAAGTTTTATGACAAGTTAGTTCAGTTCCAATTGCCTAACATTTTACTAGTACCAATGACCAGCATTGTCAGATGACAGCAACTTACTGTTCTATTAGCTTCACTTAGCACAATGACATTATAGTTGTAAATAGTTAGTATGCTGAAAGATAATCAGTCTCTGTCTATATATGAAACTACCATGTTTCAGTAACTGACAAGTTGAGTGCTTGAGTACTTGTCAGCCTGAAAACTCAAAAAGTTGTCCTGTACACAACTCATCATGTGAAACTTGAAAAAGTGAGAATACCTTGGTCCATCAATGAACTGTTGTACTACTTGGTTGCCTCATTTCTATTTTATACTAGCAAGTACTCTGCAAGTGCTGCAATGCCCACTAAAGAAAGAAAATGAGTGTATTTAAATTCTATTTACTGAAATACTTTTGGACAAACAATACTTATTTTGTTTTTCCATCTGGTGCATACATGAATAGATCTGAAGGTTTTCCAACATGTGAGAACGCCACATGGGATATGCATGGATTTGCAAAATTTAGTCTGCAGACTTATAGGAATGTTGATAGTCACTGCAAATGCTAGTTCACTAGAAATTGCAAATGTTTGTATACCTCTCGAAATCATTGAGGTGCATGCAACAGTACATCCTATCTTGTAAATTTACCATTTAAAATTGTAGCTTCAATGATATTCATTATCATTTTTATTAACAGCATGGTATCATTGCATTTATGTTTTGTAGAAGAATGATAGCCATGCCAAACTTCAGTGTTAAAAGTTATGACTACATGCCTGGTAAATTAAGTGAATTCAAGAATTCAGTTGGATAACTGACAAATTCATCTCAATTTACTACAGTATTTATGGACGGGTATTTTGTTTTGAATGAAATTGATGACACTGACGTCATTGTGTCTGGCAACTAACATAGCTTGTGCATGGAGTCAGTGATGATTTTTGAAGTTCTGTGCAATAGTTGGGAAAACTTTTTGAATTGATTAATATGTGGTAGCTGTGATTTCCCAGAAGTTTGTTGGCATGTGATATATAGTGTGGATCCATAGAGTGCCATTTCCCCATGCCCAGTGTCCAACAAATGTTTTGTGAAATGTTCAGCAGATGCATCATATTGTACTTGTAGATGGGTACTGATCTTCAAAGTCAAATTTGGGTATCTGTTGCCAAAAAACTGATGATTTGATAAATGCATTAAGTCCATCAGCCGCTGCTGAATATGGTATAACTGGTAAGTTTAGTTGGAAATCACCACACAATAAAATGAGTGTGCCACTGAAGAATTGTTGATTTCCTTTCAAGTCTCTAAACATACAATGAAGTGTTTTCAATGCTTTTTTGTTCTCTGTAGTATAATTGTACCACAGGCTACAGTCACACAACCATGTTTCTCATGCAGCAGCGTTGGTACTGACACACAAGTGCTTTTCTCATGCAGTGTGAAACCAAGGGAAATTCCACCACAAGTGTGTTGCTGTTAGTTGCAGTAACATTTACTGTGTGCAGTCAGTATCAATTACAAGTGGAATATCATTAAATAAGAATGTGGTCCTTTGATCATGTGGTTTTGATAGTCATTCATAAGCTTTGGCAATGATGACATAAGGAAAAGTACCAGACATGCCCAATATCAAGTGAGAGCCCCACAAAGGGAAAGTATGTGCTCCTACACAGAAAGCTGAAGGCAAGTATAGACATGTTTTACTAATATTACAGAATGTCTTAACCCATTTGAAATTCTTCCAATCAGAATTTCTAAAAGAACATAATCATGAGTGAATGTATGACAACCTGGACATGAACAGCTAGCATTTTCACTTGCGTACTTTGACAATACATTACTCTTGATCTATAATGCCTAGGACGTTGTGGTTTCATGTCAACACTGCATAACCTTAGGTAAAGAATTATTAGAAATTATATTTGTTTATCTACGATAGTTTAATTATTACAACAATTTTTCTGTGAGATGAATTTTGAGCAAACATTTAGTTTCTTGTATTGTTATTGCAGACGTCATACATTAATACCATGCAAACTGTAGTATGCTTTCCTCAAGATCCATATGAATATGTTGTGCCTAACATCTTGTAGTTTGGAGTCCAACTGAGAAATGAGAAACATTTATTTCATCTAATCATTATATTGTTTAAGAATTACCTTCAGCAATGGTATGTAGTATACCCAAGCTACAAAATGTGAGGCATAACATACAACGTATTTCAGTGGAAGTTGAAAGAAGCCTCACAGTTTGAACTAAGTTAAATGAATAATGCTCCAGATAATCATTCGAAAATTAAATGTACATTCAAAACTCATCTGACAGACAAACTGTTGTGATGGTGGTGGTGGTTAGTGTTTAACGTCCCGTTGACAACGAGGTCATTAGAGACGGAGCGCAAGCTCGGATTAGGGAAGGATTGGAAAGGAAATCGGCCGTGCCCTTTCAAAGGAACCATTCTGGAATTTGCCTGAAACGATTTTAGGGAAATCACGGAAAACCTAAATCAGGATGGCCGGAGACGGGATTGAACCGTCGTCCTCCCAAATGCGAGTCCAGTGTGCTAACCACTGCGCCACCTCGCTCGGTCAAACTGTTGTGATAACTAAACTATTACAGACACATAAATATAATTTCTAATACTGCCTAACCTAATGTCATGCAGTGTTGACATAAAACTACAATGTCCTTAAAGATTAACATATTCTCAAAGTAATTGTGATACTAGACAGGTCATCTTGTAATGCTATTCTTCCTGGAAAGGCTAAAAGCATACAATATTGCAATGCCTGCATTATTTCTCAATTGTGATACAAAGTTCCCTTGGACACACATGCACATCCAAAGGAATAAGCACTGCAGCTACTACAGCCATTATGAAATGCACTAAATGTGTTCACAATTACAAGTACGAACAACCATCAGCTGTAGAATGGAATGATGCCAATAAAAATTTATGCCGGACTGGGACTCTAGCATGCATTTCCAACATTGCGAGTGGTTGCCTTACCATTTGGTTATCCGTGCACAATATTTCATGCATTTCATAACAGCTGTAGTCACCACAGTGCCGAATTTGGCATTGCCATTGAAGTAAAATGTCTCTCCTGTATGGGAATATATATATATGTATGAGTACAAGTTGTAGATGCATGGTTGACAACATGCTGAAGTTTTGGTCTCAGTGAGTAGTGCACGGATAGCCAAATGGTAGGGCAACAACTCATTATAAGCAGGAAATAAGGGTTCCAGTCCTGCTCTGGCACAAATTTTCATTGTTTTCATTCCATTTTCCAGCTGATGGTTGTTTATATTCACAACTGTAAATACCTTTAATCGAGTTAGGAAGTTTTTATGTATTTGCATTTTGCCAAAGGTATTCTGAATTGGATGGGAAGCATGTTGTCAATATGTTTGGGAATAATGTGTGTATCTGCTGTGGTTAAGCAATGTTTGATGTATCAGTGAATGCAGTGTTACAATGTGCATTGTTTTCAAGAAGATTTAATTCTTGGGAAGGTACATGATAATTGGCACATACTCGTCCATTATCTGTACTCAATTCTTGAAAGTATTTAGGCACTTCGGACGAAAGTAGCATCTTAGCACACTTATTTCATTCCCACACAATGAGAAAAATGTAGTTAATGCATGTAGCAGTGGTGACAGTGGTCTTGCATGAGCATTTTCTGTTGTGAAATACATGGGCTGTCAATTTTCAAAGTGTACTGCCAAATAAAGAACTACTGGATGTCATCCATGGACTGGAAATGATAAAATGCACCACACTGCTTTACTGCTACAAATGTAGCAACCCAGTTGAAATTGGTTGATATGACTGATATATGCTGCTGCTATTTATATGTTGACAGCTTCAAATAAGTCTGGTTCAACGTCAACATTTTATTTGTCTACCGAGATGACTTTATCAATTTCATGTGGTGTGACTTTTCCTGTCAACCAAATTAAAATGAGTGCACTGGCAATCCTCTTGCCATTCAAAGGAATACATCTAACAATAGCCAGTCTCTCCTAAGACATTATAATTGACACTGAAATCCATTAAAAATTTCAGTTTTTGTTTGAACAAACGTGTGAAAATGTCATGGAAATCCGACAATTACTGCCCAGTTAACAAAAGTTCTTTCATTTCAATCCTACACAGGATTGTACGTAGATGTAGTAACGAAATCTGGACAGTCATATGCACAAATCCACATAAATGTGGCCAATAGTATGACCATTTTTCCCAGTTCATTGAGATTCACACTGCCATCATTAACAAAGCCATCACATAAATCACTGTGCTCTTATGAACAAAACATGGTTTGATTTAATCAAGTGTAGAGGTTCTGGTTTTTACATACATATCAACAATGTTTTGAGAAAGCATTTGTCAATGTTTCACGATATGATTTCAGCATTTTCAAGAATCATCAATTGATCACCTGTCTGCAAACTTCTCAAATTGATCCTGAGCTACCACAGTCACCGTATTATTGAGCCTTTCTGGGCTACTATGTAGAGAAGGGTGTGCGATTACTATTCATCCCCATCATTGGTACCTGAACTTGCAAACCTTTTTCAGGAAGAATGATGTAAGATTCCCTTCAAAACCATACAGGACCTCTATCCATCCAATCTGAGATGACCGGAAGCTGTTTCGAATGCCAACAAACTCGCTGCACCATACTTGGCATGGTATTGCATTGGGTTTTTGGTGTTTCCATATTTTTGTCTACCCCCTGTAGATGTGATCCTGCACAATGATAAATTTGCCCTTGTACTTTCAATGTTGTCATTTTATTCCCCAAATGATATTTGTTGCACTAAACAATGTAGTTTGGAAATACAAATACTACTCGAGAGTGTTTGCCAAGGAAAGTTTTCATTGCGTTACGTCATCTGATACTTATGATAATATTGGTTCAGATGCTGAATGTAATTCTGATAGTTTCACTTGTACATCCACACACCACATTCTCAGTTTTGTTTTGTTTTCCTTTAGGGTGCAAAAACAACTAAGGTCATAATGCGCCCATGCCAGAACCTTAGTACAGTAAGATGAAAACGGAGTTAAAAGCAACTAAACATTAAGCTGAATTGACATTATTGGTGTTTCATTCTTAAATTTGGCATCCTTGCGATACACACACAATTTATCCATTTTTCCAATAACCATATTTGCATTTTTTTTAAAATTTAGTTCTCTACATGTCTAGTTCCGTATGACCAAATTGAGGAGCAAATCTCTAAGGTCATGGAACGTGTCAGTATATGAAATTACAACATAAAAGTAATAACAGATAAAATAAAATGTTTCTGAATCCAAAATACATCAAACCATAAGTTTAAGTAAATGCAATCAACAATATAACATAGGAATAATCTTAATTTTTCAAGGAACTCCTCAACAGAATAGAAGGAGTGATCCATGAGGAGACTCTTCAGTTCTGATTTGAAAGGGCGTGGAATACTGCTAAGATTTTTTAATTCAAGTAGTAGGTTATTGAAAATGGATGGAGCAGTATACTGCACACCTTTCTGCACAAGCATTAAGAAAGTGCGGTCCAAATGCAGATTGGATTTCTGCCTAGTATTAACTGAGTGAAAGCTGCTAATTCTAGGGAATAAATTGATATTGTTAACAAGAAATGACAGTAAAGAAAATATGTCAGAATAATCAAACTGCTGAACAGGGGTCAACAAGAAGTTAACAAACTTACACTACTTACGGCCCAAACTGCCGGTTTCTGAGCCAAAAATATCCTTTCAGATTGAGAAGAGTTACCTCAAAATATAATACCATATGACTAAGCGAATGAAAATAAGCAAATTAGACTAATTTTCATGTCGAACGATCACTCACTTCACTTCAGATGCTGTTTGACTAGTGAAAATGGCAGCAGTAAGTATTTGAACAAGATCCTGAATGTGGGCTTTCCACGACAGTTAACTATCTATCTGAACACCCCGAGATTTGAACTGTTTAGTTTCAGTAACTGTACGCAGATTCTGTAAAATAAAAATGTCCGATTTTCTTGAATTGTATGTCAGAAACTTTAAAACTGAGTCTTAATGTGATTTAGTGTTAATTTATTTTCTACAAGTCATGGACTTCTGCCATGAACTGCACTATTTGAAACAGAGTCAATGTTGCACACAACTGTCATCAGCAAATAGTAATATTTTAGAATTACCTGTAATACCAGAGGGCACATCATTTATATAAATAAGGAACATGAGTGGCCCCAACACTGATCCCTGGCGCACCTCCCATATGACTGTGCCCCACTCAGACCCCACATCACAGCCATTCTCGACACTATGAATAATGACCTGTTGCTGTCTATTGCTAAAGTAAGAGGTGAACCAATTGTGAGCTACTCCCCATATTCTGTGATGATCCAGCTTCTGGAGCAATACTTTGAGATCAACACAATCAAATGCCTTAGTTAAATCAAAAAATATGCCGAGTGTTCGAAACCTTTTGTTTAAGTCATCCAGTACCTCACAGTGAAAAGATAGTATAGTTGTTAAACCACTTCTGAAGCCAAACAGTACATTTGATAGCAAATTATGTGATATAAAATGCTTGATTATCCTTACACACACAGCCTTTTCAATAACTTTTCACCCTTTTTATAAACTGGATTTAATACTGTGTACTTTAATCATTCGGGAAACTGACCATTCTTAAAAGAAAAATTACAAATATGGCTAAATACAGTACTTTAATATTCTGCTAGGCATGCCATCACATCCATGAGAGTCCTTAGTCTTCAGTGATTTAATAATTGACTCAATCTCTCCCTTGTCTGTATCGCAGAGGAGTATTTCAGACATCAATCCTGGAAAGGCATTTGCCAAGAGAATTTAATGATTCCCCCTGGAAACTACATTTTTATTTAATTCACCAGCAATACTCAGAAAAGTTAAATACTGTACATATATCTGATTAATCACTAACAGAAATATTTTTACTACGAACTGACTTTATATCATCGACCTTGTGCTTTTGACCAGACACTTCTTCATACCCGACCATATGGTTTAAATTTTATCCTGTGAATTAGCTATTCTATCTGCATACCATATACTCTTTGCCTTCCTAATAACATTTTTAAACACCTTACAGTACTTATGTAATGGGCTACTACAGCTCGATTGTGACTACTTCTAACATTTTGATATAATTCCTGCTTTGTACTACATGATATCCTTATCCCACCAGTCAGCCATCTGAGCTGCTAGTACCCCATTTAGAACATTCTAATGGAAAGCTAATCTCAAAGACCATGAAAAATGCTTTAAGGAAAGCATTCTTTTTGTCATCTATGTTATCGGCACTATAACATCCTGCCACTCTTGTTCCTGGATGAGGTTTAAAAAATTCTATTGCTGTTGGATTAACTTTCCTACATAGTTTGTAATTATATGTGACATTTGTTTGAGTGCAAAAACCTTTTAGTGTTAAAATTCGTGCATCATGGTCTGCAAGGGCATGCACCCTTTTACTAACAGAATGTCCATCTAGTATTCAAGAATGAATAAAAATATTGTCTATAGCTGTGCTATTGTTCCCCTGCATCCTAGTTGAAAAAACACAGTCTGCATTAGGTCATATGAATTTAGAAGATCAACATCCTTTTTCTTGGACCATCACATACAAAATTAATATAGAAATCACCACATATAACTAATTTCTGGTACCTCCTATAAAGTAAATCAAGAAACCTCTCTAGCCTGAGCAGAAATGCTCTGAAATCAGAGTTAGGGGACATATAAATAACAACAATTAGAAGTTTAGTTCCACTAAATTCAACTACTCCAGCACAACATTCAAATCTCTGTTCAGTGCAGTGCCGTGTTATGTCTATGGACTCAAATGGAATACTGTTTTTTTTTTACATACATGGCCAATCCCCCACCCTGCAAGAAACTCCTTGAAAAAATAAAGCCAGCTAATCTGTATCCTGGTAAAGGAAGACTCTGAATTGTCAAATTATTTAAGTGGTGCTCCGATATACCTATAATTTCAGAGTCGACATCTATAAGCAGTTCATGCACATATGATTGATACTTACAGCTGCTCTGAACACCTGGAAGTTAAATGTGTAACAGTATTTTCTTTGTGCCTGCCTGCAACTCTACATTTCATCTTTATGGCAAGTAGTAATGTAAGTTCTTAGGTTTCCACAGCTAGAATAAATTTACATAACATTTGCTGGGCTGTAGACTCAGTCATATTGTAAAATGATGCTCAAATGTTTCAGCCACTACTATAAGTACTTCTCATCAGGATATATCAAACTTTGGTACATCATTTTACAGCAAGATATGGTCTGCAACTCTGAAGAATTTCATGGCCTGCAGAGTTTGCAGCTGCCTCAGGAGTTGCAGTCTCACTCAAATTGTATAACACCACAGAGCAGTTACTTAAACACACAAAATAGAATTGTACAGACTGCGAACTGAGCTTTTGAATGTCGTATTATTGCCAAACATATATGGCGGTTAGGAATAACCATATTCCCTAGTAACCCATACATTATCATAGAAAACATTATACTGACTTTAAAGTAACAATAATAGATACCAGAAATTAAAGGTAGGAATTTATAAAACACTAACCTATCCACATAGATGTAGAACAATTTTTACTTATATATTAATGAACATAAATATGTGTGGTGTTAAACATTGTCAACATTTTGTAACAGTAATTAGCTTAAAAATCAGTCTTGAAAAGCTACAAGAAATATACTTAATAATTCAAGTGACAAATTAATTCACATACCTTCACACTAGTAGACTGCAACACTTGGAAGAAAAAGCGTGGAATATAAAGTGGTGTCTGAGACAGCACTTCTACCTGACGCAGAAGAATTTCCACATGCTGCAAATAGAAAGACACATATAACTAGGTGTAAGTAGTGAAGACTGGATCTGAAATACATCTTACAGTGAAAACTGAACAGTTCTTGGTCTGGCACAAAAACAGCATATGTAGAGTGTGACTTTCTAATCAACTGATTTATTAATTAATAATGCAATTAATCCATTGTGCTCTATTGGCCCCACCAAGGGCGAAAACCTTCTGGCATGTGTAAGAGTCAAGATACAACTTAATCTGTAATTTGTATTGATAATAAACTGTCACCATACTGCTTAGCATCATTTTTTTCTTCTACCACTGATATGTAGCCTAGTACAATAGCAAGTAAGTTGCTATTAGGGGAGAAAATAAAGCTGCTGCTACCTCAGCTACATAAAATAGCTGCATTTTATCTTCTGTTGGTGGCTCAATATTTATGTCTGTAATGATCAAGGAAAAGAAGGAGGTACCTACAACGCAGCAGAATGTGTGCTATGTGCATTTATGTTTTGTATTTGTTAATGCTGAAGAAAAGCTTAGCACTATTTCCAATCTTGCTTCTATGCCTACAGACTGCTAAAAGCCTCGACTACACAATGAGTGGTACCTCCTTTAGATGGTAGCTTCTTGAAGAACTCAGGACCTGAGTATAAACTCTAGTCTTTAACCTTAGACATGGAGGCAAGGTCTACTTGAATATTATCTTTATGCCTTCTGTTTTGACTGTGATCAGGTTGTAGTCTTCATCTTTTCTTATGCCCTAGAGTCCCTTAAACATATTTCTTGATCCATCTACCATCTGTTCACCAGGTGGCATGTCTTATCTATTCCAGTTTCAGTCATTACTACCATTGTTCACCTGGTGACATGTCTTACCCACTTCCATTTCAGCCATACTTACATTATTCTCTCTAATTTCTTCATTGGTCCACTTATTTATTTATTTATTTATTTATTCTATCAGTAATTCACCCCTCTTCATTGCTCATTGAGCAGTAACAAATTTTTGTATGGTTTTCACATTGAAAATCCATGTCTTATTTCCATTAGTAAAAACAGGTTATACACAATACATTTCAGAGTCACAGGAATCTTAATTTGACACTGAACTTTTGATTTTTAAAACTATACCGGGTTTAATAAAAACACTGTGTCCTTTCTACTCTTCTTCAACTGCCTTTAATACAGATCAAATTTATTGTAATTTTTATTATTTTCTTCTTGATATGCTGATCATACATTATTTTTATCTTATTAAAATTTATTTCAGTCCGTCTCTCAAACTTCTCTATTACATTCTTCCACTCATAACTGAGCTTTATCTGTGTTAAAAGCAAAGATACAATGTCTTCAGCAAAATGAAAGTTTTTCTGATATGTTTCATTTATATACATTACTTCTCCATTTCCCCAGTTGAAGGACTAGCAAACACCCAGAAGGACTGGTGAGAATAGTTTTGTAAGCATGCCTACCCCTTCTATTAGTTTTAATTTTTCCAATATCCTAATGAAGTGAAATGGACACTGCAGCATTAAGGTACATATCATTCAGTCTTGCTTCTCAAGGGTTGTTGCTGTTATTGCTGAAACTGAGACAAAACTTTTCAAAATCTAAGTAACCTCAACAATGTGGTATTCATAACCATTGCTTTACTTTATAGCTTCATTTGTGACTTGCAATGGTCTGTTGCACCTGCATCCATTTCTAACCGCAGCTATTAGCTCTGACTGATTAAACTAAACGTTTTGAAAAGGAGGGTTTGGTGCTCAATGTGTTGCCTCCTTCAGAAGATATTTTGACCAAAAGCTTAAATAGATAGTGTTTTATCACTGTGTCTCTCTGTGACTCAGCATTTCCTCTATATATCCTTTTCATAATATTATTGTTATTCCAGCGTGGGCTTTCCATTGTTTAAACTAAATGCTTTTTCTATACATTGGTATTAATTTTGCTGAATATCCTGTACATTACGGAGGGAAGGGTAATAGATCAGTACTTTCTTATGTATTGTTTATTGTGTTACAGTGCAATTAGGAGTGTTCCAGTTTTAGGGAATTGTTTTCCTCTACTTTCTTTTGTATTATTTTTCACCCAGTTTTAACAATTTCTATTGAATTGCCATCATCTATAGGCATTGTTCCTTTCCTAATAGCTCAAATGGCTCTATGCACCTTAACTGAAATGGCTTCCAGGATTCTCTCCTTAAACTATACAAACATTAAAGTAAATTTTGAATGCTTCTATACTTTTTTCCTTCATTACTGGTTACTCTGCCATCAGCCACTGGAACTGATGAAATGTGAGATCTATCCAGTTACTGTTACTATAATTATAATTATTATTATTCAATCTGCTACAGTTTTCAATTATTTCCCTTAACAAAATTTCACTGTAAATGCTGACACACACTCAGAGATATATCTCAATAGTTCTGTTTAATACGGCTTAGTTTACCATATTCCAATTGCTGTTAGTTTGAAACTCTAGCTTAGTCTTGAATAACTGCCTTTTTCTATTTTAGATTCTCTTTTCGACTGATTTCTTCATTCTTGGAACATCTTTTATAGTCCATGAACATGCCTTTGTTAAGGTGCCATGTGCTACATGGCTCATACTCCTGTGAAAGACTCATGTGCAAGACTTGTTCGACACACCCACCCAGCACATCCTACTCCGTTCCCAACTGAGGCTTATCCTGTCCTATCAGAGACAGCATCACATATGAAAACAGTAATGTCGCATACCAGTTATACTGCAATTTCTGTAGAGTGTGACAAACGACCAGCTGTCTGTTCACTTGAATGGCCACAGCTCACCTGTGGCCAAGAGCAGAGTTGACCACCCAGTGTCAGAACATGCTGCTGCACACAACGTGCTCGACTTCAATGGCTTCTTCGCAGACCGTGACATCTGGATTCCCCCCTCCTCACAAGGCTGTTTTCTACACATCCTCTGGTCCCATAATACTCCTAAATTCAATCTCTGCTAGCTCTATGCTCCACGTCCACCTCTACCCCTGCCCCAGGACTTTGACTTCACTTACTTTACACCCATAACCTCTTTGCCACTGTCTTCTCTTCCACTGTCTTCTCTTCCACTGTCCTGTTTCCCCTCCGAATCCATTCCTTCACATCACTGTGATTGTGCACTGCATCAACTCTCAGGTGCATGTGCTTGTTTCGCATTCCTACCCCATGAACCTGCTGCCTGTCCACCACCACCATCTCTCTCACTCCCACCCTCTTTCTCCCCTTGCCACTCTACCCAACACAACTTCCAATATCAGCTGAGATACAGTTCTAGCACAGTGTATTTTGCTGGTACAATGCAAGGAATTTCTCAGGCTTGTTTACGTGCATCAAGACTTATCATTACCATGTAAAATATGCTAATTATATGCTGAGAAGTCTACGGTGGCTTGATCCAACAGTGACTGAAGCAAACATCTAAACACTGCATCAATAGTTTACCAAAAATGTAAGTAACATGTAGTTAGTGTGAAGTGGATATGCAAAACAAATCCAAACTTGCCTGGTGGCTGATTACTTTAGGCCCTTCTGCTTGTGGTAACTGCTGGGCTAAAGCACTCGCCTGCTGACAACGCTTTACCAGTTGCTGCGTTTCCAGGTTACTCTGCTGATATATGCTATCACTGAAAGCAGTTGAAAATGCATGATTAAAATATTGCTAGGTATAAAAAATAGATATTTCTGTTAATTGTAACACTGTATTTGGAAACAAACTTTTAATGTAAGGGATCCAATGACAGGCACCATGCTGTTCATCTCCATATCAGTCTATTCAACCATGTCATTCACAAAAGCTTAAATGTGATACGTCTAACACAAGAGGAGCCAGTGCAATAGCAGAAAGAATAGTGTGCTTCCATGACTGGAATTTTACATAAATTTAATGTGACAGTGCAAAGAATTTGTTAACGCTACAGCATCTTGCAAAATTCATAAAGTCCTTGGGTTACAGATTCTCCCAAAGTTGTTGCAGCATATCAGATTTAACTATTTTGTCAGTGACATAAATTCTTGTTCAGGACTCAGTGACTGTAGCTGTTCATGATGGTGTAAGAAAACTGTATCCTTGATAAATTCACATGCATAAAAATCAAAGGGTGTCACATTCAGGGAATGAGTTGACTATGTGATAGGACCAGCTTAATCTGTCCAGTGACCTTGTAACCTATCCTTGGGGTATTCCCAGACTTCATTAAAGAAGTACAGCAGTGCGTCATTTTGTTGTACATGTGTAAACTGTGCATATTGCTGGAATAACGTTATGTAACAGTTTATAAAGCACTTATAACCTTAAAACAAATGTCTGCAGCCAAAGTTTGCTGTGCTCATCCTATACCACTCACTTTTAAAGTCACCAGACAAGGAAGTAGTCAACAAACTACGGATGCTGGGGTTCACTGAATACATATCTCCAAGCCCAAGGGCAATGCCCTACTTGTTATTCACTTGAGGCAGTATTTTAAGTCCACAATGCATCACTGATTCTCATCATCTCCACTACTAGTTGAACTACCTGGGGATGAGACTTTCACTGATGGATATTGTTAAAACTTCAAGTTGAACAAATGTATTTCAAGGATGACGCAATACATGAAAGTCACAGATCACGTAAACAGAGTAAGACGTGTGTCACTTTAACAGTCAAATTATAACTGAGTCCGAGTCTAGCGGCTTCTGGCTGGCTTTGTCGGGTGCCGACCGGATAACAGCATCCCATACCATGGAATCGGCATAGGATTCCTTGTGAACTTCAGTAACGAATTGACACTTTCTACTGAGGCTGTGAAGTTCAGCATCCCAAGCGCGATAGGATTGATTCGGTTGTTTTCTACAACAATAAAAGGCAACACGAGAGGCTACCACATGCGTATGCTTTTGAAAATAGACAGACAGAAGTGAGCACATTTCAGCAAAGGACAAAGATGCAGGATCTTTCAAAGGAGCCAATTGCGACAACAACCGATACATTTGAGGTGAAATCCATGAAAGGAACAGAGGCTTACATGTTTGGTCGTTCCACGACATGAAATGCCAAGAAGTGCTGTCAAAGACGTTTTTCATAATCAAACAAGTCTTTCGCCATCTCGTCGTAAGGAGGAAAAGGAAGTAGAGACAATGACAAGAGACACCCCGCATTTGATGCTGCGAAGAAATCATGAATCGCATTTGTGAGAAGCGTTTGCTGTTCTATGAGACCTTGCAATAGTTACTCTAAAGTAGTCATGGAAACATGTGGGTCAACGATGGAAAAAAAAAAAAATCACTACCTCATCACCAAGTATTATAACTTCAAGTTGAACAAATATATTTCAAGGAATACGCAATACATGAAAGTCACAGAACAAGTAAACAGAGTAAGAGGTGTGTCACTTTAACAGTCAAATCATAACTGAGTCCGAGTCTAGCAGCCACTGGCTGGCTGGCCACTTAGGTGGCGCTGCTGCTGCATGGCTGGCAGACAGTGCCGCATGTAGAGGATACGCAGCGGCACTTTGAAAGATCGGCGAGTCACAAAAGATATTTGCACACACTTTCTAATTAAGCTTTGCAAAACATAATTATGATATATAATTGATCCTATATGGTTACAAGCATCTACCTTAAAGGTGTGAGAAAAAGATGTACCCTCTGAATGGACAGCAGAATGCAATAAAACATTTAAAGCATTAAAAAGTAAACTGTGGTTATTGTCTTTCCTGTCTCTCTTTATTATAGTGAGTAATACTCACCTATAGTGATTAACAATGTTCACTGAGACAATGCTTAGCTCAGGAACCCTCGCCGCACCAATGTGAATTCAGTCATTGCTATTTAGTGCCATCTAGAATGTCATTGTAGCTTACACAATCCACAGTGTGTATTCAGCCAGCAAACCGTAGCTGTACAAGTGTGTGTGTGTGTGTGTGTGTGTGTGTGTGTGTGTGTGTGTGTGTGTGTGTGTGTGTGTGTGCACGCGTGTGTGTGCGTGTTAACATCATGTGTGTTCCTCTTGTAGGCATTTTCACATTTTTATTCCTGAAACTATCAGTATACCATACCATCCAATGCTTCTCTTACTTTACTTAGTATTTAAATTAAGTTTCACCAATTTAGAGATATCATAGAAGGCCAAACCATACAGACAAAGGGGAGGGGGAGGAGGATTTTCGTGAGATAGTTCTAACAGCGATACAAATAAGTGACTGAAGTTTCACAAATATATCACGACTATAGGTCTCTCTTGATTCTCATAGTTTTTCTTCTTGGCGGAGTATCTAATCATTTTCTTATGTTTCTGATAAATTAAAGAGAAAAGTACAAATAAAAACACATGGGAAAACAAGTGGCACATTGGAACTTTGGTTCATGAGAAGTGCTTGGGTACCAGGAACATTAGCATACAGTCTTTGAAAGTCAGTATTTTGGCTCTAGTCTCACTTTGTCACACAGCCTCAACTGACCACAAAGATTAAACACTGTTTACCTGCAACTAACAGGAAGAATTATAACTTTTCTGCATCTCTAGCATGTTATAAACTGTAGTAAAGTTTGTATTACCGCTGTAACACTCATTTGCTGCTTGACTCTAAATGACATACCATTTTTTAAACCATTTGTAATTTAAAAAACCAATTCACGGTCACTAAAGCTACAGTTTTAATAATATTATTATTTTTTTATGCAAATAGTTTTAGTCTAAGATATCAACTTATCACAGAATTTGTGTATGCAATGTAACATTTGTACCATACTTATACTTCATTAACATTAATAAAACCAACAAATTTCAGGGACAGAGTCCTGTGCATGAATGGAGGAAAGAAGGTCCTATGAACATGGTCCAGAAATGCATTGTTGCCACAGTAGATGGCAATGCTGAATGAAAGTTCCTCTGATTCTGTGCCATATGTTCCCTGTGGTCCGGTATTCATCTTGGGAACAAGCCGCGATGGTGTTTGTGTACGGCCAAGCACATGGAAATGGTCAAGAGGCAGCACAGCTATATCAAACCAAGTACCTTCACAGACACTAACCACATCACACAACATTTCAAGCCCTTTTTGGACATTTTTGTGATCATGGGTACTTTCAGACTGACCAACGTGCAGGGAGGCGGCAGACTGTGCATGCATATGATATGAAGGATGAGGTTCTACAGGATATATTTATGAACTCAGTATAAGCTTCAGGCAAATGGCCCCCAAACATTATGTAAGCCAATGTATGATTATGTGTATCCTGCATGACAACCACTACTGTCTCTATCACTTGCAACAAGTGCAAGTCTTCTCAGCAGCAGATTTCCCTGTATGGGAAGGATTCTGTTGATGCTTGTTGCACCAAGCCATCATGGTTATGTGATTTCTGACACCAGTCCTCTTTACCATGAAGCAACAATTATCACAACTGGCATCATCAATATGTATAATTGTCACCTGTGAGCCACAGACAATCCTCAGGGAATCATTGAGGCATCTCATTAGCATCGGTTCAGCATCAGTGTGTGGGCAGGGATTCTTAGCAACCACATACTTGTACATGTCGATGGAGGAACATACCTGGACTTCCTGCCAGGGTTGCTTGAGAATGTATCTTTGGCAACATGACAAGTTATGTGGTCTATGCATGATGGAGCACCGCCCCACTTCTGCATTACAGTTCGCCGACATCTCAACATCATCTTCCCAAGATATTAGATAACTCGATGGCTTGCTAGATCACTGGACCTAAAATCCCAAAATTTTTATTCCTGAGAGCATCTGAAAAACATTGTGTATGCTGAACAACTTCCTGATCTCCAGCCCCTTCAACAGTGTGTTCACAATGCCTGCGATGCTATTCTGAGATAAGCTGGAAAGCGTGAAACAGTGTAGCAATCCATGATTTGACGTGAACACACACAATGCATCTCATGAAGGCCACTTTGAACATCTGTTGCAACACAGATGCAATGCAGCTCTGTACTGTGTTCCGAGACGATTTTTTATCATTGCACATACACCGACCATTTACAGACTGTAACGTTCCCTCTTTCTGTTTATTTAGGTTTGATTGTTATTCTTTATTTCTATTATTCGGATTTTTTTTTTTATTAAATTGAGCCTGAAACGTACGTAATAAATACTTCGCGTGAAGTACGATTTGCAGCATAAACAAAAATTAATTTCGGAAATGTAATCCACTGAATATTAAAAGTAAAGCTTTTGAACAACGCGCGTGACTGACTAGATACATTCAGAGGGTACGTACATTCGCGTGCGAGTGGTTGCGGTCTGATGAGAAATTTTCATTGTGAAATAATTTCGTCGTAACACACTCGGAGATTGCGAACGTACATTCAGAGTAGAGGCACGTACGTTCTATCATTCCCCGTGGCCTGGGTAAAAGAATGGCAATTATTTAAATCTAAGAGTATTTCTTTTGCATCGGACTAGTATTTTTATAAGAAAAAGAAGATTGCAGGTTCTGAATGTCTCGGCAAAACGAATCGGAAGTAATTTTAGCGGCCATGAAAGGAAAGTAGAGAGCACAATCACGTACATCTATTGTTGAGCAGCGCCGTTTTGAAGATCTTCGGTTCCATCTAAAACTCGCCTCCTCTGCTTAACATAAGTACTCCATAGGCATGGGAATAAGGCTTGTTGTGCGATGAAAATAATATAAAACACATCTTGCGTCTTTTAACTCGTTCATTTACCACACACACACACACACACACACACACACACACACACACACACACACTAGTAATTAGACAGTACGACATCCCACCAGCCCATCAGAACAAAAAGTAGTCGTTCATACAAGAAATAATAATAATAAAAAAAACGAAGGGCGAAATTGTTCCTATGTCTCTCAAAGATAAAAAGTTTACCAGATATTTCTCTGGTGTGTCACTGGAACAATTTTTCAGCACCTCTGCGATTAAATCACAATATTTTCAGTTCCTTTACAAGACTCATGTTCACATGATCTTCTTCCCTCCATTTCCAGTCAGGAGTCCATCCCTGTAGTTTTTTTGGTTTTATTAATGTTATCCTGTATATAAAATAATTAGTGAAATGTACACTTACAACAAAGAGAATACTCTCTTATTAAATTGAAAACAGCAGAGTTCGGTATTAGGATGTCAGGTATTTCAGCATACTTTCTGGTTTTCATCACATCATGTGGGAATGAAATTAAACACAATGGAAGCACAATAATAATATACGATCATATGCAATACATAAAACTCACGAATCACAATGACTACAGTGATATTCAGTATAAAATTATTTATACAAGAAAAAAGCACTAATTGCAAAGGAAAACACAGAGAACATAAAAACTCTAGTCTATCACTCAAATAAGAGCAGATTCATTATTACGAGGGCCATCCAGAAAGCAAAGAATGTTTTACCATTATATTCTTCAATAACCATACAGAAGCTGAATATACATGTTTTGGCACATACTTATCAATCCATAAATCAAACAAAATACAATGTGCCAAAAAATTAACTATACAGTAAAAAAGTACAAATTACAAAGAAAAAAATTAGAGAATATAAAAATTCTAGTCTACTGCTCAAATAAGAGAATATTCATTTTTATGAGAGCCATCCAGAAAGTAAAGAATGTTTGATCATTATCAAGATATTCTTTAATAATAATGCAGAAGCTGAATATACATTTTTTTATCAATTACTTTGCCTAGTTTTCCGCATAGCCACCTTTTATATTAAGGTGCTTGTCTCATTTTAGAATGAGTTTGTGTACACCCTCTTCAAATCATGTGGCTGACTGGCTACTTAACCAGGTCACAACAGCATCCTTCAGGACTTCATCATTTGTAAAGCATTTTCTAGCAAAATGATCCTTCAGGTTTGGAAACCGGAAAAAGTTTGACAGACTCAGGTCTACACTGTAAGGAGAATGCTTGAAGGTGTCCCACCAGAATTTCTAATACAGCAAGGCTTGTGCCTGCCAGGCAGTATCAAGACGTGCATTGTCATGCAACAGAACAATTCCATGTGAGAGCATGCCTCTTTGGTAGTTCTGTACAGTCACATAAAGATGTTTCAGGCTGGCACAGAATATATCACTATTGACTGTTGTGTTATGGGGCATGATATCAATGAGTATGCCCTAGAATACAGAGGCCATCACTTTTTGAGTTCATGCAGTTTTTTTGACCTTTCATGGCCTCTGTGGCAACTTAGCAGGATGTCAATCCATAGACCATCACGTCATCGGCGGGGGGGGGGGGGGGGGGCAGTATTATGAGTAATCCATGTGTTTCATCTCCTGTAACCATCTGGTCAATGAATGTGTTGCTCATCTTTTCTTAATGCTCCAGCAATGCTAATGTAGCACCCATTCAAGCAATTTACTGATCATCCGTGAGCACACATGGCACCCACCATGCACAAATTATGTGGTACCCTAAGTGCTGAGCAACAATTTTATGCACAATTCAACAATACACTTCCTGACATTGCTCATGCACATCGCTAATTGAGAATCATCAGTTCTCTTGAATGATCCAATGTGTCTTTTGTTTCAGTGAATCAGTGATGATGGAGGGTTGCCATGATCTCTTTTCATCATAAACATCTGTTCTGCCATTTTTAGACATCATGCACCACTTTTGGATACTGGCTGCATTCATAAAAGCTTTCCCATAAATAGTAACAAGTCTGCAGTGAACGTCGCAGGGTGTAACATATTCCATCTGCAGAAAGCGACCGACACCTTGCACCTCACAGTCACTGAGATTCACAGTTGGCACAGCCATGATCACAGCTACTTTTTCACTTACCACATGACAGCGTCCAACTTGCAGCTGTGTGCAGCAACTGTCCACATCACACTGAACACCGGATACCAATTACGGGCTGCCACAAGACAGTATGTGCAAATATTCATTACTTTCTGGATGGTACTTGTAGTACAATGATGTAAATGTGCAAACTTAAGAGATGAAGTAACATTGCAAGAACAGTGTCATTGTAAGTACTGACCTGAAATCAAGCACAGGGTCTTCTTGATAGGTTGCTTGTGACACTCTTTCCAAAGTGTGTGCCATCAACACACACATCTGCTGCAAGCTGTAATTCATTAAGGAGAAATAGGAGCATTGCTAAAGAGAACACAAAGAAGATAGTCACATAATTACACCTTTTAACCAAAAGAATTCCTGAATGGTGAACCGTTTACAACACAATCATACAAAGTGTAAAACAATGATAAGCACCTAAAATGGCGATAAAAACAGAGAGTCAAAAAATCATAAACAAGGGAAGTTATAGATGTGATGTCCACTAAGTGAACATTTTACGATTAACTGAAGAATTCAATGTCACTTCACCAATTCACAATCATGCAGCCACCCTTCACTCTAACTATATCTCAAGACACCCCCCCCCCCCCCCCCCCCAAACATTAAGTTGCATCTAAAACTTCTTATTCACATTTATTAGTGTCAACCAAACTGCCACATTTCAACCTAATTGCGATTAGGGCTACGCGGTAGATCAGTCTGTCCGCACAACCCACAGTCCAAAAACTAATACAGACACACAAAAAATATTATCAGAAGTCCATTCTCTTTCTGTTTGCGCACATACAAAGCGACACGCCACATCATCATTATGTTATGTGACACAGTTAACATCTGGTATTAGTAAGTTCAGCTGGGCTATTTATTTTTCCCTTTTTCATACGCTAATTCTCATGCAGCCAAATCCATTGAGAAGTCTTCCAGAAGGATACATTTGAATATTTGCGAGAGATGCAGGATCAGCATCAAAAGCAGACTGGTAGAGCTTCCAGTACATTTCACCACATAAGCGAAAGTCTTTCACACACTTACGCAGCTGCCATGAAAAAAATAGAGAAATCCAGAATTAGTAGCTATATTTACACACTGGTAAATAAATTTACAAATATGTTTTACTTCAATTGAAAACCACAAGGTGAGGGAGGATTAACATTACAGTCAAGGTGTGAAACATTAAATATCACTCCAATTAAATTCATTAAAATAAATGCTCTCTCATGAGTTCTCGATGTGACTGATTAATGGAGTACTTCTGGATGTTCAGCTAAGATGTTTCCATTTTACGCACAATATTTTGATGAACAACACGGTAGTCTTCTTCAGTGCTATGAGTTGTGCTGTTATGTGCTCTTGCTGCATGGGCTCCAACCAGAAGACAAATAGTTCTGTTGCTGAAATATTGGGAATAAAATGAAAACAACAACTCAGCTGAACTTCCAGAAGTACAAAATGAGTCTTGATTCAACAATGGGATTCTTTGCGAAGGGAAAAAAAGAAAAAAAGGGTGGGGGGAGGGGGAGAGGGGGTGAGGGGGGGGGGGGGAGAGAGAGAGAGAGAGAGAGAGAGAGAGAGAGAGAGAGAGAGAGAGAGAGAGAGAGAATGATCATAATCACTGCAACTGCACGATGCATTGAGAGTTATTTAAATGAATTTTTCCTCTTAAACATGCTGCAACTATTGTTTTGGCTATTTTATACAGATTACCAACTACTCAACAGGAGCATTAGTCATGGAAGAAATCAGTTACTTTATTTACATAAGTTTAGAAAACATTGAAATAGGTGGTTGCACAAACAGAAATGGCAAGTGTGGTAGACAAATTATTATACCCACTTTAAGGAAACATGTTAATAATGAGTTTACAAAAGAGAATGCAAAAATTAACGCTAATTCCTGTAGCTCTAACATCTGCCAGTTCTTTATGCCAGGCACCAGTCAGCAAACAAAATAACCTGTGCAGTTATTCAAATTCTGGTTTATTTGTCCCATAAGTATGGCGTTTTTTATAATATTGTTTTCAAAGCCTGTTTATTACATTTCTAAACATTTGTGTTGCTCTGTTCGAATTTATATGCTATCTCCTAAAGCATTAATATAGAATAATGCTGGTGTATTACTTTTATGTTAAACAGATAAAAAGATTTGTTCCTGTATTGTGTATTTAAATACGAGAGTGTGATAATTTTGATATAATAGAATTTATCAAGGGAAGAAAAAACTTTGCACTACACAGAAGTCCCACATGACATACAAAGTCTGTCTGAAATGCACTAATACAAAAATTTCCCACTCAAAGTAATAATGGTAAGGTAGCACCATGTTGCGTGGTGAAGGGGACATTTCACATGTGTTCTGCAATTTTGGATTCATCATCAGGAGTGTCATTCAATGCTTGGAACAGTTGTGTAAGGTATGTAACATGTAATCATCAGATTTATGGTTCATTTGAGATGACGGAACTTGTTCACCAGACATGATACTTTAAATTTTTGGCATAAGATTGATTATTCTCAGAGTGAAAGTTTTCTAGTTTTATTTGGCAGACATGTGGCGACAATGCCATGTAAGAAACTCAAATAAAGGACTGATTTGATTGGTTTCAAAATGCCCACAATTTGGAGGAAAGTTAATGGAATTTCAGGAGAACATAGACCAAGATTTAAACATGTGCATTTATGCCCATGCCAGTAGAAAAGAAAGAAAAAACAATAGTGAGCTGCTTAACAACAATGTGAAATACAGTAGACTGCTATTCACCGCGTAGAGAAGGCGTTGATTGGCAGACAGGGCATACTGAAAGGAGTTTGCTAAATATTATCGATCACACCTTAGAGCAGTGGCCTTTGTGTGTGTGTGTGTGTGTGTGTGTTAGAGAGAAAGAGAGAGAGAGAGAGAGAGAGAGAGAGTGTTTTGTATGCTTGTTTGTGTTTTGTCTACATCTGTCAAAGGACTAAGTCCTATACTTATAATATCTAGCAGTCTTTCTTCAATATGTCTGTCTGCCAATTCACACCTCCTCTATATAGCAATCTTTCCTAATTCATATTTTGTTATTCCATTCCAGACTTGCTATTGTCTGAGTGGCTCAACACAGTGATAGCTGGAAATGAGATATGGGCATATCACTCAGTAAAAAAGGCACAGTTAACACAAAAGAAGATCCCTTTTCCCCAGGATTAAAAATACAATTTAAGTGGAACGCTAAAATCACAGTGCCACTAAGTACCTTCTTTCAACAAAAATGACCAGTTTTTGAAAATATACATAATTGTAAATATTTTTGAATTAAAGGAGACCAATCACTGAAAAGCAGAAGTGTTGAGTCATCAATAGGCACAAACAAAGGGCGAGAAAACTTTCTAGCTTTTGGAGTAATCCTTTTTTTGAGCTAGAATAAAATCCATACAGAACCTCTTCCCCACCCCCCCTCCCCCTCCCCCATACACACACCTATGTCTCAAGATGGTGCTGACTGGACAAACTGTCCACCTGGCAATGATTGGGGGGGGGGGGGGGGGGGGGGATGACTGGTGAGGTGTAGAAAATGTGAAGTGTTATGGTATTATGGAAATGTCACCCTATTTGCATCAGGGGAGACTTTTTGGATGAAACAAGAACGAAAGACATTATTTATCGCAAAGTCACCTAATGCCCCAGACCAGAGACCTATCAGATGGTGTGACAAGGAAAAACTTTCTTTCTCATCCCATCCAATAGTTCTCCCCTAACTGGAGGTTTTTGAGTGATGTGTCACTTGCTGGGTAGTTTTTTCAAATACTTTTTAACTATTCAATTATATAAGTATCTTCTTCAAGACCTGGGCACTGGAAGGAGAAACAATAACAAAAGAGAATTATCAACTCCATCATCAGCTGTATGAACAAGTTTAGCTCTAATGACTATGACTATAAAAAGTAAAGAGACTGGTAGTTGCACCACAACAGTACTTCACCCTCATTCATCTCTTCTGATTCAAAAAAAGTGTAGAGCCAAGTTTTTGCACAGCTCCTTACTCTCCAGATATGGCTCCTTTTGTCTTCTTCTTGTTTTCAAAAGATAGTGTAAGAGGAGATAACACACACACACACACACACACACACACACACACACACACACACACACACACACATTTTGTCATTATTTTGCATAATATTCACTGCACACGCAGTGAATGCAGCTGAATTTAAATTAACCGTCTGATGGGGTGGGGGCAAGGAGGGGGGAGAAGGGATGGGAGGTCACTATATTCAACTCTGTAAAGCTGGCCAAATTTACTTTCATTAAAGTGAAAACTTTGTTGAAGACACTAACCAAGAGTCTCCCACAATTACACTGTGTATTAACTGAGAAGATTGGTTCAAATGATATCACCTTTTTTTGAAGTACACATGTCTCCGAGAGGGCCTATACTGCTTCATATAATGTAAGGAATCTGCAAGTGCTACAGAACACATCCCTGCGGCAAGTGTTACATGCCCTATACTTCATTAGATTTACTGAGTTGCTCATGACACTGGCACCCACCTTTCCTACAGCAACACAATATATTGGCAATCCATTTTTATCTTTCCTGTCATATGTTTCGAAACCAGCAAATCGGGAACCTCAGGACCTGAGACAAGAACAAAGCTTGGAAACATGGGCAGCTCTTGAGGTTGCGAAGGGACTGAGACCACTCATATCCACATCATTACCATTTCAGCCCATCACATCCACATCTCTCATTAACCATCTGGCACTTATCATTGCCTTCATGCCATACTGATCAATGTTTTAACTGTTAATGCCATACCCTGGTATGTTATATTGAAGTAAATACCAACTGGCAACAGTCATTTGAAGTTTGTGAGTATTTGCAACCAAGTGACGTGGGAAATGGGAGAGTGATTTTTTGCTCGCTAGGAAGGTAGAATTCCAAGACAGAACTCTCACCATTGCTGTCCTTCTTAATGAGACGGTATATGCACATACGTAAGTAGTGTTGTCACTCATTTGAATGGCTGCTTCATGTCATTTTGTCATACTTTAATAGTAATGCCTGGAATTTACTGAGATGCAATCTTTCTTTCATTATGAGCTATTAATCACTCATAAGTACTGAAACCTCCCCCCATGAACCATGGACCTTGCCGTTGGTGGGGAGGCTTGCGTGCCTCAGCGATACAGATGGCCGTACCGTAGGTGCAACCACAACGGAGGGGTATCTGTTGAGAGGGCAGACAAACGTGTGGTTCCAGAAGAGGGGCAGCAGCCTTTTCAGTAGTTGCAGGGGCAACAGTCTGGATGATTGACTGATCTGGCCTTGCAACATTAACCAAAACGGCCTTGCTGTGCTGGTACTGCGAACGGCTGAAAGCAAGGGGAAACTACAGCCGTAATTTTTCCCGAGGACATGCAGCTTTACTGTATGATTAAATGATGATGGCATCCTCTTGGGTAAAATATTCCGGAGGTAAAATAGTACCCCATTCGGATCTCCAGGCGGGGACTACTCGGGAGGATGTCGTTATCAGGAGAGAGAAAACTGGCGTTCTACGGATCGGAGCGTGGAATGTCAGATCCCTTAATCGGGCAGGTAGGTTAGAAAAATTAAAAAGGGAAATGGATAGGTTAAAGTTAGATATAGTGGGAATTAGTGAAGTTCGGTGGCAGGAGGAAAAAGACTTCTGGTCAGGTGATTACAGGGTTATAAACACAAAATCAAATAGGGGTAATGCAGGAGTAGGTTTAATAATGAATAGGAAAACAGGAATGCGGGTAAGCTACTACAAACAGCATAGTGAACGCATTATTGTGGCCAAGATAGATACGAAGCCCACACCTACTACAGTAGTACAAGTTTATATGCCAACTAGCTCTGCAGATGACGAAGAAATTGAAGAAATGTACGATGAAATAAAAGAAATTATTCAGATAGTGAAGGGAGACGAAAATTTAATAGTAATGGGTGACTGGAATTCGAGTGTAGGAAAAGGGAGAGAAGGAAACATAGTAGGTGAATATGGATTGGGGCTAAGAAATGAAAGAGGAAGCCGCCTAGTAGAATTTTGTACAGAGCACAACTTAGTCATAGGTAACACTTGGTTTAAGAATCATGAAAGAAGGTTGTATACGTGGAAGAACCCTGGAGATACTAAAAGGTATCAGATAGATTATATAATGGTAAGACAGAGATTTAGGAACCAGGTTTTAAATTGCAAGACATTTCCAGGGGCATATGTGGACTCTGACCACAATCTATTGGTTATGACCTGTAGACTAAAACTGAAGAAACTGCAAAAAGGTGGGAATTTAAGGAGATGGTACCTGGATAAACTGAAAGAACCAGAGGTTGTACAGAGTTTCAGGGAGAGCATAAGGGAACAATTGACAGGAATAGGGGAAAGAAATACAGTAGAAGAAGAATGGGTAGCTCTGAGGGATGAAGTAGTGAAGGCAGCAGAGGATAAAGTAGGTAAAAAGACGAGGGCTGCTAGAAATCCTTGGGTAACAGAAGAAATATTGAATTTAATTGATGAAAGGAGAAAATATAAAAATGCAGTAAATGAAGCAGGCAAAAAGGAATACAAACGTCTCAAAAATGAGACAACATTCCATTAGAACTACTGACGGCCTTGGGAGAGCCAGTCATGACAAAACTCTACGAGCTGGTGAGCAAGATGTATGAGACAGGTGAAATACCCTCAGACTTCAAGAAGAATATAATAATTCCAATCCCAAAGAAAGCAGGTGCTGACAGATGTGAAAATTACCGAACAATAAGTTTAATAAGTCACAGCTGCAAAATACTAACGCGAATTCTTTACAGACGAATGGAAAAACTGGTAGATGCGGACCTCGGGGAGGATCAGTTTGGATTCCGTCGAAATGTTGGAACACGTGAGGCAATACTGACCTTACGACTTATCTTAGAAGAAAGATTAAGAAAAGGCAAACCTACGTTTCTAGCATTTGTAGACTTAGAGAAAGCTTTTGACAATGTTGACTGGAATACTCTTTTTCAAATTCTAAAGGTGGCAGGGGTAAAATACAGGGAGCGAAAGGCTATTTACAATTTGTACAGAAACCAGATGGCAGTCATAAGAGTCGAGGGGCATGAAAGGGAAGCAGTGGTTGGGAAAGGAGTGAGACAGGGTTGTAGCCTCTCTCCGATGTTATTCAATCTGTATATTGAGCAAGCAGTAAAGGAAACAAAAGAAAAATTTGGAGTAGGTATTAAAATTCATGGAGACGAAGTAAAAACTTTGAGGTTCGCCGATGACATTGTAATTCTGTCAGAGACGGCAAAGGACTTGGAAGAGCAGTTGAACGGAATGGACAGTGTCTTGAAAGGAGGATATAAGATGAACATTAACAAAAGCAAAACGAGGATAATGGAATGTAGTCCAATTAAATCGGGTGATGCTGAGGGAATTAGATTAGGAAATGAGACACTTAAAGTAGTAAAGGAGTTTTGCTATTTAGGAAGTAAAATAACTGATGATGGTCGAAGTAGAGAGGATATAAAATGTAGACTGGCAATGGCAAGGAAAGCGTTTCTGAAGAAGAGAAATTTGTTAACATCGAATATAGATTTAAGTGTCAGGAAGTCATTTCTGAAAATATTTGTTTGGAGTGTAGCCATGTATGGAAGTGAAACATGGACGATAACTAGTTTGGACAAGAAGAGAATAGAAGCTTTCGAAATGTGGTGCTACAGAAGAATACTGAAGATAAGGTGGATAGATCACGTAACTAATGAGGAGGTATTGAATAGGATTGGGGAGAAGAGAAGTTTGTGGCACAACTTGACTAGAAGAAGGAATCGGTTGGTAGGACATGTTTTGAGGCATCAAGGGATCACAAATTTAGCATTGGAGGGCGGTGTGGAGGGTAAAAATCGTAGAGGGAGACCGAGAGATGAGTACACTAAGCAGATTCAGAAGGATGTAGGTTGCAGTAGGTACTGGGAGATGAAGAAGCTTGCACAGGATAGAGTAGCATGGAGAGCTGCATCAAACCAGTCTCAGGACTGAAGACCACAACAACAACAACAAGTACTGAAATCCCCAATATTCTGGGTATAGAAATTTGAATTAAATTTTTCAAGGATGAAGTCATTTTTAAGACTTTACTTCAGTTTTCATGTGTGTGTTTAACATTCATTTATGAAACAGTCATTCATCAGTCTTTTAATGCTGGAGGCGGATGAATGGGTAGGACTTGCTCCGTGAAAATTCCTATTGCACCCATAGTTTGGGGATAGCTTCTTTTATTAGTATTCAAAACTTGAAGGATACCAGGTTCGAGTCCAGCCACTGCTTAAATTCTGAATAAAATGCATCAGCAACGGCAGCTGAAGACTCCTGGCATAAGAAGTCATCATTCTTCTGCCAATGGCCTTTTCTAAAAGAACAGAGGAGTGGACAGAGGTTCAGGGTACCCTCTTGCCTTTGGAGTGAGAAGCAGCCCCTACAGGCTGGAAGAATCAGCGATGATCAACAGCATGAGGATATAGAGGGCAATGTAAATCACTGTATTAAAGACACTTATGGTACATCCACAGGACATGTCACCTGTAACTGAAAAAGTGTCACAATGATCGCTCGATTAGCAAAAGATGAAAGATTAGTCCCCCATTCAGTTCTCCTGGAGGTAACTGCCAAGGGGGACGTGACTATGCGAAAGAGCTTGAATAACCAACAAAGGGATAACGTTCTAACAGTTGAAGCAGGGAATGTCAGAGGTCTGAATGTAGTGGGAAAGCTAGAAAAATCTGTAAAGGGAAATGCAAAGATTCAACCCATATAAAGTGGGAAGGGGGTCACTGAAGTGAAATGAAAAGAAAATTAGGATTTCAGGACTGACGAATATACAGTAATATTAACAAAAACAGAAAATGGTACAATGGGAGTAAGATTTGTCATGAATATGAAACAAAGACAGAGTGAGCTATTGTGAATTGCTCAGCAATAGGGTTGTTCTTATAAAATCCAACAGTGAACCAACACCAACAAGTTGAAAATCAATCATGGGGGGGGGGGGGGGGGGGCTGGAACCCAGTTGTAGGGAAAGGAATAGAAGAAAGGGTTATAGGAGAATATGGGCTTGGCATTAGGAATAAGAGACGAGAAAGACTAATTGAGTACCACAACAAATTTCAGATGGTAATAGTGAATACTCTTGTTCCAAGAATCACGAGAGGGGGAGGTATACTTGGAAAGGACCCAGAGACACGGGAAGCTTCCAGCTGTCTTATATCATAATCAGGCAGAGATTCCAAAATCAGGTACTGGATTGTAAGGCATACCCAGGAGCAGGTATAGACTCAGATCACAATATAGTAATGATAAACAGTTGACTGATGTTTAAGAGAATCATCCAGAACAGTAAGTGTGGAAGGAAGGGGCCTACTGAAGTACTAAGGAATGATGACATGCGTTTAAAGTTAGCTAAGTATGTGGATACTGTTGTAAGGTTTACCAAAGCAGGCAGTTCAGATGAAGAGGAGTGCATATCCCTAAAAAGGGCAATCACAGATGTTGGATAGACAAACATAGGTACAAGGAAAGTAACTGTGAAGAGAGCTTGGGTGACAGAAGAAATATTTCAATTGTTCAATGAAAGTAGAAAGTACAAAAATATTCTGGGGAAGACAGGAATGCAGCAATACAAATGCATCAGGAATGGTATAAATAGGAAGTGCAAGGCATCTGAGGTGAAGTGGCTGCAAGAAAAATGAAAAGGAGTCAAAAAAGAAATAGATGTTGGAAGAACAGATTCAGAATATAGAAAAGTCAAAACAACCTTCAGTGAAATTAAAAAGCAAGAGTGGTAACATTAAGAGTTCAATGGGAATTCCACTGTTGAAATCAGAGGAGAGAGTGGATAGGAGGAAAGAGTACTCTGAAGCTCTGTATGAAGGGGGAGGACTTGTCTGTTGATGTGATAGAAGAAGAAATTAAGAGTTAATATGGAAGACGTATGAAATCCAGTACAAGCCATAATTTAGAAGAGCTCTGGAAAATTCGAGATCAAATACAGCAGAAGCGATGGGTGGCATTCCATCAGAATTTCTAAAACAATTGGGGGAAGTGGCTACTATATGTAGAAAAGAAAGAAAAATAATAGTGAGTTGCTTAAGAACAATATGAAATATAGTAGACTGCTACTCACCACAATGAGGAGGCATCAATTGGCAGACAGTGCACACTGAAAGAAGATTGCTAAATATTATCAGTGTTGTGTACATAGTTCCGTGTAGTCAGTGCGTACACAACTTTCCCACTAGAGCGCACCCCACTAAGCACAACAGCACAGGCGCAGCACTCGTCCGTCCCCGCACTACAAAATGGCACTGTCTTAGAGATGGACCAAATTCTGCTTCCACCAATCCGTGTATTAATATGTAACGCAGCCAATGAGATTGCTGCTAATGTAGAACCTTTTCTCCTTGTGGATCACACTCGCGCCGTGATACCTGAATGCTCGAGGTATTATAACGAGTGTACAGACTCCAATTAGTCAGTCTGCATTAGTCTGTACCAATCTATAGTCAAGTTTCAGTCTACGCCTAATAAGGTTATCATATTCCTGCACATAGCCATGAAGATAGATGTATAGACACTTTGTCAAGTATAAGAGATATGTGAGAATAAGATTAACTTACCAAGACCAAAGGAACTTCAGATTGTCAATTGTAAACAGCATCCAGAATCAATTTAAGTAATTTTATGCTTGGTATTATTTTAATAAATGTGTGTGAAAATTGATCAAGTTCTGTTTAAAGTTGGTCACCGTCAATCTGCTACTCTAAGTGTGCAAGTGGCATTTTTATCATCTGACCTAACCGCAGAAGATAAACATGCCACAATAAGACCAAGAGACATATTGCTGACATTCGCCTACTTCGCTAGAGCGACAAGTCAAATAATCTGATAGTGTATGTACTGAAGGTCTTACAGTATACACACCACAATCAGTCACACCGTAGGGCAGTGGCCTGTGTTTGTTTGTTTCAGTGTGTGTGTGTGTGTGTGTGTGTGTGTGTGTGTGTGTGTGTGTGTTGTATGCTTATTTGTATTTTGTGTACATCTGACAAAGGTTTGTATGCTTATCTGTGTTTTATGTACATCTGACAAAGGAGTTAGTCCCATACTTATAACATATAGCAGTACAATAACCCATGATAAACAAAGCAAGGAGGACATAAAAAGCAGGTTAGCACAGGCAAAGAGAACATTCCTTGCCAAAAGAAGTCTACTGGTATCAAACAAAGGTCTTAATTTAAAAACAAAGATTCCAAGACTTACCAAGCAGGAAAGTGCCAGTAGACAGGCACAATAAATAAAACACACAAACACACACACAGAATTTCTAGCTTTCGCAACCGACAGCTGCTTCTTCAGGAAAGAGGGAAGGAGAGGGAAAGACGAAAGGATGTGGGTTTTAAGGGAGAGGGTAAGGAGTCATTCCAATCCCGGGAGCGGAAAGACTTACCTCAGGGGGAAAAAAGGACAGGTGTACACTCGCACACACACACATATCCATCTGCACATACAAGTGTTTGAGATACGGTGCTACCGAAGAATGTTGAAAATTAGCTGGACTGATACAATATGGAATGAGGAGGTTCTCCACAGAATCAGTGAAGAAACAAACATAGAAAACACTGATATGAAGAAGAGACTAGATGTTAGGCCATGTTAAGACACTGGAGAATAATCTCCATGGTACTAGAAGCAGCTGTAGGGGGTAAATACTGCGCAGGAAGACATAGATCCCGCAAATAACTGTAGATGTAGGATGCAAATGCAACTCTGAGACGAAGAGGTTGCCACAGGAGAGGAATTCATGGCAAACTACATCAAACTAGTCAGAAGGCTGATGATTCAAAAAATTAATTATATTTGCTACTTGGTATGGATACTGAAACAAAAGTATTGACATTTTATATCTGTATTTCACCAAATGTAATGTCAATTTGTGAAATATCAATATGTGTCACATAGCCAGTTTTTAGATTTGTTTTTAAAATGAAAAAAATATCAAACTGCAGCTACAATTGTTTCAGTAAATGTTGAATGACTTTCTAAGTGCAAACACATATTGCTCAACAACTGACATTCTCTCACTCAGAACTTCCTTATACTGAGTGACAACACTGCAATAACTCTACTATGGTTGTACAATTTTTGTACATCAAAAAATGAGATTTCTTAGAGAAAAACATAGCAATTTAAAATTAATCCTCCTTTTTTAATTTCAATGCCAACCTACCATAAAGTTTTTCATTACTCTAGTTCATTTATAACTCACTTTACCCTGGTCGTAAAAACCGTTGCAGTTACAAATATTTTCTCATATTCATAAGCTAAATCAAATCAAAATAAATTCTCACTAGGGGTAACTGACCCAATTGCATCTCTCTCTCTCTCTCTCTCTCTCTCTCTCTCTCTCTCTCTGTGTGTGTGTGTGTGTGTGTGTGTGTGTGTGTGTGTGTGTGTGTGTGTGTGTGTGTGCCCCCTCCACCCCCTCCTACCCCACTTCCTTACCCCCTGCAGGTGCGCCGGCTGGTGTGGCCATGCGGTTCTAGGCGCTTCAGTCTGGAACCACATGACCACTACGGCCGCAGGTTCAAATCCTGCCTCAGGCATGGATGTGTGTGATGTCCTTAGGTTAGTTAGGTTTAACTAGTTCTAAGTCCTAGGGGGCTGATGACCTCAGAAGTTAAGTCCCATAGTGCTCAGAAGCATTTGAACCCTGCAGGTGCTCCAGAGTTCAATGTTGTCTGAGGCACCGGCAGTTTGGTTTGGAGGGGATTACAGTTTTAGCAGTTTCATGTATGGGATGTACAGGGTGTCCAAAACATCCCTTTACAACTTCAAAATTTTAATACACTGGCAGTTGTTGAAATATTTTAACAAAATTTCTTTTATTGTAATCACTGTTTACTAAGGTTTTTATATGTACTAAAATTTTGTGTTTCACATACTCTGTTGATGAAAGGAACTGAAACTCTATAAAATGGCAACTCCTCAAGAGAAGGCACAATGTGTGATCTGGTTTATTGAGACAAAATTGGTTGGTTGGTTTGTGGGATTAAAGGGACCAGACTACTATGGTCATCGGTCCCTTGTTCCATAAAAACTAAAAACACCCGAAGAGAATAAAAAACGAACAACAGGAAAGACAGCAGACGAAACAGGACATGAAATACTCTGACAGAGACCAGACAAAACAAATTAAAACACACAGTGTGACGGTGGTTGGCCGACCGTAGAGAAAAAGAGGAAAAGCCAACCACCAAGAACACTTTAAAAACTCAGTTTAAAATCAGAGGCTAAAAGACAGAATCAACACTTAAAAAAAAAAAAAAAAATAAACACACACAGATTAAAGGATAAAAACCCCCTGCCCGAATAAAACACAAAACCAAGTCCACCACGGCAGAGTCATCTGATAAAAGAGCAGAGCGCGTGTCAGGCATTGCAAAAGTCTGCCTGAGCACAGTTAAAAGGACGCACTCCAACAGAATATGGACCACCGTCAAGGACGCCCCACAACGACAAAGAGGGGGATCCTCACGACACAGTAAATAACTGTGCGTGAGTCGGGTGTGGCCAATGCGGAACCGACAAAGGACGACTGAGTCCCTGCGGTTGGCTCGCATGGATGACCGCCACACAGTCGTCGTGTCCTTGACGACACAGAGTTTGTTAGGGTTGGTCAGACCGCGCCATTCAGCATCCCAAAACGAGAGAACTTTGCGGCGTAAGACTGCACGCAAATCAGCCGCCAGGAGGCCAATCTCCAGAGATGGATGACTGGTGGCCTCTTTCGCCAGGCGGTCAACAGTTTCATTGCCGGGTATACCAACATGGCCTGGGGTCCAAACAAAGACCACAGACCTGCCGCTACGGGCGAGAGTATGCAGGGACTCCTGGATAGCCATCACCAGACGAGAACAAGGGAAACACTGGTCCAGAGCTCGTAAACCGCTCACGGAATCGCTACAGATAACAAAGGACTCACCTGAGCAGGAGCGGATATGCTCTAGGACACGAAAGATGGCGACCAGCTCAGCAGTGTAAACACTGCAGTCAGCCGGCAACGAACGTTGTTCAGAATGGTCCCCTAGAGTTAGTGCATAACCGATTAGACCAGCAACCATCGAACCATCGGTGTAGACAACGCCAGAGCCCT
Source organism: Schistocerca gregaria (assembly GCF_023897955.1). Classification (NCBI taxonomy): domain Eukaryota; kingdom Metazoa; phylum Arthropoda; class Insecta; order Orthoptera; family Acrididae; genus Schistocerca; species Schistocerca gregaria. The sequence goes on from NC_064923.1 coordinate 121,686,833, forward strand.
GAAATGTGGCTAGAATTGAATAAAAGCGGCGTCGGAAGGCCTCCGGAGGGACTGAGTCCTTCGGGCCATGTGCCAAGTCGAGCCGAAGGCAAGGGCGAGGCACACATCACGGGGGTGTACGCAGAGGGGCCCGGAAAGGAGGTGGAACAGGGAAACACCCAAGCCACGAAAGAAGCTGTTTGACACGTACGGCGATCGGACAACCCAACCGGGGCCGACGTTCTGGCAGATGAACGACTGACTGCAGGAAGAGGACACGATAATTTGGATGCCCGGGCAAGCTAAAAACATGGGCAGCATAAGCAGCCAGTAATTGTTGGCGTTGTAACCGCAGTAGAGGGACACCTGCCTCCACAAGTATGCTGTCCACAGGGCTGGTTCGGAAGGCACCAGTGGCCAGGCGTATCCCGTTGTGGAGAATTGGGTCCAGCAGCCGCAACGCAGATGGGGATGCTGAGCCATAAGCCAGACTCCTGTAGTCCAGATGGGACTGGATTAACGCCTGGTAAAGCCGTAGGAGAGTAGATCGGTCGGCGCCCCACCTGGTGTGGCTCAGGCATCGCATAGCATTTAGATGCCGCCAACACGCCTGTTTAAGCTGCCGAATATGAGGCAGCCAAGTCAACCGGGCATCAAAAACCATCCCCATAACCTATGTGACTCCACCACTTTAAGAAGCTCGCCGTCAAGATAAAGCCACGGCTCCGGGTGAACAGTGCGTCACCAGCAGAAATGCATAACGCAGGTCTTGGCTGCGGAAAACTGAAAACCATGCGCTACAGCCCAAGACTGCGCCTTGTGGATTGCGCCCTGTAGCTGACGTTCAACAGCTGCAATGCCAATAGAGCTGTAGTAAAGGCAGAAGTCGTCAGCGTACAGGGAAGCGGAGACAGAATTCCCCACGGCCGCAGCGAGCCCGTTAATGGCTATTAAAAACAGGCAGACACTGAGAACAGAACCCTGTGGCACACCATTCTCCTGGACTTGGGAGGAACTATATGAGGCCGCGACATGCACGCGGAAGGTACGATACGACAGAAAATTGCGGATATAGATCGGCAGAGGGCCCCGAAGACCCCACCCATGAAGTGTAGAAAGGATGTGATGACGCCATGTTGTATCATACGCCTTCCGCATGTCGAAAAAGACAGCAACCAGATGCTGACGGCGGACAAAAGCAGTACGGATGGCCGACTCCAGGCTCACCAGATTGTCGGCGGCGGAGCGGCCTTTATGGAACCCACCCTGAGATGGAGCCATAAGGCCTTGAGACTCCAGTACCCAATTCAAGCGCCGGCTCACCATCCGTTCAAGCAACTTGCAAAGAACGTTGGTGAGGCTAATGGGACGGTAGCTGTCCACCTCCAAAGGGTTCTTCCCCGGTTTCAGAATGGGGACAACAAGACTTTCCCGCCATTGCGACGGAAACTCACCCTCGACCCAAATGCGGTTGTAAAGATCGAGGAGGTGTCGCTGGTAGTCCACTGAAAGGTGTTTCAGCATCTGAGAGTGGATGCTATCTGGCCCAGGAGCGGTATCAGGACAAGCGGCAAGGGCACTTCGAAATTCCCACTCACTGAATGGAACATTGTACAATTCAGGATAGTGAGAGCGAAAAGAAAGACTCCGACGTTCTATCCGCTCCTTAATGGAGCGGAAGCCCAAGGGGTAGTTGGCAGAAGCGGAATTCATAGCAAAGTGCTCTGCCAAGCGGTTTGCAATGACGTCGGAGTCAGTACAAACTGCTCCATTCAGTGAGAGCGCTGGGACACTGACAGGGGTCCGATAGCCATAGAGGCGGCCAATCTTGGCCCAGACCTGCGATGGAGTGACATTGAGGCCAATGGTGGACACATACCGCTCCCAGCACTCCTGCTTGCGTTGGCGGATAATGCAGCGGGCTCGCGCATGCAGCCGTTTGAAGGCGATACGGTGGTCGATTGAGGGATGTCGCTTGTGACGCTGGAGCACCCGCCGGCGAGCTTTAATTGCTTCAGCAATCTCAGGCGACCACCATGGCACAGTCCGCCGCTGAAGGGACCCAGAAGAACGGGCAAAGGCAGATTCGGCAGCAGTAACGATGCCGGTCCTGTCCGATTGAACCACTGCATCAATGGCATCGTTAGAGAGAGGCTCAATAGCGGCAGTGGAGGAGAAGAAGTCCCAGTCAGCCTTATTCAGAGCCCATCTGCTAGGGCGCCCAGAAGACTGACGCTGTGGCAGTGACAGAAAGATTGGAATGTGGTCACTACCACACAGGTCGTCATGCACTCTCCATTGGACAGACGGTAAGAGGCTAGGGCTACAGATGGAAAGGTCAATGGCGGAGTATGTGCCATGTGCCACACTGAAGTGTGTGAAGGCACCATCATTTAAGATCGAGTTGCGCCAATAAATGCTCAACGATGGCGCCTCGACCTGTTGCCACTGACTCACCCCACAGATGGTTATGGGCGTTAAAGTTGCCCAGTAACAGGAAAGGTGGAGGCAATTGAGCTATCAGAGCAGCCAGGACATGCTGCGCGACATCAGCATCCGGTGGAAGGTAAAGACTGCAGACGGTAACAGCCTGTGGCGTCCACACCCGAACAGCGACAGCCTCTAAAGGTGTGTGGAGAGGTACAGACTCACTGTGAAGAGAGTTCAGGACATAGATGCAGACGCCACCAGACACCCTTTCATAAGCTGCCCAGTTCTTATAATAACCCCGATAGCCACGGAGGGCAGGGGTTCGCATTGCCGGAAACCAAGTTTCCTGCAGAGCAATGCAGAGGAAAGGGTGAAGGCTGATAAGTTGGCGGAGCTCAGCTACATGGTGGAAGCAACCGCTGCAGTTCCACTGGAGGATGGTGTTGTCCATGGCTGAGAAAGGCTTGACGGGACTGGGAAGGGAGATTACGCCGCTGGGTCACCTGCTGCCTCCGATTTTGCACTTGTGATAGTGCTTTCCACGGCATCTGATGGACCGGCGAGATCGAGGTCCTCAGCGGATGCCAGAATCTCCACCGCATCCTCAGACGCAGAGCTGGAAGGTTGCGGTGGGATGGCTGCCACCACGAGTTCCTTGGGCTGAGAGTTCTTCTTGGGTTTCTCGCGCCGTTCCTTGGGTCGCACCGGCTGGGAGGGCTTCACCAATTCAGTCTCTGGGATGGAGGAGGATCGTGAAGCCCTACGACCAGCTGATTGTGGGCACTTACGCCATTGTCGGCCGTCAGGCTTCTCGCTGGCGAAAACCTAAGAAGGGAGGGACCCAAGGGACCCCTTGCGAGCGTGAGAATCCGAAGAAGTTGGACACTTCTCCGGCTTAGAAGCGGGGACGGACATACCCGATGGGTGGGATGGTGTTGCTCCTGAGGTAGGTGGTGCAGGAGCAACCCGGTGGGTAGAGCCCCCCACTGGCGAGGGGGCAGGAGGAGTTTTACTACTCTTCGATCCGGCCACAATTGGAGAAACAGACGGGGCTAGCACAGGTGTTGTAGCAGCAGCGTAGGAAGATGTCATTCTCACAGGATGGAGTTGGTCGTATTTCCTCTTGGCCTCAGTATAGGTTAGTCGGTCCAGGGTCTTGTATTCCATGATTTTACGCTCTTTCTGGAAAATTCGGTAGTCTGGCGAGCAAGGTGAATGGTGCTCCCCGCAGTTGACACAGATGGGAGGCGGGGCACATGGAGTATTGGGATATGATGGGCGTCCGCAATCTCGACATGTGAGGCTGGAAGTGCAGCGAGAAGACATATGGCCGAACTTCCAGCACTTAAAGCACCGCATCGGGGGAGGGATATAGGGCTTAACGTCACATCGGTAGACCATCACCTTGACTTTTTCTGGTAATGTATCATCTTCGAAGGCCAAGATGAAGGCACTGGTAGCAATCTGATTTTCCTTCGGACCCCGATGAACGCGCCGGACGAAATGTACACCTCGGCGCTCTAAATTGGCGTGCAGCTCTTCATCAGACTGCAAAAGAAGATCCCTATGGTAAATAACTCCCTGGACCATATTTAAACTCTTATTGGGTGTGATCGTAACGGCAACATCCCCCAACTTGTCACAAGCGAGTAACCGTCGTAACTGGGCAGAGGATGCCGTTTGTATCAGGACTGACCCAGAGCGCATTTTTGACAAGCCCTCCACCTCCCCAAACTTGTCCTCTAAATGCTCGACAAAGAACTGAGGCTTTGTGGAGAGAAAAGACTCCCCATCAACCCTCGTACCAACTAAGAAGCGGGGCGAAGAACTGCTACTGCCATCCTGAGACTTACGTTCCTCCCACGGTGTGGCCAGAGAGGGGAACGTTTTCGGATCGTACTTCTGAGCGTTAAACTGAGCCCGAGAATGCTTAGAGACCGCTGGCGGCTGGCCACCAGCGAGAGACGATGTACCACGCTTCATTGCGGGTCATCCGCCCTGATGCCACCTACTCCGACCAAGGGACCTCCCCACGGGCGCCACCCAGCCACGGCAAGAGCCACCTGGCAGGATGGCCGTCGCCGGGAGTCTCGATACCCCAGGAGGATAGGCATCTACTCCTTGGCATACGTGGGGAGTTAAAGGCGCAGGCATCAGTAGAGCGATCCCTGTGTTGTCAGGGGGCTACAACCAACAGGTTACATGGCGGCCCCACCACAACGGACTGGCTACCGTGCTTGATGTTAGGTAACATGTGGTCCATGGTCGCCGTCGGTGCAAAAAGAGGCACTGCACAGTGCACGGTGTTATCTGCACGCAGAAAAAGAGTCATGCCCAAGAGATGGAGAGCGGACAGGACTGCAGTTCAACGGTGTATAAGCTGGCGAAAGGTCTGATCGCAATATGGAACAATGCACCAAATAAGGCGCCCTTCCCCAATCGGCTCGCTCTTCGGAAAATTTTGAGAGATGGAGGTCAAACCCAACAGGGGACCATCATACAAGGCCGAAAAGTTTGAGACTCCTTTTAGTCGCCTCTTACGACAGGCAGGAATACCGCGGGCCTATTCTAACCCCCGAACACGCAGGGGGGAGAGACAAAATTGGATCAGATGTTCAGACTCAATGAAACTTCAGAACGAAGTATGGAAGAGATCCACCATCGCACTCTTCAATCCATGCATGGCACAAAAAAATCATGGAGACAGGGACAGTGTTGGACAAAGGGAGGAGCGGGCGACCAATAATATCCAAGGAAAACATTGATCATGTTTTAAATGTCTTCACTTTTTCACCTACAAAGTCCATCTGCACTGCTGCCAGACAGTTGCAACTATCAAGTTCAACTGCGCATAAGGTCCTCCACAAGAACTTACGGGTTTACGCTTACAAAGTGCAACTGTTACAGACACTTGAGTCAAATGACAAGCCCAAAATGGACACAGTTTGCACTCAACATGCTGGAACGCCTTTCAGTGACGAAGCAACTCTTCATGTTTCTGGGACATTAAACAGACACAATGTGAGAATCTGGTGATCTGAATACCCCCATGAGACTAGGGAGCTTCACTGGGATAGTGTAAAAGTGAATGTGTGGTGTGGAATCATGTGCAACCGAATAATTGGTCCATTTTTCTTCAGCGAGTCAACAATTACTGCAGATGTTTACCTCAAACCTCTGACCGAATATGTAGCACCCCAACTGATTGACTTACAACCAACTATCATTTTCCAGCAAGATGGTGCGCAACCACATTGGGAACTACATGCTCATTGGTTCCTCAATGAAACATTTCCACGCAGATGGATTGGGAGGGATGGGCCACCGTGTTTGCCAAATATAACTTCCTTGGACTTTTTTTATAGGGGTATGTAAAAGATATCATTTATCAAATGTAGATATGGGACATTGCTGACTTGAAGCAAAGGATTCGTAATGCCATGCCATAATTGATGATGCTATGCTACAGAGAACATGGCAAGAAATCGAGTACTGTCTTGATGTGCTTCAAGCAACTAAAGACGCACATGTAGAGGTCTATTAAAGACTGTCAAAAAAACTTTTATAAACACTGATTACAATAAAGGAAATGTTGTTAAAATACTTCAAAACTGCTGCTGTAATAAAATTTTGAAGTTGTAAAGGGACTTTATGGACACCCTGTACATTACTGTCAAAAGTCAGATAATTACTGGATGAATTTGTATTTCAACAAGTAATAACCATTCTATTTATAATCTTGTCATTTACTAACAGAAGGCCTCTATTTATGTAGTTTCATTAAATCTTTGTGAACATCAGTAAATGCTGCATGATCTTTGTTTCTTCATAAGTACAAAAGGTAATTCTGTCTTCAGGGAAGAATTCACTGTCCTATTTGTCTGGCACTTTAGGTTGGTTGAGACCTAAGTTTAATGGTACAGGTAGTAGTAGTTCTTCCATTAGCAGAATGGTGAGCACTGATACTTACCTCTCTATAGCTGAAATTTGCTTCACGATATGGTGACCAGTGTCTGGAGGCAGCTCATGTTAGATGTCAAGGTGTTGGTAAGATATAGTGGATAACATCAAATTTGTCATGACAACACGGTTGTATATAGGGATGTTGAAACGCCAGGAAATTGTTACAAAATGTGGGAAGACCAGCAGAGGAGCGATACTTGGAGCAGGGACTGCAAGCTGACACTTAAGGTAAACAAATTTTAAGTATTTGTAAGTAGGTACAAAGCTCTATTACTACTTAATGATACTGTTAACAATCAACTCCAGAAAACGTCACCCAAAAAAGAGAGAGAGAGAATAAGTTTAAGTATGAGGAACAACGCACAAAACAAGTTACAGAAATAGCAACTACCAGAATGAGTTTCTCTGGAAGAATCTTAAGTAAATGTAATTCAGGTTATACATTTCTATGTCAAATAAATATACGTAATGCATATTCAGAAAAATAGAAGGATTAAATGAAACCATTCATCATAAACTGAAGCACTGAGCAACGGTCCAGTACACAAATAGCATTGAAATTATTGCTAAGCTTTCAGACAATGTGCCTTGAAGTTAACAGCTGAAATAAGAATGTCCACACACACACACACACACACACACACACACACACTGCTACACTGTCCCAGATATTGTCATGCATCCCAAGGGCTGAGAGTTTACATTGGAGGAGTGAGTGTTGAAATAAGGAGGAAAGATGGGTTGAGGAGAAATAAGGTATTGACTGGGAGGAAATGAGATGTCAATGTGCCACTGGTCAATATATCTGACAAAATCCTTCACATCAGTCAGGCTGCAGTTTCACGACAGTATGTCCAGCTGGAGTGTGTGTGTGTGTGTGTGTGTGTGTGCGCGCGCGCGCGCGCGTGCGGAGGGGAATGGCATGGACATGCTGTGTGCAAGTGGGAGTGGCAGGTAGTACAGAAATTTCCAATAGAATTCTAAGGTGTGACATTATGACACCTAACTGGGTGCAGAAAGTTTGAATTCACAGTGTCACCTGGGCTGTAATATGGCCAAACCGCTGTAGTGGGTCACGGCTACTCTCAGCTACAGAAGACGCTACGGCGGGTGGTGGTGCAGTACACAGGCTGTGGCAGGCGTGTGCTAGTTGTGCGAGGCACTGCAGGAACTCTCCGCGCAACCGCGTGTAGTCAGTTGCAAACTGCAGTGAGTGCGCAGGTGTGCTTGCAGCCTGTTTTACACACAAAATACAAACTCTTAACTTAAGTTTTTGCATATGTCTTTTCAAATTTGAAACACAAATTAACTGAAGGTATGGTAGTCAGGTGGTTTCAGCCTTATCTTAATAGCAGGAAGCAGAAGGTATTTATACATTTTCACATAACAAGAAACAAGATAGCAAGCAATAAAATACTGTCAGTTGGGGAGTTTCTCAAAGATCCATATTATTTCTGTTTCTTTTTTTGATTTACATTAATGACTTGCCTTCAATTGTAAAATATAACTCTACATTTTTTTATTATTTTTATTTTTTTATGATACAAGGAAGCTGTTGCTTGTTTGAAACAGGAACTGAATATATTATGCTCTGGAGAAAAATAACTTTTGGTTTACAGCTAGTATGTTGACACGTAAGGGCAAAAAAACATATGGCATACAATTTCTTACACACAATTCTTTGCACTGATATTTACCATGCACACATTTATGGCCTCCCACAAAAGCTAAATGCTGCCACCTACAAAATCAGAAACTGTCCACACTTAGCACCAATGACATGCTTAAACTCATTTACTTCACATTGTTTCTCGAATAATATTTTGGGGCTACACATTTCATGAACTTACCATATTTTCAGTCCACAAGCCGAAAGCTTTGTTTGGCAGTCTTTTTGTTATGCCTATCCATGACACAACATCTCCACTATATGGTGAGTAGCAACTATCCTTTTCATAACATTGTCATGTATTTAAGTGTTCGGCGTGATGGTGAAAGGAATACTTTTTTTCTCTACAAAATATTAGATCAAGAACCGATGCAAGTATTTTCTAGTTTCCCTAATCCATGTGCACAAAACACTGTGAGCAGAGGGTAGGATGGTTATAGGGCCACATAGCAATTTCCACGCAAAACGAATAAATCTAAGGACAACAAAACATCTCTCTTATTTCTCTTATTTAAATGTTCAGTTTATTTAAACTGAGTTTGCCCTTTTTGTGAATTATAAGCAATGGTCACAATATGGAGAGAAGTGGTTATTAGCAGAAATAAAAAAAGATGAAAACCAGAACAGTGAGAACACAACTGAAGCAAAATCTGTCAAGTTTTGTAATAAGACTTTTTATCAGTTCTAGGTTTGTATGATAATTGATTAATATTCACACTAATAGCAACATTCAGAACAAAGCCAATATTTAAGAAATGACATTTTTCCCCATCATTGCTAAATTCACAAATATTGGTATAATGTAAAACTGTTTGTTACTGTCAGTTACAAATTTTGTGGATATTACTCACTTTGAGAGCTGCGGTAGCTTTACAGCAGTGAGTGACAGCTGTCTCAATCCTTTGCACAGTACCAGGCAACTGCCCACCCTGCAGAGCGGTCTCACCACGGCACAGTGCCTCCAAAGATACAAGCCAGAAGTGCAGTTGCTCTGATGCCACATTTTCCTGGAGGCGACCAAAGATGTTGGCTGCTACAGCATGGTGACCATATCTGTGTAACATTAGACTGCCTGTTACAAATGATTGTTAAACTTTAAATATAAATACTGCTTTGCCTGATAATCAAAGTTAAATATGTCTGTTTTCCATTGGAGTAAAACCAGAAAATAACAATATAAAATTGCCACATGCACATACAGGGTGAGCCCAAACTCTACTGACAATCTTTGAAAGAATAATTTGGTATATCCGCCCGGAGTTTTAGTGCATGTAAAGCTTCATCCTCGATGGCTTCCTTTACAATAATTCATCTAGTTTGTAACATCAGTTACCTTTCTGACTTTTTATAATTTTGTTCTTATTACTGAAGCCATAGTAACAGTGATGCAACATTGGCACATAAAACAATGTAATACCGCCTTACGTTTTTTTCCATCATAACTGGTAAAAGAGGATTGTTTTATCAGTAGAATTACATAAAATTACTTTCTTCAAATATTTATGAGCTTGGGACACCGCCTGCATAAAATACAAAAATAGAAAAAAAAAAAAAACATTGTGCACAATGTACATGTTCTTGTAAAATTATACATCTACATAACGACATGCCAGTGTGCATGAATTAGTTAATATCTAACTGTTTTCTCTTTTTACTATACCAACATGTAAAATAACCATTGCAAAGATGATCTCTGGATGAATAAATTTATAGTATATCAGCTACTCATACATTTGTTCATTCAAATTTTACGTTCCATTACCCTGTCAAGTAGGATGACCTTCAGGGATGTGGAATGAATCAAGGTATATGCTATCAAAACACAAGCAAATCATAAGAAAACTTAATTTTATTTATATGTATTAACAATTAACTGTGGCCATATCATTTAACACTATTCATGCTTATGCAAGCTAAATTTAATCAATTGGAAAGAAGGCATTTACTTTTAAAAAGTTGCATGTTCCTCAGTTAAATTAAGTATGTGATGTTTTAGCTTGATATTTACTGGATTACATTACTATTTTGCAAAGAAAATAGTTATCTGTAAATATATAGTCATGTTTGCAATACATTAGAGCTTCTCATACAAATTTACAAGACCCGTCTAGTTGGCAAAATGCATTAGCAAGCTGCATCCGGAATTCAGCTAGCATGCTGGGCCCAGACTGAATCCATGTGGGGCATTAATTCCAAGGGCCGGTTTGCCAACCAGCCTGGATGTGGATTTTACGTGGTTTCCCACATCTGACTCAGGTGAATATTAGGCTGGTATCAAAGCCCCTCCTCAGTTATAAGATTCACAAACATTTCAAATAACATGCTCTTACTTTCACATGGATAACACTACACATGAACAGACGAGGCACACAATTTCCCAGGTGGATATGGTGTGGCGGTTGGTGACAGAATCTGAATCCACTCCCTCCAGGACTAACATTGCCAAATCCAGATTAACACACCGATCCTATGAAGATATAGAATGAGGCAAGAGGAGGTGGGGGATACAGCTTTACGGTGAGCACTGCTACTTGCCATGTTGGCAATTTTTAAATTTTCCTTGCCTTATGTTAAATGTGAGCTTGTTGAATATGTTTGCACCAGAGAACATGAATGTCGACAAGGAGGCAAACTCTACATGGAAACTGGTGAGTTTAGTCTTGTCCGAAGGGCTGAGTGAACTCCTCTTATTTTTTATCTTCCCCAAATCTGTCCCTCTTTCCTTCTGAGGAAAGAAGTAATAGTTCCAAAGGCTAGGATAATTCTATATGTTGTTTTGCATACTACCAATTTCACCTCAGCAGTCTGTCTCATAATTTTATGATTCTTATGTCTGTTGTTTGTTCATGCAGTGCCTGCATCTATATTTTTGTTGTTTATTATTCAGTGCAATATTTGCTGTTGCCGAGGAAGTAGAAAAATTTGGTGGCCAACGATTTCAACATAACCCAATTTCTGGAAGCACAGTATAATTAGGATCACAATTTTTGTATGTTTCTCATTTAATGCTGTTCCAAGTTGCTTTTGCCTTATTGTTTGAACTTTTAATTTTTTGAGTATAGTGCATATATATCACGTTTTTTGATAGCAAACCAGAGGATTTTACAATGCTGGTGGCTATGGAGTTCCAACTCTTGACAATGGCTTGTCCTTTGATTAAGAAATGCTTTCTCTTTGTAACACAAGATACAATAATCCCTTGTTTATTTCAGAGTCAAACCTGTCTACTTAGTAATATATTCCCCACACCAAGGTCAAGCTACCATTTATAATTCTGTGATACAATACTTTGATTCCGTTACACAGTACTTTCCTCCTATGATCTTTAGCTAATTAGTCAATATTTTTTATTGTTAACATTTGATCATTATAGTCATATAAAAAATTGACTAATGGTTTTATGTCTACATCCGTGAAGGTTGTTGGGTCTAACAACAATTGTAATTTCATTCTAACGAGCTGCATGGTCACCAATGGTATCTGTTCTTTCGGGAATGTCCAAAAGAACAGATACCATCTTAGTATATGCCCGAACTCTTACGGGAATTGGCAACGCGCCACGAGTAATGAGTATAATGGGCGGGGGCATTACGAATGTAGTGCGGGACAATAAGATGAGAATGTGGGGGTTTCGCGGGAGGCGTGCCAGAGATAAATCCCTGCAGTCGCGTTATCCTCTGTGTCCTCGGTGGCTCAGATGGATAGAGCGTCTACCATGTAAGGAGGTGATCCCGGGTTCGAGTCCCAGTCAGGGCACACATTTTCATCTGTCCCCGCTGACGTATGTCAACGTCTGTAAGCAGCTAAGGGTGTTCATTTCACTGTAAAAACAAACTGTAAGGTTGTTGCACTGTGCTTTTCAATCTTTTAAGGGAATTTTACTGTGGCAAATAATAAATAGATCAACATCAACAACTCTACATGTCTCCAGGAACAATAATCTTATTAAAATTGTCCCTAGATGCTTTTTGAATTCTCCGGTATATTCTACTGGTGACCTCTGAACTGTCTGTACCACAACCTTGTATGTTTCCTGAACCACTACAAGTACTACAAGAGCTGTTCAACACAATTACCATTAAACTGAAGGGCTTGGGATTTTACGCAATTTTTGCATACCTAGCCAGGTCCCTCCCCTTTCTTCTTATTGCTTCAACAGAAGTATGATACATCAAGATGAATTCATGCAGCTTCCGTGATTTCCATAAGATCCCCAACTGTCACAACAAATCAATTAAAATACAATCCATCCTTTCATTATCCTGTATGTATATGAGAAGTCCATCCTTTTTATTAACTAGGCTTTAGATGTTCTGATGGAAGACACTACATGCACTTTCTTTAACAATAATGGCTTTGTACTAGCTGCTGTATTTTGTTTTGCTAATAGCTGTTTCAACTGTAATTAAATTTATTCTTCAACTCTTGTCTTTTGGATGAATATATCCTAAAAAGACTCAGGGAATAAACAACAAATCACTAATACAGGATGCGTACTGCTTTCATTGGATTGGATGCCTCTGGAAATGTGGGAGCTGCCTCTTACCTGAAGTATTTGGATACAAAACATGCCGTGTATGTACAACCAAGTGAGGAGCTGTGTATCATTCACAATCATATGTGAACATCCTTCTCCCCTGAATAAATTTTCAAGCTCTAATTAATGTGTTACACGTAAGGGTTAGTTGTAAGGTTATCATACCACTCAAAGTATGACACAATCTTCACATTAGTATAAGGAATACTCTCAAAAGTGCACCTGATACTCTGAACTGTATAATTAATCTCCAACCATTATCCAATGATTTGCTTTACCCTATATCATTTCCCATACCATCTAAACCAATCACTGAGTCCTCCACTTGTCTTAATAATTCACATTATTTGGCAATCACTTCCCACATCTTAAATCCTGTACTGTTAGATTGTTCCTGAACTTCTTGCATTGGCTGAATGCACACACGCACGCGCACACTCTTTCTTTGACTCTTACTAACTACCCAGATGAAAAGTGTGTACCCTTAGTTAGTGATCACCATCCCATACAATTTACACATGAAATATAAGGACAAATTTGACAGACATTAATGTCAAGGACAACACAAATTGAATGCATGGGAAGTGGGAACAAAAACTCTGGAGGCATCACTAACCTGGCGGCAGATCGAGCTATCCTGTAATTTGCCCACAGATCAGCTTTCTCTGAAACTGCCTCAACTGCTTTTCGTATCTCAAGTGGCCACTCATATGTTAACATTGTCTGGAATATTAGTGTGCAAAGCATTACCTGTGAACAATACAGTAACCTGGTTACAGTGGAAAAGTTATAATGCTGTTCTTCCATAGTAGATAGATATAAAAAGCTATGATAAAAAGAGGCAAAATGAAATATTATAAAAGTTAACTAAGAGTGACATAACAGCATGACATTTTTTAAACATACTACATGAATAATCGCTGTTCCAAGGACCAAAAGGGTACCTAAGTAACATCTAAAAACAGCTGAATAAACAACAAGGAAGCAACCTGCAACAAGAAACACACCTAGCACACACCACAGAGAGAAACACCTTTATCTCATATTATGATATTTTAATACAGATTTTTTTTATCTAAAAGCTCGGCATCTGGTACTAAACTTCACATTGTTAGTAGTCCAACTGTCATTCCATCAGCATCTCTACCATAGTTTATTTCAATGAGAAAACTTTGTCTTGTAGGTATTTCTTTAATTTGTGATATCTGTTTAATTTTTTTATTTAAGTGTGGGCACAGAATAATTTACAGTGTTGTAGACAACAAACTAGAGGGGAAGCAAAATAAATTAATCAGCACACAAAGTTTCACATTTAGAAATAAGTCTCAATATGGTGACATAAAAGCAAGAGTGCGAGTACATTTAACGTTCTCTCCCTCACTTTTAGCTCATGAAATTACCCTGTTGGACAATGCAGCCACAGTAAATAAATTATTTACCTGAGAGAGAGAGAGAGAGAGAGAGAGAGAGAGAGAGAGAGAGAGAGAGAGAGAGATAATGTTGTGTAAAGAGGAGAACTGCACATCTTGCAGAGTTATCTTCAAATATACTGGAATGCTTACATTCACTTATCAGGAAATTTATATCATAATGGTACATGTTGGTAATATAAAACTCATGCACACACACAGGGTTGGCTGGTTTATGGGAGGAAAGGGACCAGACTGTCTCACACGGGGGAAGGGGAAGGGGGAGGGGGAAGGGGGGGAGTGAGTCATAAAGACTTTGCCTCCTTGCCTTGGGTTTACTTTCTGGCCTAAATGTTTCAATAACAAATTGGAAATTTCTGTACCTTCAAAACATAATACAAACATCCCTTATTAATCCCAAGTGACAATGTAATGTTAGCTGTATTTAAGCATATCTTCTACAGGGAGGAAAGGAAGATGATTTAATTTCCCATTGACAAAGAAGTGATTATAGATGCTGGTGTTCTATGGAACATAGATAACTACATTTCTTTAACACAGAAATGTGGTCATTTAAATGTGATGCTAGCAGTAGAAGTAATATCTTTGCTGCTATTTTCAGTGTATCAAAAACTGCCTGTAAAAAACTGTACATTTTAAACTAATCATAGTTTAAAACAGTTGAAGTCTTCACAGCCACTTCATAACAATTTGCTTGTTCTCACATATCTCAAGTTTTTGGTTGATGATCCTTTAGTAGTTTTTCTGACATGTTGCTACCACAAGTAGCTAGTGCTGACAAAGACTCAACACCCATTGCTGGTGGTAGTGTATGGTCCACAACCACTAACCAAGGGTGAATCTTTATCAATGCTAGCCACTCTTGCTGATGAAACATCAGAAATAGCACATAATGATTTTCTGCCGAATCTTGGTTGTCTATCCAAAATAGGTTTTTGATTTGTTTTTCTCATATGAATATTATTTCTCCTATATTGTTTTCATTGTATCTTCTCACATAATTACATTATATTAATACTTGTTCATAGATCACAAATACAACATAAGTTTTCTTTACACACACACACACACACACACACACACACACACACACACACACACAGAGAGAGAGAGAGAGAGAGAGAGAGAGAGAGAGAGAGAGAGAGAGAGAGAGAGAGAGAGAGAGTTACTACTTCATATCTGAAACTTCATCTACTGAGCAGAAGGAGTTGTCACATAGAATTTGTTTTTAATTTGTCAGCTTTTGAGTTGAGTGCCAACAAACACTTCATAATGCAAGTGTGACTAAGTGTTGGCAGGGTAGCTGCATGAAGCTCACAGTGAGCCTGGAGGCAAAGGGAGGAGGGGTGCATTAACTGTGGGGAAAAATGAGGACGAGGACAGAGAAAAAACAATAGAAAAACAGATCCAGAGTTGAATGTATGAGATGCTAGCATGGAACAGTGACAGTTACCAAGTTAGAGAAGATGATGATGATGATGATGATAATGATGAGTAAGTAGCCAATCTTCAGGATTTGTTAGGAGTATGTTTCAAAAAGTATTGTATTTGAAATATAACTTTCCCTGTAGTTGCACAGCTGAACAAGTAATAGGGGTGAGAGAGGTGAGTTTCGAGTCAATATTTTCAGGCTGTGCAACATGTCCCTTTGGAGCAGACACATTATTTCACCTGGTGTTCAGGATGGGAATACGCCTATTGCGCTCAGACCAGCTTATCACAAGAATTTTCCAACAGCACACTGAACTGCAGTTGGCAGAAAAAAGCATTGTAATCATACCCAACAAACAAGAATCAGCTGAGGAAATTGTGAATAATGTCTCTCAGAAAATTATTAATTGGACTCTCTTAAAATTTAGAAAAACCCCGTACACACAACTCTGTACAGTAAAGGGCATAACACCATTGAAAAATATAAACTTGGAATATAAGTCAAAATTTCAGGGTGCATGCATTCATGAGAAATTGAATTGGAAGGAACACAATGATGATCTGGTAAAACAGTTAGATTCTGCTTCTTACGCTATTAGGTTTATTGCAAATTTCGGTGATAAACATATCACTAAATTAGCCTACTATGCCTATTTTCATTCACTGCTTTCATATGGCATCATATTTTTGGGTACTTCATCAATAAGAGAAAAAGTACTCATTGCACAAAAGTGTGTAATCAGAATTTTAGCTGGAGCCCACCCAAGATCACTTTGCAGACATTTATTTAAGGAACTCAGGATATTCACAGTACCTTTTCAATACATGTATTAACTTATGAAATTTATTATTAATAACTCATCTCAATTCAAAAATAATAGTGAAGTGCACAGCTACAACACTAGAAAAAAGGGTGATCTTCACTATTCTCCTTTGGCACAAAAAGGGATGAAAGATGCAGCCACAAACATTGTTGGTCATTTGCCAAATAGCTTTAAAAGTCTATCAGATAGCCAACCAACATGTAAAAACAAATTAAAAGAATTTCTGAATGACAACTCCTCCTACTTAATTATATTGTGTAAAGAAAACTTGTGTTAAACTAACAAAGTCCACATAATTACAAAATGTTGTATTCATGATCTATGGAGCAAGTATTAATGTAATGAAATGATGTGAGAAGATACAATGAAATCAAGGTAGTAGAAATAATATGCATACGAGGAAAACAAATCACAAATCTATTTTGGACAGACATTACACCTCGGCAGTTAAGAGGCCGGACAGTATTGTAACTAAGAACGGAGATAAAACTGTACATCTTCATTTTATATTTATGGATTCTTCTGTCACTTCTTGATAGAACAGTTTCACACATAAGGTTGAAAAACAATCAAGCCGTGTTGTACTAATATTTATAATGACATTATATATTATGAGACCAAGATGCTGCTGTAGTCAATTATATCATATTGCAACAGGCCTGTTTCGGCTTGATTGCCATATATTGGTAAGCTCTGCAAAATTTCAGATTTTGAAGTATTTTAATGTATTATGGAATAGAATTACACTTTGCGACATACATCAGGTGGTCTTGATATTCATATAATATCGCTGTCATATTTGCTGTCACTATTGTATAAGTTTGCTTCTTTGGTTTTAGTAGAATTATAGTGGTGTTAAACTTTAGCTGGAGCAGTTATTTCTGAAGTTGTTGAATTATGATAGTTTATTTCATAATGACTTTACTTGACAGCTATACTGATAGTTGAGTCAGCAATGTTATACAGTTACAAGCTGTTTGTTTCCATAGTATTGGTAGGCCATATCTTTGTTCTTAGCAGTTGTATTATATTGTTTATATGATTTGTGTTTATTTGGTTCTATGCTCATATGTAATTTAATCCAACTGTTTTTTGTTAACTGGTTTTGCCAAATAGTAATGTAGTGAATTAGGTTTATGACAATTTTTCAATTTTATTTCATTCTTAAATGTATGTGCTTCAGTGGTTATTTTGAATTTCATGGTTGATATGATCTGTCAGGTGTTTGTAGATTTTTTTTTATTCATCTCATGTTTGGGAAGAAAATTTCAATAAAATTTTCTATAGAATGTTTGTGTTTGAAATCAGTCTGTTCATTTAGAATTTCTTGAGGGTAATTTTGTGTGTGAGAATATGTTTTGATATCTTCAAGAATATACTCACACACACAAAATTACCCTCAAGAAATAAACTCTCTGAAGCATTCAATCAATTCCTGCTTGCAGTCAATGTCTATAATTCCTTTGTGTTGGTAAACAATGTTTTTCATAACGTACCCGCTGCTGCTTTGATTCGTTTCGAAGTGCAGAAGGAGGGTATAGACCAGTTTGCACAAATAATTACAGATTGGTGGGAGGCAGTGTATGCGAGAAACCCAGTTCATGGGTTTGCTTGTAATGATTCTAGTCTACAGCTCTTGGAAAGTTTTGATTGTTGATTAAGCAGATTGCACTCATTAAATGTAAAGGGTTCATCACTTTCATGCGAAACACACAAAGCTTTGTACCAAACTAATGAAGTTCATCCATGTATTACTCAATTATGTTTTAATAATTACAAAATTCAGTATTTTCTGACTCGAAAGTTTCAGACTGAAAATTGTGGAGCAAGATTTGGATTGTACAGACAACTATCTGGAGCAAATTATCACACCTCATTACTAACATTTTACAATTAGAAAGATATAATAATAGTAATGACTCATGTTAAAATTTTACTTGATTTATGATCTTCACATTATGGAAGCATTTCTCTCAACTACCACATTTTGGATGATGATTTTGCAATGGCCAACTTTGATTGTGTTGATTGGATGACTGCATTTTACTAGTAGACCCAGAATTTGAAGCTTCATTTGTCCAAGTAATGAACAAAAATTATAAACTAAAAACAATGCCACACAAAAGGCTTTACCAAAAAGGTTTTATGAAACATGTGCAGCTGCAGTACTAAAGTCAAGTGAACCCTTCATTTAGACATTCTTAATAAGAGTGACTTCACTCTTTCATCCTCAACAATTATGCTACCTGACTTTGAGTATTGTTTGTGTATTGATATTAGAGTCCTATGAATCACATTTTTTAAAAATTTGTAACTGAAAGCAGGTTCTACTGTTCATTTTGAAAAGTATGGTTTTGTCAGACATCAATTTAAACTTCTTTCTTCATAATATGTGTTTGTGTGGTGATGTTTTGACTGACATATATGAAAATATGACCAATACAGTTTCTAATAATTATACAAAACAAAAGAATGATAATGTACAGTCAAAAAAGTAGCAAATAAAACATGAGGGAGCTTAATGTATTCCAAGGAAAACAAAAATTCAGTTACACAATTGAGTTTTATTTGTGCTGAAACTCCGTATCCAAGTAATTTCATGGTTTGCTTTTATGTATCTGATTCTGATCTGAAAGTGTGGTACAAGAAAAGTATAAAGTTTATACTAATTTCAAACCACACTATGTGAATTTTTTACTATCACAAAGCTTTCAATGCAATTACTTAAAGGACAGTTGAATTCCTATGACTCCTTTTCCTTTATTCCCTAATGTGTGGGCCTATGTTTTGAGTAACTGCAATTGAATTTACAAACACCAGGAAACCTGTCAAAATAACTCATCAAAGGTATGTTGCTTTTTTTCATCATCAAAATACTAATGTTACTGCTTTCTCCAGTAAATACTGAGGAAGGTTTCATTGAAATTCTAATGAATAAAACAACTGGACAATGA
Organism: Schistocerca gregaria; assembly: GCF_023897955.1. NCBI lineage: Eukaryota > Metazoa > Arthropoda > Insecta > Orthoptera > Acrididae > Schistocerca > Schistocerca gregaria. The sequence continues at coordinate 121,706,050 of NC_064923.1, forward strand.
AGTTAAAATCCACTTGATGCTTATTTAATTTAATACATAATAGCAAGTTACTGTCATCTTTTGCATTTATTGGCGTGGAAAACTTATTTTTTAACATGTGAGTACTTACTGGTCATGCCATCCTATACAGCTGCACTTTTTTTTAAAAAAAATATGTTTTCTGTCTTAAAATTCCACTTTTGGACATTTAAATTGGAAGAGTAATAGGGATTTACTCATGCACAGTTCTGTTAATCATAGGATTGCACTAATTAATGTGCCTCCCACTCCTTCAACCATATAATTTACTTCTGCACCATGTTCCGTTTTCATGTATTACAATTTATGACAATTTTAAAACTGCATTCATGGCTATTTAAATCAGAATAATATAAGTGATTCATTCTTGTGTCCATTCTGGAAAACTGGCTGCATATTTGACAACTGCCCGACGTTGCCACATAGAAGACTTCAACTTTTGTGAAATTGGCTATGTTATAGCACTGATGTAGTTGATAACATTCCACAAAGCAAACAGACAAAGATCTTGTCCTTCATTTATGCCCCTTCTGCAGCAAAAGTCATAACTAAAATAAACTGGTGTATTATCCCATATTTAGAAAAGCCATACAAACAAATGAGCCATAACACTCAAATCTTGCAACATTAAAACTTCATTTTATCTAAGAGGTATCACAGTTCAAATCCTATTCAGTAACATAGATAAAGAAGATTTATTAAGTAACAGTGGTGTTTACAGACACACACCTGCACCGACTGTAACAAATTGTACAAAAATGAAAAAACTTAGTCCATCACAAGCATTTGCAGTAAATGTGCATGTACCTCAAAAGCCTCCACCTGGTTCTCAAAAGTCAGTTACATCTAAACACATCCCTACTTTTAATCTTAACATCTTCCAGTTGCTCAGTTACATATTCTCAGACCCCAGTCCCAATGATCACATTCCTATCCACAAATCTGGATCACAACAGAACTGTGTTATACATTACTTTGTTTTCCTCACAATCTTTAGTATGGCATGGGAGGATTATGTACCACACTTAATAATATCCATATTGTAAATTGCAATTTAATGTGTAATTTAAAATGCTTGGTGCATAACAAGAGTGATGAGCACACTATTTGAAATGTCATACCTAATGGCATGACCAAAGATTCTGTGTGTGTTGAAAGTATCGTTGTTTATAATGTTTGCTTTTCTACACACTGGTGTTACAGCCTAACATATAGAGTCACGAAACTCAGTGCGGTGAAAGTTGTCTCTGTCAGACAGTTGAAGACACAATAGTGACCCTAACGGCAAGAAAGCCATTCAGTATTTATCAACATACACGTCATAAAATTAATGTCTCTTTTTTTTCTACTTAATTTACTAAATCTTTATTGTATTTTTGCATCTCAAATGTTTGTTGAATCTTAAGAGATCTGTGTAAATGTAATAAATGACACAAACTACAATTTCTTCTTGAAGAAATGCTCTCAAAATTGCAAATGTTTGCAATTTATCCCACTGAAGATGAGAGAATTTGTAAGAAGCATGTCTTTCTGTTGCGGAGTGTTCTTAAAGTTGTCTTTCACATGTAACAATTTTGCACGAAGTATGAAGATTTGCTCACTGTTGCACTACATTTGACTTGCTAATTGATGAATATTTGTTTAATATAATTACTTTTTTGAAAGACAACAAATATGTAAAAATTCTGAAATTTGTGACTCTGATGCAGCAACAGTTGCGGAATTGGTTTCTTTTGAGAGAGGACAAAATTTTCTCTTCTGTCATTTTATTGCCACTCTTGTATAATAGTATTCTCTTCAGTGAGGGTTGTGGTGGCTTATCTTGTACTGCATTCCATAGCATTTTCCTATTTTATGCATCCATAACCTGATTTGTTTTGAAGTGTAATGCACAAAACTTCATGTTATTGGGTAGATATATGTTCTCTTCCTGCAATTCATCATGTCTTCTGCTATTTACTATCTAGTTCTTGTTATTAAAAAGAAATGTTATCCTTCAGTAAATGTCTGTATGTCACAAGAAAACTGTAGCTACACATTCCTGTATTTGCTGTTTCATATTTCCTGTGGACCTTAGGAAACTTGTGTTATGATAAATTTGTGTCTTCTTTTTGTTACTGTTACAATTTATTGCACTACATACACTCCCTCTCGAACAAACCATGTTACAAATCAATGAAAATGATACTATTCACTTTCATTGGATATTACAGTCAACAGAGATGCTTAATGACCACTTAGTGCACTGCTGTCATAGCAAAATGGACAGAAGAGTCATGACTGTCTGTATTAGACTGTGCTGATGTCACTTGTGGACACTAGTCAATTATTTCCCAACAATGGGCCAAAAAGTCAAAAACTGGTTCAAAATCAGCAAATATATTTATAACAGAAACACTGTTTATTTGGTTTTCAACCCTAAAAATTCTTTATTTGTCTGTACAATTTATTTAAGGGATCAGAAATACAAAAATAATGCCATGTGAAAGTAATGCCTACAAAATTTAAATACCTATGTAATCAAATCAAATGCTTTGGATAAGGAAACCAAATTAGCAAGTGCAAGAAAATAGAAGTGGTTTTTCAGTTAACAGAAAACCTGTATAACAAGAAATCTGTTTCCCTAAATGTAAGCCTCTGGAACTACAACACTGTCTTTAGACCAGAATGTCTTTATGCTGTAGAATGCCTTTCGTTAAATACAGCCAAACAATTGGGTTAAATAGAAAAGACAGAAAGGAAAATAATCAGGAAAATCTTGGAATCAACATCGACAATGGGAAATGGAAATTAAGAAGTAATAATGAAACTGTGGAAAGTTCAAGATGGAATATCAACAGTACTCTGAAAAGATATATTGCTGCTCACAGTAAAGATTACAAGTTGAGCTGCAGACAGGCACGATGAAGAGACTGTTACCATTTGAGCTTTCTGCCAAAGCTGTCTTCAGAAAGAAAAACACACACACATTCACCCAAGCAAGCATACCTCAAGCACACAGTTTCAAATGGAAGCAGCAATCTAGATCTTTGAAGGAGGAGTGATGGCAGTGTATGGGGTGGTGGCCGTGGGGGGAGTGCGGGGGGATCAGTGCTACCTGGCAGAGCATGCAGGGGCGAGATGGTGACATGGTGGCAGGATGAAGATACCAGCTAAATTGTTGGGATGCTTTGTGCTTTGGTGGAAAGAGGGAGAGGGAATGGGGGGTGGGGGTGGGAGGAGAGAGTAGAAAAGAGGAAAATACCAATGGTGGCATTGGCAGAGAGTGGTGCACAATGACAGTGAGGAGACTTGAACTGGAAAGAGGTGACTGGACAGAGGGGACAGTTACTACTGGGTGGAGGGTATGGGGACAGCAGGTTACCATAGGTTGAGTCCGGGATGGTTTCAAGAGCGGAGAAAGTGTTGTAAGGATATCTCATCTGCACAGTTCAGAAAAGCTGGTGGTGGATGGGAGGGGTCCTGATGGCCCGGGTTGTGAAGCAACCATTGAAATAAAGCAAGTTATGCTAAGCTGCATGTTGTGCGACACAATGGCCTATTTTGCTCTAGGCCATAGCTTAGCAGTGATCATTCATCCTTTTGGACAGTTGGTTGGTAGTCATACTAATATAAAAAGTGGTAGAATGACTGCAGCAGAGTTAGTATATAACATGGCTGTTTTCACAAGTGGTCTGGCATCTGATATAGCAGGATAAGCCTGTGACAGGGTTGGAACAGGAAGTGTTAGGTGGGTGGATTAGGCAAGACTTGCACCTGGGTCTTCCAAAGGGATAAGATGCCTGTAGGGAGGGGTTGGGATTGAGCATGGCATAGGGATGGACTAGGATGTTGTGATGTGGGCAATGGAATGCAATGTTAGGAGGGGCAGGAAGAATCTTTGGTAGGGTATCCCTAATTTCAGGACACGATGATAGATCATCAAAGCCCTGACAAAGGATGTGATCCCGTTGTTCCAATCAGAAATGATACTGAGTGACAAAGGGGGCAATCCTTTGCTGATTCTTGGTGGTGGTTGGATGATTGGGTGTACCTGAGGATATGGCATGGGAAATCTGTGTGCAGACTAGCCCTGAGGAATAGTGCCTGTTTGTGAAGGCCTTTGTGTCTCACAAAGGCCGCACAGACTGGCACTATTCTCCAGAGCTAGTCTGCACACAGATTTCCCTTCAGTATACTGGGCGAGGGAATTCTCGTCAGTGCAGAAACGTTGTCCCCAGGAGACCAGCCTACATGGGAGGGATTTTTTGGTTTGGAAGTCATTACATCTGTGGTCAAGAGAACAGTGGACAACCCTGTGGCACAACATGCAGCTGAACACAACATCCTAGATTTCAGTGGCTGCTTCAGAGCACAGGTCATCTTGGTCCTCCCTTCCACCACCAGTTTTTCTGAAGTGTGCAGATGCGAGTTATCCTTATAACACATTCTCCACTTCCAAAATCATCCCAGCCTCAACCTATAGTATTTTCCCCTTCTCTGCTCTCCTCCATTTCTGCCCCCCCCCCCCTTCCCGCCCTGGACCCTTCCCCACTCCCTACTACAGCCTTCCAATGCTACACCAGGCAGCCTTGTCCAGCTACCATCAAGTCCCTGTACACTTTGCCAGGCAGCACTGACTTTCACCCCACAGCCCTCCCCTTCCCCACCCCATTCCAGATTGCTGCTTCTGTCCAATGTGAAACAGGTGCATTCTAGCCAGAGTGGACGGAGATAGTGATCAAATGTGCACAAGGTGTGCATGCTTATGTGAACATGTGTGTGTTTTCCTATCTGAAGAAAGCTTTGGCTAAAGCTCAAATGTGTAACAGCCTTTTCGTCATGCCTGTCTGCAGCTCATAGTGGAGATGTTGAGTCGCCTGTCAGCAACTCAACAATTCCACTACATAGGTTAGTAGCAATCTATCCTTTTCCTATAACGTAATTATTTCAAACTGGATTTTCCCTTGTTTGAACTAATAATTAAGCGTATCAAAGAATGCAGTAAATGAAGCAGGCAAAAAGGAATACAAACGTCTCAAAAATGACATCGACAGGAAGTGCAAAATGGCTAAGCAGGGATGGCTAGAGGACAAATGTAAGGATGTAGAGGCTTATCTCACTAGGGGTAAGATAGATACTGCCTACAGGAAAATTAAAGAGACCTTTGGAGAAAAGAGGACCACTTGTATGAATATTAAGAGCTCAGATGGAAACCCAGTTCTAACCAAAGAAGGGAAAGCAGAAAGGTGGAAGAAGTATATAGAGGGTCTATACAAGGGCGATGTACTTAAGGACAATATTATGGAAATGGAAGAGGATGTAGATGAAGATGAAATGGGGGATACGATACTGCGTGAAGAGTTTGACAGAGCACAGAAAGACCTAAGTCGAAACAAGGCCCCTGGAGTAGACAACATTCCATTGGAACTACTGATGGCCTTGGGAGAGCCAGTCCTGACAAAACTCTACCATCTGGTGAGCAAGATGTACGAGACAGGCGAAATACTCTCAGACTTCAAGAAGAATATAATAATTCCAATCCCAAAGAAAGCAGGTGTTGACAGATGTGAAAATTACCGAACTATCAGTTTAATAAGTCACAGCTGCAAAATACTAACGCGAGTTCTTTACAGACGAATGGAAAAACTAGTAGAAGCCGACCTCGGGGAAGATCAGTTTGGATTCTGTAGAAATGTTGGAACATGTGAGGCAATACTGACCCTACGACTTTTCTTAGAAGCTAGATAGGGCAAACCTACGTTTCTAGCATTTGTAGACTTAAAGAAAGCTTTTGACAATGTTGACTGGAATACTCTCTTTCAAATTCTGAAGGTGGCAGGGGTAAAATACAGGGAGCGAAAGGCTATTTACAATTTGTACAGAAACCAGATGGCAGTTATAAGAGTCGAGGGACATGAAAGGGAAGCAGTGGTTGGGAAGGGAGTGAGACACGGCTGTAGTCTATCCCCGATGTTATTCAATCTGTATATTGAGCAAGCAGTAAAGGAAACAAAAGAAAAATTTGGAGTAGGTATTAAAATTCATGGAGAAGAAATAAAAACTTTGAGGTTCGCCGATGACATCGTAATTCTGTCAGAGACAGCAAAGGACTTGGAAGAGCAGTTGAATGGAATGGACAGTGTCTTGAGAGGAGTATATAAGATGAACATCAACAAAAGCAAAACGAGGGTAATGGAATGTTTTCGAATTAAGCGGGTGATGCTGAGGAAATTAGATTAGGAAATGAGACACTTAAAGTAGTAAAGGAGTTTTGCTATTTGGGGAGCAAAGTAACTGATGATGGTCGAACTAGAGAGGATATAAAATGTAGACTGGCAATTGCAAGGAAAGCATTTCTGAATAAGAGAAGTATGTTAACATTGAGTATAGAGTTAAGTGTCAGGAAGTCATTTCTGAAAGAATTTGTATGGAGTGTAGCCATGTATGGAAGTGAATCATGGACGATAAATAGTTTGGACAAGAAGAGAATAGAAGCTTTCGAAATGTTGTGCTACAGAAGAATGCTGAAGATTAGATGGGTAGATCACATAACTAATGAGGAAGTATTGAATCGGATTGGGAAGAAGAGAAGTTTGTGGCACAACTTGACCAGAAGAAGGGATCGGTTGGTAGGACATGTTCTGAGGTATCAAGAGATCACCAATTTAGTATTGGAGGGCAGTGTGGAGGGTAAAAATCGTAGAGGGAGACCAAGAGATGACTACATTAAGCAGATTCAGAAGGATGTAGGTTGCAGTAGGTACTGGGAGATGAAGAAGCTTGTACAGGATAGAGTAGCATGGAGAGCTGCATCAAACCAGTTTCAGGACTGAAGACCACAACAACAACATCAAAGAATAGAACCAATATTAGGCACAATGAGGAAAAGAAGAGTTGTATCCTATGGACACTTAAAAGGGCTAGATAAAAAATTATTAACAAAAATAGTTTTTAACTTTTTTGACAGAAATGCAAAAGCATCAATGGTGTGAATCAAACAAGTTAAAGCAGACTTGAGGGAAATGGGAAAAATGGTGGAAGAACTAGGAGAAAAGTTCAGGGCCAAAGTTAAATGTTTCAAAGGCTTTGAGGAGGGGGAAATAAGATTGACGGGCACAGTATGGATGGAGGCGGGGGGAGGGGGGGGAGATACAAATCAGAAAGAACAAAAACCACTGGAATGAAAGGAGAAAAGAAAAAAAGATGTAAGTTATACCATATGGTTATCATTAGGTCAAACCAATAGTAAAAATAATAAATATGGTAAAAATAGCAATAGTAATAATAATAAAAATAATAAGCAGAAACAGTTTCCAGACACTGTCAATTCTGTTTCATACACAAGCCTCTCCATTTTCCTCTATCCTCTCACCACTTCTCTGCCACTACTCTCTTCCACTCCTATCCTTTTCTCCAAATACTCTCTTCCATTACTTTAATCCAACTATCCTTTGGTACTCCTAATGATCTTTCATCTTGGAGCCTCAATCCATGCACATTCTTTGGTATCCTATAATATGCCTGTACCACTTACGCTTCGTAATTCCGTCCTCTCGTATAAGAAAACTTCCTTTGCCATCTCCTTGATCTCTTCAATTTTTATTTTGTTCATTAATATTGCTCCCACTTGTGTTCCTACAAAATTTAGGTTCATGTGCCTGTATCTTCCTTAGATCCATCACTTACGAGAACATTAATGCGTTATGTTCAGCTTGACCTGAAAAATCAACTACAAGTTTAGATAAAAAGACCTGTATCTTCTACAAGCTACTATACCTTTTCACGAGAACCTTGACAGGACTGCAACAGCTGCAACAAATCTGGCAGGATGGGAACAAGTGCTCCTGCCTGGAAGCCCCCAATAGCACCAAGTGCTTCACACAACAGCACACGGTGGAGATCTGCAATCCAAAACAATGGCAACTGAAATGTGCTGTTGTGGCACAAAGTGTAGTATTGGCTACCACTACCTCTCTCACATGGATCCCTACCCTTTCTCAGTTTATTAATTCTCACCTTGTACAAGAACAAATGTATTACAGAATTAAATAATTGCTGTGCAGAATCTTATCAGCTGGTACACTATTCTGGTAGGAGTTACAGCTTCATAAATTACGAAGTTTCTTGAATGTTTCTTTTAATATTAATGTTTCTTTTCACGTGAAGAGATAGAATGGCATAATTTACCATCATACAGAGGCAAAGCAGTAAGTTCATCACCCAGCAGTTCCATCATTTCAAATGTTCTTTCAAAAGATGAAGTCATTCAGTAATTAAACAAACAGTTGTACAATAAAAATGGTTCATTAAGTCAACATTGCTTTTTCTCTGTTTTTCCATGTAATCCCAACCAACTTCTATACACTTTTGCCATATTCTTATGAGTCTCTCAGAAAAACATTTTGTACCTCAATCTCAAAGCAAGTTTTGTACTTTTTTCTTTGCAATTTTGTTGACAATGAACTTGATGTCATGCAAAGCTTCATTCACTGGGTGAAAACGATAAAAGTGTAAAGGAGTAAGCCATGGCTGAAAGGAGTATAAGGTAGGATCTCCCAACCCATCTTGTCAATTGTTTCCAGTGTCAGTTCTGCTTTACAAAGTCGACTGTTGTGCAGAAAATAGTGCAGTCATTGTTGTAATGCAGAAACAGAGCAACTTATCTGATTACCAAATGGGCATGGTCATCGACTTTCAGGCTAAGTGAAGAAGCATTAGTGAAATGGCTAAGTTTGTAAACCGTTCTTGTGCAACTTTGGTTAAACTGTGCATGGCAAAATAGCGCTATCCACAACTGTTACAGAGGCAGTTGTGATGCTCCACGGGTCACAGACAACAGGAGTGAATGATGGCTGCAAAGATGAACCAAAGGGCTACCAACAGTCTCTCCCCAATGGCCATTCAGCAAATGTTGCTGTGTATAGGCCTCCATAGCATGCTCCTGGTTCACGCAAAAATGGTGACTGCTTCAACAGCCAATGAAGGCTACAATTTGCATGCCAATACTGCAACTAGACATCACTGAATGGTGACAAGTAGCCTTTCCAGATTAATCATGTTTTATCTCCATCAGACAGATGGCTGTTGGTGCGTATGGCATGAACTGCCTGGAAGAAAACACCCTTCAACTATCATCTACCAGCAGGACAACACAATGTATCACAAAGATCACAGTGTACGAGGGTGGTTCAAAGAGCACCAGGATGAGTTTACCTTATTCACCAGGCCACCAAACTCTCCATATTTAAAACCAATTTAGAATCTATGAGATCACCTCAATTGGGCTCTATGATCCTTCACTAAGGAACATGGCACAGCCTGCCATGACATTGCCTTCACCTCACTGACACTCTTTGTGCATGTTCGCAGTGGTCCATGTTGCAAAAGGTGGTCACATTAATGTGATTGGACTGTGTAATTGTTATTAACCCTTCCCGCCAATAGTTTCCAAGTGTGTATCTAGCCTCCTGGTGGTAGTTTACATTACCAGATAGTAAAGGAAAGGATCATTTTATTTAAATTGCTGTAATGCATGAACTATTTGCACAAAATTAATGAAAGTTTAGCATAGGAATAGAACTTACTACATTAAAGACAAATGATCACTTAAAACGAACTTTCAGTGTGGTATACTTTGAAGCTGTCTTCGAAACAAAGTCCTACACTGCAGGTTCTTTCTATGCACGTCTGTACAAGACATTCTGGAATTATATGTGCATCTTCTTTTCACTTTTTAGTGACGTGATAAACAATCAATACACTGTGCACTGAAATATTTAGTAGTCTTCTAAATATTTTCATGTTGTCTATATATTAAAAACAAAGATTCCAAGACTTACCAAGCGGGAAAGCGCCGGTAGATAGGCATAATGAATAAAACACACAAACACACACACAGAATTTCGAGCTTTCGCAAGCGGCGGCTGCTTCGTCAGGAAAGAGGGAAGGAAAAGGAAAGATGAAAGGATGTGGGTTTTAAGGGAGAGGGTAAGGAGTCATTCCAACCCCGGGAGCAGAAAGACTTACCTTAGGGGGAAAAAAGGATAGGTATATACTCGCGCGCACGTGCACACACACACACACACAGACACACACACACACACACACACACACACACCCATCCATACATACATACACTGTGTGTGTGTGTGTGTGTGTGTGTGTGTGTGTGTGTGTGTGTGTGGGCGCGCGCGAGTATATACCTATCCTTTTTTCCCCCTAAGGTAAGTCTTTCCGCTCCCGGGATTGGAATTACTCCTTACCCTCTCCCTTAAAACCCACATCCTTTCATCTTTCCTTTTCCTTCCCTCTTTCCTGACGAAGCAGCCGCCAGTTGCGAAAGCTCGAAATTCTGTGTGTGTGTGTGTGTGTGTGTGTGTGTGTGTGTGTGTGTGTTTTATTCATTGTGCCTATCTACCGGCGCTTCCCCGCTTGGTAAGTCTTGGAATCTTTGTTTTTAATATATTTTTCCCATGTGGAAGTTTCTTTCTATTTTATTTACATTTTCATGTTTTCTGTTATACATTTATTTCTGTCCACTAAGAGTTCAGTTCATAGTTCCCGATTTCTTCCAACTAACCCACTCCCCAGCAAAGATCTTAATGGTACATTTGCACAGATACTCCCACTTTTAGTTGATGAAGTAGTTTTGCCCATTACCAACAGATGACAAACAAATACAGTTTTATTTGCAAGAATTCATCTAGGAAGTATGTGGCCAGGTTACAGCCATGCAAACACTCTCCATCAGGTAGTACATACTCGGATTCTCACCAATGAAGAGTTAATAGATATTTATCTCCTTTCGTGTCTGTCAATTGAGCATAAAGAATATGAATTTCTTTTAATTCTGTGAGATTATTTTTGCATGTTCACACTCAAAAAACACCATGCCCTCAGACAGGAAATAATGTGCAAATGCCACAAACAATCTGTCAATTCTACAATTTGTATTTACATCCAATCGGAAATCATAAAATATCTTTATGGTACTCTTGCCACTTTAACTCTATTGCTGATATTTAACTGAACAATATGGTGATTGTGAAAAAGAGAATTCCTTTCACAGCTTCTAATAGTTGCAAATTATTGAATTTTTCAGCAACAGATTAGACAATAAGCAGTCACTGCACATCTATTCCAGAAACACTACAACTGATTAGATCATAAAAATTCCAAAATCTTTCAGGTGGACTATTCAACAGCACATATTTAGAGAGTAGCAGGAGAGGAGGAAGAATTACATGAACAAATACAGATTATCTGGCAGAAATTCTACTGAACTTAATTCTACACTGCAGCCTAAGCTGTTCCAAAACCAATTCCTAATCTCAAATCCGTATTTGAAGTGTTACTTACCTTGAGCAACAAGTTGTGCACCGAGTAACTGAACAAAACGTGGAACCAAATCTGAACGGTGCCGACAAAGACAGACAGCGCAACGAAGACACGTGGACAGTTGCCTGCTGCAGTCTTCAGTGGGAGCAACAACTAGGAACAATAGCTCGACAGTGTCCACAGTACGGTACACATCATGGGCAACATCTTCTCGTGAACTGAAACATTAAATAGCTGTTAATGCCATACTTCCTTTTTGGTCATTGGTGTGACTGTGCACTGTATGGCAACACTTATTTCAAAACACTAATTACAAACGTAACACTCATTATTTTCCATGACTTTAAGACACTGAGTTAAGAAATGTGACATATTAACTGTTGCTGTTTACCACAGACATTTACAAAAGTAAACACTTACATTATTTGTGTTAGCTCAGGCAACTGTCATTCATTAACATAGTCAAAACAAAATGGAAGAAGACTTCAAGCAGTGCAAACAGAGTTTTTGTGATGCTGTGGAGTGCAACAAAAACTCCCAAAAAAATAAATCTGGAAATGAATAAAAAACCCCATGTACATCACTGAAGAGGTGGGAAAATGGCATTTATAATGATCTAGGCACGTGAAATGATTAAGGGATGGGTAATGGCTGGAAGAAATTCTGTGGTAGGAACCTTCATACAGGAGAAAAACATTAAGACCCTGTGCAGAATGGAGGAGGATATGCAATGAAGAAGTTTGGAAGAGTTATACACGGTTCAAGAGGCTTGGATACGAGGTTGGGTGAAATGACCTAAAGAGCTGTAAACTACTCACAAAAATAAAATACTAAAAACATAGACATGCTATAAATCAGAGCTGTCTTTGCTTCCATTTGACAGTATCTGAGCATAAGTTTTCATTTTCTACATTAACACTTGGCAGTACAAAAAACAGCCGAAGATGAAATTTAATGTTGGTGCCAAATTACATGGAAGCTATTTATTCAACAGCATGCTCAATACTGTTAATAACAATGAAGAAAACTAGTTATTGTCAGTATCACTGGCTGAAATGTACCTTCTTGGATTTCAGAACAAGAATAAACTAATACCATACAAGTAAATCCACTCTGTCTAGTAGCTAGTATTATACCACTTGCAAAGCCATTCATGATAGTGATGAGAAGTCGAGTATGAACAAGGCTACCATAATTTATGGACTATAAGATTCACTTTTTTCTTCAACAATCTGCCTCCAAAATTCATGTGCATTATATACGTGAAATTAATGTAAAAAGTACAGTGTTTTATTTAAAATTACCACAAGTCTTAAAAATGGTCATATATTCAATGCCACAGGAAACCTATCTCTATCTGGTAACATTGGATTCAACTGGCAACTGCAGTGCACTGATACAACGAACATGAGTTGCGGGGATTCACAAGCTTGCTAACACTGTCTCCCTTGCACCCCGCCATCACAAATCTAGAATACTGTCTAGCCTATGATGTGTCATTGAAGTCTACGGTGCCAGTGAACGTGAACTGAAAGTGATTTGTGCTATCGGTAACAGTACAATATTTTTGTTAGAAGCTAGTTCCATGATGGAAAATAAATACAATGTATTCATATGATGAACTATCAGTTTAATAAGCCACAGCTGCAAAATACTAACGCCAATTCTTTACAGACAAATGGAAAAACTGGTAGAAGCCGACCTCGGAGAAGAACAGTTTGGATTCCGTAGAAATGTTGGAACAGGTGAGGCAATACTGACCTTAGAAGAAAGATTAAGGAAAGACAAACCTACGTTTCTAGCATTTGTAGACTTAGAGAAAGCTTTTGACAATGCTGACTGGAATACTCTCTTTCAAATTCTAAAGGTGGCAGGGGTAAAATACAGGGAGGGAAAGGCTATTTACAATTTGTGCAGAAACCAGATGGCAGTTATACGAGTCGAGGGGCATGAAAGGGAAGCAGTGGTTGGGACGGGAGTGAGACAGGGTTGTAGCCTCTCTCGATGTTATTCAATCTGTATATTGAGCAAGCAGTAAAGGAAACAAAAGTAAAATTTGGAGTAGGTATTAAAATCCAGGGAGAAGAAATAAAAACTTAGAGGTTCACCGATGACATTGTAATTCTGTCAGAGACAGAAAAGGACTTGGAAGAGCAGTTGAACGGAATGGACAGTGTCTTGAAAGGAGGATATAAAATGAACATCAACAAAAGTAAAAGGAGGATAATGGAATGCAGTCAAATTAAATCGGGTAATGCTGAGGGAATTAGATTAGGAAATGAGACACTTAAACTGTAAAGGAGTTTTGCTATTTGGGGAACAAAATAACTGATGATGGTCGAAGTAGAGAAGATATAAAATGTAGACTGGCAATGGCAAGGAAAGCATTTCTGAAAAAGGGAAATTTGTTAACATCGAGTATAGATTTAAGTGTCAGGAAGTTGTTTCTGAAAGTATTTGTATGGAGTGTAGCCATGTATGGAAGTGAAACATGGACAATAAATAGTTCGGACAAGAAGAGAATAGAAGCTTTCGAAATGTGGTGCTACAGAAGAATGTTGAATATTAGGTAGGTAGATCACCTAACTAATGAGGAGGTATTGAATATAATTGGGGAGAAGAGAAGTTTGTGGCACAACTTGACTAGAAGAAGGGATCGGTTGGTAGGATATGTCCTGAGACATCAAGGGATCACAAATTTAGCATTGGAGGGCAGCGTGGAGAGTAAAAATCGTAGGGGGAGACCAAGAGATGAATACACTAAGCAGAATCAGAAGGATGTAGGTTGCAGTAGGTACTGGGAGATGAAGGAGCTTGCACAGGATAGATTAGCATGGAGAGCTGCATCAAACCAGTCTCAGGACTGAAGACCGCAACAACAACAACACGTTATTATTCAACAATGAAAGAAAACCATTATGGAACTAAGCCAAATAGCTCATGTGGACGGAACTCCTGTGACATTTGATGTGCCGAGTGACGGAACTGTTGCCATGGAAGGTGCTAAAACTATTACTATAAAAACAAGTGGACATGAAAAAATGTATACCACCTTTGTCCTTTCATGTTGTGCCGACAGACCTAAACTTAATCCAGTGATCATTTTCAAGCATAAAACAATGCAAAAACCTTCTGAAATACCACCAGGTGGTGTTTCTCATGTGCATGACAATATTTGGATGGATGAGGTTGGTATGATTTATGGATTAACAGAGTGTGGTATGAACAGTTCTCTTCTTGTGCTAGATTAGTTTAGTAGCCATTTGAAAACTTCTGTGAAAGGGAAATTGAGACAGGGAAATACGGAACTTGCTGTTATTCTGGGAGGAGTTACTTCACAATTGCAACCTCTTGATGTCTTGATAACTAAACCATTTAAAGTGTACATGAGAGACAAGTGGAAAAAATGGATGATGGATGAAACACAACATGAATTCACGCCAAAGGTAGGTTTAAACCGACCTACAATCAAACAAGTGTGTCAGTGGATGAAACAGTAGTGGTCTTGAGTGAGAGAAGACATTATTGTTAAATTTTTCAAGAAGTGCGACATAAGTAACACTCTTGATGGCAGCAATGTAGACAATACTATATATATATGAAGAGGACAACAATGTCGACAAAGAGGAAGAAGAAGAAAAGGAAGAAGATGGAAGTTCAGATGACAATTTTGAGGAACTTCAAAGGTCAGTTCGGTTTTGTAAGCCAAGATTTTTTTTAATTTTTTTATTCTGGCTTTGCAGCCTAATAAGAAAAATAGTAAAAATGACACTTTTGAAAAAGTTGCTTAAAAATTAAGGTGCCTCTTATAGTCCGTAGCTTCTTACAGTCCGTAAAATATGGTAATAAATGCCTCAAAACAGCAAACTTAACCTCATGTGTAAATAGCTTAGTGCATCTGTCAAGGAACTCCAACACAGTTGTATGTGGATAAGCATGTTTCGAAACAATTTTTGGTGATTACTTTACTTCTTTTACCTTTTTTTTTCAACTTATTTAATGTGCTGCACTGTACAACACATAAAAGCAACAGACTGACAACATTACAATTGTCATTAATATGTTCTGAATCCTGAAAATGGCAGAGCATATACATTTTTTGTCATTTATTATCCCAGCCAAAGGCTTTCAACTTCAGTGAAAGTCTACAATGTATGAGGTAAGCAACAAATATCTCGGTTTCCACTACATCCTTTCAGGGGGGCAAAAAACCTGTATCTTAAGAAAAAACATTTTCAGCAAGTGATTTATTACAGGGCCATTAAAAATCTTTGGGTACTGCATGAAACACTGTGGCTGGAAATACAGTATGATTTTTTGATTTGCTCTTGTAAGCAAAATATTCTATATACAAAATTTAATTTGCCAGAGGAGACTATTACATTTACATTGGTGAAGTCATATACGGATTCTAGTATGGTACCTCATGTCACTGTTACAAAAGAGTAGATTTTCAAAAAAGCAATTATAGTGCAAACGAACCAGTAACACACGACATCAGTCATCACCTGCACAGCCTTGGCAGCTACTGTTGGATTTGCTGAATAGCTGCTACGCTCGCAAAGCGACATCAGAGGTGAATCTGAAAATCAATGATTTTGACTCAGTGACTTTTCATTTTATCACAAACATTCAAGTAAACAACTTGGTCTTGCAGTAATTAAAGAACATGTGAACTCCTAATATGGATCACAACTAATGAAACACTTAAAATGTTTTACACAGTCAACTATTTTTGTGACAACTTTATATGAATTTGAAGTTAGCGCAACTAGTTAGGTTCACATCATAATTGTTTATAATGTTTGTTAAATGCATGCTGAAAGCAAATGCTTTTGTTTTGTTAAATGTTGATAAACTGATCAACAGCATAATTAGCCAAGTAGGAATAACAACTCAGTTCAGGAGGGACAATGGATGAAGGTCTTGCTCAAGGTACAATTCTGGCACCAGCACTATTAATTCTGTCCTTCAAATTTCCAACAGCGTCCAACCACAGTGGTTACCGCACAGTGTCTGCCCTAGTCCTTTGTGGTACTTGCACTGCTTGTGTGTATTCAGCATGGTTCCCAGGTGAGGGTTCTCATTTGTGTGCTTCATCTGTTGGTGGCTATTAAGTGCTGCCTGCTACATATTGCATCTTCTCTAAGGTCTGGTGTGCTTCAAACAGAGTCTTGGATACAATTCAGAATATCAACTTCAACTATCATATGGAGAACTATGTTACTCTCCTTAACAGATCAGGCAAGCACTATACACAGGAACAATTATTCAAGTAACAGAGTGTGTGTTGCACACATGTGAGTGTTGTAGGTTAGACACTCTCTTCCCTAAGGCCAATTACTAATTACAGACCATAGCTCAAGAAATAAGTAGATCAGCAGAATTATGTACAGAATGGAAACTGTCATCCTTTTAGGGCCCAAAGAGAAAAAAATTAATATGGTTTAAGTTAAGGTGTAGAAACATTTATGGTAACATTCTGGAAGTATTCTTACTTATTAAGAATAATCACACAATACAAGTGAAATTATAAGTTACAATTGGAGTGTGTACCACATGGATGGACTGGATCCTAATGGTGGTGGCTTATATATTGTCTTAAAGAACTGAAGTACATCTGGTGAGGCTATCAGAGATTCTGAATGTGAAATAAATTTATGAAGGTAAGTGTCAATGGTGAGTAAAACATATTAACTGGATTAATTAATGATGATGTAAATAAAATAGAAAGAAACTTCCACATGGGAAAAATATATTAAAAACAAAGATTCCAAGACTTACCAAGCGGGAAAGTGCCGGCAGACAGGCCCAATGAACAAAACACACAAACACACACACAGAATTACTAGCTTTTGCAACCGATGGTTGCTTCTTCAGGAAAGAGGGAAGGAGAGGGAAAGACGAAAGGATGTGGGTTTTAAGGGAGAAGGTAAGGAGTCATTCCAATCCCGGGAGCGGAAAGACTTCCCTTAGGGGGAAAAAAGGACAGGTGTACACTCGCACGCACACACACACACATATCCATCCGCACATACACAGACACAAGCAGACATATTTAAAGGCAAAGAATAAGGGCAGAGATGTCAGTCGAGGCGGAAGTACAGAGGCAAAGAAGTTGTTGAAAGACAGATGAGGTATGAGCGGCGGCAACTTGAAATTAGCAGAGGTTGAGGCCTGGCGGATATCGAGAAGAGAGGATATACTGAAGGGCGAGTTCTCATCTCCGGAGTTCGGATAGGTTGGTGGTGGTGGGAAGTATCCAGATAACTCGGACGGTGTAACACTGTGCCAAGATGTGCTGGCCGTGCACCAAGGCATGTTTAGCCACAGGGTGATCCTCATTACCAACAAACACTGTCTGCCTGTGTCCATTCATGCGAATGGACAGTTTGTTGCTGTTCATTCCCACATAGAAAGCGTCACAGTGTAGGCAGGTCAGTTGGTAAATCACGTGGGTGCTTTCACACGTGGCTCTCCCTTTGATCGTGTACACCTTCCAGGTTACAGGACTGGAGTAGGTGGTGGTGGGAGGGTGCATAGGAAGGTTTTACACCGGGGGCGGTTGCAAGGGTAGGAGCCAGAGAGTAGGGAAGGTGGTTTGGGGATTTCATAGGGATGAACCAAGAGGTTACGAAGGTTAGGTGGACGGTGGAAAGACACTCTTGGTGGAGTGGGGAGGATTTCATGAAGGATGGATCTCATTTCGGGGCAGGATTTTTAGGAAGTCGTATCCCTGCTGGAGAGCCACATTCAGAGTCTGATCCAGTCGCGGGAAGTATCATGTCACAAGTGGGGCACTTTTGGGGTTCTTCTGTGAGAGGTTGTGGGTTTGAGGGGATGAGGAAGTGGCTCTGGTTATCTGCTTCTGTACCAGGTCGGGAGGGTAGTTGAGGGATGCGAAAGCTGTTTTCAGGTTGTTGGTGTAATGGTCGAGGGATTCAGGACTGGAGCAGGCCTGGAGCCTAGGCCTTCGTGGCAAACGAATCTGCTCCAGCACTGAAAGTCCTGAGTCTAAACAAGGCCCCCGGAGTAGACAACATTCCATTAGAACAAGTGAAATACACTCAGACTTTAAGAAAAATATAATAATTCCAATCCCAAAGAAAGCAGGTGTTGACAGATGTGAAATTTACCAAACTATCAGTTTAATAAGTCACAGCTGCAAAATACTAACGCGAATTCTTTACAGACGAATGGAAAAACTGATAGAAGCTGACCTCGGGGAAGATCAGTTTGGATTCCTTAGAACTGTTGGAACATGTGAGGCAATACTGACCCTACTACTTATCTTAGAAGAAAGATTAAGAAAAGGCAAACCCACGATTCTAGCATCTGTAGACTTAGAGAAAGCTTTTGAAAATGTTGACTGGAATACTCTCTTTCAAATTCTGAAGGTGGCAGGGGTAAAATACAGGGAGCGATAGGCTATTTACAATTTGTACAGAAACCAGATGGCAGTTATAAGAGTCGAGGGACATGAAAGGGAAACAGTGGTTGGGAAGGGAGTGAGACAGGGCTGTAGTCTATCCCCGATGTTATTCAATCTGTATATTGAGCAAGCAGTAAAGGAAATAAAAGAAAAGTTTGGAGTAGGTATTAAAACCCATGGAGAAGAAATAAAAACTTTGAGGTTCGCCGATGACATTGTAATTCTGTCAGGTACAGCAAAGGACTTGGAAGAGCGGTTGTACGGAATGGACAGTGTCTTGAAAGGAGGATGTAATATGAACATCAACAAAAGCAAAACAAGGATAATGGAATGCAGTCGAATTAAGTCGGGTGATGCTGAGGGAATTAGATTAGGAAATGAGACACTTAAAGTAGTAAATGAGTTTTGCTATTTGGGGAGAAAAATAACTGATGATGGTTGAAGTAGAGAGGATATAAAATGTAGACTAGCAATGGCAAGGAAAGCATTTCTGAACAAGAGACATTTATTAACATCAAGTCTAGATTGAAGTGTCAGGAAGTCTAGATTGAAGTGTCAGGAAGTCTAGATTGAAGTGTCAGGAAGTCTAGATTGAAGTGTCAGGAAGTCGTTTCTGAAAGTATTTGTATATAAATAGTCTAGACAAGAAGAGAATAGAAGCTTTCGTAATGTTGTGCTACAGAAGAATGCTGAAGATTAGATGGGTAGATCACATAACTAATGAGGAAGTATTGAATCGGATTGGGGAGAAGAGAAGTTTGTGGCACAACTTGACTAGAAGAAAGGATCGGTTGGTAGGACATGTTCTGAGGCATCAAGGGATCACCAATTTAGTACTGGAGGGCAGCGTGGAGGGTAAAAATCGTAGAGGGAGACCAAGAGATGAATACACTAAGCAGATTCAGAAGGATGTAGGCTGCACTAGGTACTGGGAGATGAAGCAGCTTGCACAGGATAGAGTAGCATGGAGAGCTGCCTCAAACCAGTCTCAGGACTGAAGACCACAACAAAAACAACACCAACAAGGCCAAAGATCAACCAAGGGTAAAACTCAATCCCATACAACATGATAATGGTAAACACAAAGGAAAAATAATTTTGTATGTTGAAGCACTGTTGCTTTACCATACAATCTTCAGAAATACACTGAGTTGCAAAAGTCATGGGATACATCCTAATACCATGTCTAATTTCCTACTGTCTGACGTAGTGCACCAACTCGACTGTGGCATGGACTCAACAAGTCACAGGACATCGCCCGCAGAAACATTGAGCCATGCTGCCTCTATAGCTGTCCATAATGATCAAAGTGTTGACAGTGCAGGATTTTGTGCACAAACTGACCTCTCGATTATGTCCCATAAATGTTCAATGGGATTCATGTCAGACAATCTGGGAGTCCAAATCATTTGGTCGAACTGTCCAGAATGTTCTACAAACCAATCATGAACAACAGTGGCTTGCTGACAAGGTGCATTGTCACCCATAAAAGTTCCATCATTGTTTGGGAACATCAAGTCTATGAGTGACTGAAAACCACCAGCTTGCAAAGTGGCTTGTTGACAAATGAGGTCTCTCACTTTGTGTGGTCTATGCCACACTCAAACCCTACCATCAGCTATTATCAACTGAAATCCAGACTCCTATGGTCACACCATGGTTTTTCAGTCATCAAGGGCCCACCAGGTACGGTCACAAGCTCTGGAGAGGTGTTGCACATGATGTCGTGCCGTTAGCAAAGGTATCTGCATTGGTCATCAGCTACTACAATCCATAAATTCCAAATTTCGCCACACTGTCCTAATGGATATGTTTATCGTTTGTTTCACATTGATTTATGAGGTTATTTCACACAATATTCCATGTCTCTTAGCACTGATAATTCTACACAAATGCCGCTGCTCTCGGTCATTAACTGATAGCCACTGGCCTCTGTGTTGTCTATGGTGAGACTCAATGCCTCAAATTTGGTATTCTTGGCACACTCTTGACAGAATATTGCGTCCAGCCCCAAATACCATTCCACATTCAGACTCCATTAATTCGCATCATGCGGCCATAATCATTTTGGAAAATGTTTCACACGAGTCACCTGATGTACAAATGACAGCTCCACCAATGCACTGCCCTTTCATACCTTGTGTGTGTGTTACCAGTGCCACCTGTATATGTGCATATCACTATCCCATGACTTTTGTCACCTCAGTGTATAGGGACAGCACAGAAACTCTGACTGATTGTAAGCTTTTAACAATCTATTGAGACAATGCAGTAATTAAGTGTAATATATTTAAATGTTTTCATAAGTCTCTCAGTGTAATTTTAGCATCCAGAACAATTCACATACAGACATGCCCTAACTGACAGAACCAATAAAATTCATAAAAAAGTGTTCCAAGTTAGCAAACATGTTACAGATTACTACCCTTGAGTGAAAGATCACCTGACAATTTGATTACTTTGGGGCTGTAGGCCTACTACAAAAAACATGACCAATTGTTGGAGACAAAATTGTATGGTGTTATTAGGTGGCTGAAACTGATAAGTTTTGAACATAGGAACAGCACAGTTTATGGAGTTTTTCATGAAGTAATAACCTGATCCCAACTGTGCTTGGCAAGTGGCAGCTGACTGAGCAAGCACCAGCAGAATGTCAAGGATGCGAGAAAGCAGTAGCTCATAAGGTGTCGTATCTGCCACCTCCAGCAGAGCTTCCACGGCACCTGCAGGCCACAAGTGTGCGCCAACCTGAGCCAGAGCACGAAGATCGCGCACTACCTGTGCCTTCACTGCCCAGCGTGGATCCTCGCGCAGGTACTCCAGAAGCAGAGTCACCTGTGAATGAGTGGTGGTGTAAGATAAGCTTACATGAAAAGGAGAATACAGAAACACACACAAAATATTACTTTAGTTATAGAATATTATAACAATAGTTATTATATAACATTAAAACAATACACAACTGCCACTGATATCAATCACAAATCCCGTTCCCAATATTTTCAAAGGAAATGAAAAACTCCTGGGTTGGTGAGGAAGCCAGTTTTGCATAGCATCCTTTACCTCCTTACCACATATGAACATTTTTATTTTTGGTGATTGGTTTAAGAAGCTGAAAACGGAGAAGACACTTTGGCAGCAGTTGGAGCAGATGGAGATATCCAAAATAATAGTTACTTTGTGGAATAAAGTAAAAATATAATGTCAGTATTTACATAAGATCAATAGTTATAACTCTATCGTTCTATGACATTATTATCATATGAAGTGCCATTATGTTGGCTGAAATGCACAGTGTCCTCAAGAGGATGGAAGTGTTGTCGATATCTGTGAGGTAAAACATGGCGGGATGCCCTTATCCCTTCTTTTCCATGCAATTACATGTATAGCATATGTCTATCATACCAGCAGCAGTGTTACATCTAAATTACTCCTAGTTCGTTGCAGTGAGTGCTGTCACTAAGTAATTACCACAAACTGGTCAAAGCTTCATGAAGACTATTCCAGGACACTTCACTTCATTACTTTGAACCTTGTGACTGCTGTTTGTGCTTCCTCCTTTCATTAGCATTTACCCCATCTAGTATGGGCTACTCATAAAACTGCACCACTCCACCATTCATGACAGCCAGATGTCACATTCCACACTGCCTCAGCATTAAAAGCTGATAACCAAATCTAAGTGAACCAAGAGTTGCTTTTGAGAAGAGTTCAAGTGTTGGAAACACATACTGGGCTCAAAGTATGTATTTAAAATATTCAAAAGAGAAGGCTGTTAGTTGGAAAAATGATTATGATTAAAATCACATTGTGGTGCCCTGCTGAAAGAACCCAGAACAAATTCTACTGGAAGTAAATTAAATTATGTATAGCAGCAATATCCAAAAAATGGATTATTGAAGAAATTTATGATTTTAACCAAAGGTTTAGTGGAAATTATTGCTGCTGTCATTGACAACCAAGTCAACAACAGAATAATGGAAAATCCAGGATGGATATATTGTCAACAACAGAATATTATGATGAAGTGCCAGGGAAACTAGCACTACAAATTAAGACATATGAGAAGAAATAATTGGTCAACAAATATTAGTCAAATTAATTGACAACAATTACAAGAATTTATAAAGTATACAACTTGGAAGACTGGTAGCCAAAACTGCAAAGGGCTATGATTTTTTCGTCAACTCCAAAGCTACACCAGAACACTGGGTAGACGCAATGTCAGCTGCGCACCTACCAACAACACAACTCAATGAGTACAGCAAATCGGTTTTAGTCAGCATCGTGATACAACAAGCTATGCAAGCACGTTTTTGGTGAACTGTGTTAAATACAAGGTTTTTTTTAATGATGGTTGTGTGTGCTGTGAGGTAGTTAAAAATGTATGTGGGTTAAAACCATTTGTTTAGCAACACGCACACTGACTGCTGCTAGTGAGAGGAGATTACTTTTGAACTGGGTATTTTGTAAATGTATGCCAGCAAGAAGTAGTAAAATGGAAGAGGCTATTGCTGACCTAAAAGAGAGGCAGATGCTCAAAGAGATGAACTGAGGGCTAGACTGGATACTACTAATGTGAATGTAGATGTGAAAAGAGTTAGATTCACTGGACTAAAAGAGAAGCTAGTTATTACCAATGTCAATTTAAAATGTAATTTACAGGTCCATGGAGTGGAATTTAAATAATTACAAGTAACTAGCCGGAAAGTTGATCAACATATCATTGATTCTTGGAAAGAGCAGTAGAAATAAATAATCAAATATCCAAATAAGAGTCAACTATTGTAAATGTAAGAAGGGTGTTCCCTTTTGACGTATCTGTACAGTCTGATTTAAATGTAAATTAATTAACTACAGGTTTCATTGAATTAAATACTGAATCAAAACAAACTTCAGACATGAGTGTCAGTTTGAATATTTAAGAAAAAAGTGCAGACCTATTTATTTAGGAATATACTGGACTTACTCTCCATTCACTGCTTACATTCTTGGTGTTTTTCTTGTGGACCTCTCCCTATGTACTCTTCCTATGTCCACCTGCAGTATTAACAAGTTTTTGTGACAGGGATTTAGACTCAGGTCCTGTCAGTGAGAGCAGTCTTAATGTTAAGAGCCATGCTGTTGTACAACAAATCAGGAAAGATACCTCGCACATCATTTAGTTCTTGAATGACATTTTCACTCTGCATCAGTGTGTGCACTGATATGGAACTTCCTCACCAATCAAAACGGTGTGGACTGAGACTCAAACTCAGGGCCTTTGCCTTTCAAGGGGAAGTGCTCTACCGACTGATCTACTCATGCATGACTCATGGCCCATCTTCACAGCTTTACTTCCTCCAGTATCTCATATCCTACCTTCCAAATTTCACAGAAGCTCTCCTGAGAAACTTGCAACACTGGCACTCCTTATCAGTGCACACTCCAGCAATTTTATTCTGGAAACACCCCTACGCTATGGCTAAGCTATGTCTCTGCAATACCCTTTCTTTCAGAGAGCTTCTATGAAGTTTGAAAGGTAGGAGATGAGGTACTGGTGGAAGTGAATCTGTGAGGACAGGTTGTGAGTCGTACTTGGGTAGATCAGCTGGTAGCGCACTTCCCCACCAAAGGCATGGGTAGATCAGCTGGTAGAGCACTTCCCCACCAAAGGCAAGGACTCAAGTTTGAGTCTCGGACCAGCACACAGTTTTAATCTGCCAGGAAGTTTCATTTAGTTCTTAATAAAAATGATAGCTGTTTTTGAGTAATAATTATATAATGGATATTGGGACTTCAAGATTAAGATTAGAAGCTTCAAGCTAGAAAAGTTAATGAAAGAAACAGAAAGTGCAAAAATTACAGGACAGACCAATTCACATATAGTATAACCTTGCTTTTACTTTCCCGCCATCTGTGACACTTTTTAAAACTCCTGTCAAATTTCCTCTTTCCACAATGTTAATTCACACCTTATTTTGTGTTAACATACCTATAATTTTCCTGCAATTTATGCTTTGTGAAACACTGTTCGTGGAGGATAAAACTGACGTAATTGGCATAAAATGATCCAGGCATGACGTTGGCCTCTAAGCAATGCTTATGAATGTTAAGCAGTTTCCTAAAACAAGAACGTGCTACTCAAAAGAAACCGATTTTCACTGTCATGTTTACATTTAGCCAGCGCAATCGATATTTCTTTTCACTTAAATATTAGAGGTAGACAGTTTGATGTCCAGTCCAATATTTCTGATTCTCCTTCAATGCACAATAACTCACCCCATCCATATTAACTGAATATTTTGAGAACAAGATGTAACCTGACAATCCAAGCACATATCAAAACAGGTTATCCGTTTACATGGGAGTGAAAATCGGTTGTGGAAATGGTAAACTGGCAGCTCGAAATGAATTTCCAGAACAAATTTTGTCATGTCTACATCAGCAACCAGAAATGGTATTGTGCAATCGGTTTATAAAATACAGTGTTGAGAGCCTCATGTAAACATAATGACTACATTTATGGGAATAATGTACCATCACAACAGTTCTTAGTCTCTACAACACATGAGCAACTTCGTGACTGTTGCACTTGTATTGACAACTCAAAAGCACATTTCACATTTTTTGTTGCCTGGCCACTTGTACTGTTAGTGAACATCTTTGTGTTGCTCAAATGTTTCTTGTTTAAATAATGAAACACTAAACCAGTTAAGTACTTTTTCATGCTTAGCAAAACATGTCTTGAGAAAATTATTCTCGTTGTCAAGTGCAAATGTTTAGATAAGTATTTCTTGTGATGTTTCACACATGGAGGGGGCACAGTACCTTATAACCTCAAAAAGACTACATTGCAAGAGATGCAGAAAAGCATATATGCAGACATCACACAAAATACTTATGTAAATTTCACAATAGCAGTTTATTCACAGAAGGAGAGTCTTACTAAGTATGAAAAAATATGTAACTGATGCAGTGTTTTGTTATTTAAATAATGAATGACACAATTTCAGGCTTTCCAAAAACATGGACGATGATGAACGAAACTAAGTCAAACGTTTCTACTTCCCAGAAAGTTAACTATTTCCTGTTTTGTTAGCAGGTATATATAGCTCAAAATTCAGGTAACCATTATTGGATAATAAACTAGTTCCTAACCAGTACTTTGATGCCTATTGCGTGCACACACACACACACACACACACACACACACACACACACACACACACACACACACTAAAAACAACGTAAAAATTTATTCCCCACATTTTACGCCGTTCTTTTGCAGTCCCTTGAAAAGTTTAAAAGCAGGGTTTCACTGTATATTTCAATATTGTCTTAGTTCATTTTAAAAAGTTGCAAAAGTGCTTTTCATAACAGATTAATGAATTTTAAGTTAAATAAAAGCAGAAAAACAAAGAAAAAGGTGGGAGTAAAAAGTCTGAATTTAAATTTGGTGGTATGGTCAAATTCAGTAACGGAGAGAGCTCAACGGAAAATAATGACATGGCCTTATTTACCACGGCAACATGGCTCAAACAGTTACAAGTGGAAATGACAAAAAAGTGAGAAGGCCCTTCTTTTCCTGTACCCTTCCTATACGTATGACTACGTAAAAGCAATTACAGGTTTGTTCTTGAATCTGTACTTTTATTTTCTAAACCAGCAAAGTAAATTTAAATATATTTTTTTTACTTGATGTGCTTTGTGATGTACTTTCTTAGCCATATCATTCATATTTGCTTCCACTCAACTGCATGCAATCCTCATTGTGTCTTCTACATGCAGAATCTCTGACTATCACATGAGACTGTAATCTCATTACAGTGCAATGAAAATTGCTTTGCACCTGATTACAAAGAAAGAGATGACCTGCATTGCTACATATCACAGGGCACTGACTGTAACAGCACAGTGCATGTCAGGCAGATGGCAATCATGCAGAGTTTGTACAGTAGACTGACTGTAAGATATGACTGGTCCAGTCAGATATCAGGCAACATGTGCACTAACTGTCAAGTATAATGTAATTTTAATCAGGCTACAGTAGCAATAAACATCTACATGTGCTAAGCCATTTACATGATAGTAAGTACCCAGGGAAAATGTGAAATAATACCTCGACCTCACAAGTCTTTGTTCCTACACCTTGAAAAGTGCTTACAAATCCCAGTTAGACACAAAAAAGGTTAGCTAGTGGCCACAAAGTACTGATCACTACATGTAAGCACCATCTAGAACACTTCATGTTGACTGTGGTCTGGTTTCACATTGCTGCCACCATCAGCGATCTAACAGTTGTGACACTATAGTTGCCTGGTGAAATAGTGTTGATTTTCCTATGTACACAAATGACTTTGATTAATAACAGTATTTACAATTATTTTTCAATGTTCTACTGAGCATGAGACACCATCGCAGAAGTTTGATAACTGATCTAAATGTCAGTTTTCTCCATTCACTGCATTGTTACAAATAAGTATCACATTTGAAGATGACTGTCACTGTAATGTGCATTTAGTGCATTTATAAATCCATGTTACTTCTATGTCAAAATTTGTACCGTAGCAGCTGACGGGTACCAGTCACACATGACCATGAGTTATGTGTACTGGAAAACAAATAAGAAAACATTACCCCTTCATATCCTCCAACACCACAGTGACTATAATACTTAACCCTCTGCTCATGAGGTAAGTGGCCAACTTTACTTAGTTCACAGCCAAATTCACCAATGTCAATTACAATAAGCAGATATTAAAATATTAATATCTCTGTAAGTATTTTTGTTCTGAATTCACCACTGTCATTAAATTAAGCACATCTTGAAATATTATGATCTCTGTAAGTAAGTATTTTTTTTTTTTTGTTACTGAGCAGGAAAACTACACTCTTAAGAAGCTCTTAATGTTAGTTAATGCTTTTGGATTTGGCTGTTAGTTGCTAGATGCATAATATGAGGGTCGTCCACAAAGTAAGTTCTGCTTCTACTTCTATTGGCAGCAGCACTACAATCGCAGTTCCGAGGTTGCGCGGCAGTTACTCTAATTCAAGGAGAAGACATGTGCGACATTTCCAGATCACTGCTGCCAATATGTGCTTTGTAGTGCTTCTTTATAATGGAAATGCCGCTACGTGTGAAATCAGATCTGTGATTCATTTTCTAAATGCAAAGAAAGTTAAACCAAAGGAAATTCATCGGTAAATCTACGAGGTTTATGAACAAAGTGCTATGAGTGATTCAATGGTTAGGAGAGGGGTCAGACTGTTCAATGAAGGACATGGTCAAGTGCACGATGAAGAACGAAGTGGATGCCCGTCTGTGGTTACTGATGAACTGGTTCACACAACTGAAGAGAAGATTAAGCACAACCGTAAGTTTACACTTAGTTCCCTTGTTATGGAAGTTCCATAAATCTCATGATCACTAATTCATGAAATTTTGAAAACTTTGCTCACATTGGGTACTCAAAATTCTTACTGAACAACACAGAAAACAACAGATGCGCAGTGCACTTCAGTTTTTGACTTGGTATAATGAAGAAGGTAATGGTTTTCTTTCTCGGATAGTCACAGGGGATGAAAGCTGGGTATCATACGACACCCCTAAAACAAAACGGCAATCAATGTAATGGAGGCACAATTCATCCCTAACAAAGGTTAAGCCTCAGCAAATCTTGACACCTCAAAAAGTCATGTGCCCCGTTTTTTGGGACAGAAAAGGCATTTTGCCGATAGATTTCTTTCCACGAGGCCAAAAAATCAATGCACATGGTTACTGAGAGACCATTAAGAAATTGTGCTGCGCAATACAGAACAAGTGCCATGGATTACTGACAAAAGGTGTTTTTTTTCCACAATAATGCCTGACCTCACACGGTGAATGTGACCAAACAACTCTTACAGGAATTTCACTGGGACACATTTGATCATCCTCCATACAGCCTGGACCTTGCTCATAACGACTTTCATCTCTTCTTACACCTAAAATCTGTTCTTTATGGTCAACACTTCAACGATGATCACGAGCTGAAAGAACACTTTACCACATTGTTGATTGCTTAGGCAGCAACCTTCTATGAAGAAAGCATGCAAAAACTTGTGCCACACTGTGACAAGTACCTACAAAATTTCAGAAGCTATGTAGAAAAGAGTTTTGTACAATAAATATTTTTTTCTGTATCTGTACACATTTGTTTTATTTAACCAAATGGAACTTAGTTTGTGGACATACCAAATGGCTTCAAATGGCTCTGAGCACTATGGGACTTAACATCTGAGGTCATCAGTCCTCTAGAACTTAGAACTACTTAAACCTAACTAACCTAAGGACATCACACACATCTATGCTTGAAGCAGGATTCAAACCTGCGACTGTAGTGGTCGGGCGGTTCCACACTGAAGTTCCTTGAACTGCTCGGCCACACCAGCCGGCTGTGGGCATACCCCGTATTATAAAATACAGCTAAGAACTCAAGACTGCATGAATGGTTTATGTGGAGCCCCATTTGCTTTCCATCACGTACATTAAAAGCATGAACACTTTCTCCAACAAAGCCACAGTCAGTTTCCTACTATGTCCCTATCCAAATCAAGTTCTGTTTTTGGTTATCTTAATATCAATGGACAAAGAAAGAAAAGAAACCTGTTCATAACAGCTGCACCTTCTAGTTTCTTGTGCTACCAAATAATCTGACTGACCTGACTCGGTATGTCAACCAGAGTTGCTGCTGCAAGCTGAGTAAGTGTCTTCAATGTTACTGACACAAACTCCTGTGCCGGGTAACTAGGGAGTAGCTCAGTACACAGCTGTCGAACCTAGAACATAAAAATTATGCACAATTTTGCTTGACTGGGATGAGAAGTGATTGCTGTTACACAAAAAGTTAAACATATATATGCCAACCATACTCACTGATCTCCTATCAAGTAATACAATAAGTTTTCTAGATTTTTATCTTACACAAAAAAACGACAACCTTCTTCTACACATCTTCCTCACCTCTATTGATGATTTTTAGCTAGGAATAAATAATGTTTACAAACAATGAGAAATATAGTCATATCAATTTAGAACCTCAACAATCGCTCAGTGTTTCATGTACTTTGCAGTAGAGGACCAGCACATGGAAATGAACAATCTGAGAGATGTGCCCAATTCTTATATTCACTGCCTGACAAAAAATGTGAAGCTGCCAGAAAGGGATGAGAAAACAAAATGAAACTTCACAGGTTGAGAGGGATGTGCTGTTATTTCAATAATTACAAAATGCAGTCAAGTTTACAAACAACTTGACAGTATGAGATCACTCTTAAGTCTGTTGTTACACTTCCTCTGGCCTGGATGCACACCTGATTCTGTTGTGTAGGGATTCATAAAGCTGTTGCATCCTCTCCTGAGGCAAGCTGGTCCACAGCTGTTGTAACTGGTCTTTGATATCCTCGATACTGGCACTGGGACAGAGTTTACATCCAAGCTGGTGTCACACATGTTCTATCAGGGACAGATTTCAGGATCTTGCTGACTATGTCAGTACCTCAACATGACATAGACAGTTCACAGAGACATGTGCCATGTATGGATGAGTGTTGCCTTGCAGAAAAAAGTGAGAGGTAACACATGAAGACGCAGGATATCAGTGTTATGCCATTATGGCTTCAGATTTCCATCGATCACTATCAGCCATGACCTGAAGTATTGCGTTGGTATGCAAGCACATAGGATTTTTCCATCAGTTTAATAAACACATAATAGAGACTTACACATAATAGCGACGTTAGTCATCAGTAACATATTTTCCTTCACTATTTACAATGCTCTGCCAACATTGGAATAACTTTGCATTTCCATGACTGTAGAAATTATATGGTTTTGTTGATAGAGAATGGAAAAGATGAAAATCGGAGGGTACAAGATCAGGTGAATAAGGAGGATGTGGAATGACTTCCCAACTCAACTTCTGTATGATGTTTTTTGTCAGTCTACCAGAATGTGGATGGGAATTATCGTGGAGTAGCATCACTTTACGCAGTCTTCTTGGTCACTGTTCTTGGGCTGCATCTCTAAGAGGTCTAAGTTGTTGACATTGAATGTTGATAGTGAAAGCTACCTCAGGGAAGCAATTTATAGTATACTACACTGTTGCTGTTCCACCAGATGCATAAAATTATCTTTTGTGGATGCATGTGGGTCTTTGTATTGGGAGCTGCTATTTTCTTTGGGATCAACCATTCCTTTCTTTTCTTTATGTTAGCATAAAGACACCATTTCTCTTCACAAGTAATGTTACGGGATAGGAATGGTCGGAGTTGTTCACAAGCCAACAGATGATGAATAAGTAGAGCTGCACATATTATCACCCACAGATTTATGTGATTTTGGTTTAAAGTATGCAATATGCATAAAACCAATTTTTGAACCTTCCCCGCAGCATGCAAATGTCATACAATGGTAGAATGATCACAGTTCATCACATTTGTCACTTCTTGTATACAATGACATGAATCATTGTGGATTTGTGTGTATAACCAATAAACTCTAAAGTCTTCCTGAACAGGGAGAGTTACTAATATCAGAACAATCCTCCTTAAAATGAGAAAACCATTTTCTCGTTGTGCTCTGCCCAACAGCATTACCCGCATACATGACACAACTGTTTCTGGCTGCGTCCACTGCAATCACCCCTCCACTGAATTCAAACGGAAGACTATGTTGGAAATGTTCCATCTGGCTCCCATCTTCCAGCATCCACAGCTCCAATCAGTATCTCCAAAAGACAAAATAACACTACATAAATTCAAGTAACAGCAGTGAACTACAGATAAAAAATTACAAGCGATAAATAAACCCATAGCAACTGGAATACCAACATGCAACACAAAAACACTGCAAACTTATGCACCAACCTAATAATGCCAGATGGACCCCCACACCATGACAGGAGTAGCAGTATTGCTGTGCCTCTCCAAAATGTTGGAAGAATGGGACTTCACCCTAGATTGCTGCCATACTTACCAAGGATGGTCACTTGGGATGGCGCATAATCACAATTCATTGCTGAATACAATGTGATGTTATTTATCAGCAGTCCACACTTCCCGGTCACAGCATGATTCCAAACGCAGCTATGTTTGTTTAGATGATAATGGCAATCTACCCACAGGACAGTAATTAGCTAATTTGGTATCCGTTACTTGTTCTTAGATGACAGGCACAGATGTGAACAGGTTAGAATGTGCTCGTGCACAATACGGCGATCTTCCCTTGTAGCGGTCAGATGTGATGGTTGACAATGAGTATACTGCCCTCATGTTTCCACGAAGTCAAAAATCAGATCACTGTCACACCAAAATACCCTACAAACCTGGATACTGGCAATTGGACCAGCCGGCCAAACAGAGACTGATTATGAAGCACCTTTCAAACTCTGTGACATGATGATAACTCTGTCTCATATGAATATGCAGCATCTCCCTGTTCCTGACAGTGATCACTCCACATCCAATACTGTTTACGCTCATTGTATACCCTACCATACCCTACCAGCATATCTGCTGGTGGTGTGTGTACATGTATAAAGTTACAGTGACATCAGACCATGTCTTCTGGGGGCTTCACTTTTTTTTGTTAGGCAGAAAGATTCTTTCTTACCTAGTGGCAACAGACAAATTCATGAACACAGTGTGGCAAAAACCTAGCAGCAGGGGTTCTCTCTTTCATCCACTGTTAAAGCAAAGGATAGTACTCTTGATGTTGGACTGATACCACCCTTGACAACAAGTAGACAGAGGTTTATAAGGTGTTGCTTACACATTAATAAGTCTACTTAGGGGAGGCTGCTTGAACCGATTAATGGGACGGTAACGAGTAGGACTGACCTAACGAATGTTCTAACTGGGTACGAGAGGCAGGGCTTACGTACTATGAAAGAGTCTAACAAGTGTCCTTATCTCTGTTTGGAGCTTGTTCAATGACTACAGAAAATGTAGAATGCAGCGCATATCAATATTTCATCAAACATTATGGGACGCCTTGGAAATGTCAATGAACTAGAAGTAGTCTTGACTCAAAACTCTAATATTGTGAAAGACACAACTTTGGTAGTAACTAACAAACTTATTAAGCAATAAGGTAGATTGCTAGAATATCAAACCTACATCAGATAGGCCTGATACAGGATATAAAGAAGGGCAGAGAGAATGATCAAAGATTATTTTAACTCACGGGAGGATGTTACATAAATGTTGGAAACCTGAATTGGCAGACCCTTGACAACAGACACAAACAATCAGATGAAACCCAATGTACAAAATTTATGAATGAAAACACATGCAACACTGGTGTAATATTCTACAGTATTTATTATTTATTTCATAAACCAGTTTTCGGCTGTTATGCCATCATCAGAAACAAAGGAAAGTATATGGTTCAATGAAAAACTGCAGCATCAAGGATTTTAAAACTAAACTAGTGCATCTACATAGTCCCCCCCATGAACCATGGACCTTGCCGTTGGTGGGGAGGCTTGCGTGCCACAGTGATACAGATAGCCGTACCGTAGGTGCAAGCACAATGGAGGGGTATCTGTTGAGAGGCCAGACAAACGTGTGGTTCCTGAAGAGGGGCAGCAGCCTTTTCAGTAGTTGCAGGGGCAACAGTCTGGATGATTGACTGATCTGGCCTTGTAACAATAACCAAAACAGCCTTGCTGTGCTGGTACTGTGAACAGCTGAAAGCAAGGGGAAACTACAGCCGTAATTTTTCCGGAGGGCATGCTGCTTTACTGTATGATTAAATGATGATGGCATCCTCTTGGGTAAAATATTCCGGAGATAAAATAGTCCCCCATTCAGATCTCCAGGCGGGGACTACTCAAGAGGATGTCGTTATCAGGAGAAAGAAAACTGGCATTCTACGGGTCGGAGCGTGGAATGTCAGATCCCTTAACCAGGCAGGTAGGTTAGAAAATTTAAAAAGGGAAATGGATAGGTTAAAGTTAGATATAGTGGGAATTAGTGAAGTTCGGTGGCAGGAGGATCAAGACTTCTGGTCAGGTGACTACAGGGTTATAAACACAAAATCAAATAGGGGTAATGCAGGAGTAGGATTAATAATGAATAGGAAAATAGGAATGCGGGTAAGCTACTACAAACAACATAGTGAACGCATTATTGTGGCCAAGATAGATACGAAGCCCACACCTACTACAGTAGTACAAGTTTATATGCCAACTAGCTCTGCAGATGACGAAGAAATTGAAGAAATGTATGATCAAATAAAAGAAATTGTTCTGATAGTGAAGGGTGATGAAAATTTAATAGTCATGGGTGACTGGAATTCGGTAGTAGGAAAAGGGAGAGAAGGAAACATAGTAGGTGAATATGGAATGGGGCAAAGAAATGAAAGAGGAAGCCGCCTGGTAGAATTTTGCACAGAGCACAACTTAATCATAGGTAACACTTGGTTCAAGAATCATAAAAGAAGGCTGTATACATGGAAGAAGCTTGGAGACACTGACAGGTTTCAGATAGATTATATAATGGTACGACAGAGATTTAGGAACCAGGTTTTAAATTGTAAGACATTTTCAGGGGCAGATGTGGACTCTGACCACAATCTGTTGGTTATGACCTGTAGATTAAAACTGAAGAATCTGGAAAACGGTGGGAATTTAAAGAGATGGGACCTGGATAAACTAAAAGAACCAGAGGTTGTACGGAGTTTCAGGGAGAGCATAAGGGAGCAATTGACAGTAGAAGAAGAATGGGTAGCTTTGAGGCATGAAGTAGTGAAGGCAGCAGAGGATCAAGTAGGTAAAAAGATAAGGGCTAGTAGAAATCCTTGGGTAACAGAAGAAATATCGAATTTAATTGATGAAAGGAGGAAACATAAAAATGCAGTAAATGAAGCAGGCAAAAAGGAATACAAACGTCTCAAAAATGACAGCGACAGGAAGTGTAAAATGGCTAAGCAGGGATGGCTAGAGGACAAATGTAAGGATGTAGAGGCTTATCTCACTAGGGGTAAGATAGATACTGCCTACTGGAAAATTAATGAGACCTTTGGAGAAAAGAGGACCACTTGTATGAATATTAAGAGCTCAGATGGAAACCCAGTTCTAACCAAAGAAGGGAAAGCAGAAAGGTGGAAGGAGTATATAGAGGGTATATACAAGGGCGATGTACTTCAGGACAATATTATGGAAATGGAAGAGGATGTAGATGAAGATAAAATGGGAGATACGATACTGCGTGAAGAGTTTGACAGAGCACTTAAAGACCTGAGTTGAAACAAGGCCCCTGGAGTACACAACATTCCACTGGAACTACTGACGGCCTTGGGAGAGCCAGTCCGGACAAAACTCTACCATCTGGTGAGCAAGACGTATGAAACAGGCGAAATACCCTCAGACTTCAAGAAGAATATAATAATTCCAATCCCAAAGAAGGCAGGTGTTGACAGATGTGAAAATTACCGATCTATCAGTTTAATAAGTCACAGCTGCAAAATACTAACGCGAGTTCCTTACAGCCGAATGGAAAAACTAGTAGAAGCCGACCTCGGGGAAGATCAGTTTGGATTCCGTAGAAATGTTGGAACACGTGAGGCAATACTGACCCTACGACTTATCTTAGAAGCTAGATTAAGGAAGGGCAAACCTACGTTTCTAGCATTTGTAGACTCAGAGAAAGCTTTTGACAATGTTGACTGGAATACTCTCTTTCAAATTCTGAAGGTGGCAGGGGTAAAATACAGGGAGCGAAAGGCTATTTACAATTTATACAGAAACCAGATGGCAGTTATAAGAGTCGAGGGACATGAAAGGGAAGCAGTGGTTGGGAAGGGAGTGAGACACGGCTGTAGTCTATCCCCGATGTTATTCAATCTGTATATTGAGCAAGCAGTGAAGGAAACAAAAGAAAAATTCGGAGTAGGTATTTAAGTCCATGGAGAAGAAATAAAAACTTTGAGGTTCGCCGATGACATCGTAATTCTGTCAGAGACAGCAAAGGACTTGGAAGAGCACTTGAACGGAATGGATAGTGTCTTGAAAGGAGGGTATAAGATGAACATCAACAAAAGCAAAACGAGGATAATTGAATGTAGTCGAATAAAATCGGGTGATGCTGAGGGAATTAGATTAGGAAGTGAGACACTTAAAGTAGTAAAGGAGTTTTGCTATTTGGAGAGCAAAATAACTGATGATGGTCGAAGTAGAGAGGATATAAAATGTAGACTGGCAATGGCAAGGAAAGCGTTTCTGAAGAAGAGATTTTTGTTAACATCGAGTATAGATTTATGTATCAGGAAGTCGTTTCTGAAAGTATTTGTTTGGAGTGTAGCCATGTATGGAAGTGAAACATGGACGATAACTAGTTTGGACAAGAAGAGAATAGAAGCTTTCCAAATGTGGTGCTACAGAAGAATGCTGAAGATTAGATGGGTAGATCACATAACTAATGAGGAAGTATTGAATCGGATTGGGGAGAAGAGAAGTTTGTGGCACAACTTGACTAGAAGAAAGGATCGGTTGGTAGGACATGTTCTGAGGCATCAAGGGATCACCAATTTAGTATTGGAGGGCAGCGTGGAGGGTAAAAATAGTAGAGGGAGACCAAGAGATGAATACACTTAGCAGATTCAGAAGGATGTAGGTTGCAGTAGGTACTGGGAGATGAAGAAGCTTGCACATGATAGAGTAGCATGGAGAGCTGCATCAAACCAGTTTCAGGACTGAAGACCACAACAACAACAACAACAACAACAACAACATCTACATAGTATCTCCATTTCCAGATATGAAAAACATTAGGTTTAGGAATAAAATAAGATTGATTACATCAGAGCAAATGTAATGTAAAATTATTTAACTATGATAAAATATGTGACACATTAACTAATGAACTTTATACTGTACAACAGTTGTTCATAGAAGAAAATAAATTGAACAATAAACTTTACTAACATGTTCCAAAGGTGTGGCTCAGGAAAATAACCTCGTCATTAATAGGTCCTAATTTAGGAGCTGTGTGTGTTTTCACTCATAATAAATCAAATATTCTACCAACAACTGACAGAACAGCCAACCAATGCAACCTACAGATATTCAACTGCCACCTACGCATCACTACTGTAGGGACCAAGAAAAAAAGATTAGATCAATTACAGCATACATGGAGGCATTAAGCAGTTATTCCTTCTGGAATCCATTCACAATTGGAACAGCAAGAAATCCAAGAGTGTGAACCATGCTAAGTTCCCTCCATCATGAACCTCACAGTGGTTTGCAGAGTATGCTGCTAGATTGAAATATTTTAATAGGTGTCTTAAACATGTAAAGGTATTACTTGCAGTTTGTCAGAGTGTCACTTTCCATCTTATAATTTGGATACTCCAAGACTATATTTCAATTATTTTTGTAGAACTTTCTTGCCAATGTAATGTGTTCTCTAATTTACATCTAAATCTATACTCCACAGGTCACCTCATGGTGTGTGACAGAGGATACTTTGACTGTGACTCACCCATCTTGCTATTCCAGTCACAAATTTTGTGTGGGAAGAAGTAATTCTGACAGACCTTCATGCGAGCTAATTTTACCTTAATGGTCTTTTCACAAGATATACATAAAAGAAACAACAGTTAACAGAATTCAAACAGAAAACCACATGATGATGCACAACATCTCTCTTGTTGCATCTGTCTGTGTAATTGAATAAGCATCTCCATGACTCTTCTGCACTTTCTAAATGAATGTGCGATGAAATGCATAGCTCTTTTTTTGGACCTTCTCTATTTTCTCCTATTTGGTAAACGTCTCAGACTGATAAACAATCCTC
Organism: Schistocerca gregaria; assembly: GCF_023897955.1. Taxonomy (NCBI): domain Eukaryota; kingdom Metazoa; phylum Arthropoda; class Insecta; order Orthoptera; family Acrididae; genus Schistocerca; species Schistocerca gregaria. The sequence goes on from NC_064923.1 coordinate 121,743,641, forward strand.
AAACAATGGCTAAATGAGAGCTTTTTAAGGTTCCTCTTTCAAGGTGAAATATAGTTCCAGAGGATTCTTTCAATGAATCTCAATCTAGCATGTGGTACTCTAATTTAAACTGTTCCATATGCAGACACTCAAAACACTGTACTTCCTTGTTGAACTCCACTCTTGGTATCATCATGGTTTGAGACCAAGAGTGGGGTTCAGCAAGGAAGTGCACTGTTCCCCCTACTATTCATCACTGTTATGGACACTATAATGAAGAACGTCAAGGAGAAGTCAAGTTGACTGAATGCATTTGCCTTTGCTGATGACATTATGATATGGGTGAAACTGAAGAGGCAATACAGATCAGACTTGATGAATGGAAATCTCAGTTCCAAAAATATAACCTCAACATCAGCAAGACCAAGAGAGTGGTGGTTGTAGTCAACAGAGATGGACAACCAGCAAGTATCACCAACAGAGTGCAAAAAGGATCTGCATTCTACCAACAAGTAAGATCACTTTTATGGGATGACTTGATTCCAAAAATGGCCAGACTGATGATGTTTAACAGTTATTTCATACCAATATTGACCTATGGTATTGAAGTATGTACCCTCACAAAAAGAGAATCATCAAGGCTGCAAGCATCAGAGATGAAATTTCTTAGATTCACCATTCAGAAGACCAAGAGGGACAAGTTAAGGAATGAAGTGGTGAGGAAAGAAGCTGGAATAAAGACATCCCTATTAGATAAAATTGGCACATCTAGGTTACAATGGTACAGGCATCTGATGAGAATGGAGCCAACTAGAACAGCCAAAATAAATGTGGAAAGACAGGCGAATGGGAAAAGACCTCAAGGAAGACCTCGAACCCTATGGATGGTCTTGATTAAGACTGATCTTGTGACCAGAGGAACAGGTGTATTTGGACAGGACGAAGTGGAAGAGGCTCATTCCCAGTACCCTTGAAACTTGAACTGTTAAATGATAATGATGATGATGATGCGGACACTCAGAAATTTAATGGATGTGACTGCTTACAGTGATTGTTTGACAATTATGTAATGATACAACAATAGAGACTTCCAGTCACTTATGCGCACAAATTTATATTTGTTTTGTTGGGGGTAAACTGCCAACCCCAACAACAACTTTCTAGCACTGCAACTTCTCCATATACAAAAGCAGCACCATGATCAACCTCATGCAGGTTTCAATTTTATCCACATGGTCATTTATACAGGGTGCGGCAGCTAAGTCATAACACCCCTAGTATCTCCCCAATCATAATAGATACAAAGATGGCATTTGGACAGTGAATTGCAGGGACAGGGGCTACTTGAATACATCACATTTCATGTTTGTGCTATTTTTTATTGCAGAGATACGAGGCCATCTTTGTTTTTTTAAATGGAACCCTATCTTAAATTTTAGTATAACAAGATTGGCTTAAAAAGATGGTTTCAAATATGTGTATATCATAATATTTAGGCTAATAGATTTTGATACAAAGGTACATTCCCATATCGTATTCATCCTTCGAAGCGGCATTGTCCAATGCGACCTTTCCTGTTGACCACTGAGGAACTTATAAGGGAAAGCGTTGTCTTCCTGTTTCTTGATAATGCCACAAGGTGACGTGTGAGGTAGCTGGAGAGAAGGTTATAGTTGTGCTGCTGGGGTAATGAGACATAAGATTTCTGTCACAGTTTCTTGGAGCAGGCATGTACACCAACGAAGTAAAGTTACATATGCTTCTAGTGTATGGTGAAATCAGAAGAAATGCTGTTAGAGAAATAAAGCAATGTGGAGAGCTGTATCCTGATCGTAAGCATCCTAAGCGCCAGCTTCTTGCATGTATTTTCATGAAACTACTTAAATTGGGATCATGGAACACCATACAGAGGACAAGGCAGAAAAGTGCAACTGAAAAGGTACATGAAGAGGGTGCTCTAGCGTTGGCGCATAACAACCCTACTGTTTCGTCGCGATATATCACCTTGGAACGTGGTATAAGTCAGAGAAGTGTTCTACGCATCTTGCACTGGCATAGATTTCACCTGTTTCATCTCTCATTACATCAAGCACTCTCCAGTGTGGATTTCAATAGACGCCAGGAATTTTGCCGGTTTGCTCTGCAGCACCTACAAGATGAACCAACGTTTTTTTCAATGGGTGCTTTCTATTGATGAAGCGATTTTCACCAACCATGGTAATGTGAATTTGCATAGAGAACCCTCACTGGCTTCGACAGGTACAGCATCAGCAACCATGGAGTGTTAACGTTTGGTGCGGCATCGTTAGAAATGTCATTGTGGGGCTGTACCGTCATTTCGGGTATACTAAATGGCAATAACTATGCATATTTCCTGTGAAATGTTCTGCCCATTTTGCTGGAAGAGGTACCACTAACTATGCGTCAGTGCATGTGGTTACAACATGACGGCTGCCCTGATCACTCTTCCCGTGTGGCTACAGTGCTGTTAAATGAAAAGTTCCCAGATTGTTGGATAGGACAATGTGCTGAAGTGAAGTGGCCAGCCCGATCTCCTGATTTGACCCCTCTTGATTTTTTTTCTGTGGGGAGCAGTCAAACAAAAAGTGTATGCTCAAATACCAATTATGCCAGACGATATGAAGCAATGTATCATCAAAGCGTGCATTGATATCTTACCTGACACCCTTGCAGCCGTTAACAAATCATTCGAATAGTGACTACAAATGTGCATTGCAGCAGACGGGAAGCATTTTGAGCACATGCTTCAGTGAAGTTTTATATCATGTACAGTAAGTATTTTGCATCTTTGTGTGTATTTGCTTCGTATTGTGATCAATAGTAAATATTTTCAAACAAATATGTACAAAATAATTGTGACCATTAAGGGCCTCCTCATTTACATTTGTATTTCTGTTACCTAAAATGTATTAACATCTTGTAGTATTTTAACCCTTTAACTGCTCTGGACGTGTTAATGCACGTGTCTTTGTACCTGTCCCTTGTAGACACATTCAGAGTACCAAGTAGGACTAGTGGCGCACGTAAACATGTTCAGAGCACACAGGGACAGGTACAAAGATACACGCATTAACAGGTCCAGAGCAATTAAAGGATTAATACTGTATGTTGTCTACTATTTTGGTATCACAGTTGTCAAATAACTGAATAATATTTCGACATCATTAGTTAATTTTTGCACAAAATATCGCAGTATGTATTACTATTGTCGGGTAAAAGGGTGTGTTTGTGTAAGGACAGACTCGCCACATTTACCATGTACTCTACACAACAAGAAAGGTTGCATTGGACAACGCCACTTTGAAGGACGAACATGATACAGGAACATATCTGTGTCTCAAAAACTATTTGAATAAATATTACGATGTACACATATTTGAAACAGTCTTTTTAAGCCCATCATGTTATGCTAAAATTTAACATAGGGTTCCATTAAAAAAAATGCCTCATGTCTCTGTAATAAAGAATAGCACAAACATGAAATGTGATGTATTCGAGTAGCCCGTCACTGTCCAAACGGCATCTTTGTATCTATTACGGTTGGGGAGGTACAAGGAGTGTTATGACTTAGCTGGCTCACCCTGTATATATTGTGAACAGAAATTCTTCTATAACACTCCTGTGATGCATGCCAAAGTCACTTTTAAATCTGAAGATTTCTCTCCATGAAGGATGTTGTGCTGTGTTCTATTTGCTAGGAACTCCTCAACCCAACCAAAAAAACTGATATTCCATATGTTTGTGTAATCTGGGCCTGAGAAACCTTCTGAGTCTATTGGACGGACAGGGTGAGTTAGATTTCACACAATGATTGTTTCTCATCAAGCAACAATATGGAACTTTATCACATGTATTTCTTAAGTCGAGGAATGCAGCATCAATCTGACACAAATATCTACTGTCTCCTGGCTCTACTTGCCTTACAGAGCGAGCTGAGTTTTACATGATCACTGTTTGCTGAATCCATGCTGATCATCATTATCATCATCATTTAAGACTGATTATGCCTTTCAGCATTCAGTCTGGAGCATATCCCCCTTATAAAATTCCTCCATGATCCCCTATTCAGTGCTAACATTGGTGCCTCTTCTGATGTTAAACCTATTACTTCAAAATCATTCTTAACCGAATCCAGGTACCTTCTCCTTGGTCTGCCCCGACTCCACCTACTCTCTACTGCTGAACCCATGAGTCTCTTGGGTAACCTTGCTTCTCCCATGCGTGTAACATGACCCCACCATCTAAGCCTGTTCGCCCTGACTGCTACATCTATAGAGTTCATTCCCAGTTTTTCTTTGATTTCCTCATTGTGGACACCCTCCTGCCATTGTTCCCATCTACTAGTACCTGCAATCATCCTAGCTACTTTCATATCCGTAACTTCAGCCTTGTTGATAAGGTAACCTGAATCCACCCAGCTTTCGCTCCCATACAACAAAGTTGGTCAAAAGATTGAACAGGGCACAGATAGCTTAGTCTTGGTACTGACTTCCTTCTTGCAGAAGAGAATAGATTGGAGCTGAGCGCTCACTGCATTAGCTTTGCTACACCTCGCTTCCAGTTCTTTCACTATGTTGCCATCCTGTGAGAATATGCATCCTAAGTACTTGAAACCGTCCACCTGTTCTAACTTTGTTCCTCCTATTTGGCACTCAATCTGTTTATATTTTTTTCCCACTGACATTACTTTCGTTTTGGAGATGCTAATCTTCATACCATAGTCCTTAAATTTCTGATCTAGCTCTGAAATATTACTTTGCAAATTTTCAATCGAATCTGCCATCACAACTAAGTCATCCGCATATGCAAGACTGCTTATTTTGTGTTCACATATCTTAATCTCACCCATCCAATCTATTGTTTTCAACATATGATCCATAAATAATATGAACAATAGTGGAGACAGGTTGCAGCCTTGTCTTACCCCTGAAACTACTCTGAACCATGAACTCAATTTACCGTCAACTCTAACTGCTGCCTGACTATCCACGTAAAGCAATTATGCTTGCAAAAGTTTGTCTCCTATCCCATAATCTCATAGAACAGACAATAGCTTCCTCCTAGGAACCTAGTCATTTGCCTTTTCTAGATCTATAAAGCATAGATACAATTCCCTGTTCCGCTCTTAACACTTCTCCATTATTTGCCGCAAGCTAAAGATCTGGTCCTGACAACCTCTAAGAGGCCTAAACCCACACTGATTTTCATCCAATTGGTACTCAACTAATACTCGCACTTTCCTTTTAACAATACCTGAGAAGATTTTACCCACAACGCTGGTTAAAGAGATACCTCTGTAGTTGTTACAATCTTTTCTGTTTCCATGTTTAAAGATTGGTGTGATTACAATCCATGTTGATTAAAACAAATATTTTTTGCTGGACTAGGTCGTTATCAGGAGAAAGAAAACTGGCGTTCTACGGATCGGAGCGTGGAATGTCAGATCCCTTAATCGGGCAGGTAGGTTAGAAAATTTAAAAAGGGAAATGGATAGGTTAAAGTTAGATATAGTGGGAATTAGTGAAGTTCGGTGGCAGGAGGAACAAGACTTCTGGTCAGGTGACTACAGGGTTATAAACACAAAATCAAATAGGGGTAATGCAGGAGTAGGTTTAATAATGAATAGGAAAATAGGAATGCGGGTAAGCTACTACAAACAGTATAGTGAACGCATTATTGTGGCCAAGATAGATACGAAGCCCACACCTACTACAGTAGTACAAGTTTATATGCCAACTAGCTCTGCAGATGATGAAGAAATTGAAGAAATGTATGATGAAATAAAAGAAATTATTCAGATAGTGAAGGGAGACGAAAATTTAATAGTAATGGGTGACTGGAATTCGAGTGTAGGAAAAGGGAGAGAAGGAAACATAGTAGGTGAATATGGATTGGGGCTAAGAAATGAAAGAGGAAGCCGCCTAGTAGAATTTTGCACAGAGCACAACTTAATCATAGCTAACACTTGGTTTAAGAATCATGAAAGAAGGTTGTATACGTGGAAGAACCCTGGAGATACTAAAAGGTATCAGATAGATTATATAATGGTAAGACAGAGATTTAGGAACCAGGTTTTAAGTTGTAAGACATTTCCAGGGGCAGATGTGGACTCTGACCACAATCTATTGGTTATGACCTGTAGATTAAAACTGAAGAAACTGCAAAAATGTGAGAAATTAAGGAGATGGGACCTGGATAAACTGAAAGAACCAGAGGTTGTACAGAGTTTCAGAGAGAGCATAAGGGAACAATTGACAGGAATAGGGGAAAGAAATACAGTAGAAGAAGAATGGGTAGCTCTGAGGGATGTAGTAGTGAAGGCAGCAGAGGATAAAGTAGGTACAAAGACGAGGGCTGCTAGAAATCCTTGGGTAACAGAAGAAATATTGAATTTAATTGATGAAAGGAGAAAATATAAAAATGCAGTAAATGAAGCAGGCAAAAAGGAATACAAACGTCTCAAAAATGAGATCGACAGGAAGTGCAAAATGGCTAAACAGGGATGGCTAGAGGACAAATGTAAGGATGTAGAAGCTTATCTCACTAGGGGTAAGATAGATACTGCCTACAGGAAAATTAAAGAGACCTTTGGAGAGAAGAGAACCACGTGTATGAATATCAAGAGCTCAGATGGCAGCCCAGTTCTAAGCAAAGAAGGGAAGGCAGAAAGGTGGAAGGAGTATATAGAAGGTTTATACAAGGGCGATGTACTTGAGGACAATATTATGGAAATAGAAGAGGATGTAGATGAAGACGAAATGGGAGATACGATACTGCGTGAAGAGTTTGACAGAGCACTGAAAGACCTGAGTCGAAACAAGGCCCCCGGAGTAGACAACATTCCATTAGAACTACTGACGGCCTTGGGAGAGCCAGTCATGACAAAACTCTACCAGCTGGTGAGCAAGATGTATGAGACAGGCGAAATACCCTCAGACTTCAAGAAGAATATAATAATTCCAATCCCAAAGAAAGCAGGTGCTGACAGATGTGAAAATTACCGAACTATCAGTTTAATAAGCCACGGCTGCAAAATACTAACGCGAATTCTTTACAGACGAATGGAAAAACTGGTAGATGCAGACCTCGGGGAGGATCAGTTTGGATTCCGTCGAAATGTTGGAACACGTGAGGCAATACTGACCTTACGACTTATCTTAGAAGAAAGATTAAGAAAAGGCAAACCTACGTTTCTAGCATTTGTAGACTTAGAGAAAGCTTTTGACAATGTTGACTGGAATACTCTTTTTCAAATTCTAAAGGTGGCAGAGGTAAAATACAGGGAGCGAAAGGCTATTTATAATTTGTACAGAAACCAGATGGCAGTAATAAGAGTCGAGGGGCATGAAAGGGAAGCAGTGGTTGGGAAAGGAGTGAGACAGGGTTGTAGCCTCTCCCCGATGTTATTCAATCTGTATATTGAGCAAGCAGTAAAGGAAACAAAAGAAAAATTTGGAGTAGGTATTAAAATTCATGGAGACGAAGTAAAAACTTTGAGGTTCGCCGATGACATTGTAATTCTGTCAGAGACGGCAAAGGACTTGGAAGAGCAGTTGAACGGAATGGACAGTGTCTTGAAAGGAGGATATAAGATGAACATTAACAAAAGCAAAACGAGGATAATGGAATGTAGTCAAATTAAATCGGGTGATGCTGAGGGAATTAGATTAGGAAATGAGACACTTAAAGTAGTAAAGGAGTTTTGCTATTTAGGAAGTAAAATAACTGATGATGGTCGAAGTAGAGAGGATATAAAATGTAGACTGGCAATGGCAAGGAAAGCGTTTCTGAAGAAGAGAAATTTGTTAACATAGAATATAGATTTATGTATCAGGAAGTCGTTTCTGAAAGTATTTGTTTGGAGTGTAGCCATGTATGGAAGTGAAACATGGACGATTACTAGTTTGGACAAGAACCGAATAGAAGCTTTCGAAATGTGGTGCTACAGAAGAATACTGAAGATAAGGTGGATAGATCACGTAACTAATGAGGAGGTATTGAATAGGATTGGGGAGAAGAGAAGTTTGTGGCACAACTTGACTAGAAGAAGGGATCGGTTGGTAGGACATGTTTTGAGGCATCAACGGATCACAAATTTAGCATTGGAGGGCAGCGTGGAGGGTAAAAATCGTAGAGGGAGACCGAGAGATGAGTACACTAAGCAGATTCAGAAGGATGTAGGTTGCAGTAGGTACTGGGAGATGAAGCAGCTTGCACAGGATAGAGTAGCATGGAGAGCTGCATCAAACCAGTCTCAGGACTGAAGACAACAACAACAGGTCATAATATATGAGAATAAAACATGTTCCTATATTTTAAAAGATTGATTTCAGCAACATACCCTACAGCTGTATATAACTGTTTGGTGCAAAAATAGCAATCATCTGCACATCTTTTCAATTGCTTTGAACATTTCATTTTACTAGTGATTTCTGGTAGACTGTTGCTAGCTGAGGAGCAAGATGTCTTGCACACTCTATGTAGATCAGTATAAGCATCCTATCTGGTTCAATCTCATTTCTTCCGTTGAGTGCATTTATTTAATGTTATATTCTGAATGTCACTTGATTCAATATCTATGATTTTATTGTTCGTATGAGAATTGAATGTTGGACCTGTAGCACAATCCTCAGTGACACAATTTTGGAAAAACGAACTTCTCAGTTTTGGCATTCTCTTTCTCATACCCTAGTTCCATACCATTATGGTTACTGAGCATTTGTACAAATGGCTTTGGTCCATTTAATCATTCACTGAAACTTCTTAGGATTTTATATTACATTGGTAGACAGAATATTCTCATTGAATTTTCACTTTGTTCAGTTTTTGTTTGTCCATAAGGCTTTGGTTACATTAAAATCTACAACGAATCTCGATTTGCTTATGGAGCAATTTTCTAACATGGCTGCCAAATCATGGTGGTATTTCAAATCCCTCGCAATTTTGCTTGGCACATACATGACTAATATACAGTGCCTAATGCTCTTTAACTTTTCCATTCCTATTTACACACGCAGTCAGTGACATACAATGGCAATATGGTCAGTGATTCCTGTTCCATATCAAGCAAATCAAAAAGTTTGGGCCTCTTTTTAATCAAGAGATCTAAGATGTTATCCTCACAAATTGGTTCTCTGATTATTTGCTCAAGATAATTTATCTCATACGGCATTTAGAACAATTGCACATGATTCCATGTCCCTATTAGTTGGCTTAATCATTTGAATCTCCAAGTCTAGAGCTGAAAAGTAGAAATCTTCCCTAATATTACAACATGACCAGAAAATTTACAGGTAACCACCTCTAAGTGTTTCCTGAATTGTTCCATCAGCACTGCTCATTCATGCGGAACACAATTTCCCTTCCTCACACAATATCCTTCAAATCATTGATGAAGGGCAACAGGCAGATTCCACATCCCTATATTTCCAGGAAGTGTTTGACATAGTGTCCCACTGCAAACTGTTAACGAAGGTCTGAATGCGCGAAATGGGTTCTCAGATATGAAAGTAGATTGAATATTTCTTTAGTAATAGAACCCAGTACACTCTCCTGTACAGTGTTCACTGGTCATGAAGGTACCATCAGGATTGCCGCAAAGAAGCGTGATAGGACCATTCTTGTCTCTGTATATGAAAGGCAATGTCCTGACTCTCTGACTCATCATCATCATCCAGTCCAAACCACTAAGGATAGAAACATAAAATTTTCAGAGGATGTTGATCTTATACTGTAGGCATCATTTGCAAAGGTACTTTTCAAAATTTCACACCTGCCTCTATTAAGCAATTTTGAAGATAGACTTACATCACACACACGACTGCAGTCTCTGGCAGCTGAAGCCACACTGTGTGTGTGTGTGTGTGTGTGTGTGTGTGTGTGTGTGTGTGTGTGTGTGTCATCTATTTTTGACAAAGGCATTGTTGGTCAAAAGCTTATTTTGTGGCAGTCTTCTTGTTGAACCTATCTGCAACTCAGCATCTTTGCTTCATGGTGAGCAGTACCTATTCTTTTCATAATATTGTTAGATCTATGAAAATTGTTATCTGACTTCTTGGTTAAAAATAAAAAAATGAGTGAGTCAGTGTTTTGGGGGATTGAAATAGGGGATGACAGTTTTTATGGAAATATTATGCAAGCATCTGAAGATAAATCTATGAAAATTTGTATTTTCCCTCTCTGTTAAGGAAAATACAAAAAAAATGCATTTCACTTGTTCTTGGATACTCAACGCCTAAGGATGTAAAATAGGGGAGGGGTGGTGATGGTGAAATGTTTTATGAAAATATTTCATTGTGAAACCATTTTTAAAGATATATTTGTGACAATTGATATTTGGGTTCTCTGTTAGGAAAAAAAAGTGTTTCACTGTTTTTGGAAACTCAACCCCTAAGGGGGTGGAATAGGGCCAGACTGATTCCCTGACTCATCATCACCCAGTCCAAACTGCTAAGGGCAGAAACTCGAAATTTGGACAGGTTGCTGATCTTCTGCTGTAAGTGTCACTCCTAATGGGGTGAAATTGGAGATGAAAGGCTTTTTGACCATTATTAAGGCAATTTTGAAGCTGGATTAAAAAAAATGATATTTGGTTTCTCAATCAGAAATATAAAAATACGTGTTTCAGCACTTTTGGAGGATCAAACACTAGATGCGTAAAATAGGCGATGAAAATTTTTAAGAAAATATTTCTTTATATTACAAAAATCTTAAAGGTAAATCCACAAAAATAGATATTTCACTTCTTGGTTAGATATAGAGAAATATGTGTTGGGGGATGAGGTTTCTATGGAAATATTAGCGCAAGAACACAAAAGACATGAATAAAAAAAAGCCTTTAACTTCAGCTACCAGAACTGCTTTTTGGTCAGAAGTACATTCGGCAAAGACCATGCTTCTATGACCTTATTTACCATAAAAAGTTTACAAAGTGGTGCAATTTGTGAACAGTAGAAAAATTCAATTAAAGAAAAAAAGGAAAGTCTGTGCAGACCATACAGTCTTTGTGAGCGAAGCATCAGGCACTAAGCTACTTCTCTATATACGTAAATGATCTAATTGGATATACATAAAAAAGGTCTAAGCACCAAGTGGCGACAGGAAAACACAAACACACACAAAGGTTTACTTTGTGCAAGCTTTCGAAGGCAATGGTTCCTTCTTCTGGCAGAAGTGTTGAAGGGGAACGATGAGGGGTGAAGGAAAAGAACTGGAGAGGTTTAGGAAAAGGAGTACAGTTTGGGAAAGTAATGGGAGACTTACTGGACGGGATGAGGAGGAAAGACATTGCTGGCGACTGCCAGGGTTCAATGTCAGGTTTGCTGCTGGAAAAGTTTTGAGATTTGGTTGCACAGAGATATTTCCAGTTGACATTTGTGTAAAGGAAAGTAGGTCTTTCACCAAAGCAGCCTGATTAAATGTAGGTTTAGGGCTGAAAGTGGGATCCTTGGATAATACATATAATACAGGACGGTAGAGTGCTTTAGACGAGAGGTTGAGAACACTGTACTGTCGTGACTGGTAGTTGTGATAGTGAGTTATTATTGGCCTGGAGACAGTGCTGATAGGTGTGGGATGTTAAGGAGACTGGTGAAGCTTGGTTTGTAGGAAGACAGTCTTTCCTTCAAATCCCATCCATTAAGTCTCCCCTGATGCGGGATTCTGGGTGACTTTTTCAAACTGTACCCCTTTTACTAAACCTCTCCAGTCCTTTTCCTTCACCCATCTTACTAATCCTTCAACTCTTCTGCTGTAGGAAGCAGTCACTGGTTCCGAAAGCTTGCGTAAGTTAAACCTGTGTGTGTTCTCCTGCTGTCGCTTGGTGAGTAGATTTTTTTATCTATCAAATTGCATTACACTGTCAAAAATTATTTTCATTGTTATATATAAATGATCTGAAGATAGGGTGAGTAGCAATCTGCAACTGTTTGCTGATGCCATTGGAGCAAGCGTTTTTGCTGAGTAACTGTAGGAGGATACAGGATGGCTTGACATAATTTTTATTTGGTGTGATGAATGGCACCTTGCCCTAAATGTAGAAAAACATAGTGGGAAGATGTCTTATCTGATATTTAGAAAATGTAGGTTAATGGAGATGAGTAGGAAAAATAATTGTGTAATGTTTGAATACAGTATTTGTGTGTGCTGTCTGAAACAGTCACACCGATTAAATATCGGGGCGTAATGTTGCAAATAGTCAATTTCTGTACATTGAGAGAATTCTTGGAAACTGTAACTCATTCATGAAGCATATGATGATAGAATACTAGTGTGTCCCACTATTGAGTACTGCTCAAGTGCTCGGTATCCCCACCAGGTCACATTAAAGGAAGCCATCAAAACATGCTGCTACATTTGTTACCAGGAGATTTGATCAACATTACAGTATTATAGAAATGCTCTTTGAATTCAAATGGGAATCCTTGTTCACAAAACGCTATAGAGAAATGTCAGAGAATCAGCATCTGAGGCCCACTATTAAATTAATTCTACTGCCAGCAAAGTACATTTCACCTACGAACTACAGACACAAGATAAGAGAAGATGAGACTCATAATGAAACATGTAGACATTCATTTTCCCCGCATTCCAACTGCGAATGGAACAGAAAAGAGAACAACTAGAATTGGTACAAAGTAACCTCCGCCAAGCGCTATATATACAGTGAGTTGGGTTGTTTTTGGGGGAAGAAGCCAAACAGCGAGGTCATTGGTCTCATCGGATTAGGGAAGGATGGGGAAGGAAGTCGGCGTTGCCCTTTGAAAGGAACCATCCCAGCATTTGCCTGGAGCGATTTAGGGAAATCACGGAAAACCTAAATCAGGATGGCCGGACGTGGGATTGAACCGTCGTCCTCCCGAAAGCGAGTCCAGTGTGCTACCACTGCGCCACCTTGCTCTGTCTATATATATGGTGACTTGGGGAGTATGTATGCAAATGGAATGCACTACATCTGAGGCAGAAGATCTGCAAAAGTGTCCAAGAACCATGTTTTATCTGTCTTTCAAACTTATCTCTGCGCAAATCATTTCACATCTGGAATCTGTCCTAACATCAATATTATTAACGGCTAAAAACGTGACTCCACCAGCAGTGTTTAGCCTTTCTTAGTAATATTCAATCCAACCAGAATTTAAAATTTCACTGCTATTAACATCTGATTCCGACCAATTTTCTGTCCCTAGTAAAACATGAGCATTACTTGTGGTTATAAATTAGATTCGTTCTGGGCACTCTCTATGGACTCTATGGACAACACTCGTGCAGTTAATTAGTAATGTCAATTCTGTCAACAGGCTCTGTGAGGCCGAATGGTAACAACTGACCACTGTGTCATTCTTTGCCAATGGCACCACTGGATGTGGTATGGAGGAGCATGGGCTGAGCACATCGCTCTCCCAGCCGTTGTCAGTTTTCATGACCTGGAGCCACTACAACTCAATCAAGTAGCTGCCCAAATGGCCTCAAGAGGATGAGTGCAGCCCATTCCAGTGCTCCCACAAAGGAGAACTTCCTGACAGTATCAGGAATTGAACCAAGGTCATCCATGTGGCAGTCAGTTGCCTGACCACTCAGCCATGGAAGCAGGCAGCAATTAATTAACACTACATTAAAATTTTCTTTCCACATTTCATCATGATGACTGCTTTTCTCTTTATTTACACCAATTTTCTTCCTTCTCCAGAAGCAGAGTTTACTGGGACCTGAGAAGTGATTGCTCTATTCTTTATAAAATAACAATGTCTCTAATAAAACAAGAATTCATATTTTATAAAAGACACAAACACAGTTGAATTTTATGAAACTTTAGCAGGTAAAATTTTTACAGAAGTTAACAGCTGTTTTGCCACAAAAAGAGAAATTTATTTCAGTGTTTTCTATTATTATGTAAGCCATACTCCGTAATATGAAGTCAAAATCTTAAAAAATGATTCAAAGAGAACCTGACATAAATATGTGAACAATTTTAAAGAATACTCCTGATAACTGGACAATGAAATGAGTAATTGCATTTTGTTTCGCAAAAGAGACACCTTATGAGAGCACCTCTAGGGAATAAGTAAGATACTTTATGTATCTTATTACAAGCCCAGTATGATTATTTATTCAATGTAACAATAGATTTAATGCCTTTTGGAACAATAGTGATTGCAGCAAAAGCCCAAATCACTACAATTTCACAGTTTACCTCTAGCACTAGCACAAGCTAACGCACACTGCACTGAAGGATCTTTATCATAAAGTGAGTGAGTTGGAAGAAATCAAGAACTAAAAACTGTCCTTGTATAAGACAAAAAAGGTAAGTGGTACATGAAAATATTTAGAAGCTTAATAAATCTTTCAGTACATGATGAACTTATCATTTACAAACAGCAAAAGAAGATACATATACAAGTTTCAGATTGTGGGAAAAAGATTGTGGAGTAGACCTTTGTTTTGAAGGTATCTTCAAAGTATCCTACACTGAACAATGATTTTAAATAATCATATATGACTGAGACATAATAAAAATCTGATGTTAACAATTCGTGGACATTCCATAAATTTTCAACGAATAGTTCTTGCACTAGAGCTGTATTCCTCTACCAGCCAGCAGTGTAAAATATCCCAGTAGGCTAGCAGATTTTGCAGGAACTGCCAGCTTGAAGGATTGAATTATAGACTAGTGGACTATTTTAACAAAAGGTTTTATTTACAGAAAATAAATAGCAATTATCTACAAGTACATTACTTACAAGAGCGGCCGAGTGTGTGTCGTGGTGCATGTGTTGTAAAATGGGGATCAACTGCAGCTTCATGTTGGCTGGTGTAGCTAAGCCCCGGATCATGTCAGAGATCTTGTTGCACATACTCAGTGCAAATGTTCTGCAAAATTTAAAAAAAATTAACATATATAAGCAAGTAAACTGTCAAATGTATTAACTTAAAAACTGTAGAAATCAAAAACATACAACATGTAAATCTTATACGACATTCAATTCCACTATCAGTTATCTTAATTTATCTCAGTTTTGCCAATTTATTTGCAAAGTGATATCGGGGTTATCTTGTCTATACTTATTTTTAGTTCTGCAAATTGAAAATAAACATTACTTGTATCAATTTCTCTTTGATTTCCATTAAAACTGTTATTCAAAGGTTGAAGCTGTGTTGGATCTATTTCAGTTCATTTTCCAGCTCTGGGAGAAATTCACTGACCATATACTGTATGACAATTATATAAATGATATCCCTTTATTGCATTTTTCAGTTTTGGATCAAAAAATGGCATCATAATCAGAACTGACTTCCTTGTAAGTTATCATCAGTGATCTGAATACATAGAATATAAACTCAACAAAGTACGAGGTTCACTCCAAAAGAAATGCACACTATTTTTGTAAAAATACACTTTTCATTCTGCATGTGTGAAAGTTTTACAGTGTGTAGATACATCTTTCCCGCTTGTTTTTAAACTTAGTTCAACCTTTTCCCGTGAGTGGTGCCATCACAGCACATCTTCAAGATGGCTGCTACACTTGACATTCATCAGAAGCAATGTGCTGTCATAGAATTCCTGTGCAGTGGAAATGAGATAGTGAGAAACATCCACAAGAGGTTGAAAAAGGTGTATGAAGATGCTGCTGTAGATCGCAGTACAGTTAGTTGAGGGCTAGCAGGTTACGTGATGAAAGCAGGCACGGCAATCTTGAGGATTGTTCTCGCAGTGGCAGGCCTCATACTGCACACACTCCAGACAATGTGCAGAGCGTTAACGAATTGGTGACTGCTGACAGACGCATCACAGTGATCGAATTGTCATGCTACGTTGGGATAGGGGAAGGAAGTGTTTGCAGAATACTGAAAGTGTTGGCATTAAAAAAAGTTTGTGCCAGGTGGGTTCCGAGGATGTTGACAGTGGCTGACAAAGAAACAAGAAAAACAGTATGCAGCAAACTTTCGGAACAGTGTGAGAATGGTGGAGATGAATTTCTTGGAAGAATTGTGACAGGTGATGAAACATGGCTCCATCTTTTTTCACCAGAGACAAAGAGGCAATCAATGGAGTGGCATCATGCAAATTCACCCAAGGAAAAAAAAATTCAAAACCACACGTTCTGCTGGAAAAGTTATGGCTACAGTGTTTTTCGATTCCGAAGGACTCTTGCTTGTGGACATAATGCCAAGTGGAACCACCATAAATTCTGATGCATATGTGATGACACTGAAGAAACTTCAAGCTCGACTGAGTCGTGTTCGACTGCATCGGCAAAAGTAGGATGTTTTGCTATTGCACGACAATGCAACGCCACATATCAGTCAAAAAACCATGGAAGCGATCACTAAACTTGGATGGACAACACTGAAACACCCGCCTTACAGTCCTGACCTGGCTCCATGTGACTATCATCTCTTTGGGAAACTGAAAGACTCTCTTTGTGGAACAAGGTTTGAAGATGATGACTCCCTTATGCACGCTGCCAAACAGTGGCTCCAACAGGTTGATCCAGAATTTTACCGTGGGGGTATACAGGTGCTAGTTCCAAGATGGAGTAAGGCAGTTGAGAGGGATGGAAATTATGTGCAGAAATTAAAATATTGTTCCTAAAGGATGTATCTACACACTGTAAAACTTTCAAATATGTAGAATAAAAGATGGATTTAAAAAAAATAGTGTGCATTTCTTTTGGAGTGACCCTCGTACAACTGAATTGGCCAGCAGAGGAACTGGCTTAGAAGCTGAAAGTGATAATGATTTTCTTTTTTGCTGTCACAGAAAATTCTTTTTGTTTTTTCATTGATTTTCTGCTGTATACATTTAGTGCATGAGGTGAAAGAAGTTCAGGTTGGGACAGCAGATCTACTCAATACAAGATATCACATGACAACAGAACTTTGCACACCTTTTTAAGGTAAATAAATAAAATAACAAAACAATGGAAAATCCAGGATGGACTGTAACAATAATATGAAAAGGAGAGTTGCTACTCACCACACAGCGGAGATGCTGAGTCGCCTGCTCATAGTGAAATGTAAGTACAAAGCAGATGATGTGGTTTATTTAACTTCCCACAGCAACAGTATCAAAGTGTTGACACGAAAAAACTATTAAGAAGTTTGAAGCACACTCTAAAACAAAATAAATGATGCACTGCAAAGGAATAACCCAAATGGGATGGAAATCGATACAAACAATGAACATGTACAGACAAACAAAATGATTACAATTTCAGAAAAATTGGACGATTTATTCAAGTGAAACAGCTTTACAAATTGATCAAGTCAATAACGCATTGGTCCAGTAGTTATTCATCTTAGCACTGACTGGCAGAGTTGTTGCATGTTTTCCTGAGGGATATTGTACTCCAATTCTGTACAATTGGCATATTAGGTTGTCAAAATCCTGGGACAGTTGGAGGGCCCTGCCCTTTATGCTCCAAATGTTCTCAATTGAGGAGAAATCTGGTGACCTTGCTGGCCCAGGTAGGGCCTGGCAAGCATGAAGACAAGCAGTAGAAACTATCACTGTGTGTGGGCAGGCATTATCTTGCTGAAATGTAAGCCCAGGAGAACTTGCCATGTGGGGGCAACAAAAAGAGACATTGTGCTGTAAGGGTGCCAAGGATGACAAGTAAAGGGATTCAACTATGAAAAAAAAGTCACCACAGACCATCAGTCCTGGGTGTCGGGCCACACAGCGGTTGATATTCACGTTGGCATCTCCAGACACACCTTTGGCCTGGAATTTCATTCACTGGAGTAGAATTCTCTTTAGTGATGAGTCCTGCTTCAAATTGAGCCCTGATGTGTCTGGAGTCGCCCTGCACAGCAGTGGGAGACCAACCTGACTGCCTTCTGCTGTAAGGCCTGACAACCAGGAGTGATGGTCTAGGCTGTCATTTATTTCACAGCAGATTTCCTGAAGTTGTCATATGCAACACTCTTACAGTGCAGCAGTACATCAATGATATTCTATACCCTGTCTTGTTGCCCTTTACGGAAAGCCATCCTGGGCTTACATTTCAGCAAGATAAAGCCCACCTGCACACGACAAGAATTTCTGCTGCTTGTCTTCATACTTTCTACACCCTATATTGGTGAGCAAGGTTGCTGGATCTTCCTCCTTCCCCCCTCCCCTCCCTCCAACAGAGAATGTTTGAAGGCAGGAATCTCCTACCAACTCAGAGCTTTGACAATCTAGTATGCCAATGGAATAGAATTTGGTGCAATATCCCCCAATAGGACACACAACAAGTCTACCAATCAATGCCAAGTTGAATAACAGCTTGCATAAAGGTCAGAGGTGGACCAGTAGGTTACTGACGTGCTCAATATGTAAAGCTCTTTCTCTTGAATAAATCAACCCATTTTTTTTGAAACTGTAATCATGCTTTTGTACGTGCATGCATATCGCATCTACAGAATTTCATCCCATTCGAATAATTCATTCATGGCGTGTCTTCTCCTTTTTTTAAATGTATTTGTTGATTACCATGACACAACTGATGGTGAGGACAGTGAAGATAAGCAGATTTGCACCAAAGAGAGGAATAAAGAAAGCAATATGACCAATTTCCACTTTGGAATATTTTAAGGTAATTAAACAAAAAGCCTGGACATTGTGTTTATATCAAAATTCACATTAGATATTCGTACAGATATGTAATGATTATAGAGTTAAAAGTTCAGTTTACAAGGTGGGCTGAGACCAGAAAGTCATCACAGTTGCACTAGCCAGAAGAGATTACTTATATAAACCACCAGAAAACTCTATTAAAAAATAAAAAAAAAATTCCACCCTGCTACTTGTGAATGCACATTTAGCACATTATAACACCCAATAATTATATTCAGTCAATTATAACAGTAAACCTGCCAATAATTATTGCTCCATATCAACATTAACTACTTATTACTCACGACAGTACATAACCAACACAAAACAATTTAATTATAAAAGCACATCATGTTTTGCACAAAAAAATTGATTGATATGAGGCTTTTGTTCTTCCAAATCTACATTAATCTGCTACAGTATTTCAGTGTCATCATTCAAAATGAACAAAAGTAAGTTCTCATTTATTACTAACCATTTTTACACAAAACATGGTTTTATGAGAGCTTAACATACGTATACTGCACACTTGCTTTCTGTATCCCAACTTACTTTGACTGCGCAGCAAACTGCATGGCAGCATAAATAGCTGCCTCCACTTCCACAGTGTCATGCGAATCAAGGCTGCGGCGTATACTGTGGTGAACTTGTTGTCGTTCTGGGATGATGCCTGCCACACTGCCAAGCGTTCGCAACGTCAGCGCTCGTGCAACCTGTAAGTAGGTGATTATAGATGTTTCAATAGCTTATCCAGAGATTAAACTTGAAATCTGCTGGATCAGTAGGATGACAATTCACTGGCCGATCATTTTTACCACTTTGATACAAGATAAAATTTATACTTTTCTGTTTTCCAGAGCTTCAATTTACTCCTACCTCTTTAATGGCACAATTAGTAAGTTTGGGAGGCAGGCTAGATGCCAATAGACCACATTGGAACAAGTGAGAGATGATGTTATTGAAGTATCGTCACAATCCTAATGTCAGCTGTTTGTGAATATGTGTGTGTGTGTGTGTGTGTGTGTGTGTGTGTGTGTGTGTGCGCGTGAGCGCGTGTGCACATGCCTGCTTGTTTTAGGGGTGAAGTGTATGTTTTACAAAAGATGTTTACACTAATAAACAGTGATATAAGCTGTGACAAGGTTTTAAAATAGAAACAAATGAAATTGTACACTACCTTTTATAAATCCAATCCTCCATCACAAAAAAGAAAACAATGCAATGAGACAGCAGTCCATTGCCTTCCAAATTACTTGTTCCCCCCCCTCCCCCATATGACATATTAAGCAATTCACATCCACTACAGCTAGCATACAGAACTTACTGGGTCATTTGAGTGTATGACACTGTAGATTCGTCGAACAAATTCATCAACATTTAGTATCTTGTCAAGATGCTTCTCACTCTGCTGGCAGACTTGCAGCACCCACACACGGAGAAAGTTGTTCCTGAAAAAAGTTACATGGCAAATGAATTACAACATTGATCTTTGATAATACGGTATACTGTAGTATAGTATAGGACATGGGTAAGGGAAAACTCTACATGTGGTTTAAGTAAAAGGGTATTCTGAAAATTGCTTGCATCTTACCCACTTTATGTGGAATTGAGAGATTTGTGCCTAAAGTTTCAGCTATACTGAAAAATTTCCTTCAATAGATAAAACATAAATCTTTTGTCTTAGGTCAGAGGTGTTCAGCTAGAACTCACAACTGACAGCTGTAGATGACATCGTGGTCTATGACAGAAATTTTAAGACAGCAACAGCTTTCACAGTGAAGACTCAAACTCAAACACGTTTAACATTCATTCATTCTCTACAATCCACTTTCAAAATACATAGTTTTCCACTGTTTCTTGTCTATTGATGTTGTCAGCCATGTTCTACTCATATAATGAGTTTAACAATAATGACAGGATCAGGTAGTGACTGAGGGAGAAGCTGAGAACACTCTTAGTAGAGACTGGGCTTATGACACAGATGGCGACGTGGGCAGTCAGTCCGAGGTCTTTTCTTTGTCACTTCTTTCAGTTCTGGCAATGTTTGTTACCAAGAAAAACGCCAAATTGCACCATGGTTTGCTGTCATAATACAAATATCTTTGTTGGGCATTAACTGCTTGAGTTGTTAAGGGAAACTACTAATATCTGCAGCATAAGATACCAAGAAATTGAAGGAGAATCAGCAAGCTCTACTTCTTTTCTCTTCTTTTTTTGTGCCTTTCTCATGCATCTGAGAAGGGTCAGCATGATCAATTTAAGGAACGGCCATATTCCCTTCCTGACACCATGTTGTATGCTGTATCCCCCCCCCCCCCCCCCCCCCCACCTTGCCCTGGGGCAGAAAGTATGTACCCCAACTGCCTGTGTGTAGCATTATTTATGTGAAAGTTGTTTACAAAAGATTTCTTAATATTTGTGAACCATGTAACTGAGGCAGAATGTGGGTACCTGCATAGTCTTCACCTAGGCTGCTTGGTTGGTTTAAAGGTGGGAGAAGGGACCAAATTACGAGGTCATCGGTCCCTTTTTCTTAATAAAACAATGCCACAAGTGTGATAATAAAACGGACAAAACATATAGCACAAAATGGAAAGAAAGGAAAAGCCACAAGAATGAAGGGAAGGCAACAAACACTAAAAGGAACAAAAGAGGACAAGAAAACAACAGAGAGATGCTATAAACAGAAGAGAGTAACACATGAAAGCAAATTACAGTGGCTGGCCACCACGAGAACAAAGAGGGAAAGCCAGTCACTCTGCAACACATTAAAACCTCCACCCTAAAAGCATTAGGGTGGAGGACACAGAAGGACAAAGGACATGCGCTAAAAACTAAATAGAAGTATAAAACCCACTCTCACGGGTAAAACGTAAAACTAAAGCTGCTGTGGAGGCATTGTCACCCAACACCAAAGGCAGGATGCTGGGAAAGTTAAAAGTCTGCTTCAAAGCAGCTAAAAGTGCGCAGTCCAGCAAGAGGTGGACGACTTTCATTTGGAAGTCACAGCGACACGAGGCGGGTCCTTGCAACGGAGTAGGTAACCATGCGTTAGCCACGTATGGCCAATGCAGAGCCGACAGAGGACAACTGATTCCCTGCAAGTGGCCTGCATGGAAGACTTCCAAACATTAATAGTGTCCTTAATGACACACAGTTTGTTGTGTGTCCTGTTACGCCATTCCGTCTCCCAAAGCCGGAAAACCCTGCGGTGTAAGACAGAAGGCAGGTCAGCTTCGGAGATGCCTATCTCCAGAAGCGGTTTCTGCTTCGCCTGTTTGGCCAGCCAGTCGGCAAGTTCGTTGCCGGGGATTCTGACGTGACACCACGGAACGGCAGGACTGTTCCAGGGCATTGATGGACTCCTGAATGGACGCCACAAGAGGGTGGCGAGGGTAGCACTGGTCTATAGATTGTAGGCTGCTCAGTGAATCAGTACACAGGGAAAATGATTCACCAGGACATGAGCGGATGTACTCAAGAGCACGAGATATGGCTGCCAGCTCTGCAGTGAAAATACTGCAGCCAACTGGCAAGGAGTGCTGCTCAATATGTCCTCCATGAACATATGCAAAGCCTACGTGATCATCAGCCATTGAGCGGTCAGTGTAAACTGCTTCAGAGCGGTCAAAAATCAGGAGGAAGTGACACCAGAGAGTGGTGGGGTTAACCGAGTCCTTAGGGCAATGCAAAAGGTCCAGACGAAGCTGCAGCCGAGGCATACACCATGGGGGCGTACGTGAACAGACCGCAAGAAGAGTTGGTAAAGAGAAGGATTCCAGTTCAGAGAGTAGGGACCGCAAGCGAACTGCAATTGTTAGCCCCTATCTGGGCCGCCGAAGCAGGAGATGGACTGTCGCAGGTGGGAAAAGGAGATGGTAATTCGGATGCTCAGGGGAACTATGAATGTGTGCTGCGTTAACTGACGAGTAGTTGCGCATGTCTGATCTGCAGTGGAGGGACACCAGCTTCCACCAGTACGCTGATCACCGGACTCTTCCTAAAAGCTCCTGTCGCTAATCGAATCCCACAGTGGTGCACAGGGTCGAGTAAATAACAATGCTGGAGGCGCTGCCGAACCATAAACCACACTCCCAAAGTCAACTTGGGATTGGGTAGAGCTGCAGCAGCGTACAGCAATCTGCACCACAATTGGTGTTACTCAGACAATGGAGGGTATTGAGGTGCTGCCAGCACTTCTGCTTAAGCTGACAAAGATGAGGGAGCCAAGTCAATCAAGTGTCAAAAACCAGTCCTAGGAATTGATATGT
This sequence comes from Schistocerca gregaria, assembly GCF_023897955.1. Lineage (NCBI taxonomy): Eukaryota > Metazoa > Arthropoda > Insecta > Orthoptera > Acrididae > Schistocerca > Schistocerca gregaria. Next base: position 121,766,507 of record NC_064923.1, read on the forward strand.
CTCCACCACAGTGAGTGGATTGTCATTGAGGTACAGTGTGGGTTCCGGATGAATGGTACAATGCCGACAAAGACCATGACACATGACTTTACAGCTGAAAACTGGAAGCTGTGGGCTAGATCCCATGACTGCTCCTTGTGGATGGCTTCCTTGGGACGATGCTCAGCAACAACAGTACTGGAGCAGCAGTACGAAATGCAGAAGTCATCTGCATACAGAGAAGGTGAGATGGAGGGCTCGACAGCTGCTGCTAGACCGTTAATGGCTACTCAAAATAGAGGGAGACTCAATACAGAGCCCTGCAGGACTCCATTCTCTTTGATATGGATGGAACTATGGGAGTCATCAACATGGACATGGAAAGTTTGGAGTGACAGGAAGTTTTGGATAAAAATCGGGAGTGCTCCCTGAAGACCCCACTTATACAATGTGGCAAGCATATGAAGTCGCCCAGTCATGTCGTATGCTTTACATAAGTCAAAAAAAGACTGCAATCAGGTGTTGCCGTCTGGAAAAGGCTGTTCGGATGCAGACTCGATAGACCCAAGATTATCAGTGGTAGAGCAACCCTGGCAGAAGCCTCCCTGACATGGAGCCAGCAAGCCATATGGCTCCAGGACCCAACCCAACCGCTGACATACCATACGTTTCAGCAGCTTACAAAGAATGTAGGTGAGGCTGATGAGCCAATAGATATCCACATCAAGCGGGTTTTTACCGGGTTTCAGCGCCAGAATGATGGTGCTCTCCTGCCATTGCTATGGAAAGATGACATCGCACCAGATCCGGTTGAAGATGACGAGAAGATGTCGCTTGTAGTCAGATGAGAGATGTTTAATCATCTGGCTGTGGATACGATCAGGCCCAGGAGCTGTGTCGGGGCAATGTACAAGGGCACTGAGGAGCTCCCACTCTGTAAGTAGGGCATTATAGGATTCACTGCAGCGTGTAGTGAATGAGAGGACGTTCCCTTCCAGCCACTGTTTGAGTGTGCGAAAGGCTGGGGGGTAATTCTCCGATGCAGAGGCTCGAGCAAAGTGCTTGGCAATCAGATTTGCATTGGTAGATAATTCGCCATTTATGGTAACTCCGGGGACAGCTGTTGGGGCCTGGTACTCGAAAAGAAGTTTGATCTTTGCCCAGACTTGAGAAGGTGATGTGTGGCACCCATTGGTGGAGACGTATCTCTCCCAACACTCCTCCTTCCATTGTTTGATAAGGCAGCTGTTTTAAAGGCTACGAGGTGCTCCAGGGAAGTGTGCCACTTGTGCCACTGTATAGCTCGCCGACAATCCTTAATTGCTTCAGCGACTTCCGGCAACCACCAAGGGACTGCCTTATGCCTCGGGCACCCTAAAGAGCAAGGGATCACGTTTCTGCTGTAGAAACAATTGTGCTACTCACCTGCTAAACTATCACATCGATGTTATCGTGTGGGTAGGTTTAGCGGTGACAGCAGAGGTGAAAGTTCCCCAGTCTGCCTTGTTCAAAGCCCATCTGGGCAGGAGTCCGTGTGCCTGATGCTGGGGCAGTGACAAGAAGATGGGGAACTGGTCACTACCACACAGATTGTCATGTGCTCTCCAGTGGATAGATGGGAGAAGTCCTGGGCTACAAATTGATAAGTCAATGGCCGAGTAACTACCATGAGCCACACTGAAATGTGTGGTAGCCCCAGTATTTAAGAGGTAGAGGTCAAATTGTGACAGTAAAGTTTCGACATCTCTGCCTCGGCTAGTAAGAAAGGGACCACCCCACAAGGGGATATGGGATTAAAATCTCCCAGAAGTGGGAAAAGTTTAGGGAGTTGGTCAATCAGTGCAGCTAATACATTCAGGGGTACTGCACCATCTGGAGGAAGACATACATTGCAGACAGTTATTCCCTGCATCATCCTTATTCTAACAGCCACAGCTTCAAGATGGGTTTGAAGGGGCACATGCTGACGACACACCGAGTTTAGGACATAAACGCAAACTCCACCTGGCACTTGATTATAGTCGCTACGATTCCTGTAATATCCCTTATAGCCACAGAGGGCAGGGGTCCGCATTGTTGGGAACCAGGTTTCCTGGTGGGCAATGCAGATAGCACATGTAAAGCTTAACAGTTGTCGTAGCTCAGCCAGGCAGTGGAAAAAACTGCCGCAATTCCACTGGAGGATGACATCGTGAGACTGGGAAGGCATGGAACATTCAATGGAGCAGTTTATGCCTCAGAGTTAACTGCTGCCACCGATTTATTGCCTGAGCAGTCTATATCCATTGTATCTGAGAGTCTGGTGAGATCTAGGTCCTCAGCAGACGCCAAAATCTCCACTCCATCCTCAGTCGCAGAGTTTGTAGGTAGCGTTGGTGGGGGTGCCCCTTCCTAGCGAGAGAAATCGAAGAAGACTTACCTTTCTCCAGCTTAGAAGTGGGGATGGACGTCCCCAATGCCCAATGGTTGGGGGGGGGGGGGGGGGGGGGGCTCCTGAAGTAGGTAGCACAGGAGCAACAGGGAGGGAAATGCCCCCCACCATCAAGGGGGCAGGTGTAGTCTTCCGGCTCTGAGAGGTGGCCGGGTTGGCGGTGTAAGACAATGTCATACGCAAAGGATACAGGCATTCAAATTTTCTCTTAGCCTCAGGGTAGATCAGTCGGTCGAGGGTCTTGTACTCCATGATTTTCCTTTCTTTCTGGAGAATCCTGCAGTCAGGCTAGAAAGGCGGATTGTGCCCTCCACAGTTGACACAGATGGGAGAGGGGCACATGGAGTATTGGGATGTGATGGGTGTCCGCAATCTCAGCATGTGATGTTGGAAGTACAGCAGGATGACATATGGCTGAACTTCCTGCATTTAAAGCACTGCATGGGGGGAGGGATATAGGGCTTTAAATCACACCGGTAGACCATCACCTTGACCTTCTCAGGCAATGTAACACCCTCAAAGGCCAAGATGAAGGCAATGGTGGCAACCTGGTTATGCTTCAGACCCTGCTGGACACACTGGATGAAATGCACACCTCGCCACTCTAAATTGGTGCACAGCTCATCATTGGACTGCAAAAGAAGCTCTGTGAAATATGATACCCTGGACCATATTTAAGCTCTTATGGGGTGTGATGGTTACCGAAACATCCCCCAGCTTGTACCAAGCGAGAAACTCCCGTGACTGGGCAGAGGATGTTATTTTGATCAAGACTGACCCAGATCTCATTTTGGACAAGTCCTCCACCTCCCCTAACTTGTCCTCTAATTGCTCAACAAAAAACTGAGGTCTCATTTTTATGAAAGATTCCCATCGGCTCTCGAACATACAAGGTACTGGGGAGAATAAGATCTGCTGCCATCCTTAGGCTGACGTTCCTCCCATTGTGTGGCCAGGGAGGGGAACGATTTGGGGCCGTACTTCTGTGTATTGAATTGAGCTCATGATTACTTAGAGACTGCTGGTGTTTCACCACCAACGAGAGATGATGGACTACCACTCTGACCAGGGGCCCTCCCCACGGGCGCCACCCAGCCGCAGCATGGCCACCTGGCAAGGTGGCCATTGCCGGGAGTCCCAATGCCCCAAGGGAATAGGCAAAACTACTCCATGGTATACATGGGGAGTTAACAGCACAAGCATCAGCAGAGTGATTCCTTTGTGGTCAGGGGGCTACAACCAACAGGGTACAGAGTGCAGAGGATGCCTGTCCTCCAACAGGTATATGCCATCTCTAGATCAAAAAATGTAGCTACCATTTGGCGTTTCCTGAGAAAATTGTTCATGGTTTAAGTGGAGACAGCAACAAGATGGTCAACTGCAGAATGATGCTTTCGGAAACTGCATTAGGCAGTTGTTAAAAGGTTTCGGGACTCCAGCCACCAGCCTAAATGGCAATTTACCATACACTCAAACCCTTACAAACACTACTCATAAGAGACACTGGGCAACAGCTGGAGGGGAGAAGTTTGTCCTTTCCAGGTTTTGAAACAGGAATGATGATAGCCCCCTGCCATCTTCGGAGAAAGGTACTGTCAGTCCCAATTCGATTAGAAAGGCAAAGGAGGCAACGCAGAGTAGGGCATGATAAATGCAGCAACATATGGACGTGGATGCAATCCAGTACTGAGGTGGAAGAATGAGACAAACAGAGTTCATGTTGAAGTTCCCATATAGAAAAAACGGTATTATAGCTTTCGCTATTTTGAGATAGAAAGCAAGAGGTCACACTACTGCTGCTTGTTTCTTCGGGAGAAATGCTGGTGGGTAATTAGAAGAGCTCGAAATCTCAGTGACGTGTTGACCCAATGAGTTAGAAACTGCAACTGGGCCCACTAAGGTATCTTGCGCAACAGTTAGCCCATAGACCGGGGAAAAACTAGACGTGCCGGATAACCGTCAAATTTGACTCCTAACTACAGTTGAGGGAGTGAAGGTGTTAAAGGAGCTGCTAAAGAAATCCCAGCCTTCTTGCTATCATGTATGATGTGACGGCATTGCACACATAAATGCTTACAGCGGATACAGTTGGCCAATGCAGGATGATGGTGGAAAACGTGAAGAGCATGTCTCCACTCCCATACTGCGTCATGGCACACCTCATTCCAACAAGGAACTTGGGGGAGCCGTGTAAAACGGAAGAAACAAGGTATTGAACATTCCACAGCTGTAAGAATAACTTCCATAACATGAGTGACCTCAGCGTCGATGCTAGGAAATGGACAGTCATCAAATGTTGCTAGAGAGGAGAGAAGTGTCCAATCGGCTTGGGAAAACTTCCAGCCTCTTGGGTACATAGACGGCAGTTGTGGGTGTAATCGAAGGACACATGGAAAATGGTCACTCGAGTGAGTATCAGCAAGAGTGAACCATTCAAAGTGCCAAGCTAGCCGAACAGTACCGACCGTAAGGTCCAAGTGAGAGTAGGTTGACATGGAGGCAGACAAAAATGTAGATTCCACAGTGTTGAGGCAAACAAGATCCGCTTGGTGGAAGAGGTCAATCAATAAGGAGATCCCCAAAGTGGGTGGTGCGCACTGAAGTCTTCAACCAGCAAATACGAGGGTAGGAGCTGACCCAGGAGATGAAGGAGATCGGCTCTTGCCATTAGTGTGGACGATGGAATGTATATGCTACAAAGAGAGAAGGTGTATCCAGAGAAGGAAAGATGTAAAGCGACAAGAAGACAGGAGCTGTGAAAGGGGATTGGATGATAATGGATAGTATTGTGGAGAAGAATTGTAAGTCCCCCGTGTGCCGGAATGTCAGCAACACAGAGGAGATCAAACTGGACTGTTTGGAAATGAGAGAAGACAAAGTGATCATGGGAATGTCGCTTTGTTTCCTGAAGACAGATGGTGGCTGGGGAGTAGGGTCATCAGAGGATCGACAGATTGGAGTGAATTCTGCAGACATTGCAATGGATAATTGACATAGGGTGGACAAAAAAGGGAAAAATCTCACTACTGTTGCCATCAACTCAGCGACCGCTGAGAGCCAGTGGCTGATGGTGTGGAATGGCATTCAGCCAGAGGCAGAAGATCCCGATCCATAGGTTGTTCGGGGGCAGCTCCTGCTGCCAGTGATCAGCTGGTTGATCAGCCGCCAGTGATGCGTCTCAGCGACATGGAAGATGGCCAAGGGTGGCTACTGCTGAGTGGCGCTGTAGAAGAGACATGCCGTGGTGGAGAAGGAGAGGAACTGTGTTTCTTATGAGCCTTTTTGCAAACATGATGAGTTGAGGGTTGTGAGGTCTGGGGATGTAGAAAATCTTCACGAGTAGGCTCATTTTTGGAAGTCCGGATGTCCAATTTTGGGGCCCGTGATTTAGCAGGAGTGATGAAGGTTGAACCTTAGAGTGAGCAGGTGAAAGTGGGGAGGCTGAACGGGTTATCTTTGGGCTGGCCGATCTGACAACCGTGGCGCTAAAGGTGAGATTGCCAGTTTGCGTGGCCGCCACCTCAGTAACGGCGAACTGAAATTATCTCATAGCTCGCTTTAATGTCCGATGGAAGTTGAACTCTGACAAATGTCAATAAGAGAGTGCAGGTCAGTGCCAATTCCTTTACAACCCTTTTCATTACTCGATGTACGGCCATTACTCCCTGATCAGACAAGTAATTTTGGATCTCCTCCTTTGATAAAGTGTCGAGTGATCCTGTATAAACCACACCACATGATGAGTTTAAAGTACAGTGCGCTTCCCCACTGACGGGGAAGGTGTGTTGCACTGTAGATCAAAGCAATTTATGTGCCTGGAGGGCACTGTCTATTTCTAAAGACAAGGTGCCATTTCATAACGCGGAACAAGACTTTACAGGACCTGCAACTGCATCAACAGCTTTCCAAATAATGAAAGGGTTTACTGTTGAGAAGTCTCGACCTTCGCCAGACCGAGAAACAATTAGGAACTTTGGCACTGATGGAAGAATTTTCTGTGGCTGAGTCTCATCAAGCTTTCTCTTGTGGGCAGAAGGTACCAGCTCAGGTAATCACCCCTGCCTGGGCCTGGCCTTTACCAGGGGGTATGTACGCCTCCTACTTGTCTACCCGGGGTGAGGAATTATGCATTATCCTGTCACCGGCTACCCGTGGGGAAGCGTGGGTAAGCACTAAGACACACACAGGGGGGAAAGAAGGAAAAGGGAGGAACAAAGAAAAGGGAAAAAGAGAAGAATTCTCAAACACCGCAGCAGAGAGGGAGCTACTGAGAAGAAGCAAGGAAAGAGGAGACATACTGTACACCATAGAGATAAATGAAGAGAAACCACTCCATTCATACACAAGCATCTGTCTCTGGAGGTAGGTGCAACAACTAACTCCCAAAGAGAGGGCGCAGGTGATGTGGCGGAGATGGGGGCGGGAGTATCTAGGGGAGGAGGGGGGGGGGGGGGAATGTGGAATGGGAAGGTACGCAACCTGCAAAGAAAAGAGAGCTGCACAAGCTTGGGGTCCCGTGCTCGGCACACACATATCCACAAAAGAGCTGTGGACGCCTGGGGGAGGGGGGCAGGAGGATTGATTGATTGATTGATTGGTTGATTTTTATTGTTGTAGAGGCCTCAGAGATCATCTGAGGCATTACAATAGTCAATATTACATAGTATAAATGTTACACAAATAATTACAAAAACAAGAAAAATATTACACTATATAAATATTACACAAATAATTATGGTACCTTCACACAAAAACAAAACAGAGAAACTTCTGGTACAAATTGATATTGCATAGTAAATTTAGCCAATTACAGACTTACTCATATATAGAAGCATATAAAAACTGATCACAAAATGCAGTTATACCATATTATTTGCCTCCCTTAAAAATTCATCAGTTTCATAAGTGCTGAGGTCAAGAAGAAAGTCTTTTACTTTTTTTTTAATTTGTTGTATTGGAAGATCCCTGATATGTTGGGGTATGGCATTAAAAAAATTATGGACTTGTATAAGAAGCACTTTTGTGTTTTTTTTTTATAGTTACATCGAAAAGAAACTAGGTCCTGCTTGTTTCTTGAGATATAATTATGTCGCATGTCATATTGTTGATAACTCGGATAGTTTTCCTTAATATGCATTACACACTGTAGTATAAATATTGGTGGCAGGGTCATAATCTGTAATTTTTTAAAGCTTGGCCTACAGTGAGCTCTGGGCGCTAAGCTACATATCAGTCTTATTGCCTTCTTTTGTAGTTTGAAGACACTAGCTCCCTTGCTTTGATGTCCCCACAGTTTTGTAGCATAGGAAATGTGACTGTGTATTAAAGCAAAATAAACCACTTTAAGTACTAGCACGTGTACTCAAAGACACAGCTTTTTTAGAGCAAATATTCCTTTGCTAATGCTGCTTCCCACTTTTCCTATATGGCTACTGCAAGATAATTTTGAATCAACTGAGATTCCAAGGAAATTAACAGCATTTCAGCTCTGCTCAAGTTCAGTATTATTATTCCACGATGCATACAGGTTTTGTAATTTTTTTTTTTTTTCTGTTGACACAAAGGGAATTAGCTTTACACCAATTTTCAAGGGAGAGCATTAGGGAAAAATTGACAGGAATGGGGGAAAGAAATACAGTAGAAGAAGAATGGGTAGCTTTGAGGGATGAAGTAGTGAAGGCAGCAGAGGATCAAGTAGGTAAAAAGACAAGGGCTAGTAGAAATCCTTGGGTAACTGAAGAAATATTGAATTTAATTGATGAAAGAAGAAAATATAAAAAAGCAGTAAGTGAAGCAGGCAAAAAGGAAGACAAACGTCTCAAAAACAGATAGACAGGAAATGCAAAATGGCTAAGCAGGGACGGCTAGAGGACAAATGTAAGGATGTAGAGGCTTATCTCACTAGTGATAAGATAGATACTGCCTACAGGAAAATTAAAGAGACCTTTGGAGATAAGAGAACCACTTGTATGAACATCGAGAGCTCAGATGGAAACCCAGTTCTAAGCAACGAAGGGAAAGCAGAAAGGTGGAAGGAGTATATAGAGGGTCTATACAAGGGCGATGTACTTGAGGACAATATTATGGAAATGGAAGAGGATGTAGATGAAGATGAATTGGGAGATATGATACTGCGTGAAGAGTTTGACAGAGCACTGAAAGACCTGAGTCGAAACAAGGCCCCCGGAGTAGACAACATTCCATTGGAACTACTGACAGCCTTGGGAGAGCCAGTCCTGACAAAACTCTACCATCTGGTGAGAAAGATGTATGAAACAGGCAAAATGCCCTCAGACTTCAAGAAGAATATAATAATTCCAATCCCAAAGAAAGCAGGTATTGACAGATGTGAAAATTACCGAACAATCAGTTTAATAAGCCACAGCAGCAAAATACTAACACGAATTCTTTACAGACAAATGGAAAAACTAGTAGAAGCCGACCTCGGGGAAGACCAGTTTGGATTCCGTAGAAATATTCAACACGTGAGGCAATACTGACCTTACGACTTATTTTAGAAGAAAGATTAAGGAAAGGCAAACCTACATTTCTAGCATTTGTATACTTAGAGAAAGCTTTTGAAAATGTTGACTGAAATACTCTCTTTCAAATTCTAAAGGTGGCAGGGGTAAAATACAGGGAGCGAAAGGCTATTTACAATTTGTACAGAAACCATATTGCAGTTATAAGAGTTGAGGGTCATGAAAGGGAGGCAGTGGCTGGGAAGAGAGTGAGACAGGGTTGTAGCCTATCCCCGATGTTATTCAATCTGTAAATTGAGCAAGCAGTAAAGGACACAAAAGAAAAAGTCGGAGTAGGTATTAAAATCCATGGAGAAGAAATAAAAACTTTGAAGTTCGCCGATAACATTGTAATTCTGTCAGAGACAGCAAAGGACTTGGAAGAGCAGTTGAATGGAATGGACAGTGTCTTGAAAGGAGGATATAAGATGAACATCAACAAAAGCAAAACGAGGATAATGGAATGTAGTCGAATTAAGTCGGGCCATGCTGAGGGAATGAGATTAGGAAATGAGACACTTAAAGTAGTAAAGGAGTTTTGCTATTTGCGGAACAAAATAACTGTTGATGGTCGAAGTAGAGAGGATATAAAATGTAGACTGGCAATGGCAAGGAAAGCGTTCCTGAAGAAGAGAAATTTGTTAACATCGAGTATTGATTTAAGTGGGAGGAAGTTATTTCTGAAAGTATTTGTATGGAGTGTAGCCATGTATGGAAGTGAAACATGGACGGTAAATAGTTTGGACAGGAAGAGAATAGAAGCTTTCGAAATGTGGTGCTACAGAAGAATCTTATGACACCGTGGCTGACTCTTGTATGAAATTATGAAATCCACACGGACACAGGTGTTGCAGTGCGTCATTTGGACCAGCTGCAGCCTCGTGTGCAGGCAACGCCTGTTCTGAATGCCACTACACCACCTTTGGCTCTACCTGACGCTCGGGATACTGGAATCTCTCATTACTCACAACGCAGTCCTCTCACCGTCATATCGGTGCCAGCACAAGAACTGGCACCACCAGGAGACATGTCCATGCAGGAACTGGATGACCACCATCTGTCGGAGCAACTCTACTCGCCTCCTTCTACTACGGACACCGACACATCGCCCATGTCTCCTGTTATATCAACCGGACTTGCCGCAATGGGCAGATTGGTGCACGGGGCCCCAGCAGATTCGACCCCTACATCTCCTGTCATTTCGACCCGTTATCATCAGGGACACTTCCGTTCGTATGGGAAGCCTCCTCCTCAAGACTTTACGGCCAGTCAAACAACGTCTATGGACGTTAGCAATCTACAGGCCACCTCCATCAAGACCAGTGCCAAAATTTCAAAGGGGGGAAAAGTGTTCTGACTCGCCGATCATTCAAAGTGCCGCCGTGCAATTACAATCTACATTCGGCGCTGTCTGCCAGCCATGCAGTAGCCACGCCACCTAAGCGGCCAGCCAGCCAGCGTCCGCTAGACTTGGACTCAGTGCTCATTTGAATGTTACCGTATTCACATGTCTTGCTTTATCAACTTGCTCAGTGACTTACATGTGTTGTGTAATTTTGAAATATATGTGTTCAACTTGACGTTATAGCACTATGGTTCTGTAATACCCCTTATAGCCATGGGGGGCACGGGTCCGAATTGCTGGGAACCAGGTTTCCTGGAGGGCAATGCAGAAAGCATGTGTAAAGCTTAACAGTTGCCATAGCGCAGCCAGGTGGTGGAAAAAAACACTGCAATTCCACTGGAGGAATACGTGATCGTGAGACTGAGAAGGCGTGAAATACTCATTGAGGCAGTCTACGCCTCAGTGTCACCTGCTGCCACCAGATGGGTCCCTGTGAGGTCGACATCCATTGTGTCAGAGAGCACAGTGAGATCTAGGACCTCAGCAGATGCCATAATTTTCACCTCATCCTCAGACACAGAGCTTGTAGTTAGTGGTGGTATGGGTGCCACTGCAGTGCCTTGGTTCTTGAGGGTCGTTTTCTTTTTAAGTTTCTCTCACTGCTCCTTAGGTTTGTTTGTCCAGCTGGGAGGGCTTCACTGATTCACTCTCAGGGACTGAGGAGGATCGTGGTACCCTACTACCAGCTACCTGTGGTTGCTTCAGCCACTGGCAGGTGTCAGGATGGCCACTGGTAGGAACCTGCGAAGGGAGTGACCCAAGGGATCCCTTCCTGGTGAAAGGAGCCGAAGGACACTTACGCTTTTCCGACTGAGAAGTAGGGACTGACATCCCCGATGGCTGGAGGGAGGGGAGGGGGGGGGGGGGTTGCTCCTGAAGTACGTTGTGCAGGAGCCACAGGGAGGGAAGTGCCCCCCACCATCAAGGGGGAAGGTGGAGTCTGACAGCTCTGAGAGCCAACTGTATGTGACAGAAAGGAAGATGGTAGAACCATTGTCATAGCGGCAGTGTAGGTTGACGTCATATGCATAGGATGTAGCCTCTCATATTTTCTCTTAGCCTCAGTGTAGGTCAGCCAGCCCAGGGTCTTCAATGCAATTATTTTTTATTTCTTTCTGGAGAATCCTGCAGTCCGGCAAGCAAAGTTAATGATGTTCTCCGCAGTTGACACAGATGGTAGGCGAGGCACAGAGAGTACTGGGATGTGAAGGACACCCACAATCCTGACAGGTGACGCTGGAAGTAGAGTGGGAAGACATATGCCTGGACTTCCAGCACTTAAAGCACTGCATCAGTGGAGGGATATATGACTTTACATCACAGCATTAGACCATCACCTTGACCTTCTCGGGTAATGTGTCACTCTCGAAGGCCAAGATGAAGGCACTGGTGGCAACCTGATTGTCCCTCGGGGCCCCGGTGGACACGCTGGACGAAATGGAGACCTCGCCACTCTAAATTGGTGTGCAGCCCATCATCAGACTGCAAAAGAAGGTCCTTGTGATATATGATACCCTGGATCATATTTAAGATCTTGTTGGGCATGATGGATACAGAAACATCCTCAGCTTGTCACAGGCGAATAGTGCCCGCGACTGGGTAGAAGATGCTGTTTTGATCAAGAACAACCCTGACCCCATTTTTGACAAGCCCTCCATCTCCCTAAACTTGTCCTCCACAAAACACTGAGGTTTCATTGACAAGAAAGATTCCCCATCAACTCTCATACATATGAGGCACCGGGGTGAATAAGCTTCGCTGCCATCCTTAGCATGGCGTTCTTCCCATGGTGTGGCCAGGGGGTGGGCGATAATGATTTGGGGTCGTATTTCTAAGAAATGAAGTTAGACCTTGACCGCTTAGAGACTGTTGATGTTTGACCACCAGCAAGAAATGACGTACTACACTCCATGGAGTGTCATCCGCCCTGATGCTACCCACTCTGAGCACAGGCCGTCCCCACAAGTGCCACCCAGCTGCAGCACAGGCCACCTGGCAGGATGGCCATTGTCGGGAGTCCCGATGCCCCAGGGGGATGGGCAACTACTCCTTGGTATACATGGGGAGTTAACGACACAAGCATCAGCAGAGTGATCCCTTTGTGGTCAGGGGGCTACAAACAACAGGGTAAAAGGCGGCCCCATCACAACGGACTGGCTACCATGCTGGATATCAGGCACAAATGAGCTAAGAAGTTCATTATCGTCGACAGCGCAGAAAGCGATACTGCACAGAGGATGGAGAAAAACGCACCTAGAAGGGTGTTCTCACCCAACAGCTGGAGAATGAGCGGAAGTGCAGATCCACATCAACGAAGGATTCGAGAGGTCTCAGTGTATGATGGATACTATGCACCATGTAAGGCGTCCTTCCCAGTTGGCTCGCTCTACAGGAAAATTTTGAAAAATGGAGGTCAAACCAACATGGGACCATCACATTAAGGCCAAAACGTGAGAGACTCCTCTTAAGATAGGCAGGAATACCTTGTCCCTATTCTAACCCCCAGACCCACAGTGGGGGTGGGAATTTTATTCTTTGCAATGAGTATGGTTTCTTTATATATACTTTTAAACACAACACACTATTCAGTTATCATATGTTCATAGCATATCTTAATAGTACACATGTAACTGATCAAAATATGACGACAGCAACACTTACCCTATGCGAAACAAATCTGCCAGTTTCAGCAAAGACGCATTTATCAGTATTGGAAATGGGTATTTCTCAAATAACCTTGGGAATCTGACAATTGCCTCACACTGTTCTCCCACTCTGCCAGATCTTAATCCTGAAATCAAAGATCATATATAATTTTTAAAACACAGTGACCAACATTCTCTCACATAATTGTGTGCGTTTGATTGCTTACTTATTTATGTGGATAGAAAAGTAACAGATTTTTGCCACACAAATGGCAGACAGCATTTACGCAAGGAAACAATTGCAAAAGCTGTTTGACACAAAAATACGCTTTTTTCAAAGTACACTATCTAAAATCGACAACTCTGAAGATTCCTGAAGATGGAAAATAATTATCAGACATTTGTCACAATTTTCTGTTTCATACATGTAGGCTGTAATCTGAAAATTAAAATAATTTGTTCATCTAACATCATTAGTGAAAAAAGTAGTGAGAATTCACTGAAAAACACATGACTACATTTCCTTCCCCATTCTTCTCAAATTGGAGTCAGATCCTTTCTTCAATCCTAACAGTCTTCTCTTTGTCACGCACAGTCCAGTGATACCTGTTAAACTCAGTTTGTAGACCGATTTATTAGTGCAGTTAAAGAGAACTAACCAGCAAGTGAATCATTCCTCTCTTCCTTTAAAAATCAAAGCCTAATGGATTCCATGATGAGAAAAGGATGGAGTGCCAGTTTGATCTTTCACTGCCCTCTTGCCACAATATGAAGAGAAATCAGGTAAAATGTAGTGCACTGACACAAGTACACTACAAGCACCACGCTGGTTGGGCTCTCACCAAATGTAGTGCCTGTGTGTTAGAAGACAGTACCCTTTTCTCAGTTGTGCTAAAGTCACTTCTTTTTGTGTAACTGGAGAAATCTTTGACACAGCGAGACTTTTTGCTTTATCAGCTGTAATTTGTTATTTTGTACTTCCAGCCACACATTCTTCCACTGATATATAACTTTCCTCCTCAAGAACAACATAATACCACTCAACCACATCCACTCAGAGCAGTGCATTACTTCTGTAGCACGTGCCCCTTGCTGCTGTGTCAGCTTATTCATTTCACAGGATTATCATCTCACACGCAACACAGAAGAATGATAATTCCTTTACTTGATGATGTAGCAAGTGAAATGTGTTTAGCATTTTTGGCCCACATTGTCTTCTGAGACACTATACAAATGGTCTACTGAACACTTAGGGAGTGGGTGAGAAAGTTATTCCACTGACCGCATTTCACCCACTCCATTCTCTTCAGGTCTGTTCTGCAAGTTGCTTCTTTGTTCTAAGCATATGAGCGTATTTTTTTTAATTAAGGTCCATTTGAACATAAGTATGCAACAAAAGGTTATTTCAAAAAGTATTTTGACATAGTTGCCAAGTTTGTTGAAAAACAGCCGGCCGTCGTGGTCTCGCGGTTCTAGGCGTGCAGTCGGGAACCGTGCGACTGCTACGGTCGCAGGTTCGAATCCTGCCTCGGGCATGGATGTGTGTGATGCCCAACGGGAGCACAGTTTCCAAAACTTTAGGTGCTCAGAAACAATGTTGTAAAGCACTGATCTCAACATATCAGGAAATTCGTTTGAGAGGCCTGTTATTGTGAAGCACTTGTTCTCACGAATCCTTGCTTCAACTGAAGCCACAAAATCGTCTGTAATCAAAGAAGGGCGACCGAAGCAGTCCTCATCATGGACGATGTCACGGCCATTTTTGAATTCTTGTACCCACTTATGCACTTTGCTTTCACTGCACACTTCGCGAATCTGTCAATGAATTTCTGCAGCAGACAGGTTCCTTGCTGACAAAAACCGTATTGCTGAGCAAACCTCACACACAGTGGGTGAGATGATAGTCTTAAACATTTTGAAAGCACAGAACAGAACCATACAGGTTAGCTACAGAACTGAAACTGAGCACAGTTGTTCCTGAGGCATGCGGGTAGACGATGTACGTGCTCATTGAATGCAGTATGTGTGCAAACTACTAGTGTCTACAACAAAATGGACCTTACTTAAAAAACACACCTTGTAAATGTTTTTGTTTTTCTTCTGTGATTTACACACATTTCTATCTGCAACTAAGGCACTTTAAGATGTTCATAGCCTTTAGAGCTCTTGCTTTGAGGTGGTTCAGTGTAATACTTCATACACCTCCCCCTCAGTGACAGAGATCAAATAGGTATTATTTTTACTATTATTGCCATTTCATTACTGTTAATAATTGGGTTCAATCAGTTTGTCACCTGGGAATTTATATCCACAGAAATTGTTGTCACTGGCTTTCTCTAATGAAAAACATGATAAAAACTATGCAGGAATTTTTCCTCTCTCACTGAGTGACGCACACATATTTGTAGTTATGGAGAATATTTTCCACACAATAATGATACTCACAAAGAAAACAATAAAAATTGTGAGTTATAATAAGATGCCTCAGTTACATTATTTACTACTGACCCCTATCCTTTTCAATTTCACAAGTGAATGACTACCTAGCAGTGATGGTGCACATACTTAGGAGGAAGTCAAGAACTGTTTCAATAAAAACATATTACATCAGATATGGAAACCAAATAAGTTTCTTACTTAGGATGAGGCCCAACAACTTTACTGATTCCTTAAAACTAAGAGTGGTCTCCTTCAATAACAGTTCAGGTTGAGTAAAAACATTGCGTACACAACATATCTATTTGGGAAAAAATTGACACCTGGGATTTTAGCCCATAATTCTAGTCTTCTTAATGTTAATTGCAGTTATTAAGCAGTCATCCCAAGACTACAAGAAAAAAATAAAAATAAAAAAATTTCCCACAAAAAGAGAGCATTGGACAGGGCTCTTGACTTTCGACACTATGCTGTTGACGGTTATTGAGTAACATTTAACATTCTCCCCTTACAGACACCATTCTTCTGGCTATGTCAGACAGAGTGCACTGCTAATTCTGAAACTAAAATGCCATCCTGAATGGAAGGCTCACACTATAACAGGAAGACAACCCCAAAAGCCCCATTCATACAGTTGCTGCAGAAAACTGTATCTTGATTTAGTGTTGTAGGCCTCTAAAATATAAAAGAATTACCACCTTGAGGCAGATTAGACTGCTGAGTCTAGAGCAGTACTTATGGAAACCACACTGAAGGTGACTGAGGAGTCACCAGATTTCCAGAACCAATAATAAGCAACTTTTGATCATACACTTCAATGCCTTCCCTATGCAACAGGTAAGTGCTAAACTGCGAAAACTACGTGATTTGCTGTCACCCTTCCCAGGTTTCTGAAGAGGGATCATGATTTCTTACCTCTAAGAATTAGGACATTGCCCCTAAAACTAAATTATGCGGTTCTTTGACTTAATATTCAAATGTTGTTGTATTATTTGTCTGGCCCTACTGTTGTTTTGGTCTAAATCCTTCATACAAAAGGAGCAGTTCTGCACATCAATGTTACTGGAATGTAGGCTCTTAACTGGCATTAGATATAATTTGTTTGAAATATTTCTTTATTGCCTGGGCTGCAAATTCTGACCAATTACTATTCTCGTCAATCCTGCTCATTGACTCACACGATTATAATGTGAAATGGTTAACAGAATGTAAAAATACTGCAATGACTACTTTTTGTTGCCTCTGAAAATACAACAGGCTTTTGCCTCAGCAGTGTGAAAGGTTGCAAGACCATCAGCAGATACATACAGTGAAATGTTTGTAGTGCTACCGCCATATCCCTGATGGCTAAATAGCAGTCCTTGCTCCACCATGGGACTAGCTATCTGCTAGGTTTAACTGGAGTTTCAGGGAGAGCATAAGGGAACAATTGACAGCAGTGGGGGAAAGAAGTACAGTAGAAGAAGAATGGGTAGCTCTGAGGGATGAAGTAGTGAAGGCAGCAGAGGATCAAGTAGGTAAAAAGATGAGGGCTAGTAGAAATCCTTGGGTAACAGAAGAAATATCGAATTTAATTGATGAAAGGAGGAAACATAAAAACGCAGTAAATGAAGCAGGCAAAAAGGAATACAAATGTCTCAAAAATGAGATCAACAGGAAGTGCTAAATGGCTAAGCACGGATGGCTAGAGGACAAATGTAAGGATGTAGAGGCTTATCTCACTAGGGGTAAGATAGATATTGCCTACAGGAAAATTAAAGAGACCTTTGGAGAAAAGAGAACCACATGTATGAATATCAAGAGCTCAGATGGAAACCCAGTCCTAACCAAAGAAGGGAAAGCAGAAAGGTGGAAGGAGTATATAGAGGGTCTATACAAGGACGATGTACTTGAGGACAATATTATAGAAATGGAAGAGAATGTAGATGAAGATGAAATAGGAGATACGATACTGCGTGAAGAGAGTGACAGAGCACTGAAAGACCTGAGCCAAAACAAGGCCCCGGGAGTAGACAACATTCCACTTGAACTACTGATGGCCTTGAAAGAGCCAGTCCTATCAAAACTCTACCATCTGGTGAGTAAAATGTATGAGACAGGCGAAGTACCCTCAGACTTCAAGAAGAATATAATAATTCCAATCCCAAAGAAAGCAGGTGCTGACAGATGTGAAAATGACCGAACTATCAGTTTAATAAGTCACAGCTGCAAAATACTAACACAAATTCTTTACAGACGAATGGTAAAGCTGGTAGAAGCCAACCTCGGGGAAGAAGAGTTTGGATTCCATAGAAATATTGGAACACATGAGGCAATAGTGATCCCACGACTTATCTTAGAAGAAAGATTAAGGAAAGGCAAACCTACGTTTCTAGCATTTGTAGACTTAGAGAAAGCTTTTCACAATGCTGACTGGAATACTCTCTTTCAAATTCTAAAGGTGGCAGGGGTAAAATACAGGGAGGGAAAGATTATTTACAATTTGTACAGAAACCAAATGGCATTTATAAGAGTCGAGGGGCATGAAAGGGAAGCAGTGGTTGGGAAGGGTGTGAGACAGAGTTGTAGCCTCTCCCGATGTTATTCAATCTGTATATTGAGCAAGCAGTAAAGGAAACAAAAGGAGAATTCGGAGTAGGTATTAAAATCCATGGTGAAGAAATAAAAACTTTGAGGTTCGCCGATGACATTGTAATTCTGTCAGAGACATCCAAGGACTTAAAAGAGCAGTTGAACGGAATGGACAGTGTCTTGAAAAAAGGGTATAAGATGAACATCAACAAAAGCAAAACGAGGATAATGGAATGTAGTCTAATTAAGTCGGGTGGTGCTGAGGGAATTAGATTAGGAAATGAGACACTTAAAGTAGTAAAGGAGTTTTGCTATTTGGGGAGCAAAATAACTGATGATGGTCGAAGTAGAGAAGATATAAAATGTAGACTGGCAATGGCAAGGAAAGCGTCTCTGAAGAAGAGAATTTCTTAACACTGAGTATAGATTTAAGTGTCAGGAAGTCATTTCTGAAAGTATTTGTATGGATGTATGGAAGTGAAACATGGACGATAAATAGTTTGGACAAGAAGAGAATAGAAGCTTTCGAAATGTGGTGCTACAGAAGAATGCTGAATATTAGATGGGTAGATCACCTAACTAATGAGGAGGTATTGAATAGAACTGGGGAGAAGACGAGTTTGTGGCACAACTTGACGAGAACAAGGGACCAGTTGGTAGGACATGTTCTGAGGCATAAAGGGATCACAAATTTAGCATTGGAGGGCAGTGTGGAGGGTAAAAATCGTAGAGGGAGGGCAAGAGATGAATACACTAAGCAGATTCAGAAGGATGTAGGTTGCAGTAGGTACTGGGAGATGAAGAAACTTGCACAGGATAGGGTAGCATGGAGAGCTCCATCAAACCAGTCTCAGGACTGAAGACCACATGACATGATGACATTAGGACATATGCATCAGGAGCCCTGTGTATGATGGTAGTGACCTGTTCAAATACCGAAGGATGCTGGATTGATGTTGGACTACATTTCTGTACACTCTCTAGCGATCTTTGTAGACCTATTCAAGTGGCTTGGTGGCAGGTGCTGATGTGGCTGACAGGTGTATCCAAATGAAAAAAATGTGACAATGCTTTAAGTCCATAGCCACTTCCCAAAGAACAGTATCAAAAAGTGTGGGGTAGCAAAGTGACAGGCTGTGGATGATTCTGATGCAGAGCTAAAAGTGTCACTTTCCATGTATAGGCAAGGCAGATACATTTGACAAGCGGAACCTCTTACATACTTGGCCCCTAGGACAAGAGTATATGGAGCCTGAATGTGTGCAATATGCACCGTTTTCTCCTAGAATTAGAAAAGGTCACAGTAGTTCAGGGTTGAAGCTCCGAAGAGCCTCATTATCCACATGTTCTTGAAGAGTATGTAAATCTGAATGTCGACTGCTTGAAGGTGTGTGGTGAGGGAGGCTAATTGGTACTAAATGGCTTGTATTGTGGACAAATACTGCCACTCCATGCTTGGTCCTCTCACCATCTGTATTTTCACTCCTGTGGATGGTGCAGCCTTCTAACATAAGGTTGTCATAAGGTGTGCATTGTGTCTCTTGTAAACATATGCACAAGAGGTCAAACTGAGCCTCCAATACTATCCATCAGATCTGAACTGTAACATAGTAGATGGTATCACTGATAACTGGGCTGAATCATTCAGAGATTAAACATTACCTTTGGTTGTCCACATAATGAGTGAAAGCAGTAATTACCATTTAAGTGAACTTCAAATTAGATAAGATGGTTATGATTAAATGTGTGCTACTTGAGAGGGGCCCCACAAAAAATGAGTGATCACAGGACAATGAAACTTTGTGGAAACATTTCTAAGGACATGCAGAAGAAAAATAATGACCAAACCATTAAAAGAAACACATTTAATTTCCACATGATAGAGTAACATTTGTTAATTGTGCACCAGGTGACAAACACTGTGTTCCAGTTTACAAAAATTGCTCAATTTGAGGACAATCTGCATCGACAAAATCCTGAAACCACATTAGATATTGCTCTACTGTGGGCTGAAACATTTCAGATAGGATGTTGGCTTCCTCTCTCAGTATCTTCAACCTCAATGTGTTGTGTGTCCCATTGATAAACCCTATCCTTTAGGTAACCCCCCCCCCCCCCCCGCCACAACCAGATGGGTTCAAATATGGCGATCTTGGTGGCCAAACTGTCATTTAATTTGAACTTCTGAATCATGTTCTTCAACCCTGGTGCAGAAAGAGGACCCCTCCGTATTCCTTTAATGCACCAATACTCATAAAGAGCAGCATCACTACTGCAGCTGTTTAGATAAAAAAAAAAAAAAAAAGACTTTGTGAATAAAACTCTGCACACCTTGTCCAGACCCATGTTGACGTAATACCCATTGTTACTCGTGTTTCAACCCAATGTTGCCATAATGTGCTGGCATCTAATGGTAAGTCATACTAATACTACTACCAATGCAAACCCTGCAGCTCAAAGTCTGAACATCATTCCCATCAAATTGGATATTCATATGGCGAATAGTTTTCTGTCTGCACTGGCTCAATTAGTGAAAGTTTCGTTATAACCACCCTGCATATACATAATTTTTTCTTTCAAAAATAAAATTTCTGCTCAGCAGGCTTATTCCTTTGAGAGGTCAAGTGTCTGTTTGTGTGTCATAGTGACGTAACATTCTAAGCGGGTTTTAACTTCATTTATAGAAAAATATGTTGCAGAATGTTCTATAATTATGTCAGATGAGTTAACTTGTTGCATGGGCTTGGGCAGGAAGTGTCAGACCCGTATGCTGTTATTTAAAATAGAAGAAACCAAATGGTCATCCCCGTATTTGTGCTGACTTTAAGTCTACGGTAAATCCCCAGACAGTGGTCGCTCCCTTACCATGTCCTGAAGACTTTTCGATAAGCTTGGTGTGGGAAAATTCTTTTCCACAATTGACTTGTGGGACACATACTTTCAAATTCCGCTCAACAAATAGTCGCAGCGCTATTTTGTGATCAACTCCCACCTTGAATTGTTCAAGTTTCACCACCTTTCGTTTGGTTGTGCTTCGGCTCCTGCTACTTTTCAGTCTTACTTGCAACAGTTGTGTTCCACTGTCCCTGGCTGTTCCAATTATCTGGACGACATTGTCATATCAGGTGGCACCCCTGACGAACACTGCAGAATTTGTGTGCCTTATTTACTGTAGTTTTGCAAACAGGACTCAAGTGTAACAGAGACATGTGCAAATTCCTTTCGATCCCTCCAAACTAATTGTTTTTGCTGTCAATACATCTTATGACACGGCATTAATTCTGTCATCGCTATCAAGGACTATATGAAGGCTGCGTAGAATGAAGACAGGATATTCAACATCTGGTGCAGCCTTACTCTTTCCACACAATAAAACGTGAACACACCTAACTTGCTCCATGAACGCCTACCACTAGGAGGCAGGTATCAACTGTATAGAATGCCTTGTGGTGTCACTGCCATTAAACTTATTGCACATGCATGAAACAAAATGAAACTCGCAGGTATGTCACTGAAGCAGCCCTCCCTACACACTGAACAACTTCAGAAGGGTTAACATCCGAGAGTGGTGTCCCATACAGGTTTCAGTAGTCTCTCTCTCTCTCTCTCTCTCTCTCTCTCTCTCACACACACACACACACACACACACACAATGGTTATACTATTTATGGAATCACGAACAGTTTTGCCTTCGTACTAAGTAATTATCAGACGATCACAACACATTGAATAAGCAGCTGGCAAGTTATAAAGTATTAAAATCCAATGATGATAACTAAGAAGTCAACTGAACAGTTGACATGTTACTACTATGTAACATACTCAAATCATGTGATAGTTACTATGTTATTAAAACTGGTCACAATGCTGTTTGGTGACTTGAAGCTGAGAAAAACGAAAAAGATTTTGGCTATTCTTATATTCCCTGGTCCCCCTGAATCTAAGTTCATGTATGTTCACAGATCACTGAGTGCATTTTCTGGTGATTTCACTGAATATCTCATACATTTTTCTCTTGCCTTTTTGCTTCCTTCTGCTTTAGATGAGGCTTGTTGTCTCGTAAACAGATTTTTTGTGAGCAATCTTTCTGGTTCATTTTACATAATTTTTGTCATTTTGGTTTCGATCATTTCTAGTGAATTACTAAAACCTCCCATTGCATCTTATTTCTGTAAGCGGCTTCTAGAATGTATTTTCGATAATCGGTATGATCCATATCTTAAACAATATAAACACATAAAGAAATATGTATTTGCTCTCTATTCTGTGCAACCTGATTACCCCATATAAACTTGTTTTTCTCCTCATCACACAACTGCTTCTTACATCAGATACGGAAGTTACGGGATTTTCTCACATCTACCTCCAAATAGTTTTGTTTCAGCGTAAAATATTAAGGTATGTTCCTAGTATCGCTTGCATTGAAATTTCCTATTGTCTGTAGTACCTGTCTTGTTCCATATAACACAACAGCGGACAAGTGAGACCCTTGAAGAATAGAGTGCAAAAATGAAAATATTTGCTGATTTCGATGTCCAATACACGGGTTAAAAACTTATATTCTCCACTGGCAAAAAGTGAATGTAAAAGAAATAGTAAATGCGGAGAGATCAGGGGCAGCATGTACATTTGGGCGGATTTGTATCATGAAAAACCTACACTATAATTATAATAATTTTGACACTTTTATTTTATTCCAATCCGTGTATATACAGATTTATTTGAAAACAGTTTGACAAAGCAGTATAGCGCATAGCGTCCCATGTGTACTGTTACAATCGCGTCTTTAACAGAAACGGAGCTGATGTTGCACATTTACTGGAAGAATACTGAATTACTTAAATCTTGCGTAAAAATTAACAAAACTTACCTTTGTCAAGTTCTGTAAGAGCTGTATTTGCATCCTGCTCCGGCTCTCCCAATCCATTTTCGTTAAATGAATTAACCCTAACAGGTATCATAGTATGAATTGCACATACACACAAGTAAACAAACAGTTGTAAACACAGCAGCAGACACCTCCCGGCAACATTGACACAACTGAGCGTAAAGTGGTTCACGTGACCAAAATCAGTCTTACCAACAACTGGAAGTTACAAATAGAACCGAAACATATTTTAAGAGGAAACGCCATAGGTGCTGTAGACGGACCGTGTAAACCGATACGGAATCACCAGAATCACCACAATTTGTCCAAAAGAACCTATAGCTCCGAGTAGTAACAAAAAATCCTACTAATTCATTAAACACTAGAAATGGAAAATTACGTGAAAAAATATATCCCAATATTCAGCAGAATGAGAAGTCAAAGTTGTCATAATCATTATTTATCTGTGGCGCAAAAAGTAAGCAGGAAAGTAATAGGACATTAATCAGACCAGAATTAGAGAGATCAGTATTGAGAAAAGAAAAACACATTTCTCTTCTGACAGATAAAGATTCTCATATCACAGCCTGTGCTCATACTCGAGAGAGGACGGCAGACGTAGATATAACTACAATATTGTAACAACGAGATTACATTTTAACGCGTTGTATTGTATTTCAAAAATTTGCAGCCGGGTTTCTGTGGGCGTGAATTACTTTCTGCACCTACATAGATACTCCGCAAGCTACGGTATGGTGCGTGGCGGAGGGTACCTGTATCACAACTAGTCATTTCCTTTCCTGTTCCACTAGGAAATGGAGCGAGGGAAAAAACGACTATCTACATTCCTCCGTATGCGCCCTAATTTCTCGTGTCTTATCATCGTGGTCCTTATGCACAATGTATGTTGGCGACACCAGAATCATTTGGCACTTTTTGCTGGTTCTCTAAATTTTCTCAATAGAGTTTCTCGAAAGGAACGTTGCCTTCCCTCAAGAGGCTTTCACGTGAGTCCCCGAAGTATCTCCGTGCGTCCTGTTCGAACCTACAGCTACCAAATCTAGCAGGCCGCCGCTCAATTTCTTCATTTCTGCCTTCATTCCGACCTGGTACGGATCCCAGACATTTGAGCACTATTCAAGGCTAGGTCGCATCAACATGATATATGGAGGTGAACTACCGTTTCCTTAAACTCTCCCCATTAACCGAAGTCGACCGTTCGCCTTTCCTACCACAATTCTCATATGTTAGTTCCATTTCATATCGTTTTTCAATGTAGCAACCAGATATTTAAACGACATCACTGTGTCAAGCAGGACACTAGTAATAATGTATCTGAACATTACATGTTTGTTCCTCCTTCTCATCCGCATTAAATTATATATTTCTACATTTAGAGCAAGTTCCCATTCATCACACCAACTGGAAATTTTGTATATTTTTACAGTCACTCAACTTTTAACACCTCACCGTACACCACAGCATGATCAGCAAACAACTGCAGATTGCAGATTGCTACCCACCACATCCGCCAAATCATTCATGTATATAGAGAACAATAGCAACCCTATCAATTAGAATGAAAGTAAATGTAATCCAATCTAATCTAAACACTTCTATGGGACACTTCTGTCGACACCCTTGTGTCCAATAAACATTGGTCATCAAGGACAACATACTGCGTTCTATTACTTAAGAAGTATTCGAACCACTCACATATCTGGGAACTTACACAATATGCTCGTGCCTTCATAATAGCCTGCAACAGGGCACCGTGTCAAATGCTTTCTGGGAATCTAGAAATATGAAAGCATCCTGTTTCCCCTCATCCATAGTTCGCCAGTATGTCATGTGAGAAAAGGGCAAGATGAGTTTTGCATGAGTGATGCTTTCTAAAACCATGCTGATTAGTGCATGTAAGCTTGTCAGTCTCAAATAAGTTTAATATGAGGGTTGGAACTTTAATAGTGGAAACTATTTATTTACAGTTTGTAAAAGATAGAAACGTGTTTCAAAGTTTAACTGGCCTTCAAAGTAGTCACCAGCATTGTGTATAACCTGTTGCCAGCCATGTGGAAGTCGCAGGATGCTCTTAGCAGTAACAGTTGTGTTGACAGTTCGAGCGGCGCTGTCTACTGCCCGACGAATTTGTAACAGTTCTGAAGCGAATACTGTGAAATGTTCCCTTCAGTTTAGAAATCGAGTTGAACTTACGAGGGCTTAAGTCAAGGGAGTGCAGTAGGTGGTATAGTACTTAGCCCCATCAGTCATACAGATCAGTAACAGCTTGCACTGTACGTGCTTGAGCATTGTCCTGCAAAATAATGGCCAAGTCCTACTGAAAGTATCATCACTTCTGTCTCTATGCTGTTCATTTCTGGAAGTAAGGCTACGCCAAGCTTAGAGACAGAAGTGATGACACTTTCTGCAGTGTATCAAACATAACATGTTATGTGAGGTTCTGTGTTTCATACTATGAAGAAGGAGGATGTCTACTGAACCCATGGAAATTAAGGAGTTAGCGCCGATCATCTTAATAGACTGCTCAAAACAGAACGAAATCTGAGCCTATAAGTGTACGAATTGAAAATGAATCTTTGGCAAATTTCCCAGAGCACTCTGCAGCGCTTGCTCTAGTTTTACATGACTGTGTGATCAACTATCGCCGACTCACCAGTGTCGTGCAACCAACTGTATAAATGAACAGGTGCTGCGCCATACCCACAGCATTTCACAATGGTATCTCAAGATGAGAACATCATTTCAAGCATAGACTGTTCATATTTAAATATGTTGCATTCATAGCTTGCACAGGAGATGCTGCAATAGTAGAGACATTCTCAGCAAACATAACACCACCGAGGTCTTTCAAGGATTTGAAGTGTGCTAAAACACGGAGGAGTGCAAGATGGTTAACATGTTTCTACCATGGAATTCACTGGTATGTTCCTGGTATGACCTATAAATATATGGCGATGTCACTTCGATTATGCGACCACACAGATACCATCATCTATGTCCAAAGGGATGAGAAGATCACATGATTGCGTCGAATCTTGAAGTTTCATGCTATTTAAGATCTGGAATTAATTGGGTGTACAGTTCTCCATTGACTCAAGAAGAAGAAGAAGAAGAAGAAGAAGAAGAAGAAGGTGTGTGAAAATAGTGTTATGTCTGCTTATGAAAATGTAAAATTTCTTATAAGTTGAATGAAAAATAAATGATTTCTTTATTAACTCATAATCTGTGTATGATTTCCTTCACCCTGTTCCCACTTTGACAGTATACAGTTTTGCCCAGGTACTACATCATGGTTTTCCTCAAGTACTGGTAATATAATATTAGACATGTTAGCCATACGTCTTTGAAGGCAGACACAGTCGTGTGTCTCCTGCACTCATAAGCCAATTCATGATGCACAACAGGCAAAATCCCAAGCAACCTGTAGATGTATGTTTTTATCTTCCATGTTAAACTTCACATTCATGTTCAAAACTAATGTCATTTGTGTCTGCATGTCCTTTATATATACAACTGAGATAGTTTTTTTTGTAAATAACAACAAAAATATATGCTTACAATTTTTTTCATTTATTTAGTTCTCATAGATACAATATGATTCTTGTGGTACAGTTTGATTCTTGTGGTACAATTTGGTTGTGTCCTTTTGCCAACTAGAGTGTAGCTGTTAACCTTGTGTGGCAGTGGGTTTCATTTAGTTTCTTATAGTAACTCACATATTAGCTAGATGGATAGTGACTGTGTCTGTTGTGTGCTGATGCAGGAAAAGTTGGCCACAGTCCAAATGCAACTGGAAGCTTTGTTGGCCACAGTCAAGAGGCTCTAGAGTGCCCCCTTGAGGTGTAGTGTTGATGAACTGCCTGGGGCTGCCTCTGCTATATTAAATGTGCAAGGGGGATGTCACAACTCTCTATCATTGAGCCGAACTCAGGTGTGACTGAGCTGGTTGACCCACTCTCACCTCAGTCTGTGTGGTGGACTGTGTCGAGGACTCGAGCCTCAAGGCGAAGGCTGCATGGGGGACGCAGCTTCCTGCCAAATCCCATGTACTTTGCTAATAGTTTCAGTGTGCTATCTGATGATGGGAAGGGGGGGTGGGAGGCTGAGCAGGATCAGAATGCACCTTCTGCCAGGATATTGGCCGCTTCTTTAGCAAGGTCCAGACAGGCATGTGGGGATGGGGGTTTGTTAGTTATTGGGCGCTCCAATGTTAGGCGGTTCATGGAGACCCTCAGCAACATAGCAGCTAGTGCGGGGAAGAAGTCCAACGTTCACTTGGTGTGCTTGTGGGGAGGCCTTGTCTGGGATGTGGAGGAGGTTCTTCCGGCAGCTATTGAGTGTGCTGGCTGCAGCTAGCTGCAGATTTTTGCACATGTCGGCAACAACGATGCCAGTCGTCAGAGTACAAGGAAATCCTTGGGTCCTCTCGACAGCTGGCTAAACTGGCGAAGGCGCCCACCTTCCCTCAAGGAGAGGAAGCCAAGCAGATGACTTGCAGCATCGTACCCAGGGTGGACTGGGCTCCTCTGGTTTGCAGTTGAGAGGCTATGCCGACTGTGTGACGAAAATGGTTGTAGATTTCTCGACCTACACTATGAGGTTGAAGGCTGTAGGACGCCCCTCAGTAGATCAGGAGTGCACACAGGAAGCAGCAACATGGGTAGCACAGTACTTGTGGTGTGCACATGGGGTTTTTAGATTAGGTTCCTCCCCATGGGAAACAAACTGTTGTTGTTGTTGTTGTGGTGGTCTTCAGTCCTGAGACTGGTTTGATGCAGCTCTCCATGCTACTCTATCCAGTTCAAGCTTCTTCGTCTCCCAGTAACTACTGCAACCTACCTCTTTCTGAATCTGCTTAGTGTGTTCATCTCTTGGTCTCCCTCTACGATTTTTACCCCTCACATTGCCCTCCAATACTAAATTGGTGATCCCTTGATGCCTCACAACATGTCCTACCAACCGGTCCCTTCTTCTAGTCAAGTTGTGCCAAAAATTTCTCTTTTCTCCAATCCTATTCAATACCTCCTCATTAGTTATGTGATCTACCCATCTAATCTTCAGCATTCTTCTGTAGCACCACATTTCGAAAGCTTCTATTCTCTTCTTGTCCAAACTATTTATTGTCCATGTTTCACTTCCATACATGGCTACACTCCATACAAATACTGTCAGAAACGACTTCCTGACACTTAAATCTATACTCGATGTTAACAAATTTCTCTTCTGCAGAAAGGCTTTCCTTGCCATTGCCAGTCTACATTTTATATCCTCTCTACTTCGATCATCATCAGTTATTTTGCTCCCCAAATAGCAAAACTCCTTTACTACTTTAAGTGTCTCATTTCCTAATCGAATACCCTCAACATCACCCGACTTAATTCGACTAAATTCCATTTACCTCGTTTTACTTTTGTTGGTGTTCATCTTATATCCTCGTTTCAAGACACTATCCATTCCATTCAACTGCTCTTGCAAGTCCTTTGCTGCCTCTGACAGCATTACAATGTCATCGGCAAACCTCAAAGTTTCTATTTCTTCTTCATGAATTTTAATACCTACTCCGAATTTTTCTTTTGTTCCTTCACTGCTTGCTCAATATACAGATTGAATAACATTATGGAGAGGCTACAACCCTGTCTCACTTCTTACCCAACCACTGCTTCCCTTTCCTGTCTCTCGACCCATATAACTGCCATCTGGTTTCTGTACAAATTGTAAATAGCCATTCGCTCCCTATATTTTACCCCTGCCACCTTCAAAATTTGAAAGAGAGTATTCCAGTCAACATTGCCAAAAGCTTTCTCTAAGTCTACAAATGCTAGAAACGTAGGTTTGCCTTTCCTTAATCTAGCTTCTAAGATAAGTCGTAGGGTCAGTATTGCCTCACGTGTTGCAATATTTCTACGGAATCCAAACTGATCTTCCCTGAGGTCGGCTTCTACTAGTTTTTCCATTCGTCTGTAAAGAATTTGCATTAGTATTTTGCAGCCGTGTCTTATTAAACTGATAGTTCGGTAATTTTCACATCTGTCAATACCTGCTTTCTTTGGGATTGGAATTATTATACTCTTCTTGAAGTCTGAGGGTATTTCGCCTGTCTCATATATCTTGCTCACCAGATGGTAGAGTTTTGTCAGGACTGGCTCTCCCAAGGCTGTCAGTAGTTCTAATGGAATGTTGTCTACTCCTGGGGCCTTGTTTCGACTCAGGTTGGCCTGAGAAATTACCAGTTCATGACACTGATGTGGGTGTGCCAACTGTATAAAATGTTAGTTCGCCTAAGCAGGTCATTCCAAAGGAAATAAATATGCTAAATCTCATGTTAGTAATTGTCAAAGTGTCTGTAGCAAGATCCCCGAGTTACTCTCAGAAATAAACAATATAATGCCAATATTCTTTTAGGTGCTGAAAGCTGGTTGAAACCGGACATACATAGCAGTGAAATGCTGAACTCGGATTGGACGATGTTTAGGAAGGATAGGACTGATGCTTAGCAGCACCGTCAAGGTTCTTATAATATACCATCCGTGATACGAAAAGCTACGGTACAGTTGCAAAATGGAGGAACTAACAACGTTAAAATTTATCAATGGCTAAAGCAAACTTCATAACGGATGTTCTTGATCAGTTTTGTGTGGCAAAGTGGTGAGGACCGAAACAACATTTCAAAACATCGGCATTTACTACCAAACACATCTAGCAATATTTATAAGGGAATAAATAGCGCCTTGAGGATTTTTTTATTCTGTTGTTACAACTAAAAAACTGATGATAGACTTGTCATATTCCAACAGGCTAGTTGTAGCGAAAGAGGTCATTGTCCTGTTTCAGACTAAATGATTAAAAAACTCGCAGTTTGCGTGTGTTGTCATCTTGCAGTTTTGTTGTGAAGCGCCATGCTGTGTATTGTGCAAGTTGGTTTTGTACCTTACGCTGTTTCCTGTCTTTGTTGACAATATGGGACGCTGGGGAATGCTGAGATCCTTGACTGGCTGCAGCTCGCTTCTGGTCTGGAAAAACAAAAATCGTCTCTTCCGCCTCCAGTAGGTCCTGGCTGGTTGAATGTCGCCACCAGTGATTCCGGGTCTCTGCACGTTCGAGGTCGTTGCTGGTTCCCCTTTAGATGTAGCCATACAATGATTTCTTCGCCGCGAAAGACGACAAATTGATAATCTTGATCCACAATATGCAGCTCCAGTTAGTCTAGTGTCTGAACTGTTATTAGGAGGTAAACAGCGTTGCTACAGGTCTCAGAAAGTCATATACTCTGTTCATATTGATGGGAAGAATCCATAAATTGTATGAATCAAACTATTGTTGAAATAAGAGTTTGTTGCAACTTTAGATTCGACACAGACTGTACTGACAGGAAGTACATCCACTGACGTGTCGAATCTGTAGAATTTATTAGGATCCTACCACAAAACCTATCATTTTGGGAAACCCATTAGCTGTCCTACTGAACGTTTCTGCTCTCTAGTTAAAGTCAATCTTTGCTCTCGTCGTCTTTATTTCAGATTTAATTGTACTGATGTCTGCACATAGCTCAATCCTTTTTCCAGAGCACTTTAAAACTTCATTTAAATCGTCAATATCGTATGCACTAGGTTCTACTTCCACAATTTCTTTTCCACCGTTAATTTCCAGATGAAGTTTATTGTTAGCCTCTTTGGTATATGGAATACTGTTGGATGTTTCAAGCCCTGTCAGCGGAAAACTCGACTCTCCCCTGTTTAAATCAGTCAATGGGAAGTAATTCGCTCTTAATACTGATTTTCGTTCTTTTTAAGTCAGCATAGACGACATTGCATATGAACTTCAACTGGCAGGTGTCTACTTAATGTGCCTCTTTTTATGTATGCTTCTTCATTAGCGTTAGGAGACATGTGATGTTCTGATGTCCACACAAGTAAGTATTAAAATTTTACTAGCGATGTAAATCGTAGAACACATATCTTCTGTAAGTGAAGTATCTTCTGGTGGCTGCAGGTCTCCAAATGATTTTTCTTAACATATGCCACCCAGTGGGTTCCTGGTCCCCCAGCAACATCCAAATTCACAATTCCACATTCTCCAGATTCACCAGTCAGTGAACCCATGGATGATGAATATGCGAGCGAAGGGGACATTTCGCGTGATGTGTTGGGTATCGGCAGAACCTGGGGTGCTTTAGCCGGTCGTTTATGCTTCAGGCCACTTTTCGTTACATACATTGCTCTCATGATACAGTTATTTGAACACCCCTGCCCTGGCTTCTTCTTCAATTTTTATCTTCTTCTCTTTCAGTGCATGGTTTTAGAATTCACACCCAAACCCAACATAGTTTTACCATTATCCTGTCTTGCATGTGTTGCCTTGGCTGTATCAGCTAAAATTCGACATGCAGCCTGACGTCCTGGAATATCTTTATGTTTTGAATATGCAATTTCGTGTTTGAAACATGCCTCGTCAAGCAAGTTAATTCCTTTTTCACCATGAACCAAACGTTTTTGAAACTTTGTGCCATGTCTACAGAAATTATACCCCAGAATGTGCAATTCGACTAGACGTTTGTCGAGAATACAACCACTTCCTATAATTTGTCTCCTACTCTAAATGTTATGCTACTGTGCTGGTTGTGCTTTGTGCACTCCATTATATGGCAAATCGTCAGTTTCAGTCCAGTTGTTTTGTGTTGCAAGAAAACCAAGTCATTTAACTAGTACTCCATTTTCTCGACATCTTATGATGCACCCATTTGTTCTAAGCTCTTCTACATTTCCTCTGTGTAAAAGCATCCAGAAATTTCAATATCATTACTGTCCTTTAACTTGTAAGTTCTGGGATTTGCTCTCTGCACTTCAGAAACCGTGAATACCTCAGTCGATCAGTTTGAGAAGTATGACTTCTCAAATGCTGGCTTGTGTTTTGAGATACATACCAAATAATCCACATTAAATTTCTGTTTATGTGTAGCCAGCATTTTAATATGATGGTGCACGATATCCATGAGTTCATTGTCATGACCATCCATTGCTCTCATTTTTATTGTGCTACATTTCGTTCGATTGTACTGTGCAATTATTTCTGTGAGGATATCTGTCCATTTCTATGAGGGGTGAAGATTAAAAAGCATCCACATTTGGCCTTTTACTGTTGTGTTCGGACCTTCCACGATACTCGCCTTCAGGTTGGTGGATGTTAAATAGTGATGTATTCCATATGCTGCGTCATGGTCTGGAAATACCTAGTGTAAAACCTGTCATCGGTTTGGAGACTGTCCAGGCATCGATTCATCCCTGCCTGCAAACAAATGCTCAAACATCTCCATGGCTCCTCTCTTCATTTTTGTTTTAACAGATAATGCCCAGGCAAATGTGGGGTATGTATCAATAACAATCAAAACACATTTGAATCCATTATTCTCATGTCAATATTTCCTCAGCTCTGCAAGATTAGTGTGCCATAAGTCATACAAATTTTTAATCTTAACATTCCTACGAGAGTATGTTTTGCATTTTGGCTTGTGCAGTTCTTGAACTATGTCTCTACATTTGCTCGATTATACTGAAAGTGTACAGTACTGCCCGAGATAGAAAATATGTGCAACAACATACATTTTATTTAATACACCAAAGCCGAATACAAATGTAGGAAAGAAGGACAAGTTATTTATTTATTCAGATGTGCACTTCCTTAAAATAGATCCCTATATTCAGTTTGGTGATGTTTGTGAATTGAATGAATGACTGGACGCCTGCTGACCACAGATAATGAAGGTAGATTCTATAATCATCTTTGAGACAGCCCTCTGGTCACCTCTGGTCGAACCAAAGAGAGGAAGAGAGGAAGTATACTGGATCACTATAGGGCCTGGGATGTGGCTCACCAATACAGTGACAAGGTCCTCCCCCACTTCAGTGGGAGCGCGTGATGACCTGATGAACGGCCATGTTTCAGCACTCTGTCACTGGTTCCTGAGGTGTGAAGACATGCTCTTGTGTGCTCCATAGAAACAATTTTAAATGAAAATGTGGAATATTTAAGAGCAGATAAAAATAATCATTTCTCTTTTCAGAAACTTTTGATGGGAGGCTCATGTGAATTGTTCGGAAAAAGATAGGCATGTAAAATTGTAAGCTTATCAGTCCTTCGCTGACATAGAAGACTGCAAACCTTCTTTCCTTCCCGTCTGGGCAAGCTGTGCAGTGACTAGAGTACATATAAAGCTTAGTAGGACAGGGTAAATGCTAGCTACAATGAAGTCATTAATTCGATCGCAATATTGGCATTTTAATTTGATATTCCCCACAACTGACAAAATTTACAAAAATATGTGAATCTCTTTGTCCACCCACACACTCCTGAGAATGGCACATTAACAATTTGCAATTACCCGCCCCTATTACCAGCAGCAGCGTTGATAAATACTCGGCACCTAGCAAGGATAACTTCTAGATCGAGAATATTAGGTAAGTTGTTGGAGGTGGTTAGGCGTTGGTGAAAATCTCGCTTCTGAGCACACAAAGAGCTCTAACCGCAGAACTCTGCACGGAACACGCGTTGGTGCAATGCTGCAATACAGACCGTATATCTCCCTCCGAAGACGATGGCCAAGACGCTGTCTCCAAATCCGTACCGCTCGACGGCTGAAGGCAAAGTCCTTCCACAATTCTCTCCTCTCCCACGAGTACGAAAACGCGGTGGAAGAATACTCAGTTTCGGCCAAAGTCGAACACTCGATCATCGCCGAAATCCCTCGACTGAGATCTATCCAATGATCGAGTAGGTCATAACGCCCCTAGGCAAACGAAATTCCCGTCTTCGCCACGTGTTGCCCAGCACAGGTGGTTCCGGATGCCGGGCTATCCCCAAAAGCTCCGTATTGTCCAGCGTTTCCGGTGAGCGCTATCTACGCTATCTGGGCCCACGGCGGCCCGGCGAGCTACAGCCATCTGCAGACTTCACATTGCATGATACTCAACTTCCGATACTTTTCACCAACTCTTTAAGTTAGTGGCTCAATCATGTAGACATGCAGGGAATACTGCTCGAGAGTGCCTCATATTTATCACAATTCAATAGAGTCATGATATGATGCCCTGGCCAGTCTCTTTATTATTAATACTAATGTTGATAGGCTAACATGTAAGTGTCCATGTCTTGGCACCTTACACAGCCCCCACCTTCGTAATAAAAATTTTGATAGTATCAGTATAACCAGTGGTTATGGTGATCGAACAGAAATTTTTTTCAGGTGACCTGAGACTAGATATTACCCATATGCCATCCTCCTTATTCATACACTCATACAATCTTTGTGAGACATGAATTACTTGGAAATCTCTGAGGAGCAGGACTGAATCTCATTAGTTTTACCGACACTGCTTGAAGGGAGCTTGTTCCCGTGCCGTCTTACAAATTCACTAATGCTTAGCCTGTATGGGACTACAGCAATAAAGTCTCATCGTGATAATACTTCGATCTGTACGCTAGCAACATGTCTCACCTACCCTTGGGGTACGCTCATGTACCCCTGAGAGAATCCCTAATTACCACAATCAACAGACACATTCCGCAAAACATTACAAAATGGTATTCATTCTAAAATTGGTGTTAGCAAGTTGCCATGCGTTTTACTAACTATTTTACATATAAAAATACGTCTCTAGGCCCATTATTGAAGTTGAAAATACAAAATAAAATAAATAATGTGAAACTGTTATGAAACTAATATTTTAAGCAAATTGGCAGTACCACTCAAACTGGAAGTGAATTCCCTGTCTTGACAAACTCTTTTGTTGTCTGATATTAATATCAAAAAGAAACTAAACAAATGTGATCTTATTTTTCATTAGCATAATTATTTAGTTATGAAACCTTTATCAATGGTCTCTGTCCCTACACAATTGGCTTAAACAAGACAACTTACAGTTATTGTGGTCACTGCATTTACTCTACTTCTTGTTAATTTGCAAGCAATAGTATGCCAACAATGTGTAAGGGTGTGCCTTAACCTAGTTGTACAAAAGTCACGAACATATATCATCAACATAAAACATTAAATATGAACACACAAATATATAATACACAAAACAAAATCAAACATATTAATTTGCACCAGAACTGTATAATAGAACAAGGATTCAAGTAAAAAAATCTAAATGAACAGACATGAGGTTACTTCAACAGCCAAGATTCAATAGTGAATGATTAAGTAAATTTAAGATCAATTAAAATTCAACGAAAGCCCTTTATGATTGTTCTGAACTTTGGTTCACTATTTTTTTCAACACAACAAAAAAAAACCGATTGTCTCTGTTGAGAGAGTTCTTCAGGGGAGTGACACTGACTGTTCTGGGGGTTTTGCACAAGAGAAGCAATGGCACTAGTTCATTTATGGAAAGTGAGTAACAATGATTTGTTTATGGGACGCTGCAGTTTGCTGATGTGGGAGTCGCTCTATCAGCAGAGAGCTACTGCCTTTACAGCCGTTGGCGAGTTTCTGGAGCGTCATCCGTGTCGTCAATATAGACCTACTAAATAAAAAATAGACCGCGCATTGGCGCTGGTGTGGCGTCCCCACATTGAATGGGATAGATGCCGCCATTTGTGGGGAAACAGTGCGTAAACATGGTTCGTTCGTGTGCTGCTTTCAATCGTAAAAATATAATGGAAGCTAAGACGAAGACGGAAACAATGTTACATTTCACAGGTCAGTCATTTCTGTTTGTTTGTTACTTAATATTACTTGTGTATAGTATTTTCATGGATAAATAATACATTATGAGCGTTTGTTTTTGTTTAGGTTTCCCTTTACAAATGATTTTCTAAATCTGAAATGGATAGTTGCTACTCAGAGAGAGAAATTCCAACTGAAAGCAAATCATTTGCTGTGCTCTCTTCATTTTGGAGAGTATTGTTACATGGAAAATTATGTAAATAGACGTCAACTGAAGGACGATGTTATACCGACAGTATTTGGATTTCCAACTCATTTGAAAAACGTATAGTATTCTGGAAATCGTGCAATATAGGCCTAGGTTAAATAGTGTGGAAATACTGTCAGTGTGTATAATTTTGAACGTTCCTTTTCCAGGTTACCAAGGCAATCAAATATATATTAAGTATGAATCAGAGATAGGTCGAATAATTCCCTGTAGACACTTAACATGTGATGTCAGGTGGTGATTATACTTCGTAAATGGTCAAATATTTGATCAAACGTTGCAAACTCAATCACTTTCAGAGGTGCTACCAGTGTTAAAAACTAATGTACAAATGAAATTCCTACGGTATTTAAAGTGATATGGGTTATTACAATTAATCATACCAAAATTCGAGTGTAGACTATACTGTGCTAAACAAAAGTAAGCGTGCAAAACGTACACAGTAGTGAGCAAAAAGCAATCAGAACCTGACTGGAAAATTACGTGAATTAAATAATAATCGTACTGTCTGCTACTTTAAACGTTTCATGTAATTATCTGATGCAAATAACTCGATGTAAACTCGCTACACCTCTTCAGGAAAGAGCCTTATATTCTTCAATTTCGCGTCTCTACGCAGACGTATTTCGGAAATTAGGAAACTTCATTCATTTAAGTATACTTTTAAAATAGACTCGAATACTCAGTACTTTTTTAAACAAACATGTGTTAAATTTTTGTGCTTCAATTGCTCTTGTTGCGTCTTATATACTTCAAAACACAACCCCAGTACTAGGATTCATCCCTGCAAATGGCGGCGATCAGCTGTTTGAATTGGGGGACAGTTGCCTCGCTTCTCCGCTATGGTATGTTAGGAGCTTGGTCGTCAACGTCCGCTGTAATGCACGTAATTGGCATGCACCTCCGCCATAGACGTTCGGCGGAGTGTCGCGGCCGTCGGCGCAGCGTAGTGTATTTGTCGGTCGTGGCGTTTATCGGCTAACTTGTGCGCTCTGGCTAGCTGGGACACACGCAGGGCTCGTAGGAGAAAAGGCACGGTTATTGTTTCTCTGTTGGCGCCCTCGTTCTTCTTGCGTCCTCGTCTTACGGTAACGATGAATTACTCGTCGTCTTCTTGACTGACTCTATAGCGGCACATCGCCTTCTTTATTCCCTATCTCTAACCCTTCTGGAAGCCTCCGCTCCTGCAGAGACCTCCTCTTCTTAAGTCCCGTCTTCACGGTACCGCTATAATTACGGAGTCAGCCTGGTCCGATAATAGTTGGGGACGAGAGGTGGATGTATGCAACTATTCTCACCAAGTGTAACCGTGTAACTGTCCCTGCAGCTGGCCCCACCTCGGGTGATCCGTGCATGTCCTACCCAGATTACAAGTCGTTGACCGCTTGTTAGCCGATATCGGACGCTGCTACAGCCGAACAAGAGGAACCTGTCGGCCCCATCTCCATGGAGCGCCCAGTGTTGGCGTATACCTGTGTGGGCCGTGTCGTTCGGCAGAACCGGTCTCGGTGCCACACAGCTGCTGACTGCGGTCTGACACTGCCCTTGCTCTGTTTGCCCTTAAGCTTTCCATTAGGTCAAAGGCCGTGTGTGCTCACAGCTGTCTCGCCACTAGTGCTTCTCTGCATATCGTGCCCCCTTTAGTATTCACACTATATCTGCAATCGGTACATACAACATAGATTTATGTTGCCTTGTCTTAACGTAAATGTTACCCCTTTGAATTTACAATTTGGGTGAAATAAGTCTACAGGAAAGGCCTAAAGCTATACTTAAGTGATTCTTCTAGCTTAACAGACATCATAATTAATCAGTTTACAGATGTAATTAAATGAACAAGCATTTTTTTTTACAAAATTGTAAATAAAAGCCCTTTTTTTGTCACTTGTCTCATGTCTGTAGTATGTTGTTCAGAACCTGAACAGTTAAAAATATATTTAATATATACATACATTTAAAAAAACCATTCGAAGTTATTATTATTATGCAGGAAGAGGAATGAGGGTATAGGATCTCCGTGCACATGAAGATATGTCGTCAAGGTCCTCCTGTGAACAAAAAAATCGAACACAGACACCAGCTCTCGCTTGTGCCTGATTCCTTGATTAGCATTTTAGTTATTCTGATTTCTTGCCTGTCGTGATTGTTACCCTTTTTCCTTGCTCTTACTTCAAAAATCTTTTTTTGTGATTTAGTTCTCCTTCCAAATTTCCTCTTCAGCTGGAAGCCAGTGTGGTTTCACATAAATTTGTTTGTGCAATTATTCCTGGTTGGACCTGATGAACATAAAGAGTGATGAACCATACAATATTTACTTTATTTAGACTACATTTCTCTGCTGACATACCTTGTTAATTTTCGAAAGCCCAAATGTTCGGAACTTTCTTCCTATGCAACACCACGTCATGTCATGGGTCCCTTGCGATTTTTTCAAAAGACTATTTTACCTAGCTTAGCATCCTGTACCCTTCTTCAGAGTTGATCTCCGCTCTCGCAACCGCACAGCGCCTTATCCCATCAACCACACACAAAACACCACTCTCGCAACTGCGCAGAGCTCTCTCAACACATACTTCCCCAGCTCGCGTCACCCTGACGATGAACTTCTTCACATAATTTTGCAGGCCACTCTGACTCTGCTGGTAGGTACTAAATGCATAAAAAAAACTCGCTATAGCTTCATGAAAAATCTGTTCGGTTTTTCTCGTCTGTTTCAACGAGCTCGCTCGTCAAGATGTCCGCCACAGACTCAGCCACCTAGTCATCATTCTGCTTTACTGTAACCGCTAATTTCTTCATGGTTTGCCCAAGATTCTGCACATTTACTGACGACTATAACGTCGCTTGAACCACAAATTACTGACTTCCAATGGACAGAACTGTAGGCCATGTTAGCCCAAATGTACCCCTTAGCTACTAAACAACAACATACACACAAGAACATACCATAACAATTATATTTCTAACATCTAACCAACATTGACATTATTTACTAAAACAGAACAACATGGCCTCATCCTATCCCACATAGAGCTTCACATGTGTGATATGTGCACTCCCAAGGACTTTCCGATTTTTAGGTTTCTCTTTCTACGGCATTGGGATAGGGAATTCGCCGCACCAGCACAGGGCCACGATACAGAGCAAAGAACTTTTTGCAGACTTTCCTGTGTTTGTTAGACAAGCATTGAGATTTCACTAACACTTTGTCATTGAGCGAAAATGTCCTCACTACTGCCGATTTGTCCGATCTCACCTTACCCGTGTGTGCAGCCACCTGAATGTTTTGCAAAGCCTGGCGTACAATCTCTTTGTGTCTTAATCTTGGGTGTGAGGGAAAATCTACAAGCTCCCGAATTCTGTCCGGCGGATAGGTGTTCTTAAGCACTGTCACCAGGGGAAGAAGGGTGGTGCTATGGTGCATTTCATTGATGGCCTCCTCAAAGTCTTTAACTAAGAAAGACGTCCCATGTTTCATGTCGTCTCGAACAGTACATACGGCACATCGCCCCCATATCCTTCATCGTTTCTTTCGGCGGGGTTACAACTTGGTTTGTACCTAGAGATGTAAATAGGCTTGATATTGTATTCCCAAAGGGTTGCCTGCCACTGTTCTGATCTGTACTGAGGACCGTTGCCAGATATAATACAGTCGACGGGCCCAAATTGCTTTAAAAAACCTCGCCGCAAAGCTTTACTGATACTGAGACCAGTAGTCCTTTTCAAAGGTATCAGCGTTACATACTTTGACGTCAACGCAATTACTACCAGTATGTAGCAGTAGTCTCTCCTTGTCCTGTTTAGGGGGCTCATTAAGTCCGACGCCGCGGTCTCTCGTAGCTTAGTAGGGGCAATTGGATACATTGGTGCCTGCATGGTGACCGTGCTAGTTTTCCCTTTCTGGCAAACCTTACAGTAACGCAGCACCGCCCGTATTGTCCTCTCCATGTTACGGAAGTGGCTTAGGCTCCGCAACTTCAAGAAACACTTCCGAGCTCCGAAGTGGGCATAGCTAAAATGTGTGTACCAGATGACCTTGTTGATCAGGGGAGCTGTCGACGTTATTCCGATAGAGAAGCACACTCCTGCGCATCAAGTAGTGGTGCCTAATCTCTACTTGTGTCTTATCTCGGTATTTTTGTTTGATTGTCAACAGGGGCGGATCCTTATCCTGTTCTTTCTAAATATCTTTCATCCAAAAAGCCACGTAGTTATCAAACGCCACCTTCTTCATGTAGTAGAGAGAAAACGGTTCCTCATCTCTCTCCCGTAGCTGGGTGTCATTTCCACCAATTGGTGATCGTGACAACATGTCGGCAATAACGTTTGATGAACCCGGTACATAAATGGTTGTAAAGTTAAATTCTTGTAACAACAAAATCCACCGGGCCAGTCGTCCATGCGTGAGCTTTCCTGTTTGGAGGAATTCGAGCGCTCAATGGTCCGTATACAAGCGAGTTCTACGGCCAAACAAGAAGTACCGAAATTTTTGGAATCCCCAAACTATCGCCAAAGCTTCCAGTTCCGTTACGGAATAGTTCTGGTCGCTCTTGCTGAGCACACGACTTCCGAAAGCTATTGTTTTGTGTATCGTCTGATCATCCTGCTCATAGTCTTGAAAGATCATGACTCCGAGACCCGCCTTCGCGGAGTCAGTGGCCATGCAGAAGTCCTGTTCAAGATTGGGATGGGCGAGAATAGGAACCTCAAGGAGTGCCTGCTTCAGACTCCTAAATTCCTCATCGGCTACCTCGTCCCACACAAAAGGTGTGTTCTTCCCTGTCAGTGCACAGAGCCGGGGTGTGGCTAACTTCTCTATGTGTATGAATCGTTTAAAGAAGCTAATTACTCCGATGAACCTACGTAAACTCTTCCGAGAGTTAGGAGCAGCCAATTGGGCTATTGTTTCCAATTTCTCAGGATTGGGGGTGATCCCTTGTGCCGAAATAATGTGCCCTAGGAAGTCCACTTCCTTGGTTCCGACACACGATTTCTCGATGCTTGCCGTGACGCCATGCTCGCACAGTTTGTCCAGCAACATCCCTAACACCTCGTTGTGCCGTCCGTACGAACTCTCCCCTATCAAAATGTCATCTACATAGCACGTGACGCGCTACTTCAACGTGTCATTCAGTATCGTTCCCAGACCGCGAATGAATGCAGCTGAAGATACATTTAGCCCGAAGGGTAAACGTCGGAACTGGTAACATCGGCCGAATGCTAGAAAGACTGTATATTTCGACACTCTGGCGCCAACTCTATTTGCCAAAAACTACTTCGCAAGTCGATCGAAGAAAAGATCGACACGCCGACAAACTTCTGCAACAGCTCTTCTAGCGTCTCTGGTCTATCCGTTTCTGGAATGATTATGGTGTTAATTTGACGGGAGTCTAGGACCAGGCGGATTTTTCCATTCTTTTTCTCTACTACACGCAAGGGGCTGTTGTACGTAGACGTAGCCTCTTCTATTACTCCATCTCTTAGCATTCCTGAAGTTCGAACGCCACCTGTTTCCGATATACCAGCGGAATGGGATAGGCAGGTACACGGAAGGGAACATGCGTCCTTACTCTAAACCTCTATTGAAACCCTTTTATGGCTCCCGGTTTCGGAAGAAATACCTCCGCGTTTCTTCTGAGCACTGTCTCCAATTCTATTTTCTCTGCAGCGGCTATGTCTTCCAGTACCGCCACTTTTCCTTGTATTGCCTCAAGGATTTCTGTCAGTGTTTCGTCTCTATCCTGACAGCTCGTTTGTAATTGGTCCTGTGCAGAGTGCGGCCGCACACCCTGACTCTGGTCTCCAGTAATCCTTAGATTCAGACAATCCACTGGTAGTTAATCTTTCATCATTTGTTCTGCGAACCTAATGCATGTTTCGCCCTTTTCTCCTAACGTCAGTGTGCCTAGGCCCATATTGATTATCGCCTTGTGTTGAGTCATAAAATCAGTCCCAATAATCATTTGAGCCGCGAGGTGTGGAACGATGAAAAAATTTTCGTGTAGTACATACCCCTGACAACTAAACTCCAGTCTTGTTTGTTGCTTAATTTCAGTGGGTTTCCCTCTGACGGCACTTCGGATTTTAATCATCTGGACCTTTAGTGTTTAGGTTTCAACATGTTGCATCTATCAAATAGGGTTTCCGAGATCGCTGAAATTTCGCTCCCGCTACCTAGTATAGCCTCAGCAGTTATGTCACCTAGTTTTATCTTAACGACCGGGTGCAGATCTCGTGTAACACCTTCCTCCCTCTCTTCTAAAAGCGATTCCCTAATATCCTCATACATGAGCATGCAGTTGTGGCGGTTTCCGATACGTGGTGCGGGTTTTTGTGCCACCGTCCCCGCATCGTTGGCTAGTCTTAGCTGTTGGTGCACCTCTTCTATCTGTGCACGCCCAGGATTTGGCCCCCTGATATCTATTGTCTGCGGATTGTTTTCTCGGCTTTTGTGAGATGCAAAGTTCGGTTGTGTGTGTCCTTGCGACCACGGCTGGTTGTTGCCCCACTTTTCTTTCCTCCATTTGTTACCGATATTCGTTTTTGCTTCCTGTTGACCGATACGCGTTTGCCAACTGTTACTACTTTGCCATTGGTTCACCCGTTTTTGATCTGCTTGTGCGTTGAAATTTTGTGACACGACTTTTGTTTCTCTATCGCTCTTACGATTACGCGCCAGCTCCTCGTTCAGTGCGAATTCGACTTCTTTCAATATATTTCTGAAGCCCTCCTCATCATCTCCGCATTTGTCTATCAGATTTTGTTAGTAACGTGTCGGCAGCTTCATGTAGCAAATACGGATAATCTCGTTATTCGTATACGGGTTGCCTAGGAATTTATTTTTCTTGATCATCTAGTCAAGGAATTTCACTGCGGTTTTGAAGCCTGCAGTCTCCATGTCTTTAGCCATCATCATTTCGTGTTTTATTCTGGTCTGAGTACTTTGTGAGCAGTAACGATTGAGAAATATTGAGAGAAATTCTTCGAACAACTCTCAAGACTTCCCTCATTTAAGCATCGTTTCTGCCACCAACTCTTCTAAATGTGCACATACAAAGTCGATCTGTTTCCGCGCTGGCCAATGCGGTGGCAATGCTTCTGTGAATTTGGAGATAAAAGTCCGTGGGTGCATAACAATATTGTCCTCTCGATAGTGTTGGAATCTTCGTAGACTTAAGTACTTTTCATGGTCGAACTGCTCCTCGTATCTTGGAGTACGTTCATTTCCATGACCCTGCTGTACATTGTAGTGTGTTGGCGGTGTACTGTCTCCTCCGTTCGCACTGATTTGTGTTTCCGTACTACCGGAATCTCTGCTCTGCGAGTTGCTCCGTTGCAGAGGTAAACAGTTCTCATGGCTGCTTCATACCGACCTCGGCTCTGCAACCATGAGAGCCAACGTATCTTTCCCCATCACGACCTGACTATCTGCTTGAATGGGACTTGGTTCGTAAGCGGGAGGTCGAGGACCTGACTGCTTCTGTCCTGTGCTACTTGCACTGCCACCGTTCAGAAACTCTGTGTCTCCAGTTAGTGGTGTTACATTTCCTGCGCTCTCTTTTGATTGCACTGCGTCCCCAGTTATCTGTTTGCGAAGATTTTCGCGTTCTTGGCGCACGATCTGCGCGACACTTTCGTCGATGGACTTTTCCATCTCTGCCACTCTCTCTTCAACTGCTTCCTCGACATTAATCTGTAATGACTTTCGCGCA
Organism: Schistocerca gregaria; assembly: GCF_023897955.1. Classification (NCBI taxonomy): domain Eukaryota; kingdom Metazoa; phylum Arthropoda; class Insecta; order Orthoptera; family Acrididae; genus Schistocerca; species Schistocerca gregaria. Next base: position 121,810,024 of record NC_064923.1, read on the forward strand.
ACTTTCGCCAGTTTGTCCTGGCGATGTTTCAGTTTAGTCAGTTCCTTTTTTTCCGACGGAGGTCGCCGTCTTAGTTTGCTCGCGAGCCTCTTGGGCAATCTCGTCTCTCCAGAACTGCGTTCTTTTTAACTTCACCTAACTCTTTCTTAATTTCTTGCACGAAGGAAAGCATTTTTGTTTCCAAACCTGTACGCATCCTATCTAATTTCTCATCGGTCTTTCTTCTTTGTGCGTCTAAATTTTCATTGATATCATTCTTGATTTCATCCATCTTCCTTATCAATTGCGCGAGTGAGCCCTCGCAGTTCCTCCAGGACTTCGCGGTCTCCGCGAGTGCCTAGCTTTCTCTACCCGGTGATCGTTACGATTAGATTCGTGTGCTATTGGTCTTCTTACGGTGCTAGCCCGACTTGCCCCAAACGCCGGAGGCCCACTATAGCAACGTCTGGTTGATATCGGACTATAATTCTCCTGCTGGTTCAAATTAATTTTACTACCGCGATACTCGAACTCAACTTCAGATTCGGAGTTGTCTCCTTCACCACTAGTATAACCATAACCTCTACTACCCAAGTTACCAGTGTTGGATCGTTCTGCCTGCCTGCCTCAAACGGAACTTCGTGAACTTCTGCGGCTACCAACATTCTATTTTCCTCACTATGGCCTTCCATATTTATCTCACGATCCTGCGTTCGCTCTTCCGCCTTGGCCTGGCTTGGCGGCCTCATGTACTAACGGTTATTACCCAAAAAATAACACTCAACTAAAGAAAATGCAGCACATAAAACACAAATCAAATCACAAAAGGAAATCAAATACAACTTACAGCAAAAGACGAGAAGAAAAGAAAAAAAAATTTCGACGATTTAGCGAAAACTGTACTTATGCACGATATAGGAAGCCCATGTCTGTTGTTGTCTTCAGTCCTGAGACCGGTTTGATGCAGCTCTCCATGCCACTCTATCCTGTGCAAGCCTCTTCATCTCTCAGTACCTACTGCAACCTACATTCTTTTGAATCTGCTTAGTGTATTCATCTCTTGGTCTCCCTCTACGATTTTTACCCTCCACGCTGCCCTCCAATACGAAATTGGTGATCCCTTGATGCCTCAGAACATGTCCTACCAACCTATCCCTTCTTCTCGTCAATTTGTGCCACAAACTTCTCTTCTCCCCAATCCTATTCAGTACCTCCTCATTAGTTATGTGATTCACCCATCTAATCTTCAGCATTCTTCTGTAGCATCACATTTCGAAAGCTTCTATTCTCTTCTTGTCCAAACTATTTATCGTCCATGTTTCACTTCCATACATGGCTACACTCCATACGAATACTTTCAGAAATGACTTCCTGACACTTAAATCTATACTCGATGTTAACAAATTTCTCTTCTTCAGAAACGCTTTCCTTGCCATTGCCAGTCTACATTTTATATCCTCTCTACTTCGACCATCATCAGTTATTTTGCTCCTCAAATAGCAAAACTCCTTTACTACTTTAAGTGTCTCATTTCCTAATCTAATTCCCTCAGCATCACCCGACTTAATTAGACTACATTCCATTATCCTCGTTTTACTTTTTTTGGTGTTCATCTTATATCCTCCTTTCAAGACACTGTCCATTCCATTCAACTGCTCTTGCAAGTCCTTTGCTGCCTGTGACAGGATTACAATGTCATCGGCAAACCTCAAAGTTTTTATTTCTTGTCCATGGACTTTAATACCTACTCCGAATTTTTCTTTTGTTCCTTCACTGCTTGCTCAATATACAGATTGAATAACATTATGGAGAGGCTACAACCCTGTCTTACTCCCTTCCCAACCACAGCTTCCCTTTCATATCCCTCGACTCTTATAACTGCCATCTGGTTTCTGTACAAATTGTAAATAGCCTTTTGCTCCCTATATTTTACCCCTGCCACCTTTAGAGTTTGAAAGAGAGTATTCCAGTCAACATTGTCTAAAGCTTTATCTAAGTCTATAAATGCTTCTAAGCTTATTAAACTGATAGTTCGGTAATTTTCACATCTGTCAACACCTGCTTTCTTTGGGATTGGAATTATTATATTCTTCTTGAAGTCTGAGGGTATTTCGCCTATTTTATACATCTTGCTCACCAGATGGTAGAGTTTTGTCAGGACTGGCTCTCCCAAGGCCGTCAGTAGTTCCAATGGAATGTTGTCTAGTCTGGGGGCCTTGTTTCGACTCAGGTCTTTCAGTGCTCTGTCAAACTCTTCACGCAGTATCGTATCTCCCATTTCATCTTCATATTCATCCTCTTCCATTTCTATAAATAGTCCTCAAGTACATCGCCCTTGTATAGACCCGCTATATACTCTTTCCACCCTTCTGCTTTCCCTTCTTTGCTTAGAACTGGGTTTCCATCTGAGCTCTTGATGTTCATACAAGTGGTTCTCTTATCTCCAAAGGTCTCTTTAATTTTCCTATAGGCAGTATGTATCTTACCCCTAGTGAGATAAGCCTCTACATCCTTACATTTGTCCTCTAGCCAACCCTGCTTAGCCATTTTGCACTTCCTGTCGATCTCATTTTTGAGATTTTTTGTGTGGTTGCTGAATCGTTGTGATTTTTTTGTTTTGTTTTGTTTTTAAGGGTATTTGATATATTATGTAGTTTGTATGTTCTTGTTTATGTTCCCTTACAACACTACCAGGGAACAAGGAAGCCCATGACATGCTCGATTTCTGTGTCACGGTCCTACCAATGTTTCAACATAGTCGTAGGTTACTCTCTCGCGTCAATACATATACAAGAACATACAAACTACATAATATATCAAATATCCTGAAAAACAAAACAAAACAAAAAAAACCACAACGATTCAGCAACAACACAAGAAATAATTTATCTTATATCCCACAATTGGTGCGCCAAACCGTCTGCCTTATTCAGTAGCGGGAGTTTCCAACATCACAACCAATAGCTGAAATTAGGGTCGCCTTTAACAAAAATATAGAAAATCCGACTACGCCACAAAAGATGCCTATTTACGAACAATCCTGGCAGCTGTCGCCATGTGTAAGCTTATCAGTCCGTCGCTGACATAGAAGACTGCAAACCTTCTTTCCTTCCTGTCTGGGCAAGCTGTGCATTGACTAGAGTACATATAAATCTTACTGGGACTGGTAGGCTAACATGTAAGTGCCCATGTCTTGGCACCTTACAAAATTCATCGGGAACATAGGATTCTTCAGAAGTGACCAACGCTCACAATTAAAACAAGGTGTTGTAATTATAAGATCAAATACTTGTGTGTGTAAATCTAAGCTGAAAATATTTAAGCACTGCGTGTGCAGAACATGAATTAAAGACAAGCACTTCCATGTGGTGTGTACAGTGTGGGTCTCAACCTGACTATGAGACAATAAAAAAATAGAAGTGCTTGTCCAAGCTTTCAGTTGTGGTTCTCTGTCTGAGATGATTAAGATACCAAAATTTCCACTTGAGATACATTCATGTGATGCTAGCTTCATATTCTGATACCCTGAGAGAGAATTAAGGTGAGTCAGCTATCTACCCTGCAACGCCATGTGGGTTGCATTGCACAGGGAGATGTGCATAATTCCTCCAGAGTTTGTGGCAGGGAAATTTATTAGGTGGGTCAGTGGCGTGTGAATCTGGGATGACTATTGATTGATGTGGGAAAGCAGAACGAGTAGATAACCACACATTTTGTTTTTGTGATGTGTTTTATACTGCCAATGTGATTTATTTTTTTATATTTAATCTGTGTGATTTGCATGGGACAGTAGCCAATTAGTTTCAAATGTGGATGGTCAAATACTATTTTCCTTAGTACAGCTCAATAGTCAGTAAATTCGTTATGTTGCTAATGAATGAGCTTATGAGAGAGTGGGAGAAGATGACTTAGTGAAAGATTCCTTACCAATCCAGAAAGTGCACACTAGCAGTAGACAGAAACATTACGAGACCATAGAATAGTGAAATGCTTGTGTAATGTCATGCCCATTGGGTGGAGAATCCCTTGTTTAACTATTGTATTTACGTGCAATGCAAGAAATGTGGTCTTGCCAGGGTGTAGTGAGTTCATCAGAAAGGTGCACAAGCTACTAGTCAGATGCATTATCCATTCGGTTGCATTAAGAAGTAAAGACCTGAATAAATTATAGCTTAACTGTTAGGTGCTAGGGCTCTAATTTCAAGCATAGTTGCAGTGGCTGTGATAAATAATGAAAATATTTCTGATGCACGAATAATAAAAGCACTCGCTTGGCAGGCCACTCATCCATCAGGCCCGACTACTAGATGCCACAGATGAAGGTAACCTCCCAATACCTCTCTCTCCTAAGCCCTGAAATCACTGAGACAACCTCATTCGAATCAGCAGCAACTGATGTCATGAGCAGTCGTATCTAATCTGTTACCTCACTACAGTCATTGTAGTATATACAGGGTGAGTCGGGATGTAAGGTACATGCTTTGGAAGGTGATACTACTGGTGCTTCTGAACAAAAATCTTCTAATATGCATGTGCCCGTTTGTTAACTGTCTCCGGGTAAACCACTGAAAACAGCTAGGAATGGGAACGGTGCAGGTGATGGTAAATTAAGATACTGTTATGAAACTTCCTGGCAGATTAAAACTGTGTGCCCGACCGAGACTCGAGCTCTGGAAACATCCCCCAGGCTGTGGCTAAGCCATGTCTCCGCAATATCCTTTCTTTCAGAAGTGCTAGTTCTGCAAGTTTCGCAGGAGAGCTTCTGTAAAGTTTGGAAGGTAGGAGACGGATACTGGCAGAAGTAAAGCTGTAGCTCAGACGGTAGAGCACTTGCCCCCCGAAAGGCAAAGGTCCCGAGTTCGAGTCTCGGTCGGGCACACAGTTTTAATTTGCCAAGAAGTTCCATATCAGCGCACACTTCGCTGCAGAGTGAAAACCTCATTCTGCGAAGATACTGTTATGTTATGGTTTGTTTATTTGTGTAAGTTTCCTCACAGAAGATGTTCAAACAGTCCACCGTCAACTTCAATGCATGTTGTTGCTCTTTTCGACAGGTGTTGTGTCGCCGATTGGAGCTCAATTTTGCATTCCTTTATCTGGGCACAAACATATAAAACAGGAGCGAGGAGTTCCTCTCTTGTGTCCATTCTGCGCTTGTATACGTCGCTGTTCAGCCAGCCCTACAAACAGTAATCCAATGGGGTAAGATCGGTTGACCTTGGTGGCCAAGCAATGACTCCAAGGCGACAGATCCAACGACCAGGATACGTTGTGTTGAGATACTGTGTCACTGGCTGTACGGAATGTGTAGGAGCGGCGTCATGCTGAAAGTACATAAGAGCTCTGTTCCCAAAGGGAAATCCTCCACGTACTCTGGTAAAACATTTTGAAGAAACTCAAGATACCGCGTCCTAGTAAAATAGTAAAACGGTTATCTAAAACAACTTGATCGATGAGTTGATCATGATTAATACCGCACCACACGTTGACTGAGAGACGTCGTTCAAAAGTCGTTTCCACAGTAGCGTGCACACTTTCATTTGCCCCCACTAAAGGTTGACTCATCAGTGAACAGAATACGTGGAATTAATCGCTCATTGGCAATGATCCATTGACAGAATTCTTGCCGGGCGCCAGCATCTCCTTCATGCAGATTTTGTAGACTCTGGGATGAACGGGATACAGACCGTGCTCGTGTACTGTGGGTATCAATCGTGTTTGTGGAATACCAAGTTGGGCAGCAATTGTTATAGAGCTGGTAGTGGAGTTGCGTTCCACTTCTTGAAGAATGTTCTCGACTCTATTAAGAGTTTGTTGTATGGGACATTCAGAGACAACATTTACGCTGAGAAGCGTACCACGCTCATGCAATCCGTGAAACACACTGCTATCTGGCACTCTGCGATTCGGAAATCGTTGTTGGTATTCTCTCTCAGCAGCTCTGGAATTCCCATTGGACAAACCATAGACAAACACCATGTCAGCATACTCTGCATGTGTGAAAATCCGTGGCATTGTTACTACACAAAACTGTATTTGTTGTTCACGTAGCAACGCTGTAGTACGGTGCATGATGACAAACACTGTCAGAATGAAACTTAAAGTAAACAACTGAACCATGCGCAAGTGAACTGCGTACTGACACGGTTAGCAAGGACGACGCTACAAGTTTCCCATTCCTAGTTGTTTTCACTGGTTTATCCGGAAACGGTTAAGAAAGGGGCATATGTTTATTAGGAGTTTTTTGTTCAGAATGACCACTGTATCACCCCTCAAAGCATGTACCTTTCCTCCTGACTTATCCTGTATACTGAGGGTGCTGATTACTGACTCTTTTATGCTGAATGTCAATACCTTCACCACTGCTATAACGACTCCCTATTAATAAATGATTTTATAGTGTCTCTATATCTCGCACTGTGTTAGTTTCCTACTCTCCTTCGTACACTGCAAAATTCTATTATTTCACAATACATCTTCAGACCTTTGGGTGAAAATTTTACTGTTTTTGGGATTTGTAGATCAGTTTCAGTAGACATGGTGTACTTCGAAATTCCTTGTCACCAATCTGTACTGTTTTTTCATTTAAACTGTGTGCCCGATATGCATTGTTTTTCACTACTGACATCGAATGTTTTCCCTATCCTAGCATCGCTAGAGATCTGCAAATAGGGCTTTTTGTTCGGTCATACTCGGTTGAGCCCACCGCGCTCGGTCACGGCTTTCGCAAGTACGAACGTTCGAAGAGGGCAGGCTGTGGTCGAAACAGGCGCCTTGGGTGGGGAGGGCAGAGGCAGCCCAGTCTGATGCACTCGCCGTGCTGCGGTCGCTAGTGTTTGATTGGCAGCTCTGTGTGTGTGCAGGCTGATGTCTCCCCGAACATACTCTCACCAGCTGATAGAATTACACGCACATTTCTTTGTTAGGCTGTACACGTATATTCCTGTGTAGGAGAGTGTAACAGCGACATTGTCATGATGTACAAGAGAAAATAGAGTGCTTTATACAATAACGAAATTTGGAAACTATTTGGAGTTACACGGATAAACAATGTAATTACTAACTTTTTTCGGTCTCGTAATGAAAAATCACACTGTTGTATTTTATAACATCACCTGCTTTATTAATTCAAATGTACATATGTGAACTTGACCACATAACAAATACGAAATCTAACAAAAACAAAATTGTCTCCAAATTATTCAATTCGTATCGTATCAAGTTCGCTTCCAGTATGCGAGATAAAGTTTCTAACCGCAAAGGAATTTCTTCCTCTATTCACATTTCAGGATGGAACACAAAACATTCTTCTCGCTAAATTTGATAGTTCGGGACGGAGACTACACTCATACTCAAAAATTAAGGATAATTGCAGAATGCGGTGCCACACAACGTGGCACTACATAAAACTGGCGCTAACAGCATAGGCACATAGGGAACACACACAACACAAATCTGTAAGTCCACGATATTGGTGATAAGTTGAGAAAACCGTCCCGAAACACATGTTCTACAAAACGCCACTGTTTCATGCACATGTACCATAACATCTATATGGGATATGATCGTCATGCACACGTGCACAGGCCGCACAACGGGTTGGCATACTCTGCATCAGCTGCTGGGGTATAGCCTCCCATTCTTGCACCAGTGCCTCTTGGAGCTCCTGAAGTGTCCTAGGGGTTTGAAGACGTGCAGCGATACGTCGACTGAGAGCATCCCAGACGTGTTCGATGGGGTTTAGGTCTGGAGAACAGGCAGGTCACTCCATTCGCCTGATATCTTCTGTTTCAAGGTAGTCCTCCACGATAGCAGGTCGGTGGGGCCGTGCGTTATCATTCATCAGGAGGAAGGTGGAACCCACTGCACCCCTGAAAAGGTGGATATACTGGTGCAAAATGACATCCCGATTACTTGACCTGTTACAGTTCCTCTGTCAAAGACATGTAGAGGTGTACGTGCACCAATCATAATCCCACCCCACGCCATCAAACCACGACCTCCATACAGGTCCCTTTCAAGAACATTAAGGGGTTGGTATCTGGTTCCTGGTTCACGCCAGATGAAAACCCAGTGCAGACCACTGATCAGACTATAACTGGACTCGTCTGTGAACATAACCTGTGACCACTGTTCCAATCACCATGTACTCTGTAACTGACACCAGGCTTTATAGGCTCTCCTGTGACCAGGGGTCAGTGGAATGAACGTTGCAGGTCTCCAGGCGAATAAACCATGCCTGTTCAGTCGTCTGTAGACTGTGTCTGGAGACAACTGTTCCAGTGGCTGCGGTAAGGTCCCGAGCAAGGCTACCTGCAGTACTCCGTGATTGACTGCAGGCACTGATGTTGAGATATCGGTCATCTCGTGGTGTTGTACACTGCGGACGTCCCGTACTGTATCACCTGGACACGTGTTCTGTCTGCTGGATTCGTTGCCATAATCGTGGTCTTGAGATCACACTTTGTGGCACACGGAGGGCCTTTATTATGACCTGCTGTGTTTGACCAGCCTCCAGTCGCCCTAGTGTTCTACCCCTCATAGCGTCATCCATATGTGTTATTCGAGCCATTTCCAACACACAGTCACCATTAGCACGTCTGAAAATGTCTGCACACTTGCTCGATGCACCATCCTCTGAAATGCACCAACACACCTCTGCGTATGTGGACTGCTGCCAGCACCACTGTGCGACGACGAGAGGTGAAATGCACTGCATGGTCATTCCCCGAGGTGATTTATACCCGCTAACCACCCACCAGAGCGTTGTTTCACCATGTATCAGCATTACCTTTAATTTATGAGAATGAGTGTAGGTTACTCTTTCGTCTCTGAAGCGGATCTTCCACGTCACGACTATCCATTCAGGTTAAATACAAATCAACTTCGTCGATACATTAAGTGTAAGGTGGCGCACAGTCTAATCACTCCCAAAACAGAGACTTCAATTTTTTGGCTGCTGAGTGCTGCTGCCATTTTCTCAAAAGTCATAAACAAATATTTACTGATGTAACGAAAATAGAGTAACATATTATTTCCACATTATAGTTTTGTACCTTACTGTGGATTTCAGTGAAACTGGTAATGCTTCAGAACTTACAATTTGTCGTATTCTAGAGATATGTACCTTCAGATGTGTGGTGGCTTAAGACATAAGAGCAGAGCATTTGCCACAGTCTCTCTCCCAAACATTGTTACAATCACCGTCTTCACACTCAGGATATATTATTCTGAATCAAGTTTCGCTTTCGCACTCGCTTCATCTCACATTCATGCTCCATGATCGTACAGCAGACGATTAAGCTGCACTCGGGTAGCTAAAGTAGCTGGCCTTCGGACCTCTCTCTGTGCATTGCTGTGAAACATCCCCTTAGAAAAATTATACAAGACTGTGCTTAAACTGACACACAATATTTTTAGCGCAACGCAATCTGACTTTCAAAAATCCCTACAAAAGAATGGCTCTGACTAACATTAACCTATACGTACCATAAATCACTTACCTCACAAAAATCTTGGTTACTCGAACTACTGCAATACTACTGCCAGCTAACTAAAAGAATCAAACTACGGAAGGCACTAACTACTGATAGGCATAGTTAGCGAATGAAAGATTTTAATAGAGAACAAACCATGTATTTACCTTAATAGTCATTATATATATATATATATATCAGTTCATGACATCCATTCTTACAAATTTCAAAACTCCGCCATCTCTCTCCCCACATCCACCACTGCTGGCGGCTCACCTCCAACTGCGCAACGCTACGCGCTGTTAGCATCCAGCTGCCGCTGCCCAACACTACAATGGCAGACAACAATGCAAACCAGCCAAAGACTGCACACGGCACAGCCAGTGATTTTCATACAGAGCGCTACGTGGCGGCGGCGTTACCAATAAAAAAACCTAAACAGCCTACTTACAGCTGTAACGGTTAATGAAACCGACAATAGCATTATGAACGTCGTTGTGTAATTTCGCTGGGAGTTCATCGACAGATTCAGCAACTGATTTAAAAGTTTCTCTCAGTCTCTACTCCCGATCCAAATGTCCTAACCATATCAGCCATACTTTTTCTCGAACAGCCTTCCATGCAGCAATAACCTTACATTAAGTCGGTAACTTATTTTATATTAAGTGGGCTCTTCACAGACTGCACCTTATACACATTTCGCTCAACCTTTACAGTTAAGTCAAGTGCTCCAGTTCCCTCAACCTTTACAACTAAGTCATCTACTTTCTTTTCCAGAATGACCCATCCTTGACACCTAATTTGTGGATCAATCTCAAAAGGATGTGGGCACACATCTCTAGCTCCTTAACTTTACATTCGAGAGACTGAAATTTTCCTTCTATGTACAGGCGCATTCTCTGATTATGCACGTCTGTCTATTTGGGCTAAGTGACTGACATATATGGTAACTTATCCATGGTGCGATGTATACTGACATATCCATTACTTTTCTCACATATGTATGTAAAGAAACTCCTGGAAGTTCTGTCTGTAACTGTGCCATTCCGTTTTCTTAATTTATCGATAATGAGAAACCTGCACTGTGTGTGCTTTTAGCTGTGTACACATACCTTTATAAAATCATTGGATGACATGTCGGTTTCTACAACAATCACATGGTTTATATGTCTTAAGCTCAAACTGTCTTGTTTGACAAATATAATGAGATTTTCACTATCCTTCACCAACTGTTTCTGGGCTCTGAGATATGTCAACATCCACAAGACAACCAAAACAGAAGTATGGTAGAATTTGATCCTGGGTTTCCACAGTAACATCGTCAAATATGAACAATATATTTGGCTTTACTTTTTCTGGTGAGGAAGGTTGACTGCTTTGACTGAATGTCGTGTGTGTTATACCATCGACACCTCGTAATATCTCCTGTAAAAGTCGATATTAGGCTGAAACAACGTCTTTCAAAATACACATGTATGCTCAAAGCGGAGTCCATCTGGCTATGTTAACAGTGACATAACAACATTTGTCTTGCCACTGCTCGATGGACTTACAATTACAGCTCGTATATTATCAGGAAGGTGTATCCGTTTTTCTTCTTATTCTTTTGTTGGTGTTCTACACCATCACAAGACCAGTAACTCACAACAAAGTCCTGATGTTTCACCCACCATGCCGTGATGCCGACTACATCAGGTTGTGATGTGCAATAGGCTTTTATACAAAAACTAGCTTAGTGCCCACTGCTTCGCTCATGTAAACTGTATGGGTGCACTTTGTTTTTATTTAATCTAATTTTTATGTTGTTCGCAAATTGCAACATCTTCTAAGCTTTTCACGCAAATTAAACCATATAAGCAGCTCCTTTTGAAAATGTACTTCTGACTAAAAAGCGATTGTGGTATCTGGAGTTCAAAGTTTTTGTTAATCATGACTTTTGCGTTCTTGTGGAAATATTTCCATAGCAACTTTCATCCTCTAACAAATATTTCTTTGTATCTAAGTGAGAAGTGAAATACCAATTTTCATAAATTTAACTTTATAGTTTTTTGAGGTAACGAAATATTTCTTAAAAATTTTCATCCCCTACTGTACTCCTTGAATTTCCAGAAACCCTGAAACATGTATTTTTAAAATTTCTAACCGAGAAGTCAAATACCAACTGTCATAGATGTAGCCTCAAAAATCCTTTAGCAGTTGTTTAGTCATTATTTGCAAAAAAACTTTCACACACTATATTATCACCTGAGTGGTTGAATTTCCAAAAATGCTGAAACACTTTTTTTTATTTTCTGGCTGGGAAATCAAAAACCAGTTTTTGTAGTCCTATCTTCAAAATTCCTTTAATAGTGATGCATTTTCACTAACCCTTTCATTCCATACTTCACCCCCTTCGTAATGGATTTTCAGACAATACCTTCTTAAGCGATGTCCACAGTATGAGATCCACACTGTCTCCAAACTTAAAGTTTCTGTCTTTAGTGGTGGCGCTGGACGATGATGAGTCAGTAAATCAGTCTGAACCTAATTCACCCCATTTTGGGATGAATTTCGAAAAACAGTGAAATGTGTAATTTTAATTTCTAATTGAGACGCCAAATTCAAATTTCCTTAGTATTAGCTTTAAGAACGGTTTCATAATAGAATATTTTCATAAAAAATCTCATTCCCTATTTCACCCCCTTAGAGGTTAAATTTCCAAAAACACTGAAACATGTATTTTTTATTTGTAACTAAGATGTCAAATACCGATGGTCATAGATGTAGCTTCAAAAATACTTTAGTAGTTCTATAATAACGACATATTTTCAAAAAAAGCTTTCACCCACAATTTCGCCTAGATATTTCTTAATTTCCAGAAAGGCTCGAACACATATTTCTTTTTTTGTGACCAAGATCAAAAAATTGCTTTAATAGTGACATTTTTTAAAAGAAATTCACTCCCTATTTCAGGGCATTAGCGTTGGAATACCGAAAAATCCATTGTTAAACGATGCTTACAGTAGTAGATTCACACCTTCTGCAAATTTCAAGTTTCTATCCTAGGCGATGATCAAACAGTTAGTGTCAGTCAGAGCATTGCCTTTTATACATAGAGATGAATACCTGTAATAATAATAATATGTGTAGCCCAATCATCTTATTGACTGAGCTACAATGGCTACACCTTACGTTATATAACGATAAACAACAAAGATTTACGATAATATTTTTTTTATTTACACATCAGCAGTGGTACACATCAGTAAGAATTCACTAATTTAATCTTCACAACAACAATTGGGAATAAAACAATCTTTTAAACAAAGAATTCAGTGTGTATTTCTCTCAAGCCGCTGGGCGTTCCTTTAGCTTCTTCTTCTGACACCATGTTGATGTAGTGTTCTAAATCATGTGCATCCACACTATTCGTATGGAGATAATTCATAATGTCTTTATACACTGTTTGAACTTAGGTCTCCCACAGCTCAGTCTTTAAATTCAAAGGAGAGCACCCTAAACAGGCCAAGCAAGTCTGTAACGGTGGAGTGTTGCAGATAAATGAATCGACCTCCAGATCTCGCTATGAGTGTCTCGCCATCATACAATGATGTCATAAATGACGTCAGGTCAGCACAGAAAATTTCTGGAGATGGAGCGTACTCAGAGATCATTTGTTGATTGATGTGGGGTTAAGCATTACACAGTTCATCCCACTACAACTCTGTAAACCGCACTTTAATACTTCCCGATGCAATTTCAATCTCTAAGATAACATGCCAAGTGTACTGAGGAAGTTCTATAGAGCCTATTTGCTGTATCAGTGTTAAGTGGGGTTTTTCACAAAATGAAATGAAAAGGTTTTTCACAATTTTTGAGGCATGATTAAGTTTTTATTAGGGATTTTTTTGTGTTATTTCCATTGCCGACCTGTGGCAGTGCAATAAGAGCAGGACATAGCATCTGATGTTCCTAGTGACAAAGCTAGTGCTTCCTGTAACCTCTGTACCTGTCGGCACAACCACGTGTAGGGTTACCATCACCTGACGCTTTGTTTGGGGATTAACACAACTTCCAGTCTGTGGACCACACGAGCCAGCCTTGTGTGCAACCCTCTCTCTTGGCCTGCAAGTGAGTGAATAAGAGAGGTGGCTGATGCGGCTGAGGATCGGGGAACATCTGCCATGTGGTCGGTGCGAACATGTGACTGGAATGTTTTTTTGGCCAGATAAGGTTTGTTGTGGTGGAGAAGGGTGCTTGTGTAACTAAGCAGTGGTGGATACAATACTTTGGATACATCACGACTGCTTTTCCTGCAAATTGCAGTATTCCACACAGTCAATCAACTTGATCAGGTATTTGCTGCCAAATGTGTAAGTGATCCATTAGAATGTGCCTGAATATTTCCTGCTTCCTAAATCTCTGTCTTACCATTATATAATCTATCTGCAACCTTCTGGTGTCTCCAGGCCTGTTCCATGTATACAACATTCTGTCATGATTCTTAAACCGTGTTTGCTATGACTAGGTTACCCTCTGTGCAAAATTCTACCAGTCGGCTTCTTCTTTTATTCCTTGTTCCCAGTTCACATTTTACCTATTACTTTTCCTTCTCTTACTTTTCCTACTATCGAATTTCATTCCCCAATGACTATTAAAATTTCGGTACCTTAATAATCTGAATAATTTCTTTTATTGCATCATACATTTCTTCAATCTCTTTATCATCTGTGGAACCAGTTGGCATATAAACTTGTACTACTGTGGTAGGCTTGGGATTCGTGTGTATCTTGGCTGCAATAATGTGTTCACTATGCAGTTCATAGAAGCTTATGTGCATTGCTACTTTTTATTCATTATTAAACCAACTCCTGCATTAACTCTATTTAATTTGTACTTATAACCATGTAATCACCTGACCAGAAGTCTTATTCATCCTGCCACCGAACTTCACTAATTTCCACTATATCAGTACCCTTAATAATCTATTTTTCAAATGACTGTACACTGGACAGAAGCATATTTATGCTAATGTCTGGTTTCCGGTACAGTCGACATTGTCTTCACTGCCTGTTGGCACTTGCAGATACGCCTAATCTTCTAAATATCACCACAGAAAGAAATCAGGGTCGTCAAATCCAGCGACCTAGCAGGACAGTTAACAGGACCACCTCTGCCAATCCACTGACCAGCATAAGCATGATCTGATACCTCCCATGCTTCATTTGTGTTATGCACTGGGGAACCATCATATTGAAACCACATACGTTGTCAAACGTCCAGGGCAACATCCTGCAGTAGTAGTACCAGTAATTCCTGTTTAAAAAATGTTCAACATTTGGGTCCATTCAACGTGCCAATGAGTTTATTCCCCATGATGCCACACCATATGTTAACTGACCAAGGAATTTGATGGTCAACTTGCCATAACCAGTGGCGATTGTCTAAACTCCAGTAATCCATGTTATGCTGGTTAATGTTACCATGGTTTGTGCATGTTGGCACATCAGAAAAAAGTACATTGGCAAATAACGTAAATGGGGGAGGGGCATTTTCATTTGTTGATGTGCCCGTTCTCAAAACATACCCAGTTATGAAAATTGTGGCCTTGAAGTTCTTGGTGCAGTGACATGTGTTATGGATGATACTTATGATAATGCAATATTGAGAGAATATTATCTATGGACATATCAGAACACATTTGTTTCATTTCCTGATGTCGGTCTGTATGCTGCCATCAGACTGAAAACCGTTCACAATCTTGTAAAAGTACGAATAAGAGCGAGATTTCTATAGAAAACGCTTGGCATACAAGGCAACAGGAGCCTCAAATTTTCTCCTACATTCTCTGTAAACCAGGAACATTTCAATTTTTCTTCTGTGGTTGTAACATTCACCGTCTACTTGCACATCTGTTCTCCAAATGATCTGCTGGTGTGCACACAAGAAACCCTGTACAAGTATTGTAATATTTAGAGCTATTGTCTGTTCTACGTCTGTACGACAATTGAGCTCTGATCACAGTGTACTACCTGTTATGATACGTCATAGCTTCCTACAGGGCCCTAGAGTCATGTCGAGTAGTCCCCAGTTCGATATGCCAGAGGAATACAACATTGTGAATGGGGTTTCAAATTGGAAGTTTTGAAATTCTAGCCTGTCCTACCCTCGCAGGATGGAGGTGTGGTACCATACTCCATTGAATATTCAAGGGCTATTGAGTAGCTTGTCGTAAATTACGATAGTGTAAGCATTTCTGTACCTCTGATTACAGCGTCATCTGCGAAGAAACAAAGAAAATGCTTCAAATAAAACGGATGTAGATATTGCCCTGCCATCGTAAACTGTAATGAAAAATAGGAGTTCCCATTGAAGACTTCAAAGTTGCCCCACCTCCATGGGTGGGATGGCAGATCTAGTGTGGTGTCGTTGGATGTCCCACTCTCAGATAAACAATTTTTTCTTGATTAAATGTGTAGTTTTCGAGATATTTCAATGTCTTGAGTTGAAATGAACACCCTATGTAGTATATTCGTGACCAGTGCCACATCGAACAGATTTCACTACTAGTACTTTTGTGGTAACCAGTCGACAAGATTTTTTATTACCATTTCCTTGGTTTCTGTGTGGTTAACTGCTCGTATTTTACCTATTAAAGAATTAGGTTTATAAGGTCTTCTTATCTCGATTACTGTTTTCGCTGCTCTTCATTGTTCACAAACGTGAGTGACTTCAATATATTTCAATAAATTCAGCAATGAACTCTACAGAGCATTGATCTGCATTTGCCATTTTAGGATTCACTGCCTACACAGGCGACATACACTAGACTGAAGAAACAGCTGACTCAGACACATCAGCTTTGCGGCGATCTCCTTCTCGCTCTCTATGATTTCATGACACATATGTCATTTGTGCCAACTGATTTTAGTAGTTTTGCTCAAAGCTCCAACTGATGCATCTCATATCTGTGCAGAACTCCTGCCTACTAACATTCTGCTCAAATATGATAGGTGCACATTGTTGTGCAGACAGATGAACTGATCTTAGATGAAGTGAGTATGAACTTACGTTCTATCTACATCAACATCATACTTCTTAAGTCAACTAACAGTGTGTGGCAATATGGTACTCCTGTTGATCCCTCCCTCCCTGTTCCACTCGGAATGGTGTAGGGGTATAATAATTGTGGATAAGCCTCTGTTTTCTCGTGGTGGTCTTTGTAGCGATGTATGTAGGAGGAAAGTGCTCTCTAGAAATTTCAGTAGTAAACCTCTCCATGTTGCATAACGCCTCTCCTGTAATGTCGGCCACTGGAGCTTGTTGAGAATCTTTGTGATGCTCTCGATACATATAAACGATCCCGTGACGAAATGGGCCGTTCTGGATCTTCTCTCTCTGTCTCGTATATCAGTCCTACCTGGTAAGAGTCCCAGATTGATGACCAATACTCAGGAATCGGTGGAACAGGTACGTTGTAAGCCACTTCGTTTGTGGATGAGATACGTTTCTTTAAGATTCTCGCTATTAATCTCATTCCAGCGTCTGTTTTTTCCTGATATTTGTTTTATGTGGTCATTCCACTTAATGTCCCTGTGGATATAGATATTTTACCCCAAAGGCTGTCTCCAGCTACTTGCTGCCAACAGTGCAGTTATACTACAGCACATTTCTTTTCTTATGCGCAGTATGTTGCATTTATTAATGTTCAGCATCACCTGCCAGGACCTGCACCATTCATGAATCCTATGCTCGTTATTCTGCAAATCGATACTGTCTTCTGGCAGTCATACATTTTTATAGACAACCACATCATCTGGAAACAGTATTGAAGACCTTCCAATTCTTTCTATTGATAAGGTCGCTCGTTAGAAACAGATACACGCCTCATGCGTCTTTATCGAGTGAATGTTCTACACTGAGAGCATCCCAGACTGCCCAAGGGAGCTACAACACCAAAAAAATCGCTTCTCATCTTTTGACGAGATCAATGTGTAGTCTTCCTTTTTAATACAAACTTTATTTATAATATACAGTACAATTACAGTATGTGATTAATAGTATTCGGACACCCCAAAAAACATACGTTTACATATTAGGTGGATTGTGCTGCCACCTACTGCCAGGTACTCCATATCAGCGAACTCAGTAGTCATTAGACATCGTGAGAGAGCAGAATGGTGCGCTCTGCGGAACTCACGGATTTCGAACTTGGGAAGGTGATTTGGTGTCACTTGTGTCATACGTTTGAACGAGTGATTTCCACATTCATAAACATCCCTAGGTCCACTGTTTCTCATGTGATAGTGAAGTGGAAACATAAAGGAACACGTACAGCACAAAAGCGTACAGGCCGACATTGTCTGTTTACTGACAGAGACTGCCTACAGTTGAAGAGGGTTGTAAGGCGTAATAGGCAGACATCTATCCAGACCATCACACAGGAATTCCAGACTGCGTCAGGATCCACTGCAAGTACGATGACGGTTAGGCGGGAGGTGAGAAAACTTAGATTTCATGGTCGAGCGGCTCCTCATAATCACACATCACGTTGGTAAACGCGAAACGACGCTCGCTTGGCGTAAGAAGCGTAAACATTGGATGATTGAACAGTGAAAAAACGTTGTGTGGAGTGATGAGTCACGGTACAAAATGCGGCGACCCAATGGCAGGGTGTAGGTATGGCGAATGCACAGTCATCGTCATCTGTTAGTGTGTGTAACGCCAAGAGTAAAATTCGGAGGCTGTGGTGCTATGATGTGGTCGTGTTTTTCATGGAGGAGGCTTGCACCCCTTGTTGTTTTGCGTGGCACTATCACATCATAGGCCTAAATTGATGTGTTAAGCACCTTCATGACTCCCACTGTTGAAG
The DNA here is from genome assembly GCF_023897955.1 of Schistocerca gregaria. Taxonomy (NCBI): domain Eukaryota; kingdom Metazoa; phylum Arthropoda; class Insecta; order Orthoptera; family Acrididae; genus Schistocerca; species Schistocerca gregaria. The sequence goes on from NC_064923.1 coordinate 121,828,330, forward strand.
AGGAATTCGGGGATGGCGATTGCATCTTTCAATGCGATTGAGCACCTGTACATAATCCATGGCCAGTGTCTGAATGGTTACACGACAATAACGTCCCTGTTATGGACTGGCTACCACAAAGTCCTAACCTGAATCCTATAGAACACCTTTGGGATGTTTTCGAACACCGACTTCGTGCCAAGCCTCACCGACCGACATCGATACCTCTCCTCAGTGCAGCACTTCGTGAAGAATGGGCTGCCATTCCCCAAGAAACCTTCCAGCACCTGATTGAATATGTGCCTGCGAGAGTGGAAACTGTTGTCAGGGCTAAGGGTGGACCAACACCATATGGAATTCCAGCATTACCCATGGATGGCGCCACGAACTTGTAAATCATTTTCAGCTAGGTGTCCGAATACTTTTGATACACCTTTACCTGTAACTGAAGCATAAACACTTTCATCAGAGTTTATTTTATGTTTATTGCGAGTAGACAAATTAAAGCAGATGGTGAAAAATAACAGGACTTTCCAAAATCCCTTTTGGGTACTTCTCCAATACGCCTCCACAGAGAAGATATTGTCGTCGTTCAAGAGCACAGCACTTATACCGGACATGCGGGTAGGATCCCTAGTATGTGCGCAGTCAGGCGTAAGGGTAACAAGCGGACAAGGAGCTACAACACCAAGAAAAATCCATCTCGGCTTTTGACAAGATCAATGTGAAGTCTTTTCACAGAGAAGGTATCGTCGTCATTCAAGACAAACAGTGTATTAGTCAATAGACAATACTGAGCTGGTTAATTTATCTGGTGATAAGAAGAACAAAATACCTGTAAAATCAGTGGTGTCGGGTGCTATACTTGATGTTCCATCTGTATTTGTAGGATGTAATCTCACTGCTACACACACCACACACACACACACACACACACACACACACACTCAAACACACACACACACACACACATATATATATATATATATATATATATATATATATATATATATATATATATATATATATATATTGTTAACAGTAACGGTCATATCACTTTTCCTTGGGGCGTTCTGAAAATTACCTCCACATCTGTCGATTTTGTTCCATTAAGAGCGATGTGTTGAGTTCTGTCAGTCTTGAATCCAATCGCAAATCTGCTCCAATACTCAGTACACGCGTGTTTTTTCACTAAACGCCAATTTGGGACAGTGTCAAAGTGTTCCGAAGTCAATGAACACGGCATGAGTCTGAGCGCTATTTTCTACAGTGCTATAAATTTTAGATTAGATTAGTTTTTCGTTCCATAGATCTGTATTGAGGAGATCCTCGTGGATGTGGAACATGTCACTTTTTTTAAGCTGAAATAACAATACTAATAGTATGAATATATACAACACATCATTTGTTTCTATTAAAAAATTCGTCAATGGAGTAGAAGGAGTTGGCCACTAGTAAGTCTTCCAGGCTCCTTTTAAACTGATCTTTATTTGTAACTAAATTTTTTATGTTTGCTGGCAAATTATTGAAGATGAGTGTTTGTGAGTAGTGGATCCCTTTTTGAACTAAAGTAAGTGCTTTTAAGTCCTTGTGCAGATCATTTTTGTTCCTGGTATTGTATGTATGAACTGAGCTGTTTGTTGGAAAGAGAGATATATTATTTAGGACAAATTTCATTAAGGAGTAAACATACTGAGAGGCAGTAGTTAGTATACCCAGTTCTTAGAAGAGGTTTCTACAAGCCGTCCATGAGTTTACTCCATAAATAATACGTATTACACGCTTTTGGACTCTGAAAACTTTTGTTTGATTTGAAGAGTTACCCCAAAATATTATACCATATGACATTATGGAATGAAAGTAGGCAAAGTATGCAAGCTTTTTCACTTTTATGTCGCCTATGTCTGCTAACACTCGAATTGCAAATACAGATTTGTTAAGGCGTTTCTGCAGTTCTGTGGTGTGCTCCTCCCAACTGAATTTATTATCAAGTTGTCATCCCAGGAATTTAAGACTGTCAACCTCTTCTATCTGCTCTTCTTCGTACTTTATGCATATGCTGGGTGGGAAATCTCTTACAGGTTCTGAATTGCATATAGTGAGTCTTTTCGAAGTGTAATGTCAGTGAGTTGGCTTTAAACCATTTATTAACATACATGAAAATATCATTAGAAGATCTTTCTAGAACTACACTCGACATACTATTTATTGCAAAACTTGTGTCATCTGCAAACAAAACTAACTCTGCTTCTGGCAGTGTAACTAATGAGAGATCATTAATGTACACAAGAAAAAGTAATGGTCCTAAGATGGATCCTTTTGGGACACCACATGTAATTTCTTCCCATTCTGATGATGACTGATGACGTAATTCACTAGTCCCTTGCACTGACACCCTTTGTTTCCTGTTAGCGAGGTATGACTTGAACCATTTTGCAGCACTGCCCATGACACCATAGAATTCTAATTTATTTAAAAGGATGTTGTGGTTTACACAATCGAATGCCTTTCACAAATCACAGAAAACACCTGCTGCTTGTAACTTGTTATTTAATGAATTAAGTACATTTTCACTGTAGGTGTAAATAGCCTTTTCGATATCAGAACACTTCAGAAATCCAAACTGGGTTCTTGATAATACACTCCTGGAAATGGAAAAAAGAACACATTGACACCGGTGTGTCAGACCCACCATACTTGCTCCGGACACTGCGAGAGGGCTGTACAAGCAATGATCACACGCACGGCACAGCGGACACACCAGGAACCGCGGTGTTGGCCGTCGAATGGCGCTAGCTGCGCAGCATTTGTGCACCGCCGCCGTCAGTGTTAGCCAGTTTGCCGTGGCATACGGAGCTCCATCGCTGTCTTTAACACTGGTAGCATGCCTCGACAGCGTGGACGTGAACCGTATGTGCAGTTGACGGACTTTGAGCGAGGGCGTATAGTGGGCATGCAGGAGGCCGGGTGGACGTACCGCCGAATTGCTCAACACGTGGGGCGTGAGGTCTCCACAGTACATCGATGTTGTCGCCAGTGGTCGGCGGAAGGTGCACGTGCCCGTCGACCTGGGACCGGACCGCGGCGACGCACGGATGCACGCCAAAACCGTAGGATCCTACGCAGTGCCGCAGGGGACCGCACCGCCACTTCCCAGCAAAATAGGGACACTGTTGCTCCTGGGGTATCGGCGAGGACCATTCGCAACCGTCTCCATGAAGCTGGGCTACGGTCCCGCACACCGTTAGGCCGTCTTCCGCTCACGCCCCAACATCGTGCAGCCCGCCTCCAGTGGTGTCGCGACAGGCGTGAATGGAGGGACGAATGGAGACGTGTCGTCTTCAGCGATGAGCGTCGCTTCTGCCTTGGTGCCAATGATGGTCGTATGCGTGTTTGGCGCCGTGCAGGTGAGCGCCACAATCAGGACTGCATACCACCGAGGCACACAGGGCCAACACCCGGCATCATGGTGTGGGGAGCGATCTCCTACACTGGCCGTACACCTCTGGTGATCGTCGAGGGGACACTGAATAGTGCACGGTACATCCAAACCGTCATCGAACCCATCGTTCTACCATTCCTAGACCGGCAAGGGAACTTGCTGTTCCAACAGGACAATGCACGTCCGCATGTATCCCGTGCCACCCAACGTGCTCTAGAAGGTGTAAGTCAACTACCCTGGCCAGCAAGATCTCCGGATCTGTCCCCCATTGAGCATGTTTGGGACTGGATGAAGCGTCGTCTCACGCGGTCTGCACGTCCAGCACGAACGCTGGTCCAACTGCGGCGCCAGGTGGAAATGGCATGGCAAGCCGTTCCACAGGACTACATCCAGCATCTCTACGATCGTAGAGCTAAATCATCAGCATTGGAGCTATTCTTGGTCGACAGATACATTTTCCTTTTTGTCTTACAGGAAATCTTTATTCCTTGTGTGATCCATGGCTTTTTTTATAGACTTCTGTTTAATTTGAGTAACTTTTAGAGGAAAACAGTTTTTAAACATGGTACTGACATTGTTCATGACTGTGTTATATTTTTCATTCATGTCATGAGCACTATAAACATCTTTCCAGTTCATATCTTTGAGCAGTTTTCTAAAACATTCAATTTTTGGTTTGATTGAATACTCTCCTGTACTCACATTTAGCAGTCTTGATAATCTGCTTAGAATTTACATCTAAAACAAGGAGATGCATGTCATGATCTGATAGTCCATGTATTACAGGTTTTATGATATGATTTTGTTTCTTCGATTTGTCTATAAAAATGTTATCAATGGCTGTCCTTGAGGATTTAGTGATCTTAGTTGGAAAGTTTACAGTGTGAGTTAGATTGAAAGACAACATTACTAACTGCAGTAAATGTTTACTGTAAGATTGAATTAGAAAATCTGTATTAAAGTCACCAGCAATCAAAATTTCTTTGTTTCTTACTGTTAAATAACCCAAAAGAGCTTCTAGATGATTTATGAATAGATTATAATTTCCTGCAGGTGCTCGGTAAATAGTTACTATTATATAGGATCTGTTATGGAACTCTACTTCTGTTGCACATGCTTCTAGATGCTGCTCTAAGCAGAATTTATTAATGTCAATGTTCTTGAATTTATGGCAGTTTTTAATAAACGTGGCAACTCCTGCTCCATCCATATCTACTATGCAGAAGTAGGAAGCTAGCTTAAATTCTGAAATGTCTAACATACCTATACCAGTGGTCACTTGATATTCAGAGAGATGAATTCATTTCATCGATACAAACAAGTAGTTCATCAACTTTATTTCTGAGTCCCAGAATGTTCTGGTGTAATAAAGGTAACTGATACTGCATACTAATGGGATTATAGCTGCTTTGGTGAAGATGAACTGGCAGTTTCTGATTACTTTCTGTTAAATATCGTTTAACTGGAGGCTGTATGCTAAAATTTGACTCCTGTTCATCTGTTTTCTCATACTGAGTGTTTCTGCCACTCTCTCTTAAAACTCTTTTTCTATCCCCCTTCCCTATCCTAAAAAAGGCATCCCTCTGACACCTGTGACCACTGGTATTTTACCACTTGTGACAGTGTCTCCCCTTAAGTTTTCTGCAATCAACCCACACAGTTTTCCCTGGAGGAATTAGAGCGAGTTAAGTTTCACAAGTTCTCTGTTTGCGGAATCCATGTTGGTATTTATAGCGCAGATTTTCCTTCTCCGAAAACGTCATAATTCTTGATCATAAAACATGCACCAAAATTCTACAATGATTGATGGCAATGATAGAGGCCAATAATTATGTGTATCTACGACTCTTCTTGAAAACGTGAATGACGTCTAGCGTTAATACACCGCCTTCTGTAAATAATGTCGTTTTCCGTTCCATTGACGTTTATAGCAAGAATCGCTCCTCGGCGAACCTTACGTGAACTACGCCACTTCCCGTGTTTCGCTGTCGCTTGAGGTTTGTTTCAAACCTTCGGCGAAACTTCGTCGGTAGACATGATCTTTGAGACTGTGGTTTGAAAGACGAGTTTAGAATCTTTGCTATGTAGGAACTTTGCCTCTGTATTTGTTTACATTGTGTAAGGCATGGTTGTCGTGAAATGTCACGGAAACGATGGATGATGAAGACGAGGAGGTGATATTTGAGGTATTTTTACGGCGCAGTGCCGCGTATCTGTAACGCCGAAGATGTATTTATGCTGTGTTAACGCAGTATGACGTTTGTTATGTAGTGTCACGTACTCTGGAATTATTTACCGCTCTTTACTCTTTTAGTTGTGCTTATATTTACAAACTTATAGGAATAACTTTACATATAAATTTATATTTACCAAGTGTCGGAGAAGTACACTTATTTATTCATCCCTTGACCATTCATCACACCGGTATAAGGCGTGTCATCATCAGAGTGTTATTATTAGAGTGGCGTGGTGCCTCGCCTTCGTATGTAATGTGTATGTCATTAGTTTGTTGCAGCCTCATAAAATAAAATAAAACATTTTAGTAATTGTGGTAATGAAAAAGCCTTGGAGGAATCTAAATGCTTTTAGTAAGGACAACAACCCGTCTAATAACTTAGGCTCTGCTCTCAATCACACATAGGACGAAAGTTAGTTAGCAGCTTTATTTTTCAAGTTGATGTTCAGCATTGCCATTATTAGGCGATAGGAATCAAAAAAAATTGTGGGACCAGTCAAATTTACAATTCTGTTCTAGAAGCAATCTTATTGTGGCTTACGTTGGTAAAAGTTACTTATGTATCACAGTCATTCCTTCTCCTTTTGTGCTGGACTTGTAAATGGTGTGCAGGGAGACCGACTCTCAGCAAACCTCAGTATGAACACTGATTTTTCGGTCATGTTCATTCCTTTAGCTGTACGTTTTCTACATGAAGTAGGTTACTTGATTCTTACTGTAATATGATTTATCACGCTGCACCTAACTTGGGACGTGTGCAGCAGGAGTTGAACTAGCATCTCAGTGCCCTTTTTGCTCTTGTCATTTCATGAACACAGCCTGAAGCCCATTGCGTGTTTTGGATCTTCTTCGTCTTTTCCACTAATTTTACCCACTGATTTGAAACTTAGTGGTAGAATAAAAGTGTGTGCTGGACCTTCCCAGGAAATTGCTTTACTGACTGAGCTATTCAGACATGACTCAAGACTTTACCTGCTCAGGTGAGTCCTTTGTTATCTGTTGTGACTCCCTGAGCAGTTTACGAGCTATTGACCAGTGTTTCCCTCACTCTCGTCTGGTGATGGCTATCCAGGAGTCCCTCCATACTCTTGCCCATTGCGGCCGCTCTGTGGCCTTTGTGTGGCCCCTGGGTCATGTCGGCATCCTGGGAAATGAATGTGTTGACACGCTGGCCAAACAGGCTGTTGGTGCACCAGCCTTGGAGATTGGCCTTTCGTAGAGTGACCTCAGATCAGTTTTGAGGCAGAAGGTACTTCGCACCTGGGATGAAGAATGACGCACCCTTCCTTCACCCAACAAACTTCGGGCAATCAAGGAGCGGCTGCGCATTGGCCACACCTGGATAACACAGCTGTTTATTGCGTCGCGAGGAACCACCTCGCTGCGGGTCAGCTTTGACAGTGGTCCGCATTTTGTTGGAGTGCCCACTTTTAACTCTGCTCAGGCAGACGTTTGAACTGCCTGATATGCTTCCTGCACTTTTATCAGGTGACATTTCAATGGCAGATTTAGTTTTGAGTTTTATTTGTGCAGGGGGGTTTTTATTGGTTGATCTACGTGTTTTTTGTGTTGAGTCTGGCCTTTGGCCTGTGATTTTAGACTGGGGTTTTTAATGTGTTTCTTGGTGGTTGGCTTTTCCTTTTTTGTTTCTATGGTCAGCCAACCACTGTCACACTCGGTGGGATTTTAGTTCCTTTTTTCTGGTCTCTGTCTGTGTCTTTCTTGTCCTGTGTCGTCTCTTGTCATCTCCATTGTTTGTTCTTATTCTTTGTGGGTGTTTCAAATTCATGAAAAAAGGGATCGATGGCCCTAGTAGTCTGGTCCCTTCAACCCCACAAACCAACCAACCTGCCCTCACAGCTTTACTTCCATAAGTACCGTTCTCCTATGTTACAATTGTCCTAGAAAGTCATCTCCTGCATAATCAGTGCTAGTCCTCCTGGAAGAAAGATTACTGTGGAGAACTGCCTTAGCCACATCCATGTAAGAAGTTTCATATAGGCCTAGATTGTGTGTATTCCTTGCATTGTTTCTGTGAACTGAGCTATTGGTGTAAAAGATAGATATATTATTTTTAACAAATTCCTTAAGGAATAAAACATAGTGCATTTTCATTTTGTGATCCATGCCAAGTCCATTCTTTTGGAAGAATATGTTGGAGAAAAGCACATTGCTTTTCTTCACAAATTCTGTTCATTTATGACCTGTGTTTCGTCTGTTGTAAACTCCGTAGTTTCCCACTGAAGTAGTAAGTTTTTGGTTTTTGCACTGAGTTCCCCTTTATGATCTTGTAGAGGGAGTTGTTGTTTTTGTCACTTTCTGTAACTCTGATATTTTCATTTATCATCAGAATATGAACAAGTTGATACATAGGGTTGACTGATTGTCATGAAATAGGTCAGTCTTGTGTTTAGTTTTAAACTGATACTTTGTTCCCACCAGGTCATTTGTTTGTTAATTGTGAGCAATAAAAGTCATATAATGCATCCTTGTAGCAGACCCGAAAATACTTTCAGATTGTCTATTTCTCCCCTTTATTAAACACAGTCTATGGAGTCATCAGCCCGGTCACAAACCGGATCAAATATTCAGTAAGCCTATATTTCATTCACTAGGTAACTATATAGGGTGTCCCAGGATGCAGTGTCCGTACCCACGTATATGACAGAAAGGATCATTTGAAGCAAAAAAGTCTGGGAAAGATGGGCTCTAAAATGTGTTTCTTAAGAGCAGTGAGCACTTGTCCTTTAGAAGAGATGTGTTTCACAGTACTGGACATGAATAGGTGCTCATAGCTCTTAAGAATACATTTTAGATCCCATGTTTATGAGACTTTTTTGCTTGGAATAATCATCTCTGTTATAGCCTTGAATATTTGCCATTCTTTCTGGGACACCCTATGTATTGAATGCTTTCCTGAAGTTAAGAAATATGTCATCCGCACAAGTGCCACTATTTTGCTGCTTTTTGTATCTTGTGGATGAACAGAACAAATTAGATTTCCTGTATTGATTGAGATTCCAAGTTGTTTTATACAGACATTTGCAGTTGCCACAATGGTTAGAAATCTTGTTTCGTAATTCTACAATGGAGTAACAAAGTTGTTCTGTAGTTACAGTATGTACATATGCCTGATGATCCTCCTTCAAAGTGAGCTTTCCTGTATTGTTTTCATATCACTTGAACTCTTCATTATGCCAGTGACCTGTGGTAAACTGGTGTCAGAAATGGAACATTTCCTCAGCTAAGTGATTTTATTTTATTCTTTTTTTCCGTTCCATGGGCACATCTCAGTATATGTCATTTTTGCATTTGTGTTGTGATTGGTAGGATGAACAGAAGTAGGCAAACATATGTCGTGGGTCTACACAGCTGTGAAAGGTAGAATTCAGTAGGCTAATTAAGTCTTCTATGTTTCATCCTCCAAATGGTTACTGAAAAATGTGGAAGTGTTGAAAGTTGTGATTCCACCCAGCTGCTTTGACCCGCAATAGTGGATACCCTAGTTGCCAGCATATGAGCATATGCAATAAAGCAACCATGCTGCCACTCATTACATTTGTAAACAAACGTAGATTACATGCAAAATATTTAACTCCAGCAATAAAATCTAAGAGGACAACTGTGGTAAGTTGGGGGTTTTGGTCATGGACAAACTAAACATACGACGACAAAAATAACACTGCCATTCCAAAGCAAATATTAACCCAAATGAACCACACAAAATTCTAAACATTCAACACAATCAGAAATTGAAAACCATTGGAATGGTAAATTTCTCATGTCTCATAAAGCTCAAACAAAGCTCTCAAAATCAGGATTCCCCGTATCACAAATTTCACTTGAGTTATATGTAGCTCAAACGAGCCCTTGAGGCCAGGAACCCAGGCACAACTCAAAAATCTGGTACCACAAATTTCACTTGACATATGTAGGTCATACGAACCCCTCAATAACACGAACTACACACAGCTCCAAAATCAGATATTGCAAATTTCACTTGATGTAGATGGCATCTAAAATGAAGTCCACACTAGCAAAAACCAACATACAAAATCTGTTATCCAAACCTTTACATTTCTTGTCTGTCTAAAACAGAAGTCCATAGTACAGCAAACAAAAACTCACACAATAATGTAAAAAATGTCATCTAAGCAATGACAGTAAACTAGTAGCCATTATACCAACCACAATCCAGCATAATCACTAAAAATTAACAAGAAAAGGCCTGAAATTTGTATAAACTTGTATCATCACCAGTTTTGATATAAACTAATGACTATAAACATTTGCCATACACAAAATAAAAAATAAAAACCACATAAAAATACTTACCAACCAAAGCCACAGTTGCATAAATGTGTGTGTGTGGTTTGATGTTTTCGGGCACTAAACAGCATGGCCATCAGCGCTCAAGCACATATAAACAGGAACACATGCGGTGAAGGGACGAAGACGGACAGCGAACGAGGAGAACGGCTAAAAGACATAGACCTGATGCAGTTCCAAATCCTCATATACAGAGGCAAAACAAGGAGAAGAAACACACTGAAAAAGGAAAGGAAACACAAGGAAAAGAGAACAGAAATCTAAGTGAAACAAGTAGGTAATCATGACTGGTGGACCTCTTACCTAAAACCTGGGCCAGTCACCCAGCAGCACATTAAAATCCTCTTCCTAAAATCCGAGGCAACAAATTGGACAGGACACAAAACCGTAAGACCTTAACCACAGTCGTTGCGTTGTCTTGCAAAATAGAGGCCAAATACAGTGGCAAGGAAACCACCGCCCTCTGGTCAGAGAATAAAAGACAGTCAAGTAAAATTTGGCGGACAGTAATCTGGACGCCACAAGCACTGCAGATTGGGGGTCCTCCCGCCGGAGTAAAAAACCATGCATTAAGGGTCTGTGCCCGATGCAGAGGCGAGTGAGGAGAACCTCATCCCGACTGCATGACTGGTAGGACGTACACCATGGCCGCGTGGTGGCCTTGACAGGACACAGCTTATTTTCACCGACTGCCAGCCACTCCTCTTCCCATTGATGCAAAACACGAAAACGCAAAAGGGAGGTAACAGCACGGAGGAGGATGGCACATTCAACAATGTGAGGGAGGGAACATGGATCCTTGGCAGCCACATCCGCTAGTTCGTTTCCCCTAATACCCACATGCCCTGGCACCCAGCAGAAAGAAACCTCCTTCCCGCGCTGTTGCAGGTGGAGTAGGGTATCATGGATGTTCTGGATGACTGTATCCACTGGGTACAAGTGTTGCATGGTCTGAAGGGCACTTAGGGAGTCAGAACAGATGAGAAACTTAAGATTGGGAACACATCTCATCTGCTCCAATGCCCACAAGATGGCAAACAATTAGGCATCAAAGATGGTAAACGCCGCAGGGAGCCGTAACTTGACGACTCGATCAGGGAAAACAACAGCACAACCAACAGAGTCCCCCTGTTTTGAGCCATCTGTAAATACTGGTACATGGTTGGGATGCTGGTTTAAAATATCGTAAAATGAGGAGGTAAAAACAAATGCAGGAGTGCAGCTTCTCCGGTACTCTGACAAGTCTAAAAGGATGCTGGGCCTCTGGAGCAACCAGGGAGGCAGATGGGTAAAACCCTGGAGTTGGGGTGCCACACACTCCACACCAAGGGATTCAAGCAAATGCTTGACACGAATCCCAAATGGTCTCGTTGCCCTGGGATGACTGGAAAAGAGACATTCCATAGGCAGTTGGGCAACGGTAGGGTACACAGGGGAGGTAGGACAGGCAAGGAATTGAAACACCCATTGCACCATGAGGAGATTCTGCCAGATAGCGAGCGGTGGTTTCCCTGCCTTAGCACACAGGCTGGGGATGGGACTGGTACGGTAGGCACCAGTGGCCAGCCTGATACCCTCATGGTGTACTGCATCAAGAATCTTTAGGTACAAAGGCCTTGCTGACCCATACATGGTGTATCCATAGTAAAGACGCAACCGGACGAAAGCCCTATAAAACTGCAGCAGACGCGCCCGATCTGCTCCCCAGGACTGATGGCTCAGACACTTCAAAATATTCAGTGCTTTCAGGGCCTGCACCTTGAGGTCTTTAAGGTGAGGCAACCACGACAACTTGGAATCAAAAGTGAGGCCCAGGAACCTCACAGTGTCGCTAAAAGGAAGAATGGTGTCCATCAGACGCAATTCAGGGGAGGTAAAAAGATGTCAAGAACGATTAAAATGAACACACACACATTTGTCTGCAGAAAAGGTAAAACCCGTCTTCGCAGTCCATGCCTCTAATCGCTTTATCGTAAGCTGCAACTGCCGACTAGCAGTGACAAGACCAGAGGAAGAACAGAAAACAGCAAAATCGTCCACAATCAAGGAGCACTGGGCAGGACTCCGGATAGAGGGCGTGATACTGTTAATGGCGATGGCAAAGAGGGTGAGACTTAAAACGCTTCCCTGAGGAACACATTCTGCTGCATGTACAAATCAGATAGCACATTACCAACCCAATATCGAAAGAGGTGGTGGGAAAGAAAGGACTGAACGAAGATGGGGAGACGGCCACAAAAGCCCCACTGATGGAGTTGATTGAGGATAAGGCAGCGCCAAGTAGTGTCATACACCTTATTAATGTCAAAGAATACACCTAGACAATGCTGGTTATGTAGGAAGGCCTGCTGGATGGCTGGCTCAAGCAAGGTCAAGTTGTCTATAGTTGAACGACATATCTGAAAGCCACACTGAGAGTGCCTAAGGAGCTGCCTGGTCTCGAGCAGCCAAACCAGGCGACGGTTGACCATGCATTCCAACGTCTTCCCGACACAGCTCATCAGAGCAATACTCCGATAACTACTGGGATGCATTCGGTCCTTCCCTGATTTGAGGAGGGGAATCAAAATCACCTCCCTCCATGAGTCAGGGAACGTGCCGGATAACCATATCATATTAAAACAATACCACATCTTTGCTCATTGCAGCTAGTTATAATCTGCCCGTAAATTTCTCTGTCATGTCCATTACTGACGAAAAAGGAAAACCACTGCTTAACTTCAGATCGTAAGAAACCTATGGCACTAATAATACCAAACACAAGTACTGATTTGTCACCCACAGTATGCAAAATCAAAGTATCTCACTAGTGAACCGCCACAGTTTCTTCCAATGAAAACTTCACACATTCAACTGACAATGTCAAATGAATCACTACCATATCTAACCAACAGCTCTGAAATGTAAACATCCAATGTGAGTAAGCCACCAAATACTACAATAAGCCATTTACAAACTTGACTTGACTCAAAACTGCTGTGCCACTGTCAGGTCACACAACACAGTTACATCGGAGATCAAAGCAAATTGGTGGAATTGCAATTTTCAGTCCATCCAAAATTGTGTGACTTTAAACAATTTATGTACTTTATATAATACCTAAACTTCATAGGTGTTTTCCTTTCTTTTTTGTGGCCTATCAGTACTGTTGAATTCATTGATTGTGTCCCCCATCGCCAACCATACACTCATTTGAACTTCATTCAACAATAGTTTTTAACTAGTAGTTTTACATAGTTTAAATCTCTGATGAAGATCTGTTCGCTTTTTTAGCAGCTTTCTGACACCATCATTATTTCATAGAGGGACGTCTTTCCCACCCTGATAGTGTTGATGACCACTTGCATATCTAATGCAAATTGTACAATGCTCTTGAGTGTTACTAATTGTTACTCCAAATGTTTTTATCCAAATGTGACTGTGCGCAATTGACTTCTTAACAAACTGCTACATGTCATATTTCATTTGCTAAACAGAAAAAAGTTGTTTCTTTTTAACTATGGTTTTTAACAACCTGAGTTATTGATGATATAATGTCTTTCTGTCATGTTTCCCTTTTTTAACTGAATCAAAATGCTCAGATCTCTTAGTTATCAGAAGGTCTAACATTTTGTCATGAAAAGTCTGGTATCTAACTAGCTACTGCTAGAAATTTTCTGAAAATATATTCAGACTCATCTCATTCAAATCCCCACCCCCGGAACAGTTTTTAATCACTTGAGCATCCCATTCTCATGCTTGCAATGTGAAATCTCACCATACTACCGCAATATGACAGTGAAATTTATGTATGATAATCTCCAAGTTTTCTCTGAAACACCAAATGCATCCAGTTGTCCTGTTTAAACTCATTTACCACCACCTCTTTCTAATGTTCTGCAAAATTATATTTATTTGGTTATGAACCAACTTTCGTCTTCTTAGGCCATCTTCAGGTGACAACTGAATGTCACAAATACAGATTTAACATGATATTATTTGTAAAGGAGATACAAAAATGACATATTGTTTACAAAGGAAAATATTACAATAATTACATTAACTAAAAAGGGGGCAAAGAAAGTTTTTGTGTGGAGGTGCATACAACAAATAATAAGTAAAATGACTTCACAGTTTGAATCTATATTTGTAACAAAATCTTACTTTAACAAGGAGGAAAACGGAAATTGAGTCTGATCATTTAATACTAGGCTGGCATTCTGTGTCACGTATTTGTTGATTTCCAGGATTTCTTGTAAGGTTGTCCCTCTGCTTTTTTTGACAAAGTAAAATTTCACATTCTACATCATACAGATGGTTTTTTGCAAAAAGAAGCCGAAAGCCAGTTCATGATCAAATGAATATAATTTTGCTGAACATTGGGAAGTGTTTTCCCTATTTAATATTATCATATTTTCTGTCAACCACTGACAGCTATTCACTTCTGATTCCAGTTGTCTTTCTGTTCTTCGTACTATGTTTGAATTATTACCATTATTGAGAGAGACTAATTTTGCTCATTACAATGAAAAATATTAAAATTTTCTCTTTCTGATTTGAAAGGACGGGTGTTATCCTGTGCACTCAGTTTGGCTGCTGTACTTCTCTCTTGAATCACAGAGTGTATATGATTAACAGTCCTATGGAGGAGTTTGTCTAACCTTTTTTAAAGACCAGATGTACTCCACTGACAGACTAGTTGCCATGCGTGTAGATCACACCTACCTAGTAAGAGGAGTCATATTATTCTCCACTCAATAACAGAGATAAAAAAAATCTTCATATGATTGTTGCACCATTGTCCGAACCCCTGGTTTAAGCCCTCCACTCAGCTTCAAACCTAAGTTTGTGATCAATTCTTGCGTAGATGGTGCAAATTGCAGGCTGTGGTTTTACCCCATGGCTTACTGTCTCAGATGACTCAACTGGCCATGTAAAGGAATCAGTGGTGGCCTCTGAGTGGCAGCATCCAGTTGTGCTGAATGGCCCATTACATGTTGTCAGCTGTACTCAGTAGCCGTCAATACAACTTTTCGCCATCTTGGAATGTATGAAGTGCATAGTACCATCTTCTCCAACTTGCTAGATATTTCCCTGAGAGATTTGATTACATACCCCCCCCCCCCCCCCCCCCCCCATGAACAATGGACCTTGCCGTAGGTGGGGAGGCTTGCGTGCCTCAGCGATACAGATAGCCGTACCATAGGTGCAACCGCAGCGGAGGGGTATCTGTTGAGAGGCCAGACAAACGTGTGGTTCCTGAAGATGGGCAGCAGCCTTTTCAGTAGTTGCAGGGGCAACAGTCTGGATGATTGACTGATCTGGCCTTGCAACACTAACCAAAACGTCCTTGCTGTGCTGGTACTGGGAACAGCTGAAAGCAAGGGGGAACTACAGCTATAATTTTTCCCAAGGGCATGCAGCTTTACTGTATGGTTAAATGATGATGGCATCCTCTTGGGTAAAATATTCCGGAGGTAAAATAGTCCCCCATTCAGATCTTTGGGCGGGGACTACTCAAGAGGACATCGTTATCAGGAGAAAGAAAACTGGTGTCCTATAGACCGAAGCGTGGAATGTCAGATCCCTTAATCGGGAAGGTAGGTTAGAAAATTTAAAAAAGGAAATGGATAGGTTAAAGTTAGATCAGTGAAGTTCGGAGGCAGGAGGAACAAGACTTTTGGTCAGGTGAATACAGGGTTATAAATACAAAATCAAATAGGGGTAATGCAGGAGTAGGTTTAATAATGAATTTAAAAAAAATAGGAGTGCAGGTAAGCTATTACAAAAAGCATAGAGAACACCTTATTGTGCCCAAGATTGACACGAAGCCCACACCTGCCACAATAGTACAAGTTTATATGCCAGCTAGCTCTGCAGATGACGAAGAAATTGAAGAAATGTGTGATGAAATAAAGGAAATTATTCAGATAGTGAAGGGAGATGAAAAATAATAGTCATGGGTGACTGGAATTCGATAGTAGGAAACGGAAGAGAAGAAAACGTAGTAGGTGAATATGGATTGGGGGTAAGAAATGAAAGAGGAAGCCGTCTGGTATAATTTTGCACAGAGCATAACTTAATCATAGCTAACACTTGGTTCAAGAATCATGAAAGAAGATTGTATACATGGAAGAAGGCTTGAGATACTGGAAGGTTTCAGATAGACTGTGTAATGGTAAGACAGAGATTTAGGAAAAGCACTCCGTCTTCAGGCCACGAGAGGCCTACTGGGACCATCCGACCACCGTGTCATCCTCGGTGGAGGATGCGGATATAGGGGCATGGGGGTCAGCATACCGCTCTCTCGGTCGTAAGATGGTATTCTTGACTGAAGCCACTACTATTTGGTCGAGTAGCTCCTCAATTGGTATCACGAGGCTGAGTGCACCCCAAAAAATGGCAACAGCGCATGGCGGCCTGGATGGTCACCCATCCAAGTGCAGACCATGCCCAACAGCGCTTTACTTCGGTGATCTCACGGGAATCTGTGTATCCACCAGGTTTTAAATAGTAAGACATTTGCATTTTTGTAGCGACACACACACTGAAATCATTTCTTCAATTTCCTGAGGGTAGCATGATACACTTCGGAGTTAGTTGTTGTTGAGGACATCAAACAGTATACTCCTTCAGAGCTCCAGAAGACTGTGGCTATGACTTTGCCTCCCAAGGGTGTGACTTTGAACTTTTTCTTTGGAGGAGAGGTGGTGTAGCACCTCTCCATGTTCAGCAGTTTTTCACCTCTTTGAAGTGATGAACCCATGTTCCCCCTAGCAGTTCTGCACAGATGATCCTTTGGCATTCTTTATGGCCCTATGTTAGGCGGCTTGGAACATAGTTGGCACACACTTGGGAGTGCCCCAACTGGTGGATGAGTGTGTCAGCGCTACCAACAGACACATCAAGTTGTGCAGCGAGGTATTTGATTGTGATCTGTCAATCGGCTCAAATGAGACTGCCTGCACTTTCCAACACTGTATGAGTCACAATAGTGTGTGGCCGGCCAGCACACAGATGGGACAGATTTGCATGACTTTGTTGCAGTGATGAGACACCTTGCCCAGTGACTCACTGTACTTTTTTTCACTGCCAGACCTCCATAGTCATTCTGCAAGCGCCAATTAATGCTTTGGTTTTAGGACACCTCCATTACAGATACCATTTTGAAGGCTACGTATAGCCCTGCCACTATCATAATTTCATGGAACTATAGAGGTTGAAGTGAGAATATTGCACATTGTCCCAGACAAATTCTGCATTTTCTCAGCTGAAATTGGTTGAGAAAAAAAGTGCATTACTTGTACTAATACGATTCACGTTTCCATAGCACTTCACATAGTGTAGACTGGAAACTGTCTGATAGGCATGCCCGATGTGAACTGACTGGGCATGGCCCGTGCTGCCTGGGTTGTTGTTCCGCCAGCAGAGGTCGCGGCCGAATTCTCACATGCCCTCTGGTGGATGGGACTTTACTTGCAGCAACTACTGTCCGTGACGCGCCGTGCCAATGTGCACCTCCCGCTATCTTTCTGGTGGCTACTGCACTCCTCCTCCTTTGGGGGGTGAAGCCACTGTGATCCACTGCATCAGAAGGTGGAGCATCATGCAGTAGCGATGACATCCACGTCCATTGGAAGGCTGGAGTCGAGGGGATCTGCCAACCCTCGAGCCGGAACTTTCGAATACGGCTGGAAGTGACCCACATGAAGAGGCCCCCGTCGGCCCACCACCAGAGCCCGGGACAGAATGGGCAACAAGGTGTCAAACGCCGGATCTCGGTCCACCTCGGGAAGGGCAAGACCCAGTGGCAGGGACGATGGGGAAGGGACGACCACAGGTGAACCAGCCTCCTGAGAAATTGGGCTTGTGAGGGGGGCCGGCTCTCGCCGGGGCATCTCTAACGATGGCGATGCCAGTGCTGGAGCTACTGGAGGCCGCCAAGGCTGAGAACCATAGCAGCGTGGTGGAGTTAAAGATGGGAGGGGTGGTAGTGTCCCCTGAGAAAATACAGGTGCCGGCAATGGGGAAGCCGGCGCCTGAGGGTCCGGAGGATGGGCATCCAAACGTGGACGTAGCTGATTTTAGTGTTGACGTACCTCCCGGTCCCCCGCCTGCAAGGTATAGAGCCGGCGGCCATTGCGGCGCAGGTCCACCGCCGGTATCCAATGTGGATTGCGACCAAACCCACGGGCCCAGACCAACATACTCGGTGGAAAGCCGGGAACCCCATTTCACAAAGACTGGCTAGGATCAGGCCGGAGGAGGTGCAGCAGAGTCCTGGGTTGGCTCCCGTGGAGGAGCTCTGCGGGGCTGCGTTCTCCCATCAGTGTGGTCTGATATGCTGTCAGGAAAACGTCAATGCCTCCTCCACAGAAAATTCGTTCACATACTTTTTCGTCTGCGTCTTAAATATGTGCACCATGCGCTTGGCTTCCCCATTCGATTGTGGATGAAGGGAGGAGAGCAAACGTGCCAAATATTGAAGCACCTAAAAAATCCTGGAAGGTCTGCGAAATAAACTGAGGTCCATTGTTCGATACCAGGGTGACTGGCAGGCCTTCCACAGAAAAGATTTTTTCTAGTGCCTGGATTGCAACTTCTGAAGTGGTTGAGAAGCAGCGAACCACATATGGGAATCAGGAATAAGCATCAATAACAATGAGCCAAAAGCCATTGAGAAAGGGGCCAACAAAATCTACGTGAACACGTTCCCATGCCTGGGTTGCAGGCGGCACTGAAGAGAATGCTGACCTGGGAGACGCCTGTTAGCTCGCACACTGGGAACAGGCAGCTACCAAGTGCTCAATTTCTCTGTCAATACCGGGCCAGTCCACATGTCTGTGAGCCAGGGTTTTAGTACGGGAAACACCCCAGTGCCCTCATGTAATAATGTGATGACCTCCCTTCGCAAAATTGCAGGAACAACCACGCGAGGAGCTGTATCATCGGTAGTCAGAAGGAGAACTACTTCCAAGACTGAGAGGTGCTCTCGTAGAACAAAATAATTACGAAGAAGGTCCGAGGCGTGGCCTGGAGGTCGGGACGACCACCCCTGCTGAACAAAGCAAACTATTTGCCGGAGAACCGAGTCAAATGAAAACACATAATCTCCTCCCGGTCAAACTTAGGATCCGGGCCCACCGGAAGACGGGAAAGAGTGCCGGCATTGGCATGCTGCCCGGTAGGGTGAAAATGAATGTCATAATGGTACTTAGAGAGGAACAATGCCCAGCGCTGCAGTCAGTCGGCCGCCTTATCCAGAATCTGAGAGGCGGGGCCAAATAGTGATATTAATGGCTTATGGTCAGTGATTAACTGAAACTTGGTAACAGCGTAGACAATGGCTAAAGCCTCTTTTTCCACCTGGGAGTAATGGGCCTGTGTGAGACTAAGAGTTTTATACGCAAACATCAGTGGCTGCTCAGAGCCATCTGCATTGCAATGGGCCAGCACTGCCCCCACCTCCTATTGCGAAGCATCTGTAGTCAGGACCAGCGGCTTATTGGGGTAAAGAGAAGCCAAACAAGGCGCTGACGTGAGGAGGCCCTTCAATGAAGTGAACGCCCGCTCGCATGCAGGCGACCAATCAAAAGGAACACCCTTGCACAGAAGGCAGTACAGGGGGTGGGCTATGGTGGATGCCCTGGGAATGAACCGGTGGTAATAGGCAATCTTGCGTAAAAATGCTTGTAACTCCTTCAGCGAAGCGGGCTTCGGAAGGTCGACGATACCTTGGACAAACTTCCTAGCGGCTGGATGCCGTGCCGAGAGATGGTGTAGTCCACATACTCAATGGATGGTTTGAAGAAGTTCAACTTACACAGGTTGCAACACAGGTCCACGGACCTGAATTTGAGAAAGAGGGTGCGAAGGTTGTGCAAGTGTTCCTTCGTGCTGTGGGCCGTGACAATAATGTTGTCCAGGTAATTAATACAATGAGGGATTGTCAACGTGACATGCTCAAGATAACGCTGAAATATCGCTGGGGCACTGGATATTCCGAAGGCCAACCGCTGGTATTGCTAAAGGCCAAACGGGGTGTTGACGACCGCCAGCCGTTTGTAGTCCTCATCAAGTGGTATCTGATGATAAGCCGACGAAAGATCAATTTTCGAAAAATATTGGCCTCCCGCTACGCCGGAGAACAATTCATCAGAACGAGGCAAGGGATAGGTGTCTACCACCAATTGGGAATTAATGGTGACCTTGAAATCGCCACAAAGACGTAATTTTCCTGAGGGTTTCCTGACAATAACGAGGGGCAAAGCCCACTCACTAGAAGAAATGGGAAGAACGACCCCGAGGGCTGTCAGACGGTCGAGGTCTGCTTTTACCTGAGGGTGGAGAGCCAAGGGGATCAGCCTCGTGTGTAGAAAACGCGGGCAAACTGACACCTTCAACATTAAGTGAGCTTCAAAGTCTGAAACACGCCCCAGGCCCTCCTCAAAGAGATCCTTAAAGTCAGAGATCAAAGATTCCAGTGATTGATAGGGAACATCGTCGGAGACCAACTGTATGGTGTCTGTGATAGAAAAACTGAAAGCTTGAAAGGCATCCAATGCAAAAAGGTTAGCGGAGCTCGCATCACTGACAATAACAAAACTCAGGGCCGAGTGGCTGATTTGTAAGTACTCTCGGTAGTGAATTGACCCAGTGGGGAATGAACTGTTGACCAGCGTACACGCTGGTAAACTGGCACCAGCGGGGCCGACCCGAGGTCGTAGTAAGTTTGTGCATTCAACAAGGAAACTGCCGCGCCCGTATCTACTTGCAGTTGTAATTGGCACGACCGAACCGACACCTCGATAAAGAGTTTGTGTGCCGATGCGTCTGGAACCTGGCCTGATGAAACTTTCTGAATGTCAACGTCCATGTCCTCTGTACCTGCTTCCTTCGATTCTTTTGAGGATGAGTGGCAAACTTTAGCAATGTGTCCTTTTTTATTACATTTGTGACAAACGGCCCAATGCTGGGGGCACTCTGATGATCATTATGTATATAGCACGATGCACAGGTCGGTATCGGGGGCTGGCAGTCGGAACTCTGTTTACACACCGTGTGGGAGACGACCGTAATGGCCGGATTGTACCGCTCGCACGTCGTCCACCCCGGACACAGTGGACGCGGCTGCGCCGCCCTGAACCGCCGCGACGTCGCACCACACTTCCAACTGTTGACCTGTGGCATGAGAGACTTCATATGATTGAGCAATGGACAGGACTTCCTCAAGGGAAGGGTCTTCCAACTGCAGGGCCCATTGCCAGACCTCCCTATCTGGGGCCGAACGAACAGTGACATCGCGCACCATAACGTAGGCATACGACTCTCGCGACTGCTCCATGACAAAATGACACTTGTGACTAAGACCTTGCAGGGTAGCAGCCCATGTCCGTTAAGACTGATGGGGCTGTTTCTTGCATTGATAGAACTCGACCCTAGCCGCCACAACATGTGTGCGGCGACGATAATATGCAGACAGCAATGAACACAATGCGTCAAAAGGCAAGGACGAGGGCTCCTGCAACGGCGGCAGCAGCCGCAAAACTTGATACAGCGAGGGAGATATTCAAGACAAGAAAAGAGCACGACATACCTCCGCATCGGCAACATGAAATGCCTGGAAATGCTACCGAAGGCGATGTTCATATGCGTCCCAATCCTCCATCGTCTCGTCATATGGGGGAAAGGGAGGAGGGAATGGCACTGGAGCAGACTGCTAGGAGAACAATGCTGAAAGCACTTGTTTCATGGTGGCCATGAGCTCCGTCTGCTGCTCAACCAAACCCGCACTAAATCCTCCATGCTGTGGATAAGCTGCGAAACCGTAACAATGATGTAACACTTGAAAGAAGATCCCATCCTCGTCCACAATTGTGTAGTAACACGATTCACATTTCCGTCGGATTCACATTTCCGTCACACTTCACATACTGTAGACCGGGAACCGTCTGATAGGCATGCCCGATGTGAACTGACTGGGCATGGCCCGTGCTGCCTGGGTTGTTGTTTCGCCAGCAGAGGTCGTGGCCGAATTCTCACATGGCCTCTGGTGAACGGGACTTTACTTGTGGCAACTACTGTCCGTGACGCGCCGTGCCAATGTGCGCCTCCCGCTATCTTTCTGGTGGTTACTGCATTACTTATTAAACACCTCTCAAAAATAATTGAGTACGGAGGATTAAGTGCACATTTTTTTTTATACACATTATGGATCTCGTATTTTTTCCCCCCTCCAGTCTGACTTACATGTAATTGCTGCTTAGTTGTGTGCTATACAATGAAGTGATGAGTATTAATTTAAGATATTTTGTTTATTACAGGGCCATCCTCTGGACCAATACCTGAAAGATATAGGATTCAGAGATTATGAAAGTGAAACCCCAAACATTCAGAAGAGATGTGAGAAAATAGCCGAGAAATGTAGCATTTCTACAAGGATATTGGTAAGTTTGTATCTGTTCCTCAGTGACTTCTATAAATGTTTGACAAAAAGTGTATTTACGTGTCTCTCTCTATCTGGGTGGGTGTTATTACTGGATATATGAGTCATTCAGAAAAATGCCTCTCATTGATCTCTAATTACAAAATTGAGCAAAGTAACACTGTGCTAAAGACACTGGAGCCATATTTTGGAGACGTGTTTAAATCCCTTATGAACATCCAGTTTTAGATTCATTTCATCCGTCCTTGCTAGGAGGGATGTTAGGATGACATTAACCAGCAATAAATAAACTAACAGCTGTATTTTCATCTCTGATTTATTCCAGCAGGATCTGGTTTTGGCATTCCATTATGCCATCATCTGGTCTTCTATGGTGGCATAGTGGCCAAGCTTATATTGCTAGACAAAATATAATGCAAAAGCGAACCAATATCCATACCAGCATATGTAAAATGGTTCTACACTCATAAACAATCTGAGCACAGATTGTTTACACGTTTGTAGTCATGTTACATATTTTGGTGTGGATACTGATTTGCTTTTGCATGATATTTTTTCTGGCAATATGAGCTCAGACACTACGTCACTATAGAGGGCATGATGATGGCATAATGGAATGCCAAAATCAGTTGCCTCTGGAATAAATCAGAGATGAAAATATGGCTGTTGATTTATTTATTGCTGATTATATCCAGGTTTAAAGTTTTCATGATGTCCCCAAATTTATTAAAAACAAATGATGAGATTTTTCCTCTAAAAGGGACACAACCAGTCAAATGCCCAGCCTTGTAATAATTGAGCTTATCCTTGATCTTCAATGACCTCATTTTTGACAGCATGTTAAAAATTAATCTTGCTTCACAACTGCGTTGATAGATTTACAATCTGAATTTTCATCATGAGGGGTCTTCCCAGATGTGTCAAATGTGATTCGTGCTATAGACTGCAAAATTTGACTAGACAAAGATCCAGGGCATATCAAAAATTTACTATTCTGATTATGGAGATCCAGGGCGAATCAAAAATTTACTATTCTGATTATGGAGATGGTTGCACAAGTTGTGCCCAAGGTTCAATGCTTGGACCAATTCTGTTCCATAATAGGAGTTACAGGTGAATTGAGTAATTTGTTTGCCAGAAATAATGTGGTGGTCAACAGAAGGAAAACAACCTACCTGAACTTTCACCTGAGAACCAAGAAATTTGTGCCCAATGTGAAAATAAGTAGCTCTGAAATATCTTCCATTTTCTACATCAGCAACAAGATATTTAGACCTGTAGATCCAGAACATCTTAAAATGGTAAATGCACATCAGTGAAACTTATAGTAAGCTGAATAAAGTGTGCTATGCCTTATGCATCCTTGCATGCTGCAAAATCTGAGGGACCATTTACTGTTTGTTGTGCTCAGTTTCGTAGTGTAATGCATTATGGAATCATATTCTGGGGAGATTATCCACATGTCTCATTCTCCTCGTTCCGAAGAGACCTGTGAGAGCAATGAAGCGTGCAAAGCCAACGGACAGTTGTGGACTCCACTTTCAAAAATCGATCATTTTACTTGTTACCAGTCTCTACATACCAGAAATGTATAACTTTGTAATAAGTAGCAGTGTAAAATTCATCAAAAAATATCCATGTCCGTGGTTATGGTGTGAGACAGGAAATTAGTCAGTGTTCAGAGATATCTCTGCCTTTAAAAAATTCAGCATTTAAACAAGTCATACAACTTTACAAAAGTATGCCATCAGAAATAAAAAATAAAGAAAACATGAAGCCTCTGTCTTTGTGTAATAGGAGTCTGAAAACCTTCTTGCATGATCATTGTTTTTGCACTGTATCTGAGTTTTTGCTCCATATATGAACAAAAAATATGAAATCAATTGCAGGAATTGTTTTTTGTAAATGAAATAAACACTAATGTAAAAATGTGTGGGAGATAAATGTTTTGTGTTTGTACCATCTTCAGTTGTGCCAGTTTTCTACTTTGAGTGTGGGCAAGAGAAATGTGAAAACTGTAATAGCCATGTAATAAGTTGTAATCTGTAACTATGCCAAGTAGGTACTTATTTTGTGTATATTTGAGTGGGACATGGAACTAAAACAACATAGTAATAAATAATATCTCTGTAAAATTGTGTTTGTGATTTATCATCACATCACCTCATGTCTTCATCCTTGACATTATAGTATGACTTGCCCAATATCATAATGTATGCTTTGTGTATCACCATGTGTTTGTGTTATACAAGAATGGTTTGGTGGGACAAATAGATAAATTGTGACATCCACTGCTGTTTAAAGGCCTTTTGTAGACTTTCCCATGAAATATGGTCTTTAGCTACACACATTCATACTGCTCAAGCATGTTTCCTAATGTCATGTACCCACCTTCTGTTAGGTTGTCAGTTCAGTCCTTTTTTTCCCCCTCATTGAATCCAGTAAAAGATTCCTTGCTGTATCTGCCATCTATTCACTTGGCTGTGTGTTCCACCCATCACCATTACATTTTCTATAGTCATATTTCTATAGTCATATTTACATCTTCCCCCCCATGAACCATGGACCTTGCCATTGGTGGGGAGGCTTGCGTGCCTCAGCGATACAGATGGCCGTACCGTAGGTGCAACCACAACGGAGGGGTATCTGTTAAGAGGCCAGACAAACATGTGGTTCCTGAAGAGGGGCAGCAGCCTTTTCAGTAGTTGCAGGGGCAACAGTCTGGATGATTGACTGATATGGCCTTGCAACATGAACCAAAACGGCCTAGCTGTGCTGGTACTGTGAACAGCTGAAAGCAAGGGGAAACTACAGCTGTAATTTATCCCGAGGACATGCAGCTTTACTGTATGATTAAATGATGATGGCGTCCTCTTGGGTAAAATATTCCGGAGGTAAAATAGTCCCCCATTCGGATCTCAGGGCGGGGACTACTCAGGAGGACGTCGTTATCAGGAGAAAGAAAACTGGCATTCTACGGATCGGAGCGTGGAATGTCAGATCCCTTAATTGGGCAGGTAGGTTAGAAAATTTAAAAAGGGAAATGGATAGGTTAAAGTTAGATATAGTGGGAATTAGTGAAGTTCGGTGGCAGGAGGAACAAGACTTTTGGTCAGGTGAATACAGGGTTATAAATACAAAATCAAATAGGGGTAATGCAGGAGTAGGTTTAATAATGAATAGGAAAATAGGAATGCGGGTAAGCTACTACAAACAGCATAGTGAACGCATTATTGTGGCCAAGATAGACATGAAGCCCATGCCTACGACAGTAGTACAAGTTTATATGCCAACTAGCTCTGCAGATCATGAAGAAATTGATGAAATGTATGATGAGGTAAAAGAAATTATTCAGGTAGTGAAGGGAGACGAAAATTTAATAGTCATGGGTGACTGGAATTCGTCAGTACGACAAGGGAGAGAAGGAAACATAGTAGGTGAATATGGATTGGGGCTAAGAAATGAAAGAGGAAGCCGTCTGGTAGAATTTTGCACAGAGCATAACTTAATCATAGCTAACACTTGGTTCAAGAATCATAAAAGAAGGTTGTATACATGGAAGAATCCTGGAGATACTAAAAGGTATCAGATAGATTATATAATGGTAAGACAGAGATTTAGGAATCAGGTTTTAAATTGTAGGACATTCCCAGGGGCAGATGTGGACTCTGACCACAATCTATTGGTTATGACCTGTAGGTTAAAACTGAAGAAACTGCAAAAAGGTGGGAATTTAAGGACATGGGATCTGGATAAGCTGAAAGAACCAGAGGTTGTACAGAGTTTCAAGGAGAGCATAAGGGAACAATTGGCAGCAATGGGGGAAAGAAACACAGTTGAAGAAGAATGGGTAGCTCTGAGGGATGAAGTAGTGAAGGCAGCAGAGGATAAAGTAGGAAAAAAGACGAGGGTTGCTAGAAATCCTTGGGTAACAGAAGAAATATTGAATTTAATTGATGAAAGGAGAAAATACAAAAATGCAGTAAATGAAGCAGGCAAAAAGGAATACAAACATCTCAAAAATGAGATGGACAGGAAGTGCAAAATGGCTAAGCAGGGATGGCTAGAGGACAAATGTAAGGATGTAGAAGCTTATCTCACTAGGGGTAAGATAGATACTGCCTACAGGAAAATTAAAGAGACCTTTGGAGAGAAGAGAACCATGTGTATGAATATCAAGAGCTCAGATGGCAGCCCAGTTTTAAGCAAGGAAGGGAAGGCAGAAAGGTGGAAGGAGTATATAGAAGGTTTATACAAGGGCGATGTACTTGAGGACAATATTATGGAAATGGAAGAGGATGTAGATGAAGACGAAATGGGAGGTAAGATACTGCGTGAAGAGTTTGACAGAGCACTGAAAGACCTGAGTCGAAACAAGGCCCCCGGAGTAGACAACACTCCATTAGAACTACTGACGGCCTTGGGAGAGCCAGTCATGACAAAACTCTACCAGCTGGTGAGCAAGATGTATGAGACAGGTGAAATACCCTCAGACTTCAAGAAGAATATAATAATTCCAATCCCAAAGAAAGCAGGTGCTGACAGATGTGAAAATTACCGAACTATCAGTTTAATAAGTCACAGCTGCAAAATACTAACGCGAATTCTTTACAGACGAATGGAAAAACTGGTAGATGCGGACCTCGGGGAGGATCAGTTTGGGTTCCGTCGAAATGTTGGAACACATGAGGCAATACTGACCTTACGACTTACCTTAGAAGAAAGATTAAGAAAAGGCAAACCTACGTTTCTAGCATTTGTAGACTTAGAGAAAACTTTTGACAATGTTGACTGGAATACTCTCTTTCAAATTCTGAAGGTGGCAGGGGTAAAATACAGGGAGCGAAAGGCTATTTACAATTTATACAGAAACCAGATGGCAGTAATAAGAGTCGAGGGGCATGAAAGGGAAGCAGTGGTTGGGAAAGGAGTGAGACAGGGTTGTAGCCTCCCCCCGATGTTATTCAATCTGTATATTGAGCAAGCAGTAAAGGAAACAAAAGAAAAATTTGGAGTAGGTATTAAAATTCATGGAGAAGAAATAAAAACTTTGAGGTTCGCCGATGACATTGTAATTCTGTCAGAGACGGCAAAGGACTTGGAAGAGCAGTTGAACGGAATGGACAGTGTCTTGAAAGGAGGATATAAGATGAACATCAACAAAAGCAAAACGAGGATAATGGAATGTAGTCGAATTAAGTCGGGTGATGCTCAGGGAATTAGATTAGGAAATGAGACACTTAAAGTAGTAAAGGAGTTTTGCTATTTAGGAAGTAAAATAACTGATGATGGTCGAAGTAGAGAGGATGTAAAATGTAGACTGGCAATGGCAAGGAAAGCGTTTCTCAAGAAGAGAAATTTGTTAACATCGAATATAGATTTATGTATCAGGAAGTCATTTATGAAAGTATTTGTTTGGAGTGTAGCCATGTATGGAAGTGAAACATGGACGATAACTAGTTTGGACAAGAAGAGAATAGAAACTTTCGAAATGTAGTGCTACAGAAGAATGCTGAAGATTAGATGGGTAGATCACGTAACTAATGAGGAGATATTGAATAGGATTGGGGAGAAGAGAAGTTTGTGGCACAACTTGACTAGAAGAAGGGATCGGTTGGTAGGACATGTTTTGAGGCATCAAGGGATCACAAATTTAGCATTGGAGGGCAGCGTGGAGGGTAAAAATCGTAGAGGGAGACCAAGAGATGAATACACTAAGCAGATTCAGAATGATGTAGGTTGCAGTAGGTACTAGGAGATGAAGCAGATTGCACAGGATAGAGTAGCATGGAGAGCTGCATCAAACCAGTCTCAGGACTGAAGACAACAACAACAACAACAACAACATTTACATCTTCCACCCCAGTCCATTTCCTGGTTAAATTGTTTAGTTTCCTGTATATCCTAGCAG
Source organism: Schistocerca gregaria (assembly GCF_023897955.1). NCBI lineage: Eukaryota > Metazoa > Arthropoda > Insecta > Orthoptera > Acrididae > Schistocerca > Schistocerca gregaria. The sequence continues at coordinate 121,856,651 of NC_064923.1, forward strand.
TTTGTGATACACATCCACCCACAGCATCCACAGCTTGCTATGGAAACCTCAGCTTTTGAATAGGTTCACTTTAACATTTCGTGTCTCATTGCAACTGGTAATAAGTTTTGAGAGAGAGAGAGAGAGAGAGAGAGAGAGAGAGAGAGAGAGAGAGAGAGAGCGTGCATGTGTGTGGTTTCTCCTTCTGTCCATTCAGTTGTTTCCATCACCTGCTGTAAATACAAGAACTTGTTTTTATTGGTTCTATAACTTCATTTTTATTTCCTACTATTTTCTTTTTTAATTTTTTTTTATACGTCTTATTTGACATATTGGAATTGATTTTCTGGCCTACTTCCAAAAGTACTCTTTTAATTGTTTCTATTTATTTTGTAGCTTATCTGCATTAGAACTGAACAGTACAGTGTCAGCAACAAATTGAAAGTAGTTCAGGTATGTCCATTAACCCACATTTCTTCTTCATTTTCACAGATTAACAATCTGAAAGCTGCCTATAGCACAAGTGGGAATGGTAGTTGTGAAATGGTATGGTCTTGCCTGTCTCCTCTTTCAGTTATGAATTTCTTAATCTTTTAATAAATTCCAATAAAATCTGTAGCACTGATGTGTGTGTTCTTCAGTATACTAATGTAAGTTGGATTAGTTATACAGAGGAGATCAGTAGGTCTACAGTTTTGAAATCCAAACTGTGGTTGGCTAAGTATCCCATTACTTTACAGGTGGACAGCAATCCTGGAATGCAATACCTTCACAAGAATTTTGAGAAAATGATGTAAGCTATGAAACTTGACAGTAGTTACTGACATCTGTGGGGTCATCCTTCTTATAGAGGGGCCCAACGCTGGCAAATATTTAATCTTTCTGGGGAAACACCATGAATTAATAATGGATTACATAATATGTTTGTCAAGGTGGTCACCAAGGGACAAATATAATTTTAGTGCTCATCACAACATAAGTTTTGACCGTATTTTTATTCTATCTGTTTAACATTTTGATTATTTTTTTATTATATTTAGTTATTACATTGAAGGATTATCTGTGCAATGAATTTTTGTTTATTTGCGTACATCTGACATTACAGAACATGCACTTGTAACGAACTTAATATATTACACATATCACAAAGTTAATACTTTTATCAATTAGTGGAAAGTCCAGGATGGAATAATAAGTTATTGGCAAGGTAGGTTGCTACTCACTGTAGAGCTGACACATTGAGATGCAGACACACACACACTGAAAAGACTATTACACTTTAAACTTTCAGCCAGAGCCTTCATCAGAAAAGAAAAACACATGTGCTTTCACAAAAGCAAGTACATCTCTTGTACACATAACCACTATTTCTGGTTGCTCACGCCAAACTGAAGCTGTAATGCATCGAACAGGAACAACAATCCATGGGGGATGGGGCGGGGAGAGGAAAGGGAAGGAAAGAAAAGGGAGTGCAAAGGACAGGAGCAGAAAAGGGTGAAAGATTGGTGGCTGCATTGGCAGACAACAGCGCACAGTGAGGTGAGTGGACATGAGTTGGGAGGAGGTGATAGGACAGAGGGGCAGATATTTTTTTTTTTTTTTTTTTTTTTTTTTTTTGCGGGGGGGGGGGGGGGCATTGGGTTACCATAATTTGATAATTTGAGGCCTGGACGATTTCAGGAGTGGAGAATGTGTTGTAAGGATAACTCCCATCTGTGCAGTTCAGAAAAACTGATGGTGGAAAGGGGGATACAGACAGCCTGGGTTGTGAAGCAGCCATTGAAACACAGCTTGTTATGTTCAGCTGCATGTTGTGTAACATGGTGGCCCATTGTGCTCTTGGTCACAGTTTGGTAGTGGCAATTAATCGTGGCAGATAGCTGGTTGGTAGTCATATTAATAGAAACAGCTGAGCAGTGAGTGCAGCAGAACTGGTACACGACATGGGTGCTTTCACAGTGGCCCAGTGTCTGATGGGGTGGGATAAGCCTGTGAGAGGATTGGAATGGGAAGAATTGGGTGGATGGATCAGGCAGATCTTACACCTGGGCAAGCCACAGGGATATGGTACATGTGGAAATGGGTTGGGTTTGGGAGTGGCCTGATGGAGTAGGATATTGTGGAGGTTGGCTGAGTGACAGAACACCACTGAAGGAGAAGAAGTAAAGATATTGGGTGGGGTGTCCCTTATATCAGGGCGTGATGATGGATAATCAAAGTACTTATCAACCATTATGCCCTGATATGAGTGAGCAAGTGCTGTGTGCAACATGGCTTCATGGTTAGTGTCACTGGCTGGGGTGCTACTATTCACTAGTTCAAACCTGACGACCAGTAATTGTTTGTTATTTAGTATTTACCGTTTCTGGAAGGATTTCAAAATTTCTTGTTTGTATATGTGGGAATATTCAGTATCTGTATGAATAGCAGCATTCCTCATCCAAGAGTTAAGTGCTGTTCTGTCTGTACACGGGTGTTCATAATAAATGTGCTCTGTGCATAGTGCTATACTTCATTGACAACTGTGCTTTTGGATTTGGACTGTATTGTGGGTTAGACATGATGATTGATGGATATGATGATACTTCAAAACACCTACATCACTGCGGCTACAATTAGGCAATGGAAAAGCCATTCCCTAAGCAGATAGGGACTGGAATACAAGTAGTACATCATCCTCGAGATCCTTGTATTCAGGAGATCAAAGGATTGCAAAAAAAAGTAAGTCAACTGAACATCAGGGTATCCATCAGAGTTTTTCGGAGACGCCCAGACAAAATGTCTGAAATGATCCAACTGAGTCGCCAAATAGAAGAGGTGGGGTGACTTGATGTGTTTAGCAGATGTGTACTTTTACCTGGATGATGCAGCTCAACAGTAGGTGAAATTTCAGTATGAACTGAAGAAAACATTTGGTGATAATCAGCAGCAAGTGTGCTTAGTGCAAGGAAAGCCCCTCTGCGACCCAGAATTCATTTGTGGGTACGGGCTTGGTTACCCTTGGGTTCCTGAGCTGGGGGCTGATAATCATTATCAGTCCTCTATCACCATAAGCCCTGGGCATGCTTCAGCAACCACAATGTAGCACAGAGGTGGAGTGTTGTGTGTCTCAGTGGGGCTAAACAAACACTATCATTGTAAGAGGTACAGAGGAAAACACGCGTGCCTGAACATAGCCCAGTTCACTACTGCCAGTGACACGTCATCGTAACCCATTTGTGCTTAACATAGAAAGGATTGCACCATAATTTAAGAGTGAAATTGAAAAATAAAATAACTATTTTTCAAAACGTGTCTGAGAAAGAGGGGTCATTTAGATACTGTTACCTGTGCCCAGGGTGGTTGATGACAGATGTTCCTTTTGGTGATCCACTGTGCTCCTATGAAAATACCACCAGAGAGGCAGTGGTAGGACACAATTTACACCGAGATAGCAAACTGTCTGCATCAGTCAAATGCCAATGTGTGTTGAGCCTCAGATGATGTCAGAGTTGGGCAGACGTGCATGCATTTTCGGTAAAATTAGGTAGTGAACTCATGAGGACTGTACACTGTCCTGAGTCATTTAGATTTCACGGAAGTAACTGCTTGTGTGCTACCCTTAATGCTGACAAAATTGCATGGCAAATGGTGAGATTATTTTCCACTTTCAGGGTGAGCAATTAACTTTTGGTGATTAGAAATCAGGGTGATAGACCATTTTACTTGGAACTTCCCTTAGAGGTCACCTTTGAACTGTTAATAGTACTGTTTCTGATAGGGATATTAGTTACAATACTATTTCAGTTAGTTAAAACTCATTCATAGTTCCTGATCCTGCCGAGTAAATAGCACGTAGGAAAATTTTCTTTCAATGAGCAAAAAGAGTAATGTGAACTTGCAGACTGAATATTAGGGTCAGTATGTTCTCCATCACTTTCTGGCTGACTGCAAAATTAGTTTTCAGGCTCTTGTAGGCAGCAAATGTCGGTGGAAACCACGCACAGAAAGTTTTTCATTTCATAATGACATAATGAAGTAATGACCATTTGATCATTACCTGCCACCACATGGCAGGGAACAAGGATCTTGGCAGTCAAGTTTGGCTTCACTGTCCAGATTGTGAGGATAGCAGAAACCCCTATCAAAAAACTTTTATTTAAAAAGGTGTTGCATGCTGATGAGATGAGTGGCTGTTTAGGTGGAACAGTTATTAGCAGACAACCTCTGGGTGACCCAGGCTTGCTTAGGCATGTGGGTCTCTGTCTAGGTGGACTTTTATTTCCCTAGCTGGTAGTGGAACTGAAATGGAACCCTTGAAATTCTCTCCTACTCTTAGTGGAAAGAGTGGGCTGCTGGTAGGTGCCAACACCCAATCAAACAAGATCGTTCATGTAGACAGTCCTCCTGACTCAGGAGTTCATTCTGAAAGTATCATCTCTAGCAACAGAACACATGCTGGTATACAGTATACCATCGAAACTGGACTACACACCATCTTGAATTACAGCAGAGGTGTTGGGACATTCAGGGATCTGGTAGACATTCCCAAGGAGGAAAGGAAAGGTGAGTGGGCTCCAGAAAGTAAAGTTGATGTACAAAACATAATGAAAAGGCTGAACGGGGATCTAGTAAGATCCAGCTCCTCAACCCTGATGATCAAGAGCACGAAACATCCTGAGCACACTGAGGCAGGCTTTCTTTGCCTAAGAGTGCGACCTTATGTCCCCACCCCAATGTGCTGCTGCAGATGCCAGTATTTTGGGCATAGTACTCTTGTGTTCACAAGAGAAGCCATTTATGGCAAGTATGGTTAGGCTGCCCGCCAAGGAGTTGCCTGTGCATCTCCTTTGAAGTGTGTGTTAATTGCTCTGGGACTCACTTTATGTGGACTTGGGACTGCAGTGTATATCACGAAGAATGGAAGATACACGAGTTGAAGACTACAAAGCGCCCCCCAGATGGTGAGGCCAGAAAGATGTATAAAGCCATGCTGCCCCCAATGTTGCTATCTTCTTTGCTTCAGTTCTTAAACAGCCAGTGCAGAAAGCCGATGTTGCTACCCAAACGGAGGTTACTAGTGTCAGCACTAGTACCTGCATTTGTCAATGCACTTGTTAAGCTTTAGTTATTTTGTTCCTCCCCACAGAACTTTGGAAAAGGCAGTGGTTCCAGACATTGCAGACCCCTCCGAATATTCAGTCTGGTACACCATCCAGTGCTGCCACTACCACAACCATGGTAGTATCTCTGAAGCCCAGGGCAAAAAGTCAAAGCCCAGGCATGCACCAATGACAAGGTCGGAAAGTAAACAATGTGACGATGTCATCGTCTTCCTCTCTGACATCTCTCATGATTCTTTTGTATAGCTAATGGACCATGATGTTGGATTGGGCAATCATCTCAACCCAAGACTGAGCCTCCACGCATTGCAAGCTTCCCTTGTGATGGAAAGACAGGATAAAAATCCTACCCTCATGAGAGATGGCTTCTGTGGAACATTAGTGGGTTCGGGACACGTGGAGGAGGTGAGTCTACTGACATAGACACACTTCTTGTGCCTTTGTTTACAAGAAAGATTTTTAAAGCCACTGACACCCTGGCCCTAGGGGGTATACCCTCCACTGAAAGGATGACCTCACTGGGGCAGAGCCAAGGAAGAAGTTGGTGTGTTTGTCAATAACACACACCTTTCCTCTGCTCTCTCCTTGCTTACAGACTTGCAAGCAATAGTTGTTGCAGTTCATGTGGGTCAGAAGATCACTACATGCTCCCTGTATTTACCACCACAGGACGCAGTTGACTCTGAGACCTTCACAGACTTTATTGAACAACTACCCTGCCCAATTCTCCTATCGGGTGATTTCAATGCCGATAATGTATTATGGGGCTTGCACTATACTTGCCCTAGGGGTTGAATCTTGGAGAACGTCATGATGTCACAGGTGCTGTACATCCTCATTATGGGCAGTTCCACTAATTTCTTGGCTGCTACTGGGTTGTCATCAGCCATCGACCTCTCTTGTATGCTGCTCTGCTGGTGACTCCACTCATTGGTAAACAACTGATGACCTTCATTCCAGTGAACACTTTTCACTGTGATCCACCTACTGGATGGAGTACTACCTAAACAGACACCATCAAAATGAATGGACAGCAGGGCTAACTGGATATTGTTCAGCCAGCTGGCTGTGTTGGAATACCATGATAGTGTTCGGTAATTAGTGGACCACATTACACGAGTGATCCATCATGCCATTGACTTATCAATCTTATATAAAGCCCTCAAGTCAGATTAGGAGGCAACCTGTTCCTTGGTGGATTGGTGAGTGCCGCTCAGCAATGGGACAGGCATCCTGTTCTTTGGTGATTTAAGTACCACCCAACAGCAGACAATATCACAACCTTTTGGGTCAGCAACTGTGGCAGACATTCCTGGACTCTTGATCTACAAATGTATGGGAGCCGTCAGGAGGATTTCTGGTAAATACAGTAATTAGTTTACCTGCAGCAGCGCTGCTGAAACAAAGGTGTCTCCAAACTATGCCCAGAGACATTGCTCAGGCGTGGCAGAGATTTTGCTCAGACTACTGACAGTGCCAGCCAGGATTTGGTGTTTTGCCGCTATGATGCAACTGCAGAGAGGGGCAAGTTGAACTTCAGATGCAGCAGTTCAAATCTTACAAATACCCTTTTTCCATGTGGGAGCTGGAAACGGCATTGTTTGATACTTGTGATACTGTGCCCGGTCGCAACAAAACCTGGCACTGATGCTTTGACATTTGCCTACAGCATGCAAGGAAAGTTTCCTTAAATGTTTTAATTTGATATGTCAGACAAGTCACTTTGCCCAACCCTTGGCGAGAGCAGTTTTGATCCCTCTTCTCGAACCAGGAAAGGACTCCATATTTCCAAGTAGTTATTGGAGTATTACCTTAACGAGCTGTATTGGAAAGGCCATGGAATGAATGGTTAACTGTCATCTGGTCTGGTTGTTGGAGACCAGGCAGCTCTTTAGCCATTCCCAATGTGGGTTCCATAGATTTCAGTCCACTGTTTACAACCTGACCTTTGTAGAGGTGGCTATTCAGCAGGCTTTGTTACATAAACGTCACTGTCTCAATGTATTCTTTGACATCAGTAAGGCATTCAGCACTAGTTGGAGGCATAGTACTCTAGAGCAACTTCACCAATGGGACTTTCGTGGCCACCTCCCCATCTTCACACCGTCTTTCCTGTCTAACCAGATTTTTAAGTCCCGTGTTGGTGACATACTGTTGGATCATTTTGAGCAGGAGAATGGCATTTTTCAGGGCAGTGTTTTAAGTGTTGTGCTCTTTGCTACAGCCATAAACAGTATGGCATCTACAGTAAGGAGAGCTGTACAACACTCCTTATTTATGGACGATTTTGCTGTTCCAATTCCTCCTCCAGTGTTGCAACAGCGACATGTCGGTTGCAACTTAGGTTTTTTGTGGTTGCCACACCTAAAAGACCTGAAAGCCCTCTGAAGTCACTGGATATTATGAAGCGACTTAGCCACAGACCTTGGGGAGCAGGCAGAGCATGTCTCCTCCAGTTTTATATGGCTTTCGTGCATTTGTCACTAGACTACGGCTGCACAGTGTATAGATTGGTGAGGCCTTCTTATGTAAAGATCATTGACGCTATCCACTATGTGGACATTAAGCTGGCCATGGGTTGTTGTATAACTAGCCCATGCCCTGCCCAGTCTCTGTGCTGAGGCTGGAGAACTACCACTTACAGTCTGATAGCAACTCCTCATGATGTGTCAGGCATGTAAGTTCCCTGCAGCTCCGAATTCATGTGCATACTATATAGTTGCTCATCCGTGTGTGGAATGCTTTTTCTCCACATTAGTTAAGGACATTTTAGCTTAGCAACACAGCTCTACAGCTGTGTTTACAGATGGAGCGAAACAGGGGGACTTCATTGATTGCTCTGTTGTTTTTGCTGATTGTATCCTCAATGCCCGGCTGCCTCAAGACATTACTGTCTTAGACACGGAATTATCACTGGAGCAGATGAGATGTGATTAGAATACTAAATTCCTTGTCTATTCTAGTTATCAGAGAGCCCTTCGTTCTCTAAAAAACCTAAACCCAGCAGATAAAGTAGTCCAGAATATCCAGGATGCCCTCTTCTGACTACAAAGGGCAGGGAATGAGGTGTCTTCCGCTCTGTACAAGTCCACTAGGGTATTGCAGGGTGGATGTAGTACCCACAGAGGCAAGTGGTGATCTTCAGTTAGTGTGGTGTTTCATACCCCTGCATGCTATTCCCTTGCTGTCGAGACACAGTCTTGTGTCGATGGAAGAATTAGTTGTTGGAAATGACAGACGATAAGTTCCATTTAGTAAAGCCCACAACACTGCTGTGGTGTACCTTCTTCTGGTCACATTGATGGGACAAGGTCCTCCTTACTTATCTTCGCGTAGGCCACAGCCATATGATGCATGGCTTCTTGCTCTGGCGAGGAAACCCTGCAGTGTTTGGTGCTTGTGGTGTACAAATCACTGTGCACCACATGTTATCAGACTGTGTTTTATTTTCAGGCCAGAAGGTAGCAGGAGATGTGCTGACAGACATGCCCTCTATTTTAACTGACTGCAAAGTAAATGTAGTGAGAGTTTTTAAAGTTTTGTTAATTGCCCAACAGTTTTCCCAAGATCTTAGGGAGATGGTCTTAATGTGTTAACAGGATATCTGGCTCACCCATGTTTTCTTGTTAAGTACATACTCAGTCACATTTGCCAGTGCTGTTGTTTTAGCTCCTCTGCTGTTTACTTGTGTTTCAATTGCTGGTATAACAACTTAAGCATATTCTCCTTTGTCTTAAGACACGAGAGAGAGTTATTGTGTGAGTGAATGTGAGTGATGTGGGATTGAGTACACAAGTGTCATTTTTTATGTTTCATCCTCACTGTGTGCAACAATTTGAATGATTTTATCTTTATTCAGTCCTTTTGAAACGTCTCGGATTGCTGATAACCTTGCCATTGAGCACTTGTCAAGTCAAAAAAAACACACACACACACACACACACACACACACACACACACACACACCACACACGCCACACACACACACCACACAATAGATACTAATAGAAGACAAACATCAGTTCATGCCAGCTAGAAATGTTGGACTGAATACGTAATGGGTACCAGCCATGAATGTAGACCCTCATATTTCAGGAGGCAATGGAAAATGTTGAAGAAATCTGTCTGTCTTTAGCACCAGACTTAGCCAGCAGTAGAATGTGCCAAGGCAAATGACTTGGTCAACTCCGACTTATGCTGTAGCCATCAAATGACAGCCGGGTATCTGACTAACATAGGTACAACCAATTCCTCCACCAAGCATAATGCCCTGCAGAACAACACACATTTGTAGGATGGAGAAAAAAAACCAGTTTATTTTCACTGTGGGTGACCTAGACATGTTGTGCACTACTGCAGAGAAACAAGATGTTGGACAACTATTGCCCTGCAAGACATTGACCATCACAACAGTCCTACAGACAAGTCAACTGCTGATGATTGTAGGAAACCTGTGGGACAAGGCACATAACTGTACCCAAGATGAAGTCATTTTCCAGCATGCTGTAGTTGTTTCCTGTTGCCGCACAGAAGCGCTTATCTCTTGCCTAGCCTTCAAATTCATGAAAATTGAGTGAGGTGAACACTGATGGAGGTGAGGCCACCACGGATGAAAATCCTGTTGGCATCAGTTACCAAGATATCAGGAAATATCTTTGACAGCAAACCTGTTTGGGCATTAGATAACTCAGTTACTTCATTTTCTGTAATGTCAAATACATGTTGCCGGCAGCCAAAGAAGACTGTGTTCTGTGATATGAAACTGGTTGTGCTGAAAGTCAAAATTGTAAATATGTCCAACTGACAGGATCCCAACCATATCAGACATCAATGAAGTTTAGGGACATTCTGCTAGATTTGTTACCGGTAGATGTGATCTGTGCTCGAGCGTTACGAAGATGCTTCATGAACTCAAATGGGAATTCCTGGAGAAAGTGTTATTTTTATGAAAGGCTATTGAGAAAATTTAGAGTACCAGTATTTGCAACTGACTGCAGTATGATTGTACTGCCACCAATGTACATTTAGTTTAAAGACCACAAAGACAAGATAAGAGTATTTAGGGCTCCAACAGAGGTGCATAGACAGTCATTGTTACCCCACCCCATTTGAAAGTGGAACAGAAAAGGAAATGGATAGTAATGGTCCAAGGTGCCCTCCGCCATGCAACTTATGGTGGATTGTGGAGTATATGTGTAACTGTAAATAAGTTATCAAACTTCTTCTTCTTCTGTCTTGAAGCACTACTACCCACCAATACCTATCCTATTCACAGTGAACACCATCTTAAACCACTCGTAGCCCCATATCGTGCTTTGCTGACCTTTTTAATTTGCCGCATCCTCCAAAACTCCCTCCTAACACTCCATAAAATCCAGAATCCAAAGAAACCTAAAACACCATTGTCAGCCTTTCCATCAAAATCCTCAGTCCTATAAAAGAGTCAGTCCTGTCCAGGAGCAGCACATCGAATTTCACACCCAAGTTGAAAACGGTTGGACTCTTTCTCTTGATCCCTACAGTGGAAACATTTATTTGCTACAAATCCCACTGGCCAAAGCCAACCTGAGTGCAATATTGAACCTTCTGTATACCAGTTCATAGCACCCTCCCCCCCTCCACCCCCCAAGAATTCCTTGCCTCCAGCTTGGTCTCACCATCCTCCCCCAGGTCCCTTCCCAGGAATGAAAACCTCTCAACAGAAGAAAGGATAGCCATTCACAACCTCAAAACAGGCCATGATTTAATTACACTTCCTGGAGACAATTGCTTCACCAGTATTGTGATGAATTACAATGACTACAGATGGAAAGCTTCTGCCAACTAACTGGCTCATCTGACTGTAAGCTATGCCATTGTGACCCCATCACACAAGTCCAGCATAACCTTCAGTTCTTGCTCAAATTCATAGACCCATCACAGAATATTTTCCCTGAGTCTATCCCCAACCTCTCTCCTATGACCTTTCTGCACACCCCCTTCTACATGCTTCCCAAACTCAACAAACCTGGGTGCCTCATTGTAGCTTGTTCTCTGCTACCACTGAAAGAATCTCTGGTCCTGTCGATCAACACTTCCAACCAAATGTTGGCAGTCCTGCCTCTCATTTCAAAGATACAAACAACTTCCTTTCCTGACTCTCATGATTCTCACTCTACTATCACCAGGATTCCTACTTGCCACTGTTGCTGCCACCTCCCTATACTCCAACATCCCTCACACTCACAGCTTCTCTTATGAAAGGAAGGTATTTAAATAAATCCATGACACGGCCATTGGCACCCACATGGCACCCTCCTATGCCAACCTGTTCATGAGCCATTTAGAGGAAGCCTTCGTAGCCTCCTACACCCCTTACCTTCTTCTGATTCATTGAGGATATATTTGATCTGGACCCAGGCCCAAGACAACCAATCCTCCCTCATACCTCCACAACTTCAGCACCTTCTCCCCCATCTGCTTCACATGGTCCTCTACAACCCATTGTGCCACTGTCCTGCTCTTTGACCTTCACTTGTTTGATGGCTCCATCCATACCTCTGTCTGTATAAAACCCACCAGCTACCAACAGTTCTTGCATTTTGAAAACTGTCACCCCTTCCACACCAAGAAATTGCTCCCATACCGTGTTGACACCTGTGTATGGGGTATCTACAGTGACACGAATGCCCTTGCCCAGTATACTGAAGGGCTTGCAGAAGCCTTCAGAGACAGGCACTACCCTCCAAATCTGATACGCAAAACAGATTGCCTACACCGTATTCTTGCACATCCCTTGTCCTCCCACAAACCCCAAGAATCAGGTGCAAAGGAGTGCACCCTCATCACCAAATACCAGCCTGGACTGGAGCAGCTGAGCCATGTTCTTCACTAGGACTTTAACTCTTGTCATGCCTAGAAATGAGGGACACGCTACCCTTGGTCCTTCCCAACCCTCCTAAAGTGGTATTCCATCACCCATCCAACCTACACAACATCCTGGCCTCTCCTTATGCCTCACACACTCCCAGTCCCTTGCCACTTCCAGTCCCTTGCCCCAAGAGTCATATCCCCATGGAAGACCTAGGTGCAGGATATGCCTGATTCACCCACACAGCACATCCTACTCCTGTCCTTTCAAAGGCTTATTCTATCTCATCAGAGGCAGGACCACATGTGAAAGCAGAATTGTAATATACCAGCTCTGCTGTGTTTTGTGCGCAGGACGTTATCACCAACCAGCTGTCTACCAGAGTAAACATTTATCACAATACTGTGGCCAAGAAGAGTGTTTCCACCCATTGGTGCACCACACTGCTGAGCACAAGATGCTCCTGTTCAGGGGCTGGTTCATAACCCATGCCGTCCTCCATCACCAGCTTTTCTTAACTATATAGTTTGTAGCTATCCTTGCAATACATCCTTTGCCTTCGTCATTCTCCTGCCTTCAGTCTCCACTAACCACTGTCTCCACTCCTCACGAACAGTTTCTCTTTTCTCTGTCCCATCGCCCCCTCCTAGTCCATGCCACTACATCATCTGCATCATGCCACACACAAACTCAGCAGCTCCGATACTTTTGTGTCATGTGTGTAACCCTTGCAGCTGTTATCGCTCTCTCCCACTTTCCTATTATGCACACCTGCTGCCTCCCACTGAACTGTTAGCTATCTGTCCCCAACCCCACTTCCTACTTCCTGCTTCTTTCTGTCTCTACCAACCCCAGCTGATACAACCCTTCATCTCTGTCCACGTGCTGAATTGCAATCCCAGTATTGTGTGTCCAGCTGGCACAGTGTGTGTGTGTGTGTGTGTGTGTGTGTGTGTGTGTGTGTCGGAGGAGGGGGGAAAGGGAGGGGGGATTCTTCTGTTACTCAGTGAATGATGTTCTTTGCTGCTGAGATTTGCATTCTGCCTGAACTTTCCTTACTATATATAAAAGTACTACTCTACCTGATACAAAATATGTGGCTAGCCATTCACATATGTGAGGAGTAAGAATGGATCCAAAGTTAATCTGTGTGACTCTCCATTGATAATTCACCCTTGGTTACTAAAATATTCCTTATTTCAGTATTATCTTTTGCATTTCTGTTGTTAAGTATGATTCAAACCATTTTCCTATAAAACTAAATCTTTTGTATAGGAGAACTTCATCCCCTGCGTAACCAAATGCATGAAGTGGATGACAAAAAATACCTAGTTGGTGATTTTTTCATTGTTTTGAATCCGTGGAATTGAATTTTGTCAAGCGATATGACAAGATACGCTAGTACACACAATGTAAATTAGAGGTCATTGATATGATTTGAAGATATCTTTGGAATGGCATTAAGTTGTGTAATTTCTTCAGTACTGTCAGAGTGACCCTCATAATAGTCTTTAGTTTGAAATGATTTTACACACCTAATTCCTAAAGTTTGATGCACATTTTTAACTTGTTGATGTTCATCTGCATGTACTTGCTACAGTGATACATGTCACATGTTAACCCTTTGACAGCTATGCGCAACACTGGCGGATGTGCCTCATGTGCTTCATTGTTGCGCCGCTCGCTCTGTGCCAGCTGCGGAATGCTTCTGGTGTGCTTGCCATGTGCAATTCTTCCAACACGCTTTCTGTTTTGTTGTGGTCTTTGGACTGGCTTTGGAAGAATTGAGGATGTATATTTACAATATTTACGCTTCATTTTCGTTTCATTTTCGTGCGAGGTGCATTTTATTATAATGTGTATACAAATAGATGTTTGCAACAGTGATACACGTCTACATTCTCTCAAAACAAGAATTAACAGTTTTTTATTTCTGTCGTCCTTGTGGGTTGCTGTGCGTCTTCATTTGAAGATGATGAGTGTTGAATAGAAGTACTCAGCTGCGGACTTCCTCTCTATGTTGTAGGCTTTGCACTAGCAATTGCAGACGGAGATGAATGAGAATCAACATCATCTGTAGATTGTAAACTATTCGTAAGAGAATCTTCTTCATCCGAATCGCTGTCTATTGATGAGCGTAGCAATTCTTCAGAGTCACTCTCCGTCAACATCTGTATTATCTCTTCAGAGGTTAGGAGCTTTTTACATGCCGTCACAATACATAAATTCACTATGCAAACATAAGTAAATGATAGCCAACTGATATCTGAACCAAGAATAGTCTCTCGCAGAAAGGCACGAAATTACAGTTAGACAGAAATCACAGTAGTGTCATCTGTTTTGTCTAAAGCAAATCACTCATGCAAGTGTTATGAGAGTCCGCAAAAAGTGCTGAACTCAATGCCAAATGTAATCGTGTTCTGCATATTGAAACACTATCTGTTGTAGTTAGAGCAAACGATAAGGTGTAGCGAGAGTCCGTCAGTAGCACTGAAAACAAACAGCCGCTGTATTCAAGTGCAGCTAAACAATAGGAGAGCGAATGTCTCAGAACTTCAACAGCAGTCGGCACCACCTGGAGCATGGGAGCACTGAACTGCTTTGGCAGTCAGCCACACCCAGGGCACGGCGTGGTTGGACTGCTGTAGCAGTCAGCCGCAGACAAAGGGTTAACGAAACACTGTTTGACATTTAAAAATGCCTCTTTAGACTTGACAAGACACATGTTATAAAATGAAATCCAGCCCTTCTCCATTTCGTGGTTTACTTTTTTATTTATCAAAGTTGTCTATATTAAATTTCCTTCTCTCCTTTTGATTCTCAATTTTTTTAAGATATTACAAGAAAAGAATGTTTGGCTCGAAAATACTTAAATTTTTTACCAAATGTGCTTGTTGTGGCCTCATAAATAGCTAGTATATGTTCCTGTTAATAAACAATGTACTTATGCTTGTTCCTTGAGTCTCTTAGAGATTTTTTTTGTATTTCAGTCCCTGTGGCATAAAATTGATGTGAGGAAGTATATTACTTCAAACTGGTGGGGAATAAACAGACTGGTAAGCTTTTCTGCACTTTCAGTGGCAACTAACATTACTTTATATGCAGTAAAACATATGGTAGATGCAGTGTCATTGCTTTAGCATAAAATTTGTGAAGTGCAATTTGAATTTGAAAATTTAGGTTAAGCATAACTGTCAATGTTCTATGAGTATTAATTGAAATTCAGAAAAATCTCTAATCAGTCATTACTTATAATTTTCAAAATTTAAAGTCAGTGGTGAATTTATTTTTAAAAAAGTCACATGCTTCCTCCACAAATTGTTGCCTTTAGTTTCTGATGATGATTATCTCAACACAAACATAGTGAGACTGCTTGCATTGCTAAGGAAATGTCATGACATATAAGTGCACGACTGTTTTTGAGCTTTAACTACATTTTTATGCTGTGACCATTGTCACGAAAATCTAACTACTCAGTGGCAGTAGACATGTAGTATACCACAGATGAGCCTGCACTCTATCAGAAGACAAAAACTACTCGGTCCCTGCACAGCCTGAAGGAAAATCACATGCAGAAATATTTTCTGCAGTAGGAGGAGTGGACAACACTGTCCTGTAGGCAAATGTGTCTGACTTTGAAGGGAAGCACTACTAACTGAACTTATTTGGCAAGTATATAGATTTGCATCATCAGTCTGGTTGGTTTTGTGTCAGACATGAGACATATACTGCACCAGCAGCAGGTGTAACTCAATATGTAGAAATGCAAGTACAACTACTTCAAACAATTCTCAGCATCCCCACTAGCTAGTAACACTGTGTTAATGATTTTGAAATTACATTTCTCATCAACTGAATAGATGAAATTTGTTTTTCTGTACAAATTTCTCCTCAATTTATTACATATTATCTTCATTGGCAGTATGTTGAACTTATACAACATGTGTGCTTTACTTTTGTTGAAGCTATACTTCTGCTTGAGGCAGTATAAGACACCATCCGCACAGCACACAACCTTTATACACATACTTTTCCACCAACAATTTCATTTATTCAGTTGCACACAGAGATACCTCAAATTGATTCATTTAACCTGTGACACATATGTCCTACTTAGACTTAAGTTTTCTGAGGTTTCCCTAAAGAATGTCAGGTAACTGTTGAGGCAATTACTTTGAAAAGCTGTTAGTATGTAGTTAAAAGATTACTGGTTAATTTGTAGAACCTGTGTACATTTTTCTAATATCTGGGCACAGGGGAACAGTACAGAGAAGTATGAAATATGCCAGTATATGAAATCAATAAGTTGTAGAGAAGGTGAATGAAAGCCATAGATTTGTTGAGGCTCTTAGATTAGATAAAAACACATAATGCTAGTGCAGATCTCCAGTGAATTTGGTAACACGTTGCTAAGTTCATAAGTAGTCAGTATAGTTCATAAGAAAGTGTAGCAAAGATACTAGGAGAACTTAATGGGAATCTTTTGAAGAAAGGCAATGTCGTTCTCATGAAACATAGTTGAGTAAATTTAGAGAACTAATATGTGGTGAGGACTGGTGCTTCTATTGCATTTAATGTATAGAGACCATGAAAATAAGATGAGAGATTAGGAGCTGAATTGAGGCATATAGACTTTCTTCTTTCCCCTCTCCATATGCGAAGACTGGAAGTCACTAACATTGTAGTATTAGTACATTAGTACTATTAGCTGAGCACTGTATATTGGCTTGAG
Source organism: Schistocerca gregaria (assembly GCF_023897955.1). Classification (NCBI taxonomy): domain Eukaryota; kingdom Metazoa; phylum Arthropoda; class Insecta; order Orthoptera; family Acrididae; genus Schistocerca; species Schistocerca gregaria. The sequence continues at coordinate 121,873,314 of NC_064923.1, forward strand.
GGGAATATGTATATAGAAATAGATGTAAATTTTTCAGCCCGTCTTTGTCCAATGCAAGTCTGTATACCATCTCTAGATCTGGTCAGGAGATCAGGTGGACTGATGAGTAATTCGGAATTTCCAAGTAATGTGCTCCCACAGGTGATCTCTGTTATTGCTGTAGGAAGCAATGAGCAACTCGGAGGCTGGCTAATCAGAGAAAAACAGAAGACTGTGAAAAAAACAATTGAGGTGCTTATTTGACAGTGAAGAGAGGGCGTGCATTCATATTGTTTGGAGCAGTATGGTGTGGTGCACAGTACCACATAGATAATGATTTTCTCTAAGAATACTATTACATTTCGAATTCAGAAATAAATTATGTTTCATTGTGTAGAATGGTGTCACCAGATAGATCCTTAGGTTAGTGACAACTGCAAATCTGAAGTCTGGGTATTGATCCACAGTTCTTCCTAGCATCTTTTCTGTTAATTATCACAACCTTCATGTTCAGCAATGATTTCAAGTTGCCAACTCCTCAACTTCTGTATGTATCTTTTTATTTTATAGTCATCAATAGTGTGCAATTTTAGTTGTGTAGCCGTATTCAGGCAAATCAAACTTGTCTCTCTTCTGTGTTAACCATTCTTTCCAACCACGCTGAAATAATATGAAACTTCTACCTGTGGAACTTTTGCTGTGACCAGCACTGTCCATCAGTAATGACACTCATTGATGGGAGATTTACTCGGTCTTCCTTCCAATTTCATATGTGTTAAGGTACTCGTAGGTCCAAGGCTTCCAGTCTGATAGTGAAGCTTTGTACCGAGCCTATGCCAGTTAGCTCTAAGTATGTTATCTTTTGCGTATTTAACAACACTCAAGTTATGTTGTTGTTATGATAAATGTTAGTATTGTTACTGTCATTTCTGTTGTTTTTTAGGATTTTACCACAATTCATGAAGTCGTAGACATCATCACACAAAGCAGACTACTGTCTGAGGAAGATTTTAATTTAATTTCCAGTTTGGACGTTGATAAAGAACATCAGCGTACACTAAGGTGTGTATTGTGTCATTTATTACAGTATGTTTTGTATTTATTAGTATCTGGATATGAGAAGCAGGCAAAACAACAATAGACAGACGAAGGTAAGCATGGCGGTGAAAATAAAATAAATAAAAAAAATAGTAGGAGCATATACGAGATATATTGGGTGGCCTTCCCCAAGTTTCAGTGCCAATTTTTTTACAAGCTCTCTTTAAGCCTAACTGTCCTCGGCAAGTTGGTCTTTAACTGTTTGTGGAATAAAATCTTCACATTTTTCTAGCTACATTATTTCAAAACTCTTATTCTGTGTGTTTGTTGTAGACATACATGTTGATCACGTTTGACAACAAAGAACCACTTGTGTTCACAAAGGCTGTACCTAGCTTAGTCACCACTGATTGAAGTACTGTGTGTTTATGTTAAGGTCATTCAACTGCATTGTCATATGTACTATGTTGTGATGGCCTTAGCTGTCACAGTGACAACTGCAGATGCCACAACTCACATTTGTGGCCTTACTGTCACTTACCTTTTTGGCCCCAGCGTTGGTGTACATTGCTTTTGTGATCATGTAAAAAAGTCTACAACATTCATATTACTACTACTTATCAGCCGTACACCTTATCCTTCCTGCCTTTTCTGCTGGCTGATTACCTAGTAGGTCCAATGGTCCCAAAAGTGATTTTATTACATTGGCATTGTCTTTTGGATTTCTAGCAATTTCTGTTGAGGTGCAACTGGCAGTTTACATACTTTGAGAGATAACATTCCTTTTGTCTTTACAGATTCATTTCAATGGAAATCAAACATAATTATTGTAACTCATCTTTCTTAATACCTTTTTCCATGCAGTACCAGTACCAACACAAAAACTACTATCTTAAGGCTGTTCATTGGAGAAGATAGAAATATGATAAATAGGAATATGATTACACTCTCTGTGCAGTATATGACAGAAACAGCAGAACTGTTTCCCAACCTTTATGTAATATTATGTCTCTATATTTTATCAGCAGGTTTTCATGTGAATCTTGTTACTTTTAGCCTGGGATTGTCATTCAACTTTCCTGAGCATCTCCATAACACGGTTGTATGGGTTGTGCTGATCTGTTCTGAACGTATCAGCATTTCACTGAATTTATCCAAAGTCCACTGTTATATCCACTTCATAAGATTGTAAGCACTAGAACAATATTGTAGAATAGGTCTCACTTCCTCAGGTCTCACTTTCTTTGCAAATGCCCCAAACTTAACCAGAACTCTCCCAACATATGTAAGTTGTTTATTTGCCTTTCCTGCTACTGATATCATATGTTTCTCAATGCTATGTAGCTTTGGAATGAGAACTCCTAGATATTTAAACACTGTGGCAGGTTTCAGAAGCTTATGTATGATTTCTCAATTGTAAACTATTAGATTCTTTGACAATGTAATTGACAAAATAATGTAATTGGATACATAAATCAAGCAGTGGCAGAACACACACATAAAAGGAGGTTATAATTAGTCGAGATTTTAGAACCAGTGGCTCCTTCTTCTGGCAGAAGGATTGAAGGTGAAGGAAGATGGGTGAACGAAAAGAAAGGACTGGAGAGGTCTAAGAAAAGGTGTAGATATCGGGAAAGTCACCCAGAACTTTGGGTCTTGGGAGACTTACCAGACAGGATGAGAAGGAAAAACTGATTGCTGGGGACTGCACCAGATGAGATTTGAAAACCTGAGAGCTTAAAGGTGGAAGAAAGGGTGATATGCTAGACATAGAGTACTGCTTAAACATCATGCATGAGTTAATAATAGTGAAAAGCTAAGTGTATTTTACGTAACAGAGGTGGACAGTGAAAAATAATCAGGTAAGCCAATGAAAAAGGTACAAAACTAAAACAGAGTGATGAAAAGAGTAGTTGCTGTGAAGGAATGTTGAGACAAAATAAATTTACATAAATTAAGGCCAGGTGGTTGGCTAGAACCAAGGAAATGTTGAAGTGCTAGTTCCCACCTCCGGAGTTCCGAGAAACTGGTGTCTGGGGGAAAAATGCAGATGGTGTGTGCGGTGAAACTGGCACTGAGGTCACAGTTGTCATGTTGTAGAGTATGCTCTGCAACAGGATATTGCGTGTAGCCAGTATACACCCTCTGCCTATGCCCATTCATCCTAGCTGATAATTTGATGGTAGTCGTGCCAATGTAAAAGGCCGAACAGTGTTTATGTAACAGCTGGTATATGACGTGTAGTTTCACAGGTGGCTTTCCCTTTGGTAGTGTGTGTTTTGCTAGTTACAGAGGTGGCATAGGTGGTGGTAGAAGGGTATGTAGGGCAAGTCTTACAGTGGGGATGGTCACAGGGGTAGCAGCCATTGGGTAGGGAGATGGATGCAGAAGGAGCATAGGGTCTGACAAGAATATTGAGGAGATTGGAAGGGTGACAAAAAGCTACTCTAGGTGTGGTGGGAAATCTTAGACAGAATGGATCTCATTTCAGGGCATGATTTTAGGAAGTAATGGCCTCATCAAAGTAGCTGATTAGTACATTCCAGACCATACTGAGTGACCAAGGCCATGCTCAGAAGTTGTTTTTTTGGAGGGATCAGCAGTACCAAGATTGGATATGATGGCCTAGGAAATTTGCTTTTGAACTAGGCTAGTGGGGTAATTACAGCCAGTGAAGGCTGAGGCGAGAATTGTGATGTATTGGTGAAAAGAATGTGCATCTGCACAAATATGTTTGCCTTGAATGCCAAGCCTGTGTGGGAGGAAACATTTGACACTGAAAGGATAGCAACTGTCAGAATATAAGTACTGTTGTTTGTTAGTGGGTTTAATGTGGACAGAAGTGTGTAGCTGGCCTTTGGTGAGGACAGGATCAACATCAAGGAAAGTGGCATGGGATTTGGAATAGGACCATGTGAAATTTAATTGGGAGAAGATATTTAGAGATTATAGGAATTTTAACAGGTCAGCCTCACCAAGAGTCCATATAGCTGAAGTCCCCACCATTATTTTTCCAGCAGACAAAGGATCTACCACTGTGGTACTTGACCAAAAGGAGTTTGTTTGTGAAGGTCTGCACCAGCTGTGTGACACCTCTATACACAGCGTCTGCCATAAAGATCCCATCCCTATGGATTGAGGGATTACTCATTGTGAGGGCCTGAGGTTTTAAGGAGCAACTGCAGGTCAGTTTGAATCATAGGGATGGGATCTTGATGGTAGACACTGTATGTAGGTGTCAGACAGCTGGCATAGACCTTCACTAACATACGCCTTTCGGTCATCCATCCAATTAAATGTTTGTGTAAAAAATTGTTTGTTTCATTGTTGTATTGACAATATAACTGAATAGATAAAAAATCTATTCACCAAGTGGCGGCAGCAGAACACACACATAAATTTTTTTACGTATGCAAGCTTTCGGAACCAGTGGCTCCATCTAGTGGTATAAGGGTTGAAGGGGAAGGAATAGGGTTGAAGGGAAAGGACTTGAGACTTTTAGAAAAAAAGGGAAGAGTTTGGAAAAGTCACCCAGAACCCCAGGTCAGAGGAGGCTTACTGGATGGGATGAGGAGAAAGGTCCCAGGTCACGGGTGACTTTTCTTAGCTTTACCCCTTTCCCTAAACCTCTCCAGTCCTTTTTCAGCATTTGCTTGCAATCATCTAGCAATAATGCATTCCTCTCTTCAAGGGGCATATGGATCTTTCATGAACACACATGTGATGAGCACAATGCCATTGTGGTAGTTCTTCTTCTTGGGCTAGGGTGTGTTTACCCTGCGCGCTGCACTGGACTGAGCCAAGCGGTGCTGGGCCATGCTGCACCTGGACATCGAACCCATTGTTTTGCATTATGGTTTTTGCACTGGCAGCCGGACCGTGTTCTGGCACAGTGAGAGCTGGCCCATGCCATGCTGGCATTGTTTAATATTTCCACTGCTTGCTGGCGACCACCGCAAGCTGGTGGAGCTACACTTCAGCGACTGCATTATATGTATCAGATGATTTCTGTCTCTGTTTTTTTTTAATGTTGTCACGCCAAATGTTAATTAGTCTTTGTCACTGTATTGCTTCTGTCAATTACTCTTATTTGGAATGAAAAACACTTTGTATTTTCTTTTTCTCATTTTATTTCAATTAAAGGACAAATTCCTTAACATCTCAGTGGCGGAACAATTGCATGTATTATTTACGAGGGCTGGGTTAAATAGTAGCAACTATTTATTCCAACCATACGAAAGAGTTACATGTTTGCATCTGTTACTGTCCTTCAAAGTAGTCACCAGCATTGTGCAGAACCTGTTACCTGCGATGTGGAAGGCATAGTATACCGCTAACAGAGCCTGTTCTGTTGTTAGTGCAAATGGAGTGGTCTGCTGCCTGTCGAATCTCTGGAACAGTTCTGAAGTGAATGCCACGAAGTGGTTCCTTCATCTTTGGAATCAAATCAGTCACAAGGACTTTGGTGGATGGTACAGTACTTCCCAGTTCCATCGTCCAAAAAGAGCAGCCCCGCCTGCAGATTGTCGTGCAAAATGATAGGTGGTTTTCACAAAAAGCATCGCTGCTGCTTTTGCAAAGCTGGTCGTAGGTTATGCTCCAAAAACAAACAGTAATTCTGTGCATTGATGGTCTGTTGTGGAGGAACATAATGTGTTAGGGTAACACCGTCAGTTGTACATGAGAATCACCATAACTTTCACCATACTAGGGCTCTGATGCACTTTTGACTTTTGCGGCGACCCATAATGATGCCATTTGTTAGATTGACATTTCAGTTTTGGCTCATACGATGTGGCCCTTGTGTCATCCAGTGTTAAGATACTGTGTAAGAAAGCCTCTCCTTCATGCTCATAGTGCTCCAAGTGCGTCTGAGCAGTGTCTTAATGCATCCACTTTTTCATTTCTGTCAAGTCATGCGGAACCCATCGTGATTCAATTTTTCGCATGTCCAGGCATTTCTTCAGGATGTGAAGCACAGTTGTATGCACTAATCTAGTTTCTTGGGCGAGCTCACAAATCTTATGGTGTCGCTCAGTGCCCACTAACGTGGCAACAGCATGCACTTGTTCTTCAGAGATGCTAGGACAAACTGCCCGATGCGTGTCTGCTACAGTTTGCCGACCTTTGTTGTAGGCCTTCACCCAATGTGCCACTTTTCTGTACGGCAATGCCGATTCCCCGCATTCCTCTTGAAGACCTTGATGACACTGTTGTGCTGTATGACCTCTGGCACATTCAATCTTGATCCAACTCCGTTGTTCCTGTTTCGAAAACATAGTAACACCGTTACTTTAGACTGCTTGCTCACAAGTGACTGTGTTTCCCTCAACTGTGCACATGGGGATGGGCGAGAACATTTGCTCGGAGGTAAGGTAGGTATGTCAACAACGTGTGCTGTCAGTGACACTAGTAGATTCCATTGCAGTGTCTTCAAGCAGTGTTGCCTCTATTTAAGTTCCAACCTATGTATATATCAAATTACTTCTCCCTTTGTGTGCTATCGCACTTGCTAAGCACGATGATATACATGGAGGGTAAAGCATAGCCAACAGATGGTAGTACATTGTAAAGTACAGCATCACGAAGGAGAAAGATGGAAAGTAGTGTGAAGATGTTGAATATTTTGTAACAGTTGAAAAGAAAAAATTAGCTGCTATGAAAACACAGCAAGGCATCACCTAAAACGATGATACTTACCATGTCCCAATAAGTCTGAGGAGTGCAATAAACTTACTTTCTCTTCAGGGGCAAATGTTTGTAAAGCTTGTCTAGAATGAATTGGGCGCATTGAGTTCAGAACAGCTTTCCTTCAAAACAATGACAGTGCACTAATTCAACTTACTTCACCATCATAGACAACTCTGCTTCTTGCATTATACTTCTGTGAAAATATGTTCTGTTTTGAATTTTTTGTCTTGAATGTTCTTCAGTGATACTCAAATACTATTGCTCATTCTACAATACGAATAAAAGGTTTTTAGGGATGCTTTTTAGTTCCTCGTGTAAGGAAAAATGTCTCCTGAATGTCACTCGATATTCATGGGGTGAGTCCATTAACACCATATTTCTTATGTGCTTCACAATTTGACGAGTCACAATAATATGAAAAGAAAACCAGCAGAGCATCGAAAGCAGTATTACATAAGATGGCACTAACTGGATAGCGGTGAAACACTTTTGGCTACACCTTTGGCATCTTTGACCTTCAGCTGCTAAAGAGTGAGGACCCCTTGCTACAGGGGATAAGCCCACCAAGGAGGGGAAAACCAAACAGAAAAAGAAACAGAAAGTGACACATGTCTCGTCCTTTAAACTGGTTTGAACTCCATGAGGATCCAATGCGTCAGTCAGTAGCAAATTGATTCTCAGAGTATTTGTGCAAGTTATCTGTTGCATGGATTGATCACTGTGGTCTCATTTCATCAACATGGTGTCTGTGACACTTGAATAGCTGGCCACATGAGTGGACATCCACAAGGAGCCAAAACCGCAGGCCATTTCTGCGGGTATCTCTAACAGACTGGGCCTGCCGATCTGAAGTCCATTGTTTCCCACTAATGTGCAAGCCCTGCCCATCAGATCTAGTCTCACCGACCTGCCTGCAGGCTAGGTCTGTTTGTGTGTCGCATAATGGAGTGGATTTTCGTGGTTTATCCGAGGAGGATCCAGGGCAGTGATACTCCTTGGCAGGCCAGTGGCCATGAGTGATGGATTTCAGGAATTGCAACTGTCTCACTGCAAGGACATTGTACAGTGCATTGTTCTGTAGACATTTTATCTACTCTAGTAAATTTTGGCACTTAAAAAATAATTTGCGTATTAGAAAGTATCGACAAGAAAAAGGAGAAAATTATGACAGTTGCTGGCGGTTTGTACACTATATACTCATGTATTTTTCGAAAGAAAAATCACACAATACTTGTAAAATAATAGACATAACACAGTGGCTAATAACTGGTTAATAATGAACATAGTAGAACCAACATTTTATTGGTGGTCACCTATAGTGTTGGTTTACACAACTCTTCTGTGCCTTTCAAGAGGCCTGAAAGTGGAGTCAGGGTCAATCTAAAGCAACTAATTATTTACAGTTTCCAAAAACTACAAAAGCAAAAATATCAAAACTGAACATCTTGCATATTAGTCAAACTTAGACATAGAAACACCTGTAAATGTGATTATATTTTTAACATCTGCTGTTTTTCATCTCCAATTAGGAAGGAATTAAGTAGAATGTTGCAAGCTGTTATTACAGTCCACTTACAGGAGAGAGTTGTATTAAATTAATTTGTTCCTCTCTTCTACTTCCAAAGATGAAATGTACATTCTACTCATTGTATGACGAGACACAGTAAATAGTTGTTTGCCTTTTGCAATATAAAATGTGGTGCATTGTAGAACCATAGCAGATGATTGTCCAGTAAAATCAGATGCCACCGAGTTAAAAATTCATATACATTTGGATTTTTCTAGACATTGAGTATTAAAATAACACGTATTGTTGACACTAGGCCTGCATTGATTTTCTACCCTGCACTGTTTTACACTACACTAAACCATACTAAACTCATGTGAACTCTGTAGGCTTGCGATTGCAGCATTGATGCCAATCAGTAATTCGCTTTGTCTTGTGAAAGACGAGACATCGGTGTCACTACCATTTCAAAAACTTTTTTGTACTCTTAGCTACATTTCACTCACACTAATGTATAAGCTTCCTCCTATCAAACTTTTTCACTGCAAGACAAATAGTGTCATTTTACAATGACTGTTACGAATTACGAAAAGGTAAATGTGTTCTTAAAAAGCTGAGATGCTACACTACCATGGGCACAAAAATCAGATTTTTTTTTAACTACATATTTTTTCCAAATCAATTAAGAAACATTATGGAATGGAAAAAATCATGTGAAATGAAAAGTAGGTGCTTTCTTGTTTTGTGAGGAAAGTAAAGCTTTTAAGTAAAAAGTAAGTTCATAAAATGATGTGGCATAGTCTTACACAGTGCCAAGAGCTTTTACAATAAGAAAAATCAGGAAATGGATTTCCCCATTTCTTGTCTTCAGAGCCTGACATGCAGTGTGAACCTCCAGGATGGCAACTTGAGCTGGGTAGGCACAGGCTGGTCCGGTACATGCCATCCCCACCTGAGGCACACTGTGAATGCAGTCTTACCCTCCAGCCCATAAACAGTGTTAACATATTTGATGTAGAGTGTGCTTGCCCAGGGTTTTCGATTTTGGTCCTTCTTCCATCCCTTGCACTTACATCTTATTGCTATTTTTCCTGCACATGTTGCAACAAAGGTGCAAGTCATTCTGATTCACGTGTGTGTGTGTGTGTGTGTGTGTGTGTGTGTGTGTGTGTGTGTGTGTGTGTGTGTGATAGACCCTGGCAATGGCAGTGGATGGTTCATCTCCAGTTTCAGAAACCCACTGAGACATTACCCAACTGGAACTATAACCCAGAAGAAAAAGAAGAAATCAAAGGGAAAGATAGACTCTGGTAGAAATGTTCACCTCTTTCCCTCTGTCTCCCCCCTAAAAAATAGAAAATTACCCCATGGAAGAGCAACAGATATTTCCTTCACCTAATTAAAGTTGGTGTAGCTGTGAAGGAAACCTGATTCCCAACAGACTACTCTCCTAGTAACATTACTAAAATCCTCCAGTCTATTATGCTGTGGTCGTCTCAGATCTGTTATGTTAGATCCTTGTTAGCCACTTTTTGTCATTTAATTCTCTCTGTAGAGCTGTACCATGGGAAGCAAGGCAGTATGTGGGTTGGTGGTTGGTATCTTCATTCTATAACATGAACTGCATGCAATTATTAACTAGGTTCTTTATTAACATAAACTAAGAGCTACTTAACTTAAGCTTCCATGTGCTGTGGTAAAAGCTCTCTGCTAGTGAAGAAGTAGTCTGCAATGTTTACTATAAGGTTGCTATATGCTGCCTGCCTCTGTGCTAGAGGTCAAATCTGTGGCTCTGACTTTGTGACACTCTGGAACTCACTAAGTGCAACAGGTTCAGATTTACTCGAACTAACTGGGACAAACTAACTAACTGGCTCTCCAGTCCACTGCAGTGATCCTAAGTACTGGCAGCCAAGATGGCGTTTTTAGCACGTCTGTCTGTCGTTGGCCCCAATCGATCTTCTTGTGACCGCTATGCCGCACGGTGTGCTGGTGCCAGCTTATGCCACCACATGTTAATTAATGTGCTCTGGAAGAAAACACCTAACAGCCTGGAGAATTTCAGTAATTTTAACCTTTCTGGCTGTGAAAGTTTAAATTTTACAATAGTCTTACATTCTCCGACATTACAATGCCTATTACAGAACCCAAGCTGACCCCAGGAGGGAAATGATTTGAGGCCACAAAACTAGTTTTAGTTAACAGATTACACTCAGTACTTCTACGAGAGTGATAGCTGAACGTATATAAACAAACATAGATTTTACATTTTGTAATATTTATGTACGTCCAGATGGGGAGGTCATGTATTAGATGATTATAGATTTGATCTTTCTGCTATCTCCACCGCTCCTCATCATGGGCGATGTTAATGCCCACAAGAGTTTGTGGGACAGTTTCAAAATTTCTCAGTGGTGTGGTCTACTAGAAAAAGTGTTTTTAAAATTATAATCTCTAGCTCTAGGTCTTCCATGTTAACTTTGCATATGGCTCTGTCTCAGCTATCAATATTTATCTGCAATCTTGGCTTTCTCCCACCAACCTTTTGGAAGGTGCTTGCCAATGTATGCAACAGTGACCACTTTCTGATGGTTTATCTCTGCCATTCTGAAACCCATCAAAAATGCTCACCAATCTTGAATTTAAAGAATGGCAATGACTTTTTCTTAAATCCTGGTCTTCCCTCCCAAGGGTGAAGTGAAGTTATCCTGTGAGAGACCAATACTGTGATATCACAACTGGCAAAAGCAGAAACCTCTCTTTCTTCAGGATTTCACTGCAAGAAACCCATACTCTAATGAAACCGTGAAATAGCCATCAGCATCAAAAATCATAGACAGGCTCTCCAGCAACATGAGCAACATTCATTGAGAGATACACTTATCACCTTGAAAAGTCTGTGAGTCCATACCCACACTCTATTTTTAATCCACAAGAAAGAGTATTGGGAAATATTTGTAACCACTGTAGGGACTGTCACCGCCCCCTCCTCAAATATGTACAAAGTATGCAATATTTGTGGACGATGGCTGTCCTCTAGTAACCTAGGCATCAGTTAGGATAATGTTACTGAGTCTGACTCATCATTGCTGCTAAAACTAGCAATACACTTTTCCTAAACCACAGCATCTGAAAGTTACCCTCCCACCTTTCACCTCCATAAAAGAAGAGTCTAGAGTATTTATCTGTCCTTTTATTCTGATCATGAGCTTTTTGATATAATAACACATGCTCACATGAGACTTACAGAAGTGACTCTGAGCACACCATAACTCACTACCATCCCTGAGACATTCAAGACCTCCTTCCTGACCACCAAAGTCTTTGGGTCCACCATACCCACAACTATGGAGCATAACCCTGTAAACAAACTATTAGATCATTTGGCCAAGGAGGCTCTCAATGGAGAGCAGTCATCCAAAGTAAGAGTGATTTCAGGTGTGCTGCAGGAGAGTGTCGTAGGACCATTGCTATTCACAATATACATAAATGACCTTGTGGATGACATCGGAAGTTCACTGAGACTTTTTTTGGATGATACTGTAGTATATCGAGAGGTTGTAACAATGGAAAATTGTACTGAAATGCAGGAGGATCTGCAATGAATTGATGCATGGTGCAGGGAATGGCAATTGAATCTCAATGTAGCCAAGTGTAATGTGCTGTGAATACATAGAAAGAAAGAAAGATCCTTTATCGTTTAGCTACAATATTGCAGGTCAGCAACTGGAAGCAGTTAATCCATAAATTATCTGGGAGTAGGCATTAGGAGTTGATTTAAAATGGAATGATCATATAAAGTTAATCGCTGGTAAAGCTAATGCCAGACTGAGATTCATTGGAAGAATCCTAAGGAAATGCAATCCAAAAACAAAGTAAGTAGGTTACAGTACACTTGTTCGCCCACTGCTTGAATACTGATCACCAGTGTGGGATCCGTACCAGATAGGGTTGATAGAAGAGAGAGAGAGAGAGAGAGAGAGAGAGAGAGAGAGAAGACCCAACGGAGTGCAGTGCACTTTGTTACAGGATCATTTAGTAATCACAAAATCGCTACGGAGATGATAGCTAAACACCAGTGGAAGACTCTGCAGGAGAGACTCTCGGTAAGGGCTTTTGTTGAAGTTTTGAGAATGTATCTTCACCGAGGGGTCAAGCAGTATATTGCTACCTCCTACGTGTATCTCGTGGAGAGACCATGAGGATAAAATCAGAGATTAGAGTCCACACAGAGGCATACTGACAGTCTTTCTTTCCATGAACAATATGAGACTGGAATAGAAGTGAGAACCGATAGAGGTACTCAAAGTACCCTCCGCCACACACCCTCAGGTGGCTTGCGGAGTATGGATGTAGATGTAGAGTGTTCCACCAAATTTAAATTATCAGATCGCATTTCACATATTCCCACGCAAATTTAAATAATGCAGGTCATCATTTTGGAACTGTTGATATGTGATACCAAATGATGATTATCAAATGGGTAGTAGCTAGTCTTAAGGCTGTGCCTTGAAAGCCACTTAGCTCTGTGTAGCAGTGGTTTAGGGGCATGGCTTCCTTGGAATACGGCTCTTATAGGTGTCCCGAATGCTCTGGTGTTTCAGCCTAAGGGTGTCCTACCAACCTGCACACAATTTTCATGTTCCACTGCTTTCATCAAAAGGGAATGAACAGAGTTGCTGAAAATTCACTGTCAAATCCCTGTCTCTGTATCTATCTGTTATGCTTTGATGCATCATTAATCAATGTTACGATACTGTTTTAGACAGGTTTTTTTTCTGCCATTGGCTGGTCTATCTACCTTGGGAATAAGTTTGCAAATGTCCCGCCAGACTGCACTAGAGTACGGTAACATAAGTATCACCACCTAGTCATAATTTCACGAGTGATTTGAGGAAAAACAGCAAGAAATATAACCCCTGTGCGAAGTGTATTCTGTTACTTTAGTTTCCTTGCTTGCAGACTGCAGGTAACGTGCATTATTAGCAAGTTTCTTTTTCTGAGTGTGCTACGCGTGACTTCTGTGAGTTTTGCTTTCTTGTGAATAATAGCAGCATACACAAATTTGAAACCAACACAACGTGAATTCATTGTGCAATTTATTAGGTAAAATTTTGAAACATGTGGTTAAGATGAAAGTGAAGGAAGTTGGTGCACCCAGACCCAAAGTAAACATGAATCAAGAACAAAAACAGTCAAGGTTATACAAGCAATTTTAACAGAGAAATGCACAAAATGCAGCTGAGTGGTTGAGTGCAGTTTATCACTTAAAAGGCATATTTTTGTAATACACAAGTAAAAATACGACTAATATGGTGTGTAAACTACCATGGCGATTTGCTCTGGTTGTGCATGTCAGCCAATCACAGCACAGGATCTGTGATGTCTCAGCAATATCGCTGTTTTGTCAAGCAAACTCATAAATGCTGTGGTTTGAATGCAGAAAACATTAACTGTCTGAAGTTTAGAAATGAAAATACCAAAAACATTAAGCTTGCAATAAAGCTAACGTACAGTGCATTAAAGATCTCTCCAAGACACATCTTTTACTATGATTTGTTGTGGTAAACAGTAAGGAAATGTGATGATGGATTTGATCTTGGAGTTAGCTTCTGTTGTTATTTAGTAGCTCATTATGAAATGGAAAGAAAGGTCTGAGCGATAAATTTTCCAGTGTTCACCAGTCTGGAAACTATGAGCTGTGCCTGACAAGGACAATTGAAATTCATGTAATGTGCCCTGACTTACAAGCAGTACTGACCCATTGACTCCCATTGTTGTGAAGAATGTTGCTGTTTCTGCAAGATATCTATGTACTGTAAAATGTTCTACAACCATCTTCATGTAGAATGTCCCACCCAGTATCTACAGTTCTTAGCTGACTCCACATTGACCACATGGGAATTGCCCAGGAGTACATTCTTAAACAAGCTGCCCTATGTTATTACTATTGCGTGTGTTGCCTCTTTACCAGTGTCATACATTTTGATAGAGTGCCCCACTGTTACTGCAATAGGAAAAACTCTGAAGCTAACCTACTCATTAATCTCAATTTGAATTGATGACCTCCAAGCAGTGAACTTAGTTCTCCATTTTATCCAATAGTGTGAGTTGTATAGTCTTCTCTAATGGTTAGGCAATATTGTCTTCCCAGAGTCTGGTTGGACACCTCTTACAATAGCTCAGAACTTGTTAATATGATGTGGAACACTTATATCTTGTCAGAGAACATAACTTGGCTGGTTTTGGCTCTTTTTTCGCACCACCAGTGGCACTTTGCTGTTCTTTTATAGCTGGTTTCATCGTTACCTCCTTCTTCATTTTTTCCAACTTTTTTTTTTGCCATCTCAGAAACACGTCAGTACCTTGGGAAGCTTTCAAGAGTGTTGTATAAGTATGCTGCCATTACAGGGGTATGAGCCATTAAGTAAGGGACCTGCTCCCAACCCCTTACCTCATGGCTCATACTCCTGTAATAGACCTAGATGCAAAACCTATCCCATACGTCCTACTCCAGTCCAGTCATGAACTATCCCATCAAAGGCAGGGCTACCTGTGAAACCAGTCATGTGATTTACAAGCTAAGCTGCAGCCACTGTGCTACCTTCTGTGTAGGCATGACAACCATCAAGCTGTGTGTCTGCATGAATGGCCACTGACAAACCGTGGCCAAGAAACAAGTGTACCACCCTGTTGCTGAACACGATGCCAAACATGATATCCTTTATTTCAAAGACTGCTTCACAGCCTGTACCATGTGGATCCTTCCCACCAACACCAGCTTTTCTGAACTGTGCAGGTGGGAATTTTCCTTGCGATACATCCAATGTTACCAAACCCTCCTGGCCTCAACCTTCGTTAGTCACTGTCCTCACCCATCCAGCCCCTTCCATGTTCCCTTTCCAGCACTGCGCAGCTGTCATTCCGCTGCCACACCCAGTCTTTTTACTTCTCTCCTTTTCCGCTACTTCCCGCCAACCCCCCTCCTCTCCCCTCCCAATCTCTCCCCTGCACTCCGTTTAATTTGCAACACTTCACTGTTTGCCACCCCCCACCATACTATTCTTCTCCCTCCCCACTCCAGCCTCCTCCTTACCCCCACCCAGTTGCCACTCCCATCATGCACTGATGCTGCTGCTCGTAGTGTGGTTTCAGTTTCCTGGGACTGCAGGTGTGTGTGTGTGTGGGGGGGTGTTTCTTTATTTTTAAATTGTTGATGAAGGCTGTAATGGCCAAAAGCTATAATTGTGAGAGTCTTTTTGTTGTGCCTATCTGCGACTCACCATCTCCACTATATGGTGAGTAGCAACTTTCTTCTCATAATATTGTTACGTTCCATCCTGGATTTTCTGTTGTTTGATTGCTGTCTAGTTCTTGAGTCAATATGAACAATGACCCACAAGTTTCAACAGTTGTGGCAAATGTTTGGCTATGCCATATGTTGGCAAATTTATTGTGTTTGCTTTCATATCTAGTGGGATTCCCATGTTGTGTGTTTTTGGAAGGTCATACAGCCACTGTGATGCATTCTGACAGTATTGTTGTCTGGACCTGAGCTCTTGAAGAGTGAGGTAGTCTTCTGCATCACATGTTGTGGATTCTTCTCGATTTGCTTGTATGTGATCCTGTAGCAATGTGTCAATGTTCTGACACTGATCATTTGACGTTAACAACATCGTCGCATTGCCTTTGTCTGCTGGTAGGCCCACTACAGTATCGTCCTCACAGAGGGCCTGTATTACCCAGCATTCTGCCACCGAGATGTTGGTCTTGGGGCATTTTGGCCTTGTCGAGGACTGTCCAGGTCTTCCTTCTCACTTCTTCAGCAGTATTAGAGAGGAGCCCACAGACGGTTTGCTCGATGCTGTTGCTGATCACGTGTTTAACGTTCTTGCAACTGGTGCTAAATTCAGGTCTTTTGGCAACACAGACATTGTTGCCTCATCCAATGGCTTCCTGCTCAGATTGATGATGGGTCTCAAATTACTATTGTTGGTGTTCTGCAGCTTGCATCTGGACGCTGGTGAAACTTGTACTGTTTTGCTGTAGCTTCCATCCACCTACTACTGAGTGTAGGCCGAGATACTTGATGCAAGGTGCAGTTTTGGAAGTTGTGGTCTGCTAACACAGATGGGCTCCTGTATCAAGGTCGAAATGGCACACTGTAGATTTCATTTTGCTGCAAGAACGTGAGGCTCCTGAGCAGCCTTGCCTTCTTGATCAGCAGTTTTTGTAGCATCTTGAAGCTGTGCTGAATCTCTTCATTATACTGTTTGAAGTATGGAAATGCAGCCATTTTCATCCAATTTCACTGACATAACCTTCTCAGGATATCAGCCAAGTGGCAATGTAATTTTTTTAGCAGTGTTTCAGTGCATTTCTTAATCATTGTACTCAGGTGAATTGTGAGTTTATGTTGTTTGTGATCTCTCATGGCCACGGTGGGAGGGGTGGAATAGGAGGGAGGGGCAGGGTTGTCATAGTGTTCGTTCATTTTGTCTGCTGCTTTGCTACTAAGCTGCTTTCAAGAATGTGTGTTTATTTACAGCCAGTTGGAAGGATTTTGAATGTGGACATTTGCAAAGAAAGTGCCATAAATGTTGGAGAAGTTGGTGGGATTTAGTTCATTCGTGGTTTGGATCTGTTTGGTTTTAATGTCACTTTTAGTAACAAACTATCGATGCTTGATGATCAAAATGTAATATTCTCCTAATTATTTTTTCCCCACATGTTGTATTTGAAACTGTCCTATATGAATTGGGTGTTTCATGTTTTTCTCTTGTGGGAACACACCAGAAAATAGGTTGACATCAATTTTAAATAAAAGGTATAATAGAAGCCAGTTAATGTATCACTATCACTATCTCTATTGGTTCATTTGTGAGGGGGGTATAACCCAGCAGTATTTCTGTGTTTCTCTTCTGTGCCAGTTTTTACACTGAGACTTTGTTTCTGGGTTTGACAGCTAACAATGAAATTATTTCAGGAGGAGATGTCAAGTTCCTTATTGAATTTACATTTATCCTGACTGGAAATCCGACACGAAATTGTAGTTGTTTCTTAAGGTCAGAAATCACTGGTTTTTCTTTGGATATTCTATAGTTTCCTTATTCAAAGTGATTTTCGCTCATGTATCTCTTTTCAAATATTTCTGTAACTTGGCTGCTTAGTTTCTGCATTGCTATGTTATTTGCTTCAGTTTTCCAACTGTGAGAAGAGTACTAATGTTCAAAGCACCAATAAAATATCTACTTTTGGGCAAAGACGTTTGGGAAACTTTGGTGCATTCCTGCATATTTCATCTTTATTAAAAGGAACAATGCATTAAAGTTGCTATGTTCCTTTTTTTAATTCCTTTGTGTGGCATATGAATGCAGGACATGTGTGTTGATTAGGCTCTGTTCCTGTTTTTGCACTTTATTGCCCCATACATATCCCACAGCCTCTTCCCCTGCTCAGCAACACTTATAGCTTAGGAATATGATGTTTTGTAACTAGTATGTTGAAAATATGGAATTTCAGGTAATTCAATTTTATTTTGTATGTGTACAGTATGTGTACGTCTGGACTGTACCAACTTCATAGAATAAATTATAAATGAAATTGGTTGATTTACTTTGCTTATGTCTTGGGAATATAGGTCACAGATAAAAATGAGCAGCAAAAAACATCCTCCACAAATAAGTTCTGTTTATTTTTTCTGCTGCTAAAATTAAATTTTTAACTAAATGCATTGTTGCAGTTGGCATGTGCTGCCTTTAGGTGGGCTTGTAGGTGCAGTTACATGGACACTGAAGAGCCCACTGCTTATAATAGGCATCTCTACACTACTACTGTATGCTGCAGTGCGCTTGGCAGGCGAACGGTATCACAGACGCTGCTTGCAGTCCGTGGCGGCACTTGTTAGAGCATTGCAGGAGTTGCAGACCACTTCCAAGAAGGCACTCAGACGTTTGCAGGAGAATGAGCTGATTGCACGAGGTTTCATGTTGTAAGTAACAGCTCTATTAAAAGAATTATTTAGTTTCATGGCATATGTTTAAAAGGCTGAGGTGAGAAAAACATGCCTCACAATAAGAAGTCTCACTTTCCAGCTTAGAGAATTTGAGGCCAAAATACAATAAAGCAGCATAAACTGAAAGAAAATGTAAGCATTCAGTTTATATATTTTTGTTTATTATTCCATCACCTGTTTACACAGCACACAGTATGAAATCATTACAAACTGCATCAGAGATCCGGTACTCAAAAATTAAAATGTAGCAATAGTCCATCAGTTATTATTAGGCACAAAATTCACAGAATACCTACTGTAGATGGTATTAGGCTCTATACTCTGAGTACCTGTACCTGACCACAAAAATACTCAGTAACACTTGCAATGTGTACTTCATCTCTCTGTGAAGGGAAGAAACAGAAATCATAAAATACAAACTTTTTAAGAAAAGACCACTGCACATGAGCTGCTCACTTGAAAAGACAGGACAAGACAGACTCTGTGAGAGTGAAATGCACATGCTTCTTGAAACTTCCAGGCTGGCTTCTACCTGGTACTCTGAACATGTCTACGCATAGACATGTTGAGAGTACCAGGTTGTAGGACTGGTGGCGCGCGTAAACATGTTCAGAGCACACAGGAACAGGTACAAAGGTGCGCGCGTTAACACGTCCAGAGCAGTTAAAGCGTTAAACCTGAATTCTGGACTGGGACTTAAACATGAGATCTTTGCCTTTGCTCAGTCAGTAGAGCATTTGCCTGCCAGGAAGTTTCACATCAGTGCACACTCTGCTGCAGAGCGAAATTTCATTCTGGACACTTCCACCATGATTACGTCATGGGAAAGAGAGTCCCAGGGGCTACAGCTGTCCTGCTTGCTCCTGGTGGAAACAATAAACTGTTAGCCAAGATCGCATTAATTCTTTTTATTCCATGATTACTGGTTTCGGCGAAACTAAAGCCGCTGTCATTGGATCTGGGAGGACAGAAAACACTATAAAAGTGAAACTTCCTGGCAGATTAAAACTGTGTGCCCAACCGAGACTCGAACTCGGGACCTTTGCCTTTCGCCCTAAAATAGGACATTCTCCCCATATTCATAAGAGTTGACTGTGTTCCCATGCTTCACGGTTGCTTAAAGGGCTCTATAGGACCTCGTCAGAAATATTAAAGAAATTATGGTCTGCAGATTAGAGTTGATCATTAGGCAGTAAGTTAGGGTATCTTTTTTGTTTCTATAAATTTGAACGTTTTCTAAAATATGAAGCTTTTTTCCCTTGGGGTGCCCTATGCAAAATCTCCATGTCTCGGCCTATATCTAACACTTTATGCTTAGGGGCCCGCACATGGTCTCCAAATGCGGTCTTGTTATGTGCGTTTGTGTGTTCTTGAAAACTTGTAAAAAATGACCTTCCTGTCTGCCCGACATAGAACGCTTCGCACCTACCGCATCATAGTTTATAAACTAGATGGGTACTTGAGTAACTCGGAAGTCTCAGAATTCTGTACAAGCCCTAATGACGTAGTGTTACCACATGCAGAGCCTGTTATGACGCAAGCTGTGACAGTCATTGGCGTCTCTACTGCTAGCGCCATCTCGCGGCGCAGCCTGTAAAGTAAGAACAGAGCCGGAGTTGCGGTAGTACATAGCTTGCACTTGTGTGTGATGGAGACACTTAACATTTATAATGTCATCTCTCTTGGACGCCTATGTGCTACTTATGACAATTTTGTAAGGCCTGCATGTTATAGGCATCTATTAATATCACCATTGTCTGCCTTGATGTCGTAACCTGTATGTGTACCTAAATTTATATGTATGCGTGTGATAAAGGGAAATCCAAGCCCACTTTTGTAGTGTTTTCTGTCCTCCCTAGATCCATTGGTGGCGGCTTTAGTTTCTCTGAAACCAGTAATCATGAAATAAAAAGAATTCCTGCAATCTTGCCTACCAGTTTATTGTTTACAACCATGTGAGAACATTGTGCTACCCCCAAAACACGGGTTTTAGTCCGTTCAGTTTTGAAATGTTTGAATACCTTTTCCTATATCGTGGTCACACACACACACACACACACACACACACACACACACAGTAATAAACAAAGAACACATGCTGTTTGTTAAGCGTGTATTAACAAGTTTCATTTAATCCTACACAGAAACATAGAATTGTAAAGTACAAAGCAGGCCTGCTACACGCAATGAAGAAAGAAACTTTTTTTCATCGCTTAACTTTTATTTTCAAAAAAATCTTTCATTAGCATCATGGAATTTGGAATGATATTACTGATCACCAAACCCATTACTCTGGTCAGTAGAACACAAGTGAGACTACCTCCAACTTTTGATTTCATTAGTTTAATAATTGAAAACACACTTTCACATATGTATTTGATTCCCAACATACTGCAGATTCAAACAGCTATTGCAAACAACTGCAAGAACTCTTTAGGAAGAATATTCTTTTAGATTAGCGAATATTCTCCCTCTCCTGCACCGCACTGAAAATCAGTGAGCTCAAATAGAATTTCAGGAGAGACATTTTCAGTGTCCACTGCAGAAGTAGTTGCAAAAATATCAAAATCAAATTCAGAATGATTTAGTTCACTAAATATGTTGTTGTAGGTTTCTTCCAGAGCCTGTACCACAGTAACAAATCCATCGAAATGTTCATTCAGTGTCTCCTTTTCCATATTTTTTCTCCACTTACAATTAGTCTACATTTGGGAAGCACTTACACAAATTTCCTGAAAGTTGATTTGTCTTGAACATAAATTTGTAGGACAAATATGAATTACTGTTTTGATCTCAAGAGAAAATTACTGTTGTCACTTATAACAATATTATGAAAACGATAGTTGTTACTCACCATTGAGTGGAGATGCTGAGTCACAGATAGGTACAACAAAGAGACTGTCAGAAAGTGAGCTTTCACAACAAGGCCTTCATTAGGAACATACAACAACCCCCCGCCCTCCCCCCCCCCCCCCCCCCACCACACACACACACACACACACACACACACACACACACATTCCATACTATCAATCACTCACTCACTCATTCATGCAAATGCGACTCATACACACGACCACACTCCCTGGCTGCTGAGGCCAGACTGTGAGCAGCCTGACCTAAACAGCTGGAGACTGGTTGTGGTCATATGTGTTGCGTTTGTGGTACGTACTGATCACAGTGGAACAAAACTCAACTTATCTTGGGTATACCACACACACACACACACACACTCACACACAAACACACACACACACACACACACACACACACACACACACACACACACACACACACACACACACACACACTACCTCACCCCACGCATCTGCCTATCACATCACATTGGTCACACTTTGTCACGCTCACTGATGCTGGCTCAGCAACAAATTGTAGTTATGTTGCAATTTAATACACGTGTACTATTTTGAATCTCCAGAGCTGCCTTGTTACATTTAGTTAACAAAAGAAAATTCTCTGGAAGTTGCTGCAACATCATTCTGGCATGATCCAGCTGAAATTAATCCCTGGTTGTTAGGGAAACAAAAAATGATTGCAAGGATGTTTTGGCATTCCCTACATATAAGTACAACATGAGAAACTTCTAGGGTGTTTCAAGGGTTGATTTGGTAAAATTTGAAAGCTAAGGGCACTAGTAGTCTGAAGATAGCACCACACACACACACACACACTGTCTGAACAGTCAGAACAGGAATAACAGAGATATAGCCACTAGCCTCCAAGCCACCACCAATCTGCACAACACCCAACTATCTAATTCCCTCTGTTTTAAGTGGCACTTGTGTTGCACACAGCATTCAGTTACTTCTTACATGAGGTTTCGTATTATGAGTTGGTGGTTGTCATTTACCAGTAGTCATGTATGTTCACTCTCCTTTGGCACCAAGAGTAATGGTTCCAGCCACTGCTGTTGCAGTATGCACCTTAATTTGCTGGACATGTTGCCACAATAGCCAGAATTGCAGCCAGTTTTTCGGCTGTCCTGGGCATGTCAGAGCTATTCCTTTGTTTGTACTTGAATGCAGATCTAGGTGTCACTCTTACCATGGCTGTTTTTTCTAAACACGTGCTTTAGGCATTCTAATCACGGTTCCAAATGGTTAATGTCATAAATAACTCTTTCTGTGTAAGTGAATGTGTTTAGGCAGTCCTGTTTTGTTTAGGTAGCTCTGTTTTGCATTATCTGAAGAAAACTTCACACATTTAAGTACAAGTCAAGTCAGTTATAAGCAAGGGTTTCTCTCTACCTCGAGAGAGAAATTTTATATTTGTGTGGATGCTGTTCATATGATTAAGGAACTTGTCTACTTTGTTTCACCATGAGGCCACGTTAATAAAATGTTGATGTTCTTATGGGGGGAAGTCAACCTTAGTGCCAAATCTTTGAAATGTCCCATAAATATATTTTCCCCTGCAAGTGACAGTGGAAAACACATTGGAGTACTGTCTGTCATCTGACAATGCTTTGTTAGAAGTACATGATGTTGTATATATAGTGGCAGAATGGACTAGTAATGTCTGATGGAAATTTTTCAGGTACCAGTTTCAGTGTAACTTCCACTGGCTCTACTTGGACTAACAGCTACATCATTGGAGCCTATCATCTGTTTTTCTTGGGGGAAGTCATTTTCCTGCATAGGCTGTATTATTTTTGAAATAATCACTGTATTTAATGATTTAACTGTTAGCTAATTTCACCTGCTTGAGCATTATCAAGGTACTTGGTGATAAAAACAATACCAAAAGTTACAACAGCTTCAAGAACAAATAAGAAATAAAATCAGAAATATGCACACATGAAAATATATGCACTTATATTACTTGCATCACTGCAGAAGATTGTAAACATGTACCCTCATGCACTGAGATGACACTCGTTAAGGGCTAATGATATGCACATATACAGTTGGTAGTAGTATCATCTGTGCAAGATACAAAAGGGCAGTGCATTAGTGCAGCTGTCACCTATACTCCAGTGGTTCATGTGAAAAAGTTTCCAATGTGACTGTGGTTGCACAACTGGAATTAACAGAGACTTTGAATGCAGAATGATAAGTGGGGCTAGACACATGGGACATTCCGTTTTGAAAATTGTTAGGAAATTCAGTATTCAAAGATCCACAGTGTCAAGAAATTGCTGAGAATACTTTATTTTCGGCATTACTTCTCACCACAGACAACACAGTGTCAACAGCCTTCTCTTTATGACCGAGAGCAGTGGTGTTTGCTGCTGGTGCTAACAGACAACTGACATTGCGTGAAAGAATTACGGAAGTCAATATAGAATGAACATTGAACATATCTGTGAGGACAATGTGGTGTTAATGGGCTATGGCAGCAGACGATTGACACGAGTACCTTTGCTAATAGTATGTTATCATCTAAAGTGCCTCTCCTGGGCTTGTGACCATGTACGTGGGACTTTTAGATGACTGGAAAACCATGGCCTGGTTAGATGAATCCCAATTTCAGTTGGTAAGAGCTGATGTGGTAGAGTTCAAGTGTCATGTAGATCCCCACAAAGCCATGGTCCCAGGTTGTCAACAGTGTACCATGGGAGTTGCTGGTGACTCCAGAATGGTGTGAACTGTACTTACATGGAATAGACTGGGTTCTGTGATCCAACTGAACCAATCGTTGACTGGAAATGGTTATGTTTGACTCCTTGGATACCATTTGTAGCCATTCAGTGATGAAATTTTTATGGATGACAATGCACCATGTCATTGAGCCACAGTTTTTGAGTAATTTGAAGAATGTTCTGGACAATTTGAATGAATGATTTGGCCACCCAAATCAACCCACGTGAATCACATCAAACATTTATGGGACATAATGGAGAGGTCAGTTTGTGCCCAAAATCCGGCACTGGCAACACTTTTGCAATTATGCTTAGCTATAGAGGCAACATGGCTCAGTATTTGTGCAGGTGACTTCCAACAACTTGTTGAGTCCGTGCCATGTGAAATTGTTGGACTACTCTGGACAAAAGGAGGTCCAAAACGATATTAGGAGGTATCCTGTCACTTCTGTCTCGTCGGTGTATATTCCAGATATGTGTGCAGGAAACAACATGTGATGGCATCCTAAATAACAATTTTGTACAAGCAAGGTAGTTATGGCACAACCTTTTTCCTGCCATCAGTATTGTCAGTGGAGTTTAGAACATGGTTTGCACAGAGTCCAACTTTCAAATCCAAAGTTACCTCCAGTATTTTGTCAGCCAATAGGTAGTGAGCAGAGGGCTCATGCAGTCAGCAGCTATCATATCCGTATGAATTATTGGCAATCTTGTAAACATCAGTTTTACTGTGGAGGTAGAGAGAGACAGTAAACTACACTTTTGGGATATGACACAAAGAGCAGACAGCAGACTTAGTCTTGGAAACCTGTGCATGTGGACTTGTGCTAAATGAGACACTTTGTTCATGTAGCATGAAGAAAGCTGTCTTAACATGATAACTTACAAAGTAGGAGCTACACTGATGGAAAAAAATAGTACACCCTTTTGATGGTTTTCCATTCACTCAAGATTTATCGTTGCAACAATGATTACATTGTTCATGAAATGATTACATTTACAGATCAATAGTATAGTTGGTTCTGAAGTACTTGGTATCAACCCATATGGAAACACCAATATTAGGACAAGCGCTGACTCTGGGATCCAGTTGATTGTACAGATGGCAAATACTGTCCTGGGATACATTATGCCATGCCTGCTCAACCTGTTCACATAGTTCTGTAAGAGTTGTTGGTTAATGAGTTGCACAAGTCGCGTATTGTCCCATCATATCCCACACCTGCATGATTGGAGACAAGTCCAGAGATTGTGCTGGCCAGGGAAATTGCTGCATGCCGTGCAGAGCATTTAGGTTTTACAGGCTGTGTGTGGGTGATTATTACCCTGTTGCAACAACCCATCACCTTCCTGTTGCAAAAACGGCAAAAGAACGGGTTTAAAAACATTCTACACATACCAAGCACTGGTTAGCATCCCCTCCAGAAACACCAAAGGTGAATAAGGGTTGTAGCTTATCGCAGTCCAGACCATAAGGCCTGGTATGGCACGGATGCATTCTGTGAGACAGCGCTCACCAGGTCTACATCGTAAGCGCAAATGACCATCACTTGCGTGCAGGCAGAATCTTCTCTCATTACTGATGACAGCGATACACCAGACCATCTTCCAAGCGATCCTCTGATGGCACCAGTTGAACCCTGGTATGAGTGGAAAGCGGGCTAGAGATGTGCGTGCCCATAGTCCAACTGCTAATAACTGGTTTGTAACAATTTGTGTTGACACTTCTGGGCTGACAAGCCCTCTTATCTGTGTGTGGTAGCTGCGCAATCTACCTCTGCTGCCCTTACAGTATAAAGATCTTGGCAGGTGTCTGTGCTGCATACCAGTCCAGATCCTCGTCTACGGGTGTGAGAATGTTCATTGACCACTGATACCAGCATCATTGCACAACTGATACATCATCTCTAACTTGTGTACTAACTCTCTAAAAGGACTGTTGTGTCACTTGGAAGGCCACAATGTGACCCTTCTAAACTTGCTCAGCTGGCTTTAGGAAACATGTGCATCTCTGTGGCATGTTTTCCAGTTTGCTTCACATGTTTGCACCACACTGAGTCTTCTAGCTGTGAGCATTCCTTCTTAAAGAGTAAATACAGGTGGCACTCTGGTAGCTATGCCACTATGCTGTCTGTTGATGGACAATGCTGAAGCTGTTATCATTACATCTACTATATCCTAGATGGCATATGCCATAGTAGAATCAAAATTGACGTTATCTTTCCAGGTGTACCAATTTTTTTCCCAGTGGTGGATTTTCAATACTAATCATTTGCAATCAAAATAAGAACCGCGTAAGTACAAGTTTAGAAAACACAGCTTTAGTAAGATTGAGTTTTGATCCACATTTTTTACATAAAACAAATGAGGATCAGTGATATGTATGGGGAGACCAGAAAACCATCTGCAATCCTGCAGTACTGTAGCACCAAAACCAGTAGAATCAGGTGCTGGTTGCAAAGTCATAGTCTGAAACTGATGTACTGACTGCCAACAGAAATCAGACATACACAGTCACCACTGCAAGGTGACCTTGGTTTCAGGACATTTACTGTATGCCACATCCCACCAAATATGATAACTGTATTGACCAGATCAATCAGTTGTAGCTGAATGCCATGCAGAGCAAAAATGCTATTTAAAGCAGAATGAATTAGCCAGCTTGTGACGGTGGAGAGTAGATTGTAAAATGATCATTGAATAAGATTCCAAGATATGAAAATTCTGAACTGATAGAAAGACACTGTCAACTAGGAATTAAGAATATTTGAGTCAGATCTGGGGAATGCAGTAAAATTGGGGTTTAAGTTGAAAGATGCTATAAATCATGGTATGCATAAGTACTTTGCAAGTAAAGTACTAAAAGACAGCAAAGATCCATCCTGGTTTAATTTATCTTTTAAAGAAAATTTGAAAATCATATTGTATTACAGTCTCACAATAAGAGAGATTGCAAGGATGAAGAAGCAGAAAAGTTGATAGCAACTTGTGCAATGTGAGAAGAGCAGTGCATAAAGGCAGCAGTATTTTTTCAGTCATATGCTGATGATTTATCAGAAAATCCTAGGAAGTTGTGATCATACATAAAGTCAGTGAATGGATTCAAACCTTTCACTCAATCTCTCTTGGATCCCTGTGGTATCTAAATTGAGGAGAGTGGACAGAAAGCAGAAATTTTAAATTCTGCATTTGAATATGTCTTCATTCAAGATGATGGTACTTCACCAATGTTTGGTCACTGCACAGATGTACAGATGAGTGATTTCAATTTTAACCCCTCCGGTATTGAAAAACAACTAAATCTACCACGGCATGATGGAATTGCAGTTAGATTTTACATTGAACACACCATGAAAATAGTAGATTAGTCTTGTTATTTGGGCAGCAAAATAACTGACAATGCCAAAGTAGAGAGGATATAAAATGCTGATTGACAATTGCAAGAATAGTTTTTTTTATGAAAAAGAGAAGTTAGTAAAACTGAATGTAAATTTAAGTTTTAGGAAGTTTTTGCTGGAGATATTTCTGTAAAGTGTAGTCTTATACAAAAGTGAACATGGACAATAAGTAGTACAGACAAGAAGTGAATAGATACTTTTGAAATGTGGTGCTACAGACAGCTGTTGAAGATTAAACAGTGGAAACTACAGGTTGGAATATTAACAGTGTAAGAAAAAGATAGATTGCTGTATACCATGAAGATGACATGTGAAGTTGCTAACAGGCACAGTTAAGACACTTACATGTTACCTTTGGGCCACAGCCTTTACCAGAAAAAGAAACACACACACATTCATTCACACAAGCAATGATCGCCATCTCCACACCTTGTCATTCTGGTCCAATCTGGCAGCCATGTGTGTGTGAGGTGTACTTGCTTGTGTGAATGAATGTGCACATATGTCTCTTTCTGACTAAGGCTGTGCCTGAAAGCTGACGTGTAACTGTCTTTTAATTGTCCCTGTCTGCAACTTAACAGATCCTTTTTATGGTAAGTAGTAATCTTTCTTTTCTTTACATTGTTAATGTTGAAGATTAGATGACTAGCTCAAACAGTAACTGTATTGGATAAAGGAAAAAAGAAATTTTTGGCAAAACTTCATTAAAAAAGGGTTTGCTTGATAAAATGCATTATCAGGCATCAAGGAAACCTCAACTTAATGATTGAAGGAAATGAAGCAGCTAAAAATTGTGGAGGGAGACCAAGGCTTGAATGTAGTAAGCAGGTTCAAATGGTTACAGGTTGCAGTGGTTATGCAGAGATGAGAAAACTTTCAAAGGATGGGCTAGTGTGGAGATGTGCATCAAACCATTCTTCAAACTGAAGACGACTATGACGACGACAAAAACAACAACAACAACAACAACAACGCCACAGACCTAGCTTCTTTCTTAGCTCATATTTACTAAGATTCAGTCCCACTGCAAATACTCTCTTATGACCAGCAAAGCAGCACAGATCGGTCCAGTTTGCAACAAGGTAATGTATTGGTTGCACAGAATTATAATCATAGAATGTTACAGACATTTTTGGGTGTACTCCATGTCTGATCTCTCACCTGGTGGCATGAGCGTGCCAGCTTTACCTTACAAGTAATTTGTGGTTGCCTTTCTTGGACTTAATTGCTTGAGAGGACTTGCTACACAGCGCCATTAAACTGTGCCTTGTGACTTCTCTTTTTGAAGTTGGAGCAGATGTTGAAAGAGAGCTCTGATCTATTGCAGTTACTGAAATGATATAATTCAGTTTGCAGTAACTCTTCTGTATTATAATGGCAAAGTTTCCGCTGTATATTTACTTTACAATTGCAGGCAATGGAGATGGTTCATAACTTGTAATTCACAGTAGATCATAGTATGTATGTAATACTTTGGGATTAGAGCATGAATGACAGTTCTCATCACGAGTCATCACTTCTTCCATCATTCACTTTCTTGCCAGCACCACTTTTCCCTCGAATTCTAAAGCATCGCCAAGTCGTTACACCAAAGCACTGGCGCGGCTCGTAATTAGAGGTTCTGAAGTGGAGTCACCCCTAAATATATATAAAAATAAATAACTTATTACAGAATTTAAAGTTTTAGAACGTGTTTCCCATAATTTGCAGACAGTCTTAAATTATATGTTTTTGGAACTGTCGATATGTGAAATCAAGCAATGTTTTTCGATCGGGTAGTAGCCAGTTTTAAGGCTGCACCTGGAATCGCCGCTAGCTCTGTACAGGAGACAGGTTTGGGGCATGGCTTCCTCAGAGTACAGCTCTTATGGGCATCCTGAAGACTGGTGATTCAGTCTAAGGGTGTCCTACCGACGTGCACAGTTTTAGCCCCCCCCCCCCCCCCTCCCGGCTCCCCCCACCCCTCGTGAATGGTTTGAGGAGAAGCACACGAATTATAATTTAAAGATTAAAAACAGTCTTGATTGCAACTTTTTATTTTTATTGGCGTGACCAGTTTCAATTCTATTTAAGAACCATCTTGAGACTCCGTAACAGTGGATGGAATAACTTATTCCAGCATCAAGGGTTGGCGCAACTTGCACCATGAAGTCCACCCACCATTCTGGAGTCTGAAGATGGTTCCTTAATAGAATCGAAACCAGTCACTCCAATAAAAATAAAAAATTGTGATCAAGACTGTTTTTAATCTTTAAATTTTAATTTTAAAGATCACTGATAATGTTTTCAAAAATTTTACATGAAATATACCCTGTATGTGAAAATTCCCTGTTTTACTTTAGTTTCCTAGCTTGCTGACTGCAGTAAGATGCATTACTAGCAATTTTCTTTTTGTGAGTGTGTTACACATGAATTTAGTGAGTTTTATGTTCTTGCAAATAACAGCAACATATCACAAGTTCAAACACAACACAGTATGAATTCAGAATGCAGTTTATTAGGTAAAATTATGGAACATATGGTTAGTATGATAGTGAAGGAATTTGGTGCACCCAGACCAGATGTAAACTTGAATCAAGAACAGAAACTTGTAAATCCAGGCAGGGTGTACACACTATTTTAACAGAGCAATGTATGATGCAGATGGGTGGTCGTGTGCATTGTATCACTTAAAATTCATATTTGTGTAATACATAGCCAACGACGTGGCCGCTGTGGTAACACAAGTTCCCGTCTGATCACCGAAGTTAAATGCTGTCGAGCTGGGCTAGCACTTGGATGTGTGACCATCCTGTCTGCCAAGAGCTGTTGGCAAGCAGGGTGCACTCAATCCTTGTGAGGCAAACTGAGGATCTACTTGATTGAGAAGTAGCAGCTCCGGTCTTGTAAACAGACATACGGCCTGGAGAGTGGTGTCCTGACGGTGTGCCCCTCCATATCTGCATCCAGTGACACCTGTGAGCTGAGGATGACATGGCGGCTGGTCAGTACCGTTGGGCCTTGCAAGACCTGTTTGGCTGGAGTTTAGTTTTAGTAATACATAAATGTAGATATGGCATGTAAATTACCGTGGCAGTTGCTCGGTTGCTCATGTCAGTCAATCACAGCATAAGGCCTGTGACATCATGGAAAAATCAATGATTTGTCATGCAAACTCAAACACTATGGTTCGAGTGCACAAATCTGTGAAGTTTAGAAATAAAAATACCAAAAACATTAAGCTTGCAACAAAGCTAACATATGCTGTATTAAAGATCTCTCCGGAACACATCTTTTAATACTATTTGTGGTGGTAAACTGTTGGGAAATGTGATGTTGGAGGATGAATAAGCTCCCCCCCCCCCTCCTCCCCCCCCCCCTCCACTCCTGCATGCTTGGTTGTGGCAACAGACTAATCTTTAGTGTAGCCCTAGGCCTAGGTTAATTGCAGCATTCCCTAGTACGGAAACCACAAGCCATACTTGCCAAAGCGTAAGCACACATTCGCTATCAGACCTTGTTGAGATGACTTCCTTTTGCATCCATCTGCACATATGACACAAGGACGTGCACCGTAGGATGTTCCACACTTAATAACTACCTAAACTACATTTTCAGTTTCCATAAACATTTTTGTCAACCTAAGTAGGTGAAAGTAGAATATGTTATTTCATAGCATAAACATGTCACACCCCAACAAATTACATTGTTTGTATGTAGCATGCCTCTAGAGCATATTCTAAGGTCAAACATTGAGACATTTATGGAAGAAACAAGCTCTTCTCAAAGAATCAATATAAATTAAGTAGAAAAACATTTGTGTGAAACACAGTATTCACACACAAGATCTTGCAAAAAACAGATACAGGTGACCAGGTAAATTGTGACTTCCTTTATTTCCGTAATATGGTGGATCCTGTGCCACATCGTTGACTGCTAACCGAGATCAAATCATACAGAGTATCATCACAAGTACGTGAATGGCTCACGGAATATTCGTCTAATAGAATCCAGTTTGTCATACAGGACGACAAATGTTCCATAGAATCAAATGTAATAGTGAGAGTGCCCCGAGGAAGTGTAATAGTACCATTAATATTTTCAGCATGCATAAACAATTTGTCAGATAGGTTGAGCAACACAATTTTGAGTTGCACAACTGCTGTGTTGAAGAATCAAATGACTTATTACCTCATTCCTCAATCTAATACTGGCAGGCTACAAATAATTTTTCAAAGAGAATATTTTAAAAGCAACTCACACATTTGTTTCCTCTTAGAAAATAATTTTTAGTGTTTATCTTTCTTTCGGTAGCAGAAGGAAGAAAATTACTTTGAAATTCTCAGTTTTTATTTTGTTGCAGCTCTGTAACAGGTAGTTCTGTTGATCGACTAGAAAATTCATCTCTACCAAGCCTGACACGACGATGGCACACACTACCAGGTCTTCGTGAAGGTCTGTTGTCTGCCTTAAGTGCAGCTGTGCAGAGCCTTACTGAAGCGACACGAGTTCTTGTAGAGCGATACCCTTTGAGGTTAGTAGAGTATATTGTCTTGAAAACAGAATGAATGGTGATTAGTAATATGTTGCACAATTTGAAGAGACTGTCCAGGATGCTTCTTTGTGGCCTCAAGCAAAACAATCTCCTAAATAAAATAAATAATTTTACTCATCATGGTGCATATTCCAGTAGTTCATTGTAGATTTTGTATAGTTATTGTCTGTTATTAATGTGACCCTTTAAGCATATATATTTTAAACTAACCTGCAACACAGCATTTAAGGTTTATTATTAAATTGAATAAAATTTGATTCAAGTAGCTGATAAAATTAAAACAAAAAATTGAAACACTACATCATCAAAGTATTCAGGTCAACTTATTAACATCTCTATGGTTAACTACACTTTTTTTAAACAAAGTGCAAAAGTTGAGAACATGTCCATGGATAAATCAGTATTTCAATTACAAAAATAAACTATTGTAACTATAAGCAAACACAAAATGTTCTTGAGCTTCCAACCACGTCAAGTGGTTAAATACCCATGAGCATTCTAAGGAGTACTCCTTTGCCATTGTCAACTGGTGACTGTCGTATAGTTACTGATTCCATTACAGCCAAGCCATTGCCCATGTTGTCACTCATGCTTAGTCCATTTCCTTGAGAGGTAATATTTTCAAAGCGCACCTGCTATATCTGATGGCTGGGTCCCCAGACTTGTTAATCTGTAAGCTGCCATCCTTATTAAGAGTGGTGTCACATATCTTTTATCTATATTGCTTCTTTTATTGCATTATCCCAGAAACGGTTTGTTCATCTGTGAACTATTTTGACAAACACTTGCACATTCACACAAGCACAAATCACACACTCAAGACCGTTGTCTCTGGCCACTGTGGCCGGGCCTTGTACAGCAACTGCAGATGGTGGGAGTTATGAGAAAGCTGGGATGGGGAGGGGAAGAGATAGCAGGGTAGGGGTGGAAGAAACCATAGTGCTGCTTGCAAGATCAGGCAGGGGCATAGGGGGAACAGGGTAAGGCTGCTAGGTGCTGTCGTGATGTTTGAGGGGTCGGATGGAAAGGGGGGGGGGGGGGAGAGTGGTAAAGGAGAGAAGTATAGGAGGAGAAAAAGAATAGTAGATGTGTTGGTGGAACAGAAGGCTGTATTGTGCAGGAGTGGGAGAAGGGAAGGGGATAGGTGGGCAAAGGACAGGAACTAGCAAAGGTTGAGGTCAGGGGGATTACAGGAATGTAGGAGATGTTGCATGGAGGATTCCCACCTGTGCAATTTGGAAAATCTGGTGTTGATAGGAAGGTTCCAAGCAGTAAAGTCTGGGAAGCAGCCATTGAAGCAAAGTGTGTTATGTTTGGCAGCTTTTTCAGCAACGGGTGGTCCAACTGCCTCTTGGCCACTGTTTGTTGGTGAGCAATCATGCGGACAGACAACTTGTTGGTTGTTGTCATGATCAAATAGAAAGCAGCACAGTGGCTGCAGCTTAGTTTGTAGGTCATATGACTACTTTCACCAGTAGCTGTGCCTTTGATGGGATGAGTGATGCCTGTGACTTTATAATTCTACCTGCCAACAAGGGCTCCACAACTGTGGGTTTGAACCATGGTTATTGCCAGGTGGAGGGACTCCACCAGCTGTCAGATTTGTCCACCTACAAACCCTGCCACAGTGACCCCATTTCAGATATCCAACAGGATCTCCAGTGTCACTCATCAAATCCATAGAGCCATCTCAGAACCTCTCCCCAGAGTATCTCTCTATCCTCACACATACCACACCCTCCACTCATACCTTCTATATGTTTCCTGAAGTCCATATACCCATCCACACAGGATGCCTCATTGTGGTTGGTAACTATGCAGCCCCCTCTCCCTCCTACACTTGAGAATCTCTGCTCTTCTGGCTAACACCTTAAGCCTATTACCCATAACGTTGTTGTTGTATCCGGATTCTGCTCCAGCTACTGCCGGGTCTGGATGCTGACGAGTCCTCTCCATTTGGCTCGGTCTGCCCACCACTTTTCTTCGTCCATTTGCTGCCAGGTCACACCTCTCCTTTGCACAGATATTCTCATTCTCGTGTTCCACCATGTTCTTGGGTGCCTCGGAATGAATACCGATAATGTACCCTAATTCTTTTACTGACTGTACACAGTTCCAGTTCCAATTCCTTTATCACAGAGTTCCGTGCTCATCACTATTGATGCCACCTCCCTCTTCACTAACATCCCTAATGCCCATGGTCATGCTGCTATTGAACAGTACCTTTCCCAACACTCGACTACCTCCAGATCCACAACCTCCTTCCTTTTCACCATGACCAACTGTCAATTACTTCACCTTTGAATGCATAATTTAGAAACAGATCAGCGGTTCAGTGATGGGCAACCACATGGCGCCATCCTGTGCTAACCTATTCTCGGCCCATCTAGAGGTATCCTTCGTAACCACTCAGAATCCCACAGCCCTTATGTGATTCAGATTCATTGATGACACATTCATACATGGATTGAGGGTGAGGACCACTGGCGTTTACTCAATATGTGCTAGCTGTGCACTGCAAGCCTTTTCAAAATTTTCCCATATTACGAATACTTTTATTCTTGAAATCTGTAGAAAGTATTTAGAAGAGGAACATGGAACAAACAGCAATGCATTCTGCTGTTACTGAAAATGAGTTTGACTGCCGCAATCTGTGCCAGAAAATGAGCTCAGACACATGCTCTGTGTGCTGCTGGATGACAGCCCTCTTCCGATCTGACTCGGGGGAACTGAGGGAATGTTGTCCACCAGCAGCTAAGCTGAGCTTTGTGGAGGGGGAAGCATTCTGTGGCATGGCTGCACACATTGTGTAGGAATTGTGGGCAGGAGGGGAGGTATGGGAGGGAGTGTGCCCACTTAGTTTTCAGGAGGGGGCTGCAACTTGTCACTGATGTGTGGGGAAGGCACCACGCTGCTCACCTCTACTGCCAATGACGCTTTCACACATCAGTGTTGTGTGTTCAGAAACGTTCCCAATGTTGTTTTCATTTTTTATTTCTTTAACTGTAGATGTTTGTAATAACCTAAAATATGGTGTAGGATTTTGTTTCCAACTTTGTGATGTTTTTAGGGGTTTTGTTCAGAACTGACAATTGAGGTAAATGTAACTAAGAAACACTTGCTAGGAAACCATTTTCCGTGAGAACTGTTCAAGAAAAATTGGAAGGAGTTACAAAAGGTAGGCTGAAGCCACAATTACCTAAAATAGTTTCTGAGTATAAGGGCAAACAAGAACATTACACTAGACATTTTTCTGTTTCACAGTATGGAAGTGTTGATTGGTTGATGGGTTATCCCGATTCAAATAAACTTTTCTGTTGGCCATGTTTTCTGTTTTCCAGAGCAATATTGGCGATGAATAAACATGGGTTTTCAGATGTAAATCAACTGTGAATTGGGCAACAAAGGCATTCAAAACCCCCAAAATCTCTCTGTCGCTTTTGCATTTCAAAATGTTTGTGAAGGACAGAGTTGACATTATGCTAAATGAGCAGCACTGAAATGATATTAGGCAGCACATCAAACAAGTTGAAAGAAACAGGGAAAATTTGAAGAGACTCATTGATGCAGTGTGTTATATAGCAAAATAAGAGCTCCCATTTTGAGGACATTAGTTGGATGCTACTATTAACAAAGTAAATTACATGGAATTACTAACTGTTTTGAAAAACTATGACCGTTGTTAGAGGCACATTAGAGTACATCTACAGTATTTCAATGAACTTTCACAGCCATACAAAATGAAATTATTTCTGAGATAGCTAAGGAATCACTGAAACAAGAAATAAAATTGGCAGCCTTTGTAACCATAATGCTTGGCAAAACTTCTGACATACTGTGTAAATTGCAACTGTCAATAATTCTGCGTTATGTTCATAAAGATAGTGTGAATGAAAAATTCTTTGGTTTTACTGATGACAGTGCAGGCAGAACCACTAATGATTTGTTTGCTCAAGATGAATACGCAGTTGATGAATTTGCCATTGCAGAGAAGTTGGTTAACCAGTCATTTAGTGGAGCTTCAGTACTGAGTATGAGCCTGCAGAGTAAGGTTTTGTCAAGATATATGCCCCTGTATTGAATTTGGTTTTGCAATAAAGCATCTTTAATATTAAGGAATGTAAAATATTTTTGCAAATTATGAATGGTATTTCTTCATTTATTCTGTTCTAAAAGAAGTTGTGCATTACAGGAACTTGTTCAGAGAAAGTTTTCCATCACTCACCTGTTAGGTGGAACTTCTCATCCCAGTTGGTCTATACAATTGAAGAACACAAGTTAAAACCCTACAATTCTTTGACAGAGTTACAAATAACAGTGATAACTGGGACAATGATGCAGTGGTGAAGTCTTAGTGTATTTTGGTTTTTGTGCACAATTTTCAGTCAGTCTTCTTGCTGGAAATATTTTGAAAGCTGTTCAGTTACACAGCTGTCTTGTATAACATACTGCACATGAAAAACTATGATGTTGTGTATTGCAGCAAGAAGATAAAGACGATTTTAGAACATTTGCAATTTGGCAGGAAACACACACACACACACACACACACACACACACACACACACACACACACACACACACACACATCTTCCACATGGGAAAAATATATTAAAAACAAAGATTCCAAGACTTACCAAGCGGGAAAGCGCCGGCAGACAGGCACATGAACAAAACACACAAACACACACACAGAATTACGAGCTTTCGCAACTGGCAGTTGCTTCGTCAGGAAAGAGGGAAGGAGAGGGAAAAATGAAAGGATGTTGTAAAAAGAGAGTGAAGAGACTGCATTCAAATGACTCAGAAATGGGCATTTATCATCATCAATATTTTGAATCAATTGATCTCTTTACTCTCAGAATTATGAAATTTACAAGTAAAAATTTCTTGATCAACTTTTACATGAACTGTCATCAATTTGTGGACCATTCTTGGACTATATTGCTTTGAAAAAGGACCTTATTGTGCTGTACTGTTCACCCAAGTTCTTTTCAAAGAATATGTATGAGGTACTTCCATTAGTATTAACAAGAATGGCCCGATTTCAGGGTTCAATGAAGTATGTAAATTATCATATTTGATTTTGACAATTCCATGATATAAGTCTTAGTGGAAAACTCTTTCTCAGCATTTAAAACAATCAATCTAAGAAACACACAGTCCAGGGTTGCCACAGGTTCTGTAAATCAAGGAATTTCAAAGTCAGGAAAATCAGGGAAATATCAGAATAATATGAAAAAACTAAAACAAAAAAGAACCACTGGAAAAATCTTCTCAGTAGATGAAATGGTTTGTTTCCTGAGGTGTGATGCATAGTCGCTGGCTAGGTACAGCTGAGTACATGTGCTGCTTCCCTACTCCCTCATTACTACTGCTTCTCCCCTTCCCATCATCCCCTCAATTTGTTGTCAGTGGTGTCACGACTTTTTGCCACTAGCCTAGCAGCTGCCGACAAGAGGCAGGGAGGCATGAAGAGTGGTTTGTTTGGATCTGATTCTCAGAGACTGTAGACGCAGCACCCGGTTTGCATGAGTTGTGACTGTGTGAATGTGTGTATGCGCTCTCATTTTCTGACAAAAGCTATGGCTGAAAATTTTGTTGTGAGAGTGTGATTGTCTTTTTTTAGATGCTGTCTGTGGCTCAGCAATCATCTTCATGCTGAGCTGGTAGCTGTCGTCATTACTCTTCATTCTCAGAGTATTTGAACAAGTTATCTGTTTCTTGGATTGATCACTGCGGTCTCATTTCATCAACATGCTATCTGTAACTTCTGAATAGCTGGCCACACGAGTGGACTTCAGTGACAGGCCAAAACCTCATGTAATTTCTACAGGTATCTGTAATGGATCAGGCCTGCTGATCTGAAGCCATTCTGTTTCCACTAATGTGCAGACCCTGCCTGTCAGATCTGCTCTTACCGATTTGCCCGCAGGCTGGGTCTGTTTATGTGTGGCGTAATAACAGTGAGTAATAACCGACAATAAAGAATATATTAGAACCAACATTTTATTGGCAGTCACCTACAGTGTTGCTTTGCACAATTCTTTGCCACCTGATACACTTCTTTCAAGAGACATATTTTGAAATCAGTGGAGGTATTTTAAATATGTCGTGCAACTCCAAAGAAATGCGGATTTTTGTCACCAAATTTTTGTTCTGTTGAAATAAAATAACATTAGTGGTTTTAATGAAACATATACACCATTTGGCTGGCTTTCTCCATCTAAAAACAGTTCATCACAAAAGATGATGTTAGCACTTAAGATTTTTGCTCACATCAGGAAACACCATCTGTTTGCAAGTTTTTCTTGTTTATAGATATTTCCTCGTTTGCACTATTGTTTCTTGTACTGTAGGTCCAAAGACAGATTTTCAACTGCCGACTTACTCTTGAGATCTC
Source organism: Schistocerca gregaria (assembly GCF_023897955.1). Classification (NCBI taxonomy): domain Eukaryota; kingdom Metazoa; phylum Arthropoda; class Insecta; order Orthoptera; family Acrididae; genus Schistocerca; species Schistocerca gregaria. Next base: position 121,911,481 of record NC_064923.1, read on the forward strand.
AAAATTTGTCAGGAAAAAATGCTAAAACTTGTCTGGAAATCAGGGAAATATTAGGGAATTTCACGTGGGGAAATTTGTGGAAACCCTGCAGTCACAGGAAATACTGAATGACTTAAGTCTACTTACAAGCAAACCTGTATCAGTCTGAAGAACAAATCTACATTATGATTAACAACTTGTGTATCATTCTACATTATGTATGGCTTACTCAGTAATGATATTGTTATTTTCAAAATCAGCCATTGTCTGTGACCATCCCGGTAATATAGATGTAAGTGTGGCTGACGCTGCTCTAGAGACCAGCTTCTATTCTTGTTACCTCCAACAAGTCTGAAAGGTACTAACAAGGCTGCCTAAATGGTGCCAAAATTAGAAGGGCCTAAGACTGTAATGTTTTCACTATTTGTAATTTCCAGGAAAGTCATTCTTTAGCTCTCAAACATTCAAAAAAACTTTGCAAACCATTACATCAGTGTTCAAAAGGTTGTAATTACTTCTAAAAAAATGTGACTTTGTCAACATAAATCACCAATGTGTTCGTACCCAATTTTCATTTCTCTTTATATTTTTACAGATGTGGAAAATACTGTCAAATGTTTAAACACTTTTGTTGAAATGATATTGCAACAAATTGCTACTGGGGATGTATAAGTCACTACTTTTGAAAGTAGCTGCCAGTTCTCAAAGTGTGTGTCTTCTAACTTCTTTTCAAAATGGTGTTATTTGCTAAAAGAATTTACCATTCAGTATTCTTATCGACTAAATGAACTTAAAATTCTTTTGCAGTTCAAAAAACATATTTAAAAGGAAGCTTGCTAAACAGTTTAATTACAGGATGCGAGTAATAAATTTCATAAAAGAGGCTAATATTAGATTTTCTTGTAAAATCATTTTTGTCAATGTTACTTCTAACACAAAAAATAGCAACATAGTAGTTAATGACAACAAATTAAAAGTGGAATTACTAAACAGTTTATAACAAGGCAACGAAGTAACAGGCACTGCAGGAGCAAGGAGAAGTAGCAGTATTGTTGCTAAGAACTCACCACATCTTTGCAGAGTCTGCAGTGGTGGTACAGGAGTCAATTATAGTGTTAGGGGCATTGTGACAGGAACAGCTGAATGCTACATCTTCAGAGTTTCTGATGTACAAAACAATAGATTATAGTGGAACCTGTGACTACTGTCCGTTCATAATAGCCACACCAGCTGATATAGTTTTTGAAATGGTCATTAAAAAGTGCAAAATACACAAAAAAGACTTATTGTGCAACACATCGTTTTTTAAGCTAGTACTTTTATTACAGTTTGCTGTACTCGCTATGGTAGGTGATCGCTGAGCAAAATGTGTTCATCCCTGTGAAATTTTTGAGCATAGCAGATGATGGTCACAAACAAAACACATTTTCAGTACTCTCCCCCTCAGCACTGCACTTCCCGTGAAAGTCTGTGTGCTTGTCCCCCCTCCTGCTCCTCAGTTTGGCATACTCACTCTATTCATTCATGAGATGCCACTGCTTAGGACACATATATTCTCATTCTCCTAGAACATCACACTTTCTCCTCACTTGCTTCACCTAGTCCTCCTCAACCCAACAAACTGCCTTCCTTGATGTAGACCTCCATCTCAAAAACTGGTACATCAGTATGTCTGTCCGTCTCAAACCTGCCAAACCTGTCCATTTCGACAGCTGTGCCTCCCATTCCATACAAAGAAGTCCCTTCCATACAGTCTAGCCATCCATGGCCATTGCATCTGTAGTGACGAGCAGTCCCTTTCCTAATATGCCAAGGGTCCCACTGAAGCCTTCACAGGCTGAAATTGCCTTCCCTAGCTACAGAAACAGATCTCTCATGCCTTGTCCCTCCAGTCACCTACCAACTCCCACATTTTCACTGCATAGCCACAAAGGAGCACTCCCCTTGTGACTCAGTATGACCCAGGAATGGAGCAACTGCCAGGGTTTCTACTAACTCTCATCATGCTCCGAAATGCAGAATATCCTTCGCACCCTTTCCACAGTAGTATTCCACTGTCCACTGAATGTACACAATATTCTTATGCATTGTTACTCCAGCCCTGCTCCAAACTGCTTGCCTCATAGCCCACATACCTGTAACACACATTGATGCAGGATATATCCCTCCACCATTACCTATGCAGTCCGGTCACAGGCATCACCTATCCCATCAAAGGTAATGCTACTTGTGAAAGCAGTCATGTGATACACAAAATAAGCTGCAACCACTGTGCTGCTTTCTATGTGAGCATGACCTGTTCCACAGCATGTGCCACCTGGATCCTTCTTTAACACCAGCTTTTCTGAAGTGCACAGGTAGGAATTCTTCTTGCAATATAGACTACTTTCCCATTACCTTCCCCTCTCCCCCTCCCTCGGCCTCCACCTTTCCTAGACCCTGACCGTCACCCAAGTTCTTCCCTGCTCCCACTCCAGCACTATGTTCCATCAGTGCACCCACTACTCTTTTTATATCCTACTTCTGTCTCTTCCTGCTCTTCCCCCCTCCCACCCCCCTCCTTCACCCAATGTCCTGACTGCACCTACCCTGTACCCACCATGTCCCTGCCTGCTCTTACAGGCAGCATAGCACCTTTGGTACTCCCTGTCCATCACCCAGCTATCCCCTTCCCTCTTCCCACTCCAGCACTATACAGCCTTTATTCCACCAGTGCACCCACTACTCTTTTTCCACTCCTCTACTCCTTTCCCCCACCCCCTCCACCCAGTGTCCTTACTGCACCTAGCAGTCCTATCCTGTCCCCACCATGTCCCTGCCTGCTCCCACAGGCAGCTTTGCACCTTCCCCTATCCCTTCCACTCATTGACCCCCAGCCTCCTCCTTACCCCCTCACCACCCACAAATTTCTTCTCCCAGCATGTGCAGTTGCTGTACATGGCCTCAGCAACCAGAGACAGTAATCTCGAGTGTGTGTGTGTGTGTGTGTGTGTGTGTGTGTGTGTGTGTGTGTGTGTGTGTGTGTGTGTTTTCTTCCTTAGAACAAGGCCTTTTGGTCCAGAGCTGAAATGTCATTTGTATAACAGTCTTTATGTTATGCTCATCTGCAACTCAGTGTCTCCTCAATATTATTATTATTATTATTATTATTATTATTATTATTAGGCTTTTTAATTTCAGGTGAAAAATCCCACGGTGATTGTGTGGTTGTTATGACATCAACAGTCGGAGAGCTGTCTGAGAGATGCTGTTGATCATAAGACATCTTCCACACTCCCCCACAGTATCTCATTAACATGTCTAATTTTTTAAAATGGTTTTCACCAGCTTCAAGAGTTCAAGAATCCAGATCAGTTATGGGTTACAGTTTGGATGAACTGAGGTACAGAAAAAATATGGTTAAAATTTAGCTCATTTAAAACTGCCAAAATCTCTTAACCATTCTTTTTAAAGTCAGTGACTTTTGGCAGCTGAAACATTACTAGGAATTTGTTGTGAGGGAGCATGAGGTTCAAGAGATGTGGTGGCTTAATTCATATCAGCTGTCCACTGAAAATTTCTTCCAAGCAATTCCATACAAGGTAATTATGCGCGTGTCTATTATGATTAGAAGAGGCCTACATCACAGCATTAAAAAAAATATTTTAAATTTTTTTGGTCCAGGCCTTTAGGCTGCAGCCTAGATGGACTGTGTGTAAACACCATTCTGGTGGAGTGCGTGAAGAAGCCAATAACACAGGTTATGGACTTATGGTCTCCTTCGGAGCATGCAACACAGCTAAACTCTTATACACATGGCTTACCGTATCATGGTACTGTGACACAACTAGATGTTGTGTTGGGTAGAGGAGGTGAGATCATCATGAATCAGGTGAATGTTGTTGAACTGAAGAGGAAGGTCAACAGTGAATCATAAAATAAACTATGAAATAATTAATGTGAAACAGCTCTATCCTCTCACTTTTTTTATTTAAGATATTCATTTAGCTGACCTATTGGCTACTAATTGGGTTAAATTCTGTCTTCTGTGCATTTTCACCCATTGGTGTGTGTTTTTTTTACTGTTGCTTCCTCAGTGCATGCACTGTACAATTAATGTAGTTTCTTTATTACATGACCTGCAACATATGTTATGTCACAGTAAAATATTGTGCGGAGAAAGCTTTTTATAACTAAGACCTAAGACACGTTTGGAGTTTCTGGGCGCTCTTCACCTTCCTTGCGCCTTCTTGTGATATCTTGATCCTTATTACTTGAGCTAGTTTCTACTAAACTGCAGAAGTTTCTGATTACAGATCTATATTCATCTCTTACACTTAATACATTTAATTATCAACAACCTCAAGCTTCTTTTGGATGCACCAGCTCATAATGTGAATCATAACTCTGTCTCTGCTTCTTTCCCTGTGTTCTTTCAAGGCTGCAGATATTTGTTTGTAGCACATTCTTCCTCTTTCTAACCCAGATCACCCTTGAAACACATGCAGTTGTAATGTAGTTGAGGTCACAGTAGTTCGTGATGCATAGAAAAGCTATGGCAGAGTCCATGCCCTCTGAGTTTCACTGAGCAGGATGAAATGAAATGTCGTGTGACGAGGGCCTCCCGTCTGGTAGACCGTTCGCCTGGTGCAAGTCTTTCGATTTGACGCCACTTCGGCGACTTGCACGTTGATGGGGATGAAATGATGATGATTAGGACAACACAACACCCAGTCCCTGAGCGGAGAAAATCTCCGACCCAGCCGGGAATCAAACCCGGGCCCTTTGGATTGACAGTCTGTCGCACTGACCACTCAGCTACCGGAGGCGGACGATGCACTGGTTGACACGCTGGACTCTCATTCAGGAGGACAGTGGTACAAATTCCCATCTGGCCATCCAAATTTAGGTTTTCCATGACATTCCTGAATTGCTGCAGGCAAGTGCCAGCATGGTTCCTTTGTAAAGGGCACAGCTGATCTCCTTCCCCATCCTTTTGTAGTTTGAGCTTGTGGTCTGTCTCTAATGACCTTGCTGTCAATGGATCACTATGCTCTAATCTTCCTTCTTCCTTCCTGTGTGTTTCCTGTTGGGATGGAGAATATGTATAGAGTGCTTTCACACCTAGTTTTGATATAATTTATGCGCCGTGACCATCTAAACTTGTCTGTATAGGGTCCTAGATATTTAACTCACCCTCTGTAAGTTATTTAGTAGGCAACCAGATTCACTCACTGTGGTTTTGCATTATAGGTGGATGCTTACTACTGACTTAACAGCCATTGTCACAAATTCTTCGAGCTCTATCCCGTGCTGGAAGTCATGTATTGTTTCATCCAAGTTATTTTTACATCCTTCAATGATTCATCAGCACCATAATTACATAAATCATTAGCGTATTCCAGTATTCTAGTTCTTTCTGATAAGGTGCTTTGAAGGTACAAATGTTAAAACAGCAAAGGTGATGAGAGCCAGTTCCTATTGTGGTTCCACACTCGTCATCCTCAGTCTGATAGTATCTCTGTTCATAAACATTACTAACCTCCTTTCTAGTAACAGAAACTTTAGGCTGCAGATGAAATTTTACAATGACTAACTCTTTCAAAAGTGAATTCAGGTATTTTGTGCCGACTGACACATTTTGCAAATCATATATGGATGTGACACTGTTTTGGCATAGTATGACATTGTAATAGAGGGATCTACAGTGCACCTCATATACATAATGCATATAGCCACCACAAGTGTATTAGAAACGAAGATGCTAAGGTGGACAGTGGGCCTCACTAAGTTAGATCACATTTCTAATGGCAGCATTAGGAAACAGTTTGGTGTTGCACCGATCCAAGATAAGATGCGTGAGAGTCATCTTTGATGGTTTGGGCATGTTTTATGTTTTACAGAGTGGTGATGACTATTGCCAAGGTGGGAGACACACTTGTAGTCATAGTCAGTAGACCCAAAGAATGACCTAAGCAACTTTGGGCTGATACAGTTCACAAAGACATTAAATGCGTGAACATCCATCCAGATGCAGCCCGTGATAGAGCGAAATAGGGACAACAGACTCATGTAACGGACCCCGCAGGCATGCGGACAAATGATGAAGGAAAAGAAGAAGAAGAAGAAGAAGATATAGCCACCTCAAGTTTCTGACAAGCAAAAGTAATTTTAACTGACGGAGTTGTAAAATATTTAACTTTTAATTTCTTGGTTCCCTTTTTGATAATAACATGTACATGAACAGCACTACCTCTTAATTACTTCCTCCACAAGTTCGTTATCTCTTTTTGTATTAGGAGCTCTGTAACCACAAATAATTGAGGGATATAAAATTTGTTTGACTTTTGCCTTCCAAATGCCAACACTGGTCACCCTCTGACCTGATGCAAACTCAGTCTTCATGCAGCTGTCACACTTTTTGCATATAATGATAGTAATATCCTTAACTCCAGGTTTAACCTCATGAATTAGTTTGCCTACTGTTAAGGAGTGCAATCGGGCAACATTATGCTTGGAATTGTGTGGCAACATCATGCTCGGAATTGTGTGGTGTTTTGGATATATCTTCAGTGTATACAAAGAATGGAACATAGCTTCTACTCTGTATTGTTGGGAAATATGTGAATCCTGTGTATTTTTCATGTTGAATACTCTTTTAGCAAATTGCTTGTTGGATTCATTACCACTACTTCAACAAAGTGAACTAATACCTACATTGATTTTCATTTCACGGTTACTGAGTCGTCTAGATCCTCTCAACTTGCCAGTGTCTATTTTTGTTGTTTCTTCTTCAGTGTACCTATATTATACAGGCTTTAACCAGAGGATGTTCTGAGTATCTTCCTTCATCTGTTTTTATGTTCGTCATCTTCTAATGTCATCCATCATTCCAATTCTCTTCCTACCTCTCCGTCTCATACCTCCCTCATTCCCTCTGTAATTCTTTGTTGCAGGCAGTCCCTGCACAGTATATGCCCCAGTGTAGATTTTCTCCTCTTTCTAATCACTTCCAATAATCTTCCTTGTTCCCCTATTTTCTTCATTACTTCTTAAGTCTGTCAGTGTACTGCGTCTTTAGCTTTCTTCTCTATAGCCCCATTTCCAAGGTTTCTAAATATCTTTCTTGTGTCTTTTTAAGTGTCCCGGATTCACTGCTGTAAAACACTACATTCTAGACATAACATTTAGGAAATCTTTTCTGTAGTTCCATTGAAGTTCTTCTAGATGTTAGTAACTGGTTGATCTTTCCATATGCTCTGCTTCTCATAGATATCCTTCTCCTTATTTCTTCTGTACAGCTTCCATTCCACATCATTAAAGGTTGTTCTATCTTTTTTCCATTTAGGAGTATAACTGGAGCTTGCTCCTTGTTTATTCTCATCACTTTTGTCTTTCTTACATTTATCTTCATTCCATACTCCTCACCCTCTATGCAGTACTCTTCAACATCTTCTGTAGTTCCTCTTGTGAGTCAGTCAGCACTGCTTCATTGTCCACATATTTTATAGCCCTTATCCTTCCTTTTCCAATTACAAAGCCTCTTTCATCATCTGTGCTTTGTCCCCCTGGTTCGCCAGACAAAAAATGTTCATATTCGCTTGATAGAACAAAAAGAAAAAGAATACATCTATCCAAATGTGTATTATGTGCAATGTAAGAATTAATCAGTTTAGAAAGGCGGTTTCTTCTTGAATAAAGAATAAACAGTACTGAAAAGAAAGTCTCTTATCAAGTATGGAAATAACAGCAGTACTTATGGAAAGGCCTAAGGCCTGAACAAAAGTCATTTCATGTGGAAGAACAAATAAACATAAATATGGACTAATGCTCAAGATCTTTAGAAAGAAAACAACACTGGTTGAAAATATCACTGATTGGTAAATACACAATGCACTGTACTAGCAAAGGTTCAAGTCCTGATGGGACAATCCACAGATAAAATATTGTACACTTAGACTGAGTATGTGTCAGTCCAGTTTCAAGTGCCCAACATGATGAAACTCAGTCAAATCTGGGATAGAAACAAAGACAAGAACTCTTGCAAGTCCATCAACTGATCAGTGATACAAAACATGGCATCTTCTTTGGGGCAGCTCCAAAGTGAGTTCTTGATTGATGGAATGTGTCTGCATTTGGCACCTGGCTGAGGAAGCAGAATGAACTGCTTGCCATGCCCCGAGTGGCCAACCTAAATACAATCTGGGCCCCATGATACTTTCAGTCAAGTGTCCTGTGGAAGAGAATAGGTTCATGGGACCAGCGATGTCATCAACGCCTGGGATGCTGTGTGGTGGTCAGATAGGTTGTGGCAGAGTTGTGTCTGTCTGTGGGAAGTTTGCCCTTATGAATTATACTACCACTTGCCTCTAAAAAGTTGGTTGCTGGCTGGGTAGGTGCAAGGCCTGTCCCTCCACAACTGCGGAGAAGGCTGGATCCCAGCAGATGGTGTGAAAGGTGCTGAGAGTCTGCCCATGTGGTTGGCCATAGATGGGAGCAGTGACCATCCAGCTGCATCTGGGGTGTCCAGTGCCTGTGACCATGTAGCTGGTGTGGGTGGACCCAGAGTGACTTGGCCAAAGAACAGGCTGCCTGTAGCCAGTCTGTAAGGAGACCATATGCCATGACAGACTGGACATAGACAGTGGAAAACTTGGTGAGGAAATGCAGAGAAGAAGATGGAAGTATCAGTGTGTGGAAGCACTGGTGAAAGCACTGGTGAGGAAACTTCTTCCTGTGAAAGCACTCAAGATTAAAATTGGTTGTGCAGTAGCCCTTGAGATTAAAAAGTTTTGTGCAAAAGCATGCGGGATAAGATTTTGTTGTGTGGAAGCACTTTGGACAAAATAGTGTTGTGTAGAAGCACTTTGGATAAAAATTTGTTGTGTGGAACCACCTGGGAGAGAAATAGGTTATGCAGAAGTGCTGAGAATAGACTGTTGTTGTGTAAAAGCACTTGGCATAAATTTTGGTTGTGTGGAAGCATGTAGGTTACATTTGGATGACGCATGGGAAGAGAAATCTTAAAATGTGTGTAAGGGTGAGGCACTGAAAAGAGCCAAAAGTGCCTACGTGGAGTAGGTAGGGGCTGAGCTAGGTGGGGGAGAGGTGGTTTAATGATGGAGGTGTTCTGGGAACGGTTAGAGGAAGAATGATAAGGGATGATCAATGTGGATGATGGTGCAGGTGCTGTGTGTTGAGGAGTAAACTGCGGCAGTGCAGGCCGGTGAGGGCAGAACTTGGAGTGATGGGGATGGCTGGGTGAAAGAAACATGCAGCACAAAGCTTCTGAATAATTTTTAGGTTAGGTGTCTTAGTCTAAACTGGAGCTAATTTTGAGAGTGATCAACACTTAGAATATCATTAGTTAGCACTCACAGAAATTCATCTTAGAATTGTACTGAAGCGACTTTAAGTATTTTTCACGGATTTTTTAAAAATTTAACCAAACACATGGTGCTAGTCAGCTTACAAAGGCTATCGCACTGACAGGTATATTCTAATCTGAAACTATGGTGAGCAGTGTGAAGGGATGTGTTAGTTTTCTGCAATAAGCTCAGTTTCTTAAAAATTTCAACCACTGTGTGAAGAGAACATTATTTTACTGTAAATTCTTGCCTTCATATTTTAAACATGACTCATTTTATTTGAGGTTAAATGTGACGGATGCATTGGTTAGTCCCTGCATGGTGACATAGCCAACAATTTAAAACCGAACTACGCATTAGAAGGCCCTAAAACCAGTGCTTTTTCTTACCTTTATTCAGTTGTTTTATTTGTGCAGATGCATGTGAGCATTGACGAGTCGATCTTTGGTGGAAGCAACAGTGATTACTTTCATGATTAGATAATTAATAGTCCAGTAGGGAACAAGAAGAAGAGCAGTGAGAACATTCATTATCATTTTAGAATCCCTAATATTCCTGAATGTGGCAGAGTCTTCCCCAGTCTTCCACCATTGCAGGCTTGCTGGAGACAGTCACCACGTCTGCTGGTAATTGCCCAGTGGAAGTGTTTAAACTAACTTAATATTGTCTGAAGTATGTCTCAGAGTGAGAGAGAATAAATATACCTATTCAAAGCAATCCTGACAAAATCTAGTAATGCGGCAATTCAAACAGATGTTGGTTCATTTTAATTGCAATGTCATTTGATTCAGAATCTTCCTAAGAAGACACCTTGGTCTCTTGCCTAGGTGTTCTAGTCATTCCTATACAAGTATACCATTATGGTATTTGTCGTCATTACTGCAGAATCACTCAAAATGGGCATTACGATTCATGCTGTGAATGCGATATCAGAAAAAGATTTGTGCTTGGATAATACTTAACCATTGTACTTTGTGCACACTATTATTTAGATTCTGTTCTCAACAAGCTTTCAACACAAGTGGAAAATGTGACTGATAATTTCCAGACTTTCATATCCAAGCTGAAAGTCTGTTGTTGTGGCACAATCATTTTGTTTTGTATAGATTTTTTCTCAGTATATTAGAGACTTTTGTGGTATTGTGTTACGTACATATACTACTGAACGTACGTTTTTTTTTTAATTTTTTTATCATATGACATGTATGAATAAAATCTTATTGGATATTAGCCCACATCATAATGAAACAGTAAACAATTATAAATCCAAAGTTTTAACTGTCTTCCAGTGGATCATTTTAGAACAACTAAACTGGTAGCATCTGTAGATAATCTTCACTATATATACCATCTCATTTCAGTTATCGAGTGACAAATTATGCTACGTTCAAATAAGTCATTGAACAGTTCAGAGTTGAGATGCCTGTTGAAGGATTTCCTAGACAGTCTTCGCTCTGCAGGCATTTAAAAACTTTGATATGAATGTGGCAACATTCATGTTGGCAAAAGCTGGAGATTAATTAACACTGAAATGTCAGAACATGTACATTACTTATGATTGGGGTAACCCAACAAATCAGTAACAGTCAAACATCACCTGGAATGTGATCAGTAAATCAGTTTTTTTGCTTGAAGATCGTAAGTGCAACAGTGGAAAACAAGGAAGGCTATTGAAACAATTATATGCCCCAATATCATGAACAGGTGGATGGCTACTAAATGTGGTCCCATTCCAGCAGGTTTGGGGGAGATGGGGTTGTATGTGTTCACCAGTTAGCAGTACCATAAGACCTGGATTGCAGCTGTATAAAAAAGTGATCACATGAGAACTTTCATGTGGCATGACTGTCTGGCTACAGGAAAGTACTGCAGCTGGGTAGAAGGCAATCAATATAACTTGGGTCTGCATCCACAAAGAAGGTACAGTAGAGAAGGGGAAGAGGACAATACTTATGGTGGGGGCTATGTTGTGAATGACCACATGATATGGGAGTTGCAGCCCGACAGCTGAAGCCTTTGCATAAACACACATCTTGTGTACTAAGCTACAACTTGTTAGTCTGAAAATGGTCATTATAACAGATTCTGTCAGTACAGCCAATAATTTGACTGTTATATAAGGGGGCATTCATTCAAACCTGGTCACTAGTGTAATGTAATGGTAACAATTTTACTAACTCAAAAATGTAGTTTACCCAGTACACCTACTAAAAAATAGTCACCAAAACTGTTTGCAAATTTATCCCACTGCGACACTAGCTGGTCAATTCCATCCTTGAAGAAGCTAGTAGGCTGTTGTCAGATCCAGTCCTGAACCCAGTCACACACTTTGTCGTCCATTTTGAATTGATGTCCATGAGTAGCTTGTTTTAGAGGTCCAACACATGAAAGTTGCACGGTGAAACGTTGGGACTGTATGGTGTATGTTCCAGCATTTCCCACCAAAACTGCTGCAATGTCATCTTCACTGCATTGGCCGTGTTTGGGCGGGCATTATCATGCAGGAGGATAACGCCATTGCTTCGGCATTTCGACTTGATAGCTCATCTAAGGTTCTGTAAAGTGGATTGATAAAGCTGGGCATTGATGTGGTTCCCCGTTCCAGGAACTTGACAAGCAGTGGGCCCTTGTGGTAAAAAAAAGGAGGGCATCATGACCTTACCAGAACTGGTGTGCACAGCCTTTGATTCTTTGGAGGTGGTGAAGTCGCATATTTCCACTGCTTGCTCTGATGCTTGTTTTCCAGTTCAAAATGGTGACACCATGTTTCGTCACCTTTGACAGTACGCGACAGAAAGCTGTATTCCTCCTCATGATAACGTTGCAGATGACTCAGAGACAGTGCCAATCGAGTATTGCGCTGTTCGGGGTCAGTTGGTGGGCAACCCACTGCGTACAGATTTTTTGGAAGTTCAAGTGTTGATGCATTATGGTGTGGGCAGTGCCCACACTAATACCAGTAACTGATGGATCTCGTACACGGTGACTCTGCGGTTGTCCAAAACTAAAGCATTCACTTCCACAACCATTTCTGGTGTGATGACATGATGAGCCCGTCCAGGACGAGCATCATCTTCCAGTGACACAGACTCCTCTATGAATTGTTTGTGCCATTCCACAACACTTGAACGACTCAGACTGTACTCACCGTACACGGCCTTCATCCGTCGATACATTTCACGGCCTCCAACTCCCTCCACTGCCAAAAATCAAATCACTCCTCATTGTTCCTGCTTACTCGCCTTCATGTTCAGTAGTGGACGATAACTTGTGTGACCACCTTCTCTTCAGCACTGGTGCTACGCAACATCAAACGGTGCGCATGCAACAGTCTCTCTACCAATGGTGGGTGCCACCATACCAGCAGTTACGTGGTGCCACCTTACGTGTAAGGCAAAGGTAGACGCACTGACCAGGTTTCATTTGAATGAAACTCATAGATGTTAAAGTAAATAGTTCCTCACTAGAGTACAGAAAAAGAATAGTCACACAAATGAAGGATATTGACCAGGACGTCTAAAAAGCAATCTCATAAACAAAATACGAGTAAAAAATATAGCGTAGTGGACTACATCACTTACTTTGATAATGATCACGTATGATAAAAAACGCATGTGATGTGAAAATTGTGTGTCGGCCACCTGACAAGCTGTTCAGGAATATTGCGTGAAAAATAAAATTTTCTCCTCCTTCCACATCTTTATGATACAGTGGGTAGTATGTAAGCTATGTTCTCCCTCCTACTTTAATGTGCTGCGTTTGCTGCAACCCACACAAGCACAGCTTTTAATGAGATTCTTGCTACCTTGTCTGCGTGTTTCAGCAAAAATTTAATGGTATTGCTTATAATTGCCTGATTATAAAGGGCTTCCTCTGCAGCTGTGCTACATGAAGATAGCAAAGCATTGCTATGTGGCAAAGAGAGAGGGAGTAACGAGAATGCTCAAAGTTTGCAGATTGTTGGGGGACAGCCAAGTGAAGTGGCTGCCCCTTCAGAACAACGGGGTGGAATCACCCAGTGCTCATGACAAGGTTACATTTCTGTGCAAGTGCCACTGTATTTTCCATGAGCTTTTCAAGCTGCTCTCTACCAGTCATTCCACTAGCCTGCTATTGGCCTACTGCAATCCACAGGCACACCATTTTGAAGTGTCCAGTGATATACTAGAATGTGACACAAGTTATCACCTTTTTAACAAAATAAAACAATACAAGAGGTGTGTTCAAAAAGTAATTGAAATTTTTTAATTTTGTAGGCTTTATATATCCAATTTTCAAAAAAATGTTCATGTTGTTCATACTCGTGTTCCTGATGTATGTTTGCATTTTCATTTGTTTTGGATAGTTATTTTATTGTTGACTGTTGAATTGGTTCTGTGTGTTTTCAAGTGCTCAGCAAATTTTCACTTTTGAAAAAGATGGGTTGAAGGATTTGCATTAAATTTTGCTTGAAAAATGGAATAAAGTGAAGCACTGCATTTGAAATGTTGACTGTGGGTATTGGCGAATCTACTATGAGTAAGACAAGAGTTTACAAGTGGTATAAATGTTTCAAAGAGAATTGAGAAGATGTTGAAGACGAAGACAGCCCTGGACACCTTAGCTCATCAATTACCAGCGACAGTGTGAAAGAAGTAAAGAAAATTGTTCTGGAAAATTGCCGAATGACTATCAGAGAGGTTGCTGGTTACGTCAGCATATCCTTTGGACCATGCCAAACCATTTTTTTTTTTAGATGTTTTGGGGATGAAACATGTAGCAGCAAAGTTTTTTTATGAAATTGAGGCATTGTGACCCAAAACATTGCCTAGATGTCACTCAGTAATTGCTGAATGAAGCCTGTAATGGTCCAGGACTTCTAAAGAAGGTAAGGAAACATGGGGATATGGGTATAACCTCGAAACTAAGGCCCAATCATCCCAATGGAAACAGCCTGAAGAGCAAAAGCCAAAAAAGTTGACACCTTTGATCACATGTTGTGAAGGTTCTTCTCAGTGTTTTCTTCAATTACAGTGGGATAGTGTGTCATGAGTTTTTGTCTTTATAGTATTACACTCAATAAGGAATACTACCTGGAAGTAATGCACCATTTGTGTGAAGCAATCCAAAGAAAACAGCCAGAATTGTGGTAATTGTGGTAAAAAAACTCGCAGAAATAGCGCCACGATAATGTTTCCACTCACGCCTCAAAGCTTGTTTGTGGATTTTTTTGCAAGAAATAAAACCATTACATTGCATCAGCCACTATATTCGCCAGACATGGCCTCTTGCCACTTCTTTCTATTCCCAAAATAGAAGAGAACCATGAAAGGATGTTGTTTCGCCATCGGTGATGCGACAAGAATAAAATCACTGAAGGAGCTGAACCCCACAACGAATAGTGATTTCCAGAAATGCTTCCAAGATTGGAAATAGCACTGGCACAAGTTTATTATATCTGAGGGGGATTGTTTTGAAGGGGACAAAGTTGATGTTGCTGAATAAATAGAGATTATTTAAGAAAAACAAAAATTTCCTTTGAGTTTTGATCACATGTCATTTATCTACATCTGCATCCATTCTCGGTAAACCACCATAAAGTGCATGGCAGAGTGTACTTGCCATTATACAAGTTATTGGAGCTTCTTCAAGTTATTTATTTATTTATCAAAATGAGACAATGCGAACCAAATCTACTTGGTCATGGAATAAGCCAGAATAGAAAGCTTTTTTTCTTCCTCCCCCTCACTTCGAATCACCCATCTTGGGGGTACGTCAGATCAATCACTTTTAGGTGCTTGTGATCTCTTTTTCACCCAATAGTTCTTCATTCTATCGGATCTCTTATTTCTTTCCTCCTCTGATATGTGAATCAGTTTCCTGGTGTTGATCTTAACTTGGAACCTCTTAGTTTGTCTTTGGTCATGGTCTTGGCTATACCATTCTTTAACGTGACTTGGGTAATCTGGCGTTCTCTCAAATCCTTTTCCACTTAAACCAATTGGGTTTAGTCTTTTTTTTAAAAAACAGAAGTCAAAGGTTTGTGTAGTTAGTCTGTCGGGATTCATTTGGAGTATGTGTCCATAGAAATCAGTCCTCCTTTTCCTCGTGGTTTCTGAGAGTCTCTCTGACTTTGCATAGAGGGCTTCATTTCTATATAAAACCTGTTATTTTGGAATTTGGGACCCATGATCTTCCTCAAAATTTTCCTCTCCTTGATTTCCAAATTCTCCATTTGCCCTTTCCTCCCCATGACTAGTGTCTCTGCTACATAGAGTGCTTCTGGCTTAATTACTGTGTTATAATGCCTAATTTTGGTGTTCCAAGAGAGGGCTTTATTATTGTATGTGTTTTTGGTTTTCTGAAAAGCTAGTTCCATTTTGCTCCTTCTTGCTTCCATTGCTTTCCCTGCAAGGTTGTTATATTTGCTCCATTCACCTAGGTACTTGAAACTCCTAACCACCTCTACTTTTTGAGCTCCTCTTTGAAAGTTTATAAAGAAATAATTCATAAAACATGAAAAAATATTTGAAGAGAACAGAGAAAAGTTCTCAAGCACTGCAAGGAACTCCTGTGAAGAACAGGAGGAGGGTGCTGCTCGGAAACCTTTGTTTTGGATTTGAATATTTGAGGTTTATCAATTTTTTTCCGCTGGAAGCATATTAAAATTGAAACCTGCTGAATAGTGCTCACCTTCCTGTGCAATGCTTAAGGAAGTGTCAACTATTTCTCCACTTAATGTTCACTGAACAAATGTTGCAGTTTCTTATAAACGATTCCATACTGTCAGCGACAAATCACATGATCGAATGTGTGTGCTGGGATGGCAGAGTTGGAATTCCGAACAATGTCGTACAGAAAATTCGCAAACTGGTGCTAGAGATAGGCCTGACCACTTGTTTCTGGGCTAAGAGTATTCTTGGTGAGGGCACAGAGTTGTCCCAAAATATACTATTATGTGGTATAATGGAGTGGAAGTAAGCAAAGTAAACGAACTTTTATTTTTCAGTCTCAGAGACATTGGACATCATTCTTATAATGTGAGAAAGTAGCATTCTGTTTCTGCTCGAGATCTTCAACATGATACTTCCAAGAAGGCCGTCCAGCTACACCCAGTCCTGCAAATTTAAAATGATTGGCTTCACTGACCATTTGGTCATCTTTGGACAATAAACTTTCACTTTTACAATAGTTCCATGTCAGAAACTGTATACATTATGTTTTGTGCAAGTTAAGCATAATCACTATTCTGTTATCCTTTATATTACGTTCTATACCTTTCATAGCAACATGTTTGTCATCTGTGAAGAGGACAATTTTTATGTCACCTGTCACGTCTGGTGACAAATCATTGATAAACATAAAGAAAAGCAGTAGACCCAGAACAGGACCTTGTGCAACTTCACACATTACATGACCCGAGTCAGAGATTCAAGCCTCTTTCCAATTAGTTGATACTGGAGGTCAACCTCTGCTCCCTAGTTTCCAGATATGAAGTGAACCATTGTTGAGATTTCCCTCTAATCCCATAATTTTGTGCCGTGTGGAGTAGCTGCACAGTCTGAAGCGTCTTGCCACAATTCGCGCAGCTGCCCCCGTTGGAGTCGTCACAAAGTGCAACTGGCTGCAGTTATTTCTGAAAACGTGTATTCGAGGATGGATTGCGCAAGTGTTTTGTGAGCAGTCTCCTTTATAAACTGTTTACATTGCCCTAGTATTCTGTCAATGAACTGGTCTCCCACCTGCTTCACAAATGACTGAGACTGATTATTCTATTTCATATCTCTACAAACTGTTAAAACTGGTAATTGTGAGCGTTGGCCAATTCCAGTTATGATTTGTTGACGTTGTAGTCATAGGATACTATGATTTTGTTTTGTTTGGTGAAGTGTGCCATTTTACATTTTGAAGATTTAAAAAATTTTGCCAATCTTTGCTCCACTTTCAAATTTTATCAAGATTACACTGAATATTTGTGCAGCTTTTTTTCAGACTGTACTTCATTACAGGCAACTGCATCATCTGGGAAAAGTCTGAGCTTATGATTAATATTGTCTGAAAAATCATTTATATACAACATGAACATCAAAGCTCCCAATATACTTCTCACCACCCACAATGATATGCTGTGTCCTCCCTCCTACCACAAAGGCTTAATTCTAGTGTCTCAGATTTTGCTTGATACCGCAATCAATCGTACATTCAGTAATAAGTGTAGGTGGGATACAGAGTCAAACTGTTTTTTGGTAAGTCAAGAAATACTGCATCTACCTGACTGGCTTAATCCACGGCTTTCAGCAAGTAATGTGAGAAAATTGAGTTGGGTTTCACATGACATTTTCAGAAACCTGTTTCACATGGAGGTGGTTATTCTGTTTGAGATACCTCATATGGGGAAGACCATCCTCGGAATCCAGCAATTTAGTCATATTATGTTATCTATATGTTGTGAGTTATTCTTAGAAGCTATGACTGCAGAGCCTGAGAAGTACATAAACAACTTTTCATTAATTGAGAGAGGCTTAGTGAGGATGTGGTGACTGTTGCAGAGGGCAGCTGGACAGGCAGCAGTTCTACCTAGCATTTCAAGAGGCCGATTTTCTCAACACCATTGGTGCTACCTGTGAAGAAGAAGGCAGCACCTCACAAGAGGTCAAAATTGATGTGCTAAAGGTAAGAGCACCATATGGATAAATCTGTTGTAATGCTTGTTCTATTGTGCATACAAAAATAATTTTATATAGACTTTTTATTTGAGAAATTGTCGCTGTATATTGCCCTACTGACTTCTCAATCAGTGCTTTATAATCATAAGATTTGTAACAGTGCTTTCATAGTGTGACACTGCAAGGAACTGAAGAATCTGGAATATTTAATAGACCTTCGTATAACACACACACACACACACACACACACACACACACACACACACACGGTTAATTGTCATTCAGTTATGATAGTTTAAAGCTAAACTGGTAACTGGAAATGTGCTGGCTGATAAGATGTAACAGGGATGAACCAACATTATGATCTTGATGACGACACTGATCGTCTTGTCAGAATTTGATCGAAAATATTAAATGGACTGTTCCTATCTGATAAAGTCTTACAAAGCCTATGGTTGGTAATGTGTTTTGCAATTGGAGCTAAATCAATGCGCAATGATATAAAAATTTTCATAAAAGCTCAAAGTTCTGCTTTGAAATACCTTAAAAACATGTTTCAGGAGTTCACATCCGTAGACATGTTTCAGTAGTTTTTGGACTGATTAATGATATGAAAAACACACAGCATAACATATTTCATTGCAGTAAAACATGGTAACTGAAGAGGAACTTCAAATTTAGAAGTAAAGTAAGTCAACACTACAGATTAGGCCTTAAGCCTATTTCGACTGGCTGACTGCTACCTACACGGCAATATGAGGAGTGATCTATGATCCTGGGCATGTAGTCAGGTTGTTGGAAATCCCTCCAGCCTTTATTGCCAGTAGATGAAAGCTGATAATGCTGTTGCTTCTTTATTCAAGCAACTCCTCATTTGACCTCACAAGGGCGAGTGGACCCTGCACCAGACCTCCTATGTCAGAAAAAAATCTGGGGTGGTTCCGGGATTGAATGCAAGTCCTTCTGCACTGAAGACAGTGACACTAACCATTCAGCTACAGAAAGAGTCTAACATTAAATTAATTTTAATTATAATGCCTATATCACAGCTGTACTACAGATAGCTGCACCAGTATCATCATCTGCATTTATAGTTTGGTGGTTGCCATCCTGGCATTCTTAGCATCAGTGAGGCACACCTATTATGATCTGATATGTGTTATGGAATAATTAATTTCTTTATGAAAGAGTAAATGAGATGATGCATTTTTCCCCAAATGACTGTTTTATTTAATTGTAGAAAATTAATTTGGATTCGCTGGCTATCTGACACACTTAACACTACAACTGCTGAGTAAGGTAATGAAAAACAGACAGCAGCTGTACATGTGTTAACTATGTTCATAAGTATTACTCACCAAAGCAAGCTGTAGACCTGGCCTTAGGGGAAATAACTTGGTCACATTGCAGTTCAAAATAGCACATATTGTTAACTTGCAGTGCAAGACTGCAAAAGACTTGTAAGAAATGCTGCAATGGCTTGCAGGTAATGTCATGCAGTTTATTGGTGCCAAGGATAAGAAGAATATTAAAGTTGAATAAGTACTAGAGTTATCTGGAAACCAAGTTAACAAGGCAAGTAGATTTAGCATGGAATCTCTGTGGGGGAAGTTGGTACCACTGCCATGTGGCAAGAAGCCAGCAGAAGGAATGAGCATTCCCAACAACCAGTAGCTGGTCAGTTATTGTTGTAGTGACAGTTAGAGATGAGCGCTCTCATTTCAGCTCCCGCCAAGTGCGAAGTGTGTGCTGTAATTCGCTACGTAAATGCTAAGGGCATGAACTCCACTGTGATTCATCACAAAATTGTTTCAGCTTATGGAGGGGATGTAATGTCAAGGCAGCATGTGATGAAAAGGGTACGGAATTTCAATTTTGAAAGGACCGAAATTTACGATAAAGACAAAAGCAGAAGGCCGTGTGTTGTGACTAATGATGTGGTGCAGAAAATTGAAGAACGTCTACTCTCTGATCACTGTTCAGCAATTGGAGACCAGCATGCAGTTTGTCCAAACATTTCATGAAATGTTGTTCACAAGATCATAACTGATCGACTCAATTATTGCAAGTTGTGTGTGTGATTGGTGCCCAAGATGCTTACCGAAGCAGATGGAATGAGCAGTCAGTGGTGCTCGCAAATTTCTTGACCATTTTGTTGACTGAAGGCAAGGATTTTCTCAACTCTGTAGTGACAGGAAATGAAACTCGGGCTTATCACGTACTCCAGAGAGCAAAGACAATAAATGCATTGGCACCATACTCATTCTTCTTCAGCCAAAAAATTCAAAACTCAGCAAACAGTGAGGAAAATCATGGTGTCAGTTCTTTTGCATCAGAAAAGGGTTCTGCTCATTGATTGTTTGGAAAGAAGTGAAACAATAAATGGTGGAAGATATTGTGAGCCCATGAAGAAACTTCACAGAGCCATACAAAACAAATATCGTGGAATGCTGACAATGGGAGTCTGTCTGCTTCATGAAAATGCACGTCTGCTCACCGCTCATGCAACACAAGTGTTGTTGACTTCGTTCGGTTGGTATGTTTTAAGCCACCCCCCTGCAGCCCCAATCTCGCACCCAGTGACTATCATCTGTTCATTAAATTGAAGGAACTCCTTCATGGAAAACACTTTTCTGATGACGACGGGGTGAGAATCTAAGTGAAGAACTGGCTGAAAAAGTTGACAGGAGACGTCTTCGACACAGGAATCATGAAACTCATCTCCTGGATGACAAAATGTATTGAGGTACATGGTGATTATGTAGAAAAAATAATGCAAGACCTATTCTACAATGCATGTAATTTTTATTAAAATAAATTCCTTTTTTGTACTTCAAAAAAATCTTATAACCTTACTTTCCAGATTAGTCTCATACATGGTGTGCCATTATGGTTGAAGGGACACAATGCTGAGTGGAGTAGGATTCAAATATCTGTCTAAAGAAAAAGAAGAAAAGTACACACAGTAAATATCCTATTGACAATATGAATAAATGCATTCTTAGGCATCAATTTCTGCAGATTGTGAAAAATACAAAGAGTATCAGCTTTGCAAAAGTTTCTGTTGTCACACACAACTAGACTTCAAGGCTGGCAAGGAAATTCTGAAACTAGTTGTGTTCTATATGTAGGATTTGATTTAAAAGTTGCCAGAATAAACAAACCATTACATGCGAACGAGTCAGTATAGTTTTAAAAACAAAATGTAAACTATGTTATATTTTACAAAAAATGAAACATCAGTGTCAAAGTGGACAATGGTATATTAAAAAATATAACTATTCACATACATTACACTATGAATAAATGTTGTCAAAATGTGCAAGAAGTATTTTTCAACAGAGCTGCCAGTCAGTTTTTTGCTATACAGGCCATGGCATGTAGCAAGTAGCAGCACTCCACTCGTAAGAATACTGAAGTGTATGTTACCAGTAACTCCCATCCCTGTTTCTTGTAAGCACAGTGGTTCAGCCATGCTGGCCAGGTCTTCAGTTTGCTTAAATGCCAGGTAATACTTATGGGGCTTACTGAAGTTGTTGACTTTGTGCAGGTGTTCATGTGAGAACAGAGTGAGACAAATTTGCCCATGTGTTTTTACAGATAGCACTCATATCTGTTAATGTTTGCACTATACATGTGGCTGCAGGGAAGATCCTTCTGCACTGTGTCCTCCCTTTTACCTGCCTGTGCTGTCTTTTTTGCATAATTATCTTAAATTGTTAAATAGTGTTGCATTGTGTAGGGCTCTATAAAAGTTTGATATCTCTTGTGCTTTTGCTATTGTGCTGTGTGTGAGAAAATGTTTTTGAAACATCAAATTAAAATTAATGTGATATCTGTTCCACAGGTGCTGCAGAATTGTTATCTTTTACTGCAATCTGAGTTCCTTCGCCGCCTCGTTCTTACTTTCCATCCTGAATTGAGAGCTGAACCATCATGTGTCAACCCAAAGATTCTGTATGAGCTCTTAGAAGACATATCAACACTTACCAAACAACTCGATACAGAATATCGAATTTTCAGCACATATGGTGTGCCCAGAAGATCACCAAGTAATGAACCACCTGCCAGTGGTCCACCAAAAAAGCTAAAATATGATGCCTTATTTGTTTCGGTTCACAGCACCACATTACATCTACAAAACATTCTGTATCGAACTCATGTTGTTGAAGAATATCTGGAAACAAGGGAAAATCTTGATGACTTAAACAGTGAATTGTCAACACCAGATTTGCAGACTGCATTGAATGATATCCTGAAAGAGCTTGATATGTGCAGGAGTTGTTGTGAGCGAGGAATATCATTTCTGAACACTTTAAACAATCAAGAACCGCCAAAAAATTTGGAAGAGGAGGAGGATTGGCCTGCTAGAAGCCACAGTGGGAATGAAAATATTAAACAAATACATGTTGGAAAAACAGACCTAGATCCTGATGTTGAAGACGAAGTGTTCGAAGCCGTAAGCACTGCAGACTATTTTGATGATGAAATTGACTTATATGACAGTGCTGAATGTAGCAGAACTGAAAAACAACAACAGAAGAATTGCTCAAAACTGATGTTAGATGAACTAAAAAGTATTCTTGTTGACAAAGCAAAAGAGTGGAAAGAACGAGAGGAAAAGGCTCTCAAAAATAAAAGAGCTAGAGAGGGCATATGTGAAGCAGAAATTGTTGTTAAAGAGACTGGGTTAGCAGATACAGTAGCTTTAAATACTGAAATTTCTGATAGTCATAGCAGACCAGTGGAAGAGGCTGAGTTAGCAGATACAATGGCTTTAAAAACTGAAACTCCTGTTGACCAGAGCAGACCAGTTGAAGAAGGGGTCAAGGATGTGTGTGTGTCTGACCCTGTGTTTGAAGAATGTCAGCAAGCTAACAGTGGAGTTTGTTATGAAGACAATTCCTCATTCACAAGTGAAGGGGTCGACAGGGACCTTAATCATAGAAAAATAGTAGGTTCAGAAAATGGAAAAACTGACAGTAACATTGAATACTCAGAAAATTATAATATGCATGACATCGGTGTGTTTAAGGTTGGACTTTCTTCTCCATTTGGGTTGCATTCAACACCTTTATCACATAGATTCATGTTGAAAGACTCGGAAACCTTTTGTGGGACTGGGGAACACTCCAGCAGTGAAGATAGTGATAATGCCTAGGCTGTTACTTTCACAAATGAAGCTGGACATATGTTACTACACTGCACAACTTGGATTTTGACAATATGATGGCTCAGGAGGACAGTAAAAATACATATGCTCAGTTTTGAATGGTTGCCATGATAAATGCTTTTAAATCGTTATCACAGTGAAATGGTTTCTTTGTGGTATTTTTTTAAATGTCTTAGTTGTTGTTATTTGTCTGTCAGGTTGCAAATTTACAACAGCTTATAATATATTTCCAACAGTTTATAATATATTTCCAACAGTTCACAATAATGTTTTAGCAGTCCCAAATAAATTTGCAACTGGTCACAATCAGACAGTTCACAATAAAGTTCACCATTTACATGCACTTTCATACTCTCAGGTGTGTGTGTTGTGTGTTGGTCTCAGTAAATCTGGGTGTTCCTATATGGTTCTTTCTTATCAGTACACCTCTTTATTCCTTTTTGTTGACAGCAGGTTTCATGAAGCAGCTTAAATGTTCCCATCATTTATAGTTTGTTCCTGACGTCCTGATGGAGTCTTTAGGTGTGTGTGACAAGCGGAGAAAGCAAGTTGGTGGCCAGAAAGAGGTACTTTTGTGACAAGTCCACCAATTAAAACAGAAGTATGTTTACTGTGTGTCACGTGTGGTAGAATGTGGAGCGGTTCCCTCATGCTGAAAGTACATTGTTCCAGTGGAATTACAGTTGTCCATCTAAAGAGATAGCAATCATATTCTGTAATTTGTTCTCACAAAATAACAGGCCCTATGGACACTTCACCGATCTTGCCACACTGCACACTTATAAAGAAATGAACATGGAAATTTACTTTTATTTGTACTATGTTGGTTGTCATGCAGCTATCAGTTATTGTTATCCTGTAAATGAGACTTCATTAGACAGAAGCACAGCGTGACTGGTATTTCACCTGTGGGAAAGTTCCTGCTGCTCAGCGCTATCTTCAGTGAGGTGTTAGATGTGCTGTAGGTGAAAGAGTACACGTTTTCTGCATGTAATGGTCCCCATGAAAGTGATATTAGAACATTGTGACATGCAGAAACTTGTCACATGCCAGTTATATGACTACAATAAATTATATTAATGATGTATTGCAGTTTCTAAAGATTTTGTTGAACGACTTATTCAGGTGAAATATGGCAATTCAGATTTCAAATTGTCAGAAACAGCTGTTTATATTTTTCTATAATATCTTGATCACATCCAACAGAGATACCAGAAATAAACATTGAGTAAGTGTTATTGAAAACATGAAGAATTTTTATTGGCTGGCTGTGCAGTATCACAATCGATTATAAATTATTTCGTCTGGTTTAATTATGTTTATTTATTTATCCATCTGTAGACAATGTTAATTGTGTGGTTGTTGCCAGCACACAAATACATAAAATACAGACACACAGATATAGAAACGTATACAATTACACACATAAATAGATGCATACATTTCTTGCTTTACTGAGTTGCCCATTTGGACATTCTATTTCACTGTTCAGTAGAACATATCATAAAATGCCTCTTAATTGCAGTAATTAATTATTAGCATAATTGTCAACAAAATTTACACATCATTTTAGATAATCTTTTATGGTACAAAAATACTTTTCTAATATTTCCTTTTTGATCTCTTGTGGTAGTCACTAGTACAGTTTGATTCCATTGTATAATAACACATTATCTGGGGTTTTTGTTTTATTTTTTCTATAGAGATGTAAGTGGTGGCTGGATCTGGTTCCATATTTTTGTAGAGACCTGTTCATTGGGTACTGATCAATGTCTTTTTTTAATGTGGATCTCTGTTTGTAAAATGTACTCACACGGAACAGTCAAGATTCCCATAGATTTAAACAACTCAGTGCAGTGAGCTCTCTTGCTACTTTTTGCGTAACTTGTACAACACTTTTTTGTAGCTTAAAGATTAGTTGCCTGTTCTGCTCATTTGTTCTCCAGAACATTATCTCATAACTCGTCACAAATGAACGTGTGTAAAATATGTTGTTCTGGTGCCTGAGGTATTACAGACTGAATTTATTATTCTCAAAGCAAAGGATGATGAAGCTATTTGTTTCGCAAGGGCAGTAACATGCCCAGTCCCTTTTAGCTGTATGTCAGCATGCATCCCCAGAAATTTTGTCTGTTATACACAATTCTATGAGCTCATCTTTCACTTTTAAAGAGTTCTCTTTGGGTTTTCTGCTTGTGTAAAAACTAATACTGTTGGTTTTTTTACATTTAAAATTAATTTTTTGTTGCCTACCCTTCCACATACATGCATGAGTGTTTCTTCAGATTTCTCCTTTAGAACACTTGATGTTCCACTGATTAGAATGTTACTGCCATCAGCAAACGATACTGTTTCAATCTGTTTGACTGTTTGACACACTGCGAAATATCATTGATATGCAGACAGGTCCAAAAAAATGTATCCATTGTTTAGAAGTCCATAACTTGCAACTAATTGATGGAGTTGTCTCATTTTTGGTGAAACATAGCTTAGAGTCCAACTTAAAGATATCACTGTAGGTGTTTGAGATAGTCACCATTAACATCCACACGCAAACGATGCCACCAAACTGCAGCACGAACTACTGACTACGACATGTTCAGTTGGATATTTGCACGTGAATGTACGATGGATTGTCAGCCTGAGTGGCCGTGCGGTTCTAGGCGCTACACTCTGGAGCCGAGCGACCGCTAAGGTTGCAGGTTCGAATCCTGGCTCGGGCATGGATGTGTGTGATGTCCTTAGGTTAGTTAGGTTTAATTAGTTCTAGGCGACTGATGACCTCAGAAGTTAAGTCGCATAGTGCTCAGAGCCATTTTGTACGATGGATTCTCGAAGTTCATCCAATGTACGTGGCTTTTGTCAATAAACGACGTCTTTTAGTGTTTCCCACAGGTAAAAGTCCAGAGGAGTTAGGTCTGGGGAACATGGTGGATACTCCACAGCACCTCTACAGCCTATCCATCTTACTGGTAGATTTTCGTCGAGATACGCCCTAACACGATTTTGGTAGTGGGCTGGGGCACCATCTTGTTGAAAGTAAACTCTTCTGTCTCCATACAAGTCTCGGATGGCTGGTAAAATGGATGTCTGAAGCTTCTGAAGGTACACCTCATCAATAACTCTGCCATCAAAGAAGAATGGCCCAATCAAGCCCCGGTAAGACAACCCACACCACACATTTACTCCTGGCAAAGGCACAGCTTTGTCTTCATGGACATTGAGATTTTCGGCAGCCCAGTAGATGCAACTGTAGCGATTTACTGTACCATTGAATTTGAACTGTGCCTCATCAGACCATAGCACTTCCACTTTGCTGTCTTCAAAATTCGCCGAACACTTGAGTGACTCACTCCAGTTTCACGGGCACACTGTCTCTCAGACTTTTGTAGTGAGCGAGTGAATTGTTGTAACACACAATGGGAGTTAGCTGGACTTGTTACCATTACAGGTTGTTCAGATCATTGTTTGTGTACATCTTTAACACAGGCTCCAGCTTCAAATTTGTCTCGAATGCGACGAATCGTTAAATGTGTCGGTTGCTCTGTTTGATACTCATTTTGCCATTGCCGTTGAACTTCATTAATGTTTTCCTACTTAAAATACCACTTCAGAACTGACTTCCTTTCATCGAATGTAAGCTTTGTGCCAGCCATATTTACTTGAGTAACTAGGTGCGACTAATAACAGTACACTGACTATCTGGCGACTGTCATCTGACAAACCAATACAACGCTTGTGTGGCGATTACTGGAACTACGCACTATTACACTACCAAAGATAAGACAACTCCGTCAATTAGTTTGCCAGTTATGGACTTTTAAACAGTGGATACATTTTTTTGGACCTCTCTGTATATCAAGAAGAGTATCAAGCCAAGCACGCTTTCGTGGGGGACTCCAATATTAGTGTATTCTGGATGAGAAGGGTGTTTTATGGTATATTTGGAGTTTGTTTGAGAGATCTCTACCCATTGCACTCTGTGTTTTTTAGGTTTGAACAAAACCACCTATTTGTCACCCCTCTTGCAAATAAAGCTTCAAGTTTATTTAACAGAATTCTGTGTTCTACGTCATCAAAGGCTTTGCTGAAGTCAGGGAAGGCGTCTGTTATTTGATCTCCTTTATCTAGTGCTTCCAGAACATCATTTGTAAATTTAGCTGTAGCTGTAGCTGATTGTGTGTTTTTACTTGGTCTGAATCCAAACTGTTCTTTACACAGAAGATTGTATTTTGTTAGGTGCCCCAACAGTCTAAATTTTGTTATGGTTTCCATTACTTTTGAAAAAGATGACACTAAAGAGATAGAGCTATAATTTTCTATATTTTCAGTCTCCTTGTTGATGTAGGGGCAGGACCTTTACATGCAACCTGTGAAGAATGATTCATTTATGATGTTCACTAAAAGGGCTTTGGTACTGTCTTTCAGCAACCGCACAGGCACCTCATCTATACCTGCTGAGGTTTTATTTTTTAGGTTCCGAACAGCAATGCTTATTTTTTCCGAACTGGTGGGTCACAGCATTATTGTGTTTGGAACATAGTTCATTGTTTGTACAGGTTGTATTTTGTCAAATTTGTGTCGTGTCTTGGCAGCTATGTTTGCTAAAATATTGATTTTCAAAGTTTTCGGTTTTTTGGGGATCATTTATTGTGGTACCATTGTACTGTAATTGTATGTTTACCTGTTTTGCCTTTTTTTCTGTTTATCTCCTGTTTGATGACATTCCATGCTTCTTTTATTTTTTTCCATCTTTTCTATAATGTTGTCACTTTGAGAACATTTTGCTGTTTATTAAAACTTTTCTATATATGGTAAACCACCCAGTTATTGGCACTTTAAGAACATGTTTGTAGCTCAAAATTTTAAACATGGCTGAAGCAACAACTGTTGAAAATCTTCATGGTAAATGATAACAGCCAAACAGTTGCAGAATAAAGATTTCTTGAAATCGTTGATCACAGTTTCGGTATATCTAAATATAGCTTCATCAGAAGCAAAAATACACCTGAACAGGAAGACACGTTCATTAGCAAAAAACTTAGCAACATAACCAGGTAGAAGAAAAAAACACTTATAGCTTTAAGTAACAATGAAAATTACCAAAGTATTACAAGCACAAAAACTTTTGGTCATTTACTAAAATCACATCCTGCAGTGGAGATACTTAAAACACTTGTTCCAAAGGTGTCATCAGTAGTTAAAATTAAAATATCACCTCCATCTGTACAGCATAATTATAAAGAGATGACCTATTATCAGTACTTAACCTGTGAACTAGCACAAAGAGGGTTTGGAAGCACTAGGGCAGAAAATTTCACCGAGAGAGGGCACTTGTGGTATGCGCGAAATTAAAGGCAGGATACATACTAGCGAAAACGAACAAAACGTCGTAAATCCAAACCATCTGTTGTCGTAAATAAAAAACATAAGAGAATCATTTAAACCACACATTGTTGTTGCCTCAGGACATGTCCTACCAACCGATCCCTTCTTCTAGTCAAGTTGTACCACAAACTTCTCTTCTCCCCAATCCTATTCAATACCTCCTCATTAGTTACGTGATCTACCCACCTAATCCTCAACATTCTTTTGTAGCACTACATTTCGAAAGCTTCTATTCTCTTCTTGTCCAAACTATTTATTGTCCATGTTTCACTTCCATACATGGCTACACTCCATACAAATACTTTCAGAAACAACTTCCTGACACTTAAATCTATACCTGATGTTAACAAATTTCTCTTCTTCAGAAACGCTTTCCTTGACGTTGCCAGTCTACATTTTATATCCTCTCTACTTCGACCACCACCAGTTATTTTGCTCCCCAAATAGCAAAACTCCTTTACTACTTTAAATGTCTCATTTCCTAATTTAATTCCCTCAGCATCACCCGACTTAATTCGACTACATTCCATTATCCTCGTTTTGCTTTTGTTTATGTTCATCTTATACCCTCTTTTCAAGACACTGTCCATTCCATTCAACTGCTCTTCCAAGTCCTTTCCTGTCTCTGACAGAATTACAATGTCATCGGCGAACCTCAAAGTTTTTATTTCTTCTCCATGGATTTTAATACCTACTCTGAATTTTTCTTTTGTTTCATTTACTGCTTGCTCAGTATACAGATTGAATAACATCGGGGAGAGGCTACAACCCTGTCTCACTCCTTTCCCAACCACTGCTTCCCTTTCATGCCCCTCGACTCTTATGACTGCCATCTGGTTTCTGCACAAATTGTAAATAGCCTTTTGCTCCCTGTATTTTACCCCTGCCACCTTTAGAATTTGAAAGAGAGTATTCCAGTCAACATTGTCAAAAGCTTTATCTAAGTCTATAAATGCTTCTAAGATAAGTCGTAAGGTCAGTATTGCCTCACTGGCTGCTACCAGTTTTTCCATTCGTCTGTAAATAATTCGTGTTAGTATTTTGCAGGTGTGCCTTATTAAACTGATAGTTCGGTAATTTTCACATTTGCCAACACCTGCTTTCTTTGGGATTGGAATTATTGTATCCTTCTTGAAGTCTGAGGGTATTTCACCTGTTTCATACATCTTGCTCACCAGATGATAGAGTTTTGTCAGGTCTGGCTCTCCCAAGGACGTCAGTAGTTCTAATGGAATGTTGTCTACTCCCAGGGCCTTGTTTCGACTCAGGTCTTTCAGTGCTCTGTCAAACTCTTCACGCAGTATCATATCTCCCATTTCATTTTCATCAACATCCTCTTCCATTTCCATAATACAGGGTGATTCAAAAAGAATACCACAACTTTAGGAACTTAAAACTGTGCTACGACAAAAGGCAGAGCTAAGCACTATCTGTCGGCGAATTAAGGGAGCTATAAAGTTTCATTTAGTTGTACATTTGTTCACTTGAGGCACTGTTGACTAGGCGTCAGCGTCAGTTGATGCTAAGATGGCGACCGCTCAACAGAAAGCTTTTTGTGTTAGTGAGTACGGCAGAAGTGAATCGATGACAGTTGTTCAGCGTGCATTTTGAACGAAGTATGGTGTTAAACCTCCTTATAGGTGGTGTATTAAACGTTGGTATAAACAGTTTACAGAGAATGGGTGTTTGTGCAAAGGGAAAAGTTCTGGGCGGCCGAGATTGAGTGATGAAAATGTAGCACACATCCAGCAAGCATTTGTTCCCAGCCCAGGAAAATGGACTCGCAGAGATAGCAGAGAGCTGCAAATTCCACAATCAACTGTATGGAGAGTCCTACGAAAAAGGTTAGTTATGAAACCTGAACGTCAACTACCCGAGGCGATGGATCGGCCGCCAGGCAGCCTGTGACAGATCACTTCATCACTGGCCTCCAAGAAGCCCTGATATTACCCCCTGCGATTTTTTCTTATGGGGGTATGTTAAGGATATGGTGTTTCGGCCACCTCTCCCAGCCACCATTGATGATTTGAAACGAGAAATAACAGCAGCTATCCAAACTGTTACGCCTGATATGCTACAGAGAGTGTGGAACGAGCTGGAGTATCGGGGTTGATATTGCTCGAGTGTCTGAAGGGGGTCATATTGAACATCTCTGATCTTGTTTTTGAGTGAAAAAAAACCTTTTTAAATACTCTTTGTAATGATGTATAACAGAAGGTTATATTATGTTTCTTTCATTAAATACACATTTTTAAAGTTGTGGTATTCTTTTTGAATCACCCTGTATTGTCCTCAAGTACATCGCCCTTGTATAGACCCTCTATATACTCCTTCCATTTTTCTGCTTTCCCCTCTTTGCTTATAACTGGGTTTCCATCTGAGCTCTTGATATTCATGCAAGTGGCTCTCTTTCCTCCAAAGGTCTTTTTAATTTTCCTGTAGGCTGTATCTATCTTACCCCTAGTGAGATAAGCCTCCACATCCTCACATTTGTCCTTTAGCCATCCCTGCTTAGCCATTTTGCACTTCCTATCGATCTCATTTTTGAGACGTTTGTATTCCTTTTTGCCTGCTTCATTTAATGCATTTTTATATTTTCTCCTTTCATCAATTGAATTCAATATTTCTTCTGTTGCCCAAGGATTTCTACTAGCCCTTGTCTTTTTACCTCCTTGGATCTCTGCTGCCTTCACTACTTCATCCCTCAGCGCTACCCATTCTTCTTCTACTGCATTTCTTTCCCCCATTCCTGTCAATTGTTCCCTTATGCTATCCCTGAAGCTCTGTATAACCTCTGGTTTAGTCAGTTTATCCAGGTCCCATCACCTTAAATTCCCACATTTTTGCAATTTCTTCAGTTTTAATCTACAGTTCATAACCAATAGATTGTGGCCAGAGTCCACATCTGCCCCTGGAAATGTCCTACGATTTAAAACCTGGTTCCTAAATCTCTGTCAATCTATTTGATACCTTTTAGTATCTCCAGGATTCTTCCATGTATACAACCTTCTTTTATGATTCTTGAACCAAGTGTTAGCTTTGTTTAAGTTGTGCTCTGTGCAAAATTCTACCAGGCGGCTTCCTCTTTCATTTTTTAGCCCCAATCCATATTCATCTACTATGTTTCCTTCTCTCCCTTTTCCTACTGTCGAATTCCAGTCACCCATGACTATTAAATTTTCATCTCCCTTCACTACCTGAATAATTTCTTTTATCTCAGCATACATTTCTTCAATTTGTTCATCATCTGCAGAGCTAGTTGTCATATAAACTTGTACTACTGTAGTAGGCATGGGTTTTGTATGTATCTTGGCCACTATAATACGTTAACTGTGCTGTTTGTAGTAGCTTACCCGCACTCCTATTTTTTTATTCATTATTAAACCACACATACACATCGAAAACCACGAACAACAATCATCAGAAATATGTAAAATCCCAACAAGATAGGAAAGGTGCATCTCACCAGCATCAACAGACAAGGAAACTGGCTTCTAGTCAACCAGACTATATTACTTTAGAGCAAGAAGGGGTTTAAAACTATCCAAAAAAATTTTGTTTCTAAGCTGCAACTGGTTTTTTTTTTTTTTTTTCCTGGTTAAGTTGCTTTTTTCTAGTGAAGGAGTCGTTCTGTTCAAGCACATTTTTGCTTCTGATGAAGGTATATTTAGATATACTGAAACCATGGCCAAGTATTGCAATAAATCTTTACTCTGCAGCTGTTCGGCTGTTATCATTTACTATGAATATGTTTGTAGGATAAATTATGTATCCTCAACACTTGCCTTGCTTGAAGTACAATTCTAACACAAAACATACTAGAATATTAAAGTAACATTTTACTACAATTACTAAAGTTTTATACTTTATTTTCCATATGAAATAAGTTGCTTAAAAATATGTAAAATTTTACCAGTTATTGGCACAATTTTCCAGTAGTTGGCATCCACATTATACCAGTCTTTGGAACCCTCAATTTACATTGACCATACTTATTATTATTATTATTATTATTATTATTATTATTATTATTATTATTATTATTATTATTATTATTTATATTATTACTCACAACTAGCTATTGCAAGCTGTTCCTAAATCTTGGTACTGCAATAGAAGGTAAAAATTAAGAATCAATTTATTAATTCAGTGAAATTACACAACACACCATACAATTACGGAATTACAGAAACACAAAATTGAGTTTGTTTTCAGTCCTTTGCTTTGTGTGAGTATTATTCCTGTTTTCAGTCCTTTTCTTTGTGCGAGTATTATTCCTGAAGAACTGTTATGCCTGGGTGTGTATTTGATGTCCACTGGGGATACATTATTAGTGGAAAAGTTTTTTACAGATATTTCATTCATTCCCCTTCTTGTAAGAAACACTTGTTGTACATTTAAAGTACATTCCACAAAATTATTTTTCTTTATTCTTCATGGAACTAATTATAGAAGCTAACCACTCGTAGAAGCTGGAGTGTTCCCAAGTTCTGAATGCTTAGCTTGAGATGTCAGCTCTGTCGGAATGCTGGTACCTCTCTTCATGTTCTTTTCCTTAATTTGTTCAGTAGCTTGCTTTTGCATTTCTTCTCTTTCTGCTTTCATTTTTCTTTCTGTTTCATGGTATTGTCCTTCATTTTTACCTTTTCCTTGTGCAGATAATTCAACTTTCTTGAGGTTAAAACAAATGGGTCTCATTCCACTTGACACATTCCTTTCCTTCTGGCATTTCTGGCCACAGAAGCACTTCGTTTATACATTTGGTTGGAGTTTTATTTACTATGGGCGTAGGCCTATCTTCTGTGTAATCTATTTGTGATGACCTGTGGCTAACTTCTTCACTTGCAATATGTTCTGGATTTGAAATGTTCAGATTTTCATCAGAAAGGGAAACATTGACATCTGGCATGATTTCAGTAACTTCATGTTCCTCTTTTTGGTTTTCACTTTGATAACATTCCCATGGCAGATATATGAAATCTTCTCCATGAACATTTTTCATCACATTAGGTATAGTCTCAAATTCAATTCTTTTCTGTTCTCCAACAACTCGAACAAAAGTTTCATGTGGAAGAGGCAGGATTTCTGACTGCAAATCCTGGTAATATTATTGTGTTTAGAAACATTCCTATCTAAACAATTTGAGAAATCAATGTTATTGGTGTTCCAGGGGTACAAACCGCTAGCTCTGAAACTATTTTTAATTGTGTTTTCAAGATTCATTTTTCAAGCATTTCTTTCAGGATTGATTCAGAGTCCTCTTTAGTTATAGTTTTTCCACCTTGTTTGTTTGCAATATGAATGGAGCATTCTTCCATTCACTTTGGAGAGGTCTGAAGGCAGTGACAACTGCAGGCTGTAATATTCGTGTAGAATTGGGATACAAGATGTCAGAATAATTTTAAGCTCTTGACACAGCTCGCTCAAGAGGTTGGTTAAATGGGTTTTATGCCCATCAAAAAAGTTGTTGATCATTGGATGTTATGTTATTGGAGGTATGGACAAAAAACATTAGCCATGAATTTGAAGAAAACTTCAGATTTCATCCATCCATTGTCGCTTCTCCTGATGCTCCATTTTTCAGGAACCTTGCTGATAACTGGTAGGAATTCTCTGACAAGGGTAAATTATCATTGGAGGGCACATCTTTCCAACTGCTGAGAATGTGCACATGGCGGTGAGAGTATCTTTTCCTGGACCTATCTCTTACTTTGTAGACATTTTTACAGCCAGTGGATGCAAGTACAATATCTTTCTTAGAGCATAGAACAAAATTAGTTTCAATGCCATTGAAAACATGGCTCGGACATGAGAGTACATCAAATCCATTTTCCTCCTTAAGGAGGTCTTCTCTGGATGTAAACTATCCTCTCACATCTTGTTCACTAACACAAGCATTTGTAGCAGTAACACCCTCAGGTGATTTTTCAGAAACTTCCAGATGCCTTCTTAAAAAGGCAGAACACCATTTGTTTTGAGGGGTGTCATCCTTAAAAGGATTAGGACATTTATTGTTAAGAAGAAATTCTTGCACGCTTGCCTTAATATCTTGTTTTTGCTGTGGGAATCCCTTCTGAGCACATTCAAAGATCCACCTGAAAAGATAATTAAGACTGTTGTCAGAAATAATGAATTAGCTTGTATTTAATTTATATACTCATTCAGCATATACAAAGGCAATCATTCTTACATTAATTACAATATACTTATACATCTATGGTAGCAATACTCTTTACAGGTGCTCTTATAATACTATCAACATTACAAATACTCTCGAGCCATGTTATGGCTGAGTCACTGTGTCTTTGTACATCTTTCAAATCACCATCATATCCACACACTTCACACATAAGTAATTGGTCCATTGTTTGGATTTCACCACATTCACTTTCAGGGCTGTCTGACAGGCCCCATTTCTTCATTAGTTGCTTGCATCTGCCGACATTAAGCAGTTCAAAGTTGTCCACAGTTTCCTTGGGAGGTTGAGTCCTTCAAATAATTTTGTTGGGTTGTCCACCAAATTGTAGTTCTTGTGTGCACTTGCAGCCCATATTTCCTTCAAGGTTGTTTTTGAGTTAAAGCCTTGAAGCTCTTTTCCAGAAAGCTGTCCTGGATTTAAGCGTGTTTGTAGCTGTTAGATCTTTTTGAATAAGGAGAACCAGGTTGTCTAGGATTTTTTGGTATGTTCTCAAGGCTAGCTGTGATCACCTGGTTTCAGGGGATTCTGCGTTGGCTAGGACAGGGAGCCAGGCACAGCGGGTGGCCCTGAGTGTTCCTGAGGTTATTCGCATTGTCTCCCTCAGCTGCACGTCCACTTTATTTTCATGTACTCTTCTCATCTAGACTGGTGAGCAGTATTCAACTACACTGTAGAAAAAAGCTAGTGCTGATGTCCTTTAAGTGCTCACTCCACATCCCCATGCCGTTTCAGGAAGTAACGAAAGGATAGCATTGCGGGATTTTAATTTCTGGTTTGTGTCTTCTAGGTGTGCGTTGTATGTTAGAGTGTGATCTCGTTTCACACCCAAGTATTTAGGCTTATTCTCGTGTCTGATTTGCTGTCCATTCATAGAAGGCTGTAATTTTCTATGCGCTTCTCTGTTGTTAAGGTGCATTATTGTGCTGGTTGTTTTGTTAGGGTTTGGGTGTAGGTGCCACTTGGAGTAATATGTGTTCAGGACGTCCAGGTCTGCACTCATTGTTTTGTCGAGATCGTTGAAATTTTTACTTTGATACGCGATGGCCAGGTCATCACCAAGTGCAAATTTACGTGATTTGGTTTCTGGCATGACAGCTATATACAGGTTGAAGTGAGTGGACGCTAGTGCTGAGCACTGTGGCAAACCATTATACAGAACCACAATCTTGCTGTTCGTGCCATGAAGTGAGACTTTGATTTTCCTGCATGTTAACATGTTATTCGAGTAATGTGTAGATCTGTTTGCATTTTATGATTCTAGTTAGCGTGAATAATAGCCATTCAACCCACACTGTATCGTAAGCTGATGTAAGATCTATGATAACTAATCCAGTTTTCATCTTGTTTTGGAAGCCTTTCTCTTTGTAGGATGTAAGGGATAGCACTTGATTGCAACAGTTCCTGTATGCCAAAAAACTGGCTTGGTATGTTGGAAGGTTGGCATCAATGTACAGAGTTAATCTAGTCAGTAATATTCTCTTGAATAATGTATACAAAGTACATAGCAGGGCTGTTGGTATGTAGTTCTATGGGTTATCTCCAGACTTTCCGGGTTTCAGCACAGTGATGGCTTTTGCTTCTTTCCAGATCTTGGGGCGAACGCCCGTACTGATACATTCCGTTCAGAGCTTGGCAAGCCACCTTCTTCCTAGGGTTCCCAGTTTCTTCAAGAATTCTGGTAGAATCTCATCAGGTCTGGCTGCTTTCCCTTTCTTCATTAGCTTCAGAGCCTGGGTAGTCTCTTCTATCTCCACTTCTTTCACAATGTCCATGCTGGTTGATTTAATGACTAATCAATTGTTCAGGTTTGTGCAAACCTCTTTCTTTTCACATGTCTTTAGTTGGATTTTGGAGTTGTGTTTCAGGACAGCTGAAATCTCAGAAGCACTTGTGCCAAGAGATGGCATCTGAGATACTGTAGCACC
Organism: Schistocerca gregaria; assembly: GCF_023897955.1. Lineage (NCBI taxonomy): Eukaryota > Metazoa > Arthropoda > Insecta > Orthoptera > Acrididae > Schistocerca > Schistocerca gregaria. Next base: position 121,948,137 of record NC_064923.1, read on the forward strand.
ACCTAATTTCCTCAACAGACCCCACCTCTTTCTTCTAGAATGGGTGATATCGAGATTTTCCATTGCCTCTTTCCGTCTGTTCCTTCGTTCCTCATTCATAGCGTTTATCAGTTGGTCTGCAGTCTGTGTCCCCACCCTTCTCAAATTCCACCATTAGTGATTCACACTCTTTCATCTAGCAGGTGGTATATTCCTTCCTTGACCCTCATGGAACAGCATTTTAAGGCTATTTTATGTACCAGGTGTATGAATCTTTTGTAGTTCTCAGGTTTTGGCGGTATCAGATTTATCTTCTTCTTGACATAGGATCGGTATTTATTCCAGTCAGCTTTCCTGAGATTCCAGCAGGGCATTAGAGGGCTTATTATGACTGGGATTGACAGTCTGATCTCTACCATTACTGGGTTGTTCTGGCTCCATGGAAAAGCCTCAAGGACCCTCCTCGTTGCTCGTATGTGTACGCCTGTTGCTCTGCGTGTGATGCAGGTCAGGTCGGGTGTGGATGTTGTGCCCCAAGACTTTGATTTGAAAGCCGCTTTGTCCTTAGTGTTGAACAGGAGGTGTAGGTCGTGGTTGTCTGCCCAGTCATTTAGTCCAGTACCTTCATCTGTGGATCTCAGGTAGCCCCATCTGGTATGTTGGGAGATAGTCGCCAGCATAAACTGCTGGGTGGTTAGCCTTTGGCAAGATACCCATGGACCATTTCAGTGATGGAGGTTTATACACATTATACAGTGTAAGTTCTCCCAGTTTTATGCCTATCACACATTCTACTGACGCCATTATTGTGTCTATATTCCTTAAGATATCGTTCTTCACTATGGTGGCCATACCATGCTTGTTGTGGGCAACATAGCTCACATTAGGGAAACCCGGTATTTTGAGTCAGTTGATAGTTTCACTGTGATGTGGGTCTCTTGCAGAAGTACGACACTTACTCGTTTCTCTCTTTAGGATTTTTTCAAGGATTTCTCCCTTTGTTCTTGTGTAGCCTTCTGTGTTGAAATGACATACAGTCAGTCTCTTCATATCGAAATTCATTGCTTCCTCCATTTGCCTTTATGTGGGCTGGGAGGCATTAGTGCGTCCGGCTGCTGTAGTTGTGTAGACTTTTTGCCGCTGTCCCATGTTGCAGTGTTGCCTGGGGTACACGTCGGTCTACACATTGTACCATCAGTTCTTCAGGAGACCTTGGTCTCCCTCAGCTGCTGGTCCTTCATTTGCCTGGAGAGCTGGAGGTACTCCCATGTGGACAGTGTGATGAATCTGGAGTACCACCGAATGTCAGCACAGCGTCCGTTGTTGCAGCTTCTCTTGCCACAACAGCACAAAGAGGCTTCTCGATAGTGGTGTGCCTTTCAACAGACCTACATATGGTAGTAGCACCCTTGTCTCATTATATACGAGTTACAGTTGTGCATGCAGCATCATGACTGACGTATCCGTATGAGGATCCCATATAACTCCTATTTTTTCCTCTCTCCTGCTTCTGCACACTACCTCCTATTTTTTTTCCTTGTGATTACAAGGCTCATTTCCCCACAATGCTAATACGCGCTGCGGGATTCGCTGTTTGTTGCGCGCTGTGTTTTCTGGTAGCTGGTTACACTACTAGTCGAGTTGCCGCCGCTGCTGTCGGTGCCGTCAACTCATTCCGTGTGGCTTGCTTTGGCAGTTATATACTAAAATTGGAATGATACAGAGAAAATAAGCTTGTAAATTGTCAGCGACGCAAACTACAGGCCTACAAATACTCACTGACCAATGGTGCTTTCCTCCTCTTTGCTCAGTATAGGCACTGGCCAATGGGATGTTTTGGCATATTTATTACTTAGCCGGAATTGTAATGCTGACCTGGGAATCACATACATTCTGGATACTGCCTTGAATGAGATACCTTTCTTTACTTCTCGGAGTGCTTTCAGAAGTCATTCTTCACTGTATGAATCTTTTCACCTAGGACCCATATTTCATTCAGTTTTCTTCTATAGTGAAGTAAGAGATGCAGAAAATTGTTAAAATCAATGCCAATTATTGGTTAATAATTTTCCAGTTATTGGCACGCAATTTTCTAGTTGCTGGCACTGTGCCATTTACTAGGACAGTCATTATATGAAGTAGCTGTTTTTAAACATACAACTATTTCCCATTCTTATCAAGATTAAAATGAATTTCACTCTGAAAGTGAAAATGCAAAATGCCAGTTGTTGGCATCTGGTGCCAATTATTAGGATTACAGGCGTTGCAAAACTTGGTTATTGGCACAGCTTAAACTTCCACACCTTTGAAGTTAGAGTATTTGAATTTTTTCCAGTAACACCATATTGATTGTATTTGATAACCATGGTATCATAATTTTGAAATATAAGATGTCCACAAAATTACAGCACTTAATATATGGCAGTATTTCGAAACTTACCTCTTAGAAAATCCAGTCTTGCACAGGGAACTTTATTTCTTGTGGACTGGATATTTTGATGGAGAAGTGAGAAACACTTGAGCACTTCTTACCTTGGAGATTTCTTGTTTTTCTTGTCTTTGTCTAAAAAATTATTTGGATGATGAGGATCTGAAGTTTTCTTGATATTCACATCACTACCCACTATTAATTTTACTGACTCCTTACCTTTTTTGCTTGTTTTGCTTTTACTGCTGATGGTTCTAACACATCTACTTTTTTGTGTGTTTTTGTCATTCCTGTTTGGTCTGGTGATGGCATCGCGACTATTGGTTTGGGTTTGAAGTTATTTCGGTGTTGTTTTTTTTTATTTCCCTGGTTATCAGGTTGGCCCAAGCTAGTGAGGTATAAGCTGTGTTGTGTGTGGAATATATGTCTTACATTACTCACATCAGTGCATTTCACAGTTTCAAATTTTTTCAGGATTTATCAAACTGATTGTTGGCACTTTGTATCCATGCCTCATAAGATCATGGAAATATAGAATATTCACAATTACGATATATGTATGTATGAGATTTTTCAGACACTGTTTAAGATCATGCGTAGCACTTGTTGTTTTGTTTAGGTATACGTTGTCAGAACCTCCTAAACTTACAACAAAGTCTTTATCGTGTGGATTTTTTTTACCTCTGTAGATGCAATCATCTTTTTAATATCACAAAGGGGGCACCCCGTTTCACTATACCATACAAATATATATTTGCTTTTTCCCCTAGTTTATTTGCAAGACCATGACCATGGCCATGGCTGTCTGAAAGCACAAACAATTTGCTATTGGAGTTTACAGTCTGGAAGTCATTTTTATTGTTTCACTAAAAACTTCAGCACAACTTTGGGTTGGCAGATTTGCACTGTCCACATTTATGCTTGGTTTCTTATGTGTCAGCATTGATAAATTTGCGTCATTCATGTTGTCTTTTTCCTCCTCACCTCATTCACAAGAACTGCATAGTCGTGCACTTCTACAATCATCCGTAGAAAGTACTTGAAATAAGTTTTCATGTTCAAAGCTTATGTTACTTTTACAGTTCTTCCGACTTAGCACTTTTTTCTTGCTGTTATTGCACGTTACATTTGTCCTCTTTTCCATAATGGTCACACTATCACATGGAAATTTCCATGTGCTCATTTCACTTTTTTCAAACTGTAATTTCACAGTATCCATTTTTAAAGTATCAATAAGAAACTGTAAACTAGTTATGTGTTCATTAAGTTTGCTAATTTTATCCTTACCATTTTTGCACGGTTTCTTTTTAACAGGAAATGGATGTTTTTTTGGAAAGAGACATGCTTAATGTTCACCCATGCCACCATCTTGTCGGCAGTGACAGTGAAAGAAATTTTTAAACACAGAACCTCGGAGTAAATAAGAGAGATGGGTTTGAGAAATTACTATCCCACTTACAGAAAGAGGAGAAAAAAAGAAGTACAAAAGAACAATGTATGTGGAAATATATCCCAGAAACCATTTGAGGTAGAATATGTCTTTATGAACTTTGTTTCAAATGATCATTCCCATCACCTCCAGATTATTGATCTGTTCTCATAGGACATCTTTTTCAGTAAGTATTACAAAGTTCATTGTATTGGTGAGAATATTTGGGACAGGGAAAGTTGTAGATAGTGAATACAGAGTTACTATATTGATTCATTCATTTTCAGACCTTCATATTTTTCAAAGTATTACGTGTACAGATATGATTGAGGCATGAATAGAATATAAACTCACTAAGTTTGCATTTTGCACTCTATAGGTGTTCTATGAGTTTGTTCTGTATCTTGTGTAGCAACATCTGATCAGTGATTGTCACAGCACTATTGATTCATTCTCTGAGCTGTTCCAGTGTTTTTAACAGTGGCGTGTATGTAAACATGTACCCCCAAAGGAAAAATTTACAAGGCTTTAGGTCAGGTGACCAGGGGGTTAAGGGAACAGAGCCACATTTAGGTAACAATGAATATCATGCTCCAATGATGTGTTACCACGTCTTGCTGGAAGATGAAATTCTAGGAGTCAGCAGTCAGTTCTGGAAATAACCACAATTGCAACATATCAAAGTAAGTGAGAGCCATTACAGTCATCTCACAGAAGAAAAATGGCCCATACTTCTTCATATCTGATGTTGCTCAGAAAACATTAACCTTTGGTGAATCTTGTTCATGCACCGTAGTTTAATGAGATTTTCACTGCCCACATTGTGGCAATTAGTCTTCCTAGATAAATGGAAGGATGCTTCATTTCTGAACAACAGCTTGAAGGCAAAATGATGTTCATCCTCAAGTGCTTCCTGCATCGTGATGCAAAATTGAAGGGGCTGGCCATAATCTTCCCATTTTAATTGTTCCATGAGCTGCAGACAGTACGGTTTGAAATCTAAACATCATTGCAAAATTATTTATATAGTCTGCTTTGGTATTCCAAGCCTGTGGCATTCACAGACTGTTGATTTTTTTAAACTGTGTATAAAATGTTCTTGCACCCTCCCCATGCTTGCATTTGGTCAACTGGTACTTCTCTGTTTACACAGGCAGCCAGTGTTCTGAAACTGCTTATACCAATGCCCAATGCTCTGTTTATGCAGCACCTCTTTTCCATATTTGCTTCTAAATGCATGCTGCATTCTTGTGACAGATAAACGTCTCACATATTCCAGCACACAAAAACACTTTTCTTGCTTTGTTGCCATTTTGTCAAGGCTCTGCGTTCATAAAGCCAACGGGTGGCCCAATGCAAACTTGCCTTAAAGAACTATTCATGCATCAGTCATATTTAAACATCTAAGACCTTAGAAAACATAGATCTTTTAAAATGAATGAATCATTATAGTTACCCTGTATATTAACACTTTCATCTCTGAATTAATATATGTGATTTTTTTTTAAAAAAAATTTGCTTTGAAATATGTTATCTAGGATGTATTTGGAAAT